>NC_056662.1:14862500-15487500 GCF_018350195.1 Panthera tigris
AAGAAGAAGGAAATACACCAAAATGTTAATGGTGATTTTCTTCAGGCAGTTGTTATTTCCTTTTTTACATTCTTTGATATTTTTCCAATTTTGTGCATTGAGCAGAATTGCTTTGAGCCGAGACCCACATCACTAGCCTCTCCTTCAAACACTGCCCAGCACCCTGATTTCTTCTCATCAGTCACTACTCCTAACATGTCTCTTACTCGGCTCCCTCACATCCTTCTTCTCTTTTGCAACCCATTGGTCATCAGTCCTGCACAATTAACATTCACAGAGAACATTCAGCACAGTCCCAGGCACATGGTAGGCAATCACCAGATACAGCTATTGTGTGACATTACTTTATTTCTACCACTATTAACTCTTATCGACCCACCTCTGCCACTTGGTAGCTGAGTGACCTTGAGCAAGTCATGTCACCTCTCTGAGCTTCTCATTTGTAAAATGGGCATAATAATACTTAATCCTTGTGAGGATTCAAGATAATGACTGTAAAGCAATTGGAACTCTGCTGAGAGCACAGTGGGTGCCTGATGAACGACAGCTGTTCACGTTACGTAATTACTGTATCTTGTCTCCCCAACTAGACTGTGAATTTTTTAAAGACAGAACCACATCTGATTTCCTTTTGGCCTCACTGAGTGGCTTGGACCTCTCCCCAGGAGGTGTCCAGGGAGCATTGGTTAACTGATTGACAACCTGGGGCCCCACACCTCCTCCTCAGCCCCTCTCACCAGCAGGATTTCGATGGTGCCCAGGATGTACATGGCCCCAGCAAATGTAGTGCCCAAGTAGAAGCAGAGGCCAACGGCGCCCCCAAACTCTGGGCCCAGAGACCTGGAAATCATGTAGTAGGAGCCGCCAGCTGCAGAAAGAACCTAGTGTCAGTGAGAAGTTCAAGGGGCACTGGGCTGCCACTGGGGGTGAGGGGGCTCCAGGACAGAGGTGGGAAAGGGGTTGTTCTGTGCCTCACGTCTTACAGGCTACAGCCCTAAGACTGGTGGGAGACTCAGCCAGCCACTCTGAGTGGATTTTGCAGCACTAATTACCATGTTGCTAATTACCCCTCTAAGGAGGTCATGGCTCAGAAAAATAGGATGATGGAGAGGAGGGTCTCAGGCAAAGGGAGATCTTGCATTGCCCTGTTCAACTCCATCAACTGCCTCCCTCCCTCCCTCCCCCTTAATACCACTGTCCCCACCTACCCCACAAACATCATAGCCCAGCCCCCAGGTCTTCAATATTGCCTCTCTTGGTCCTGATGACCCCCAAAGCCTATGGCCCTGTCCTTCCTTCCAACTATCTGGGCCCCCTCCTGACCAACCAGACCCCTTTCCCCTCCAAGAAGCCCCATCACATACCAGGTACAACACCATTGGTTGCGATTGCACTCATGGAGATGGCCGTAAGCATTGTCTGCAAGGAGAGAGATCATCAGAGTGGCAGCTAGGGCAGGGGCCGCAGTGCCCTGGGTCAGTGCCAAACCTTATACCCCATAAACACCTGCCAAACCCACAAGTCCTTGCTGAGCTTCTCTCTGGTCCTGTTCCAACTTCTACCCCTGCCAAGTCCTTCTGGTCAAGAAAATCTCTTATTCACCATGCACATGGAGGAAGCACAAGCTATAGCATCAGAGAGCTCTGGAAATCCCAGCTTGGCCTCTGACCAGCTGTCTGATCTGGGACAAGTCACTTCACTTGTCTAAGCCTCAGTTTCTTCATCTATGAAATAGGTGTACTGTGTTCCTGCCTAAATGCTTAAGCTGAATCCGGTCATGAGGAGATATCTGACCAAACCAGATCAAGGGACATGATACAAACTAACTGCTCCATACTCTTCAAAAGGGTCAATGTCATGCAAGACAAAGAAAGAGCAGCTGTTACAGATTAATGGAGGCTAAAATCATGATATCAAAAATGAGGATAAACGTGATCTTGAATTCTCTTCAGTTAGTGAGGACATGATTGGCAAAATCTGAATAAGGCCTGCAGATAAAACATTATTAATGTGTTACTATTAAGACATTATTAACGTATCAGTGTTAGTTTCCTGCCTCTGATCATTGTACTGTGGTTACATAAGGGAATGTCCTCATTTTTAGTAAACACACACTGAAGGATTTAGGATAAAGAGGCATCATGTCTGCAACTTGCTCTCAAATTCAGGGGAAAAAAGGTACTTACAGAGAGGATGGAATAAATACAATAACGTTAACATTTGGGAGTCTGGTGGAAGGGATATTTGTTCTATTCCTGCAAATTTTCTGTATGTCTGAAATTTTGTGAAAACAAAAACTTAAAAAGAAATAAAATAGGCATTCTACCATCAGTAGTGGCCACCTTACATGCAGAGGTGGCTCAAGGGTCATGTGTGAAGAAATGTAAACATGATGAGAAGTAGGTGTTCCGTGAATATTTGATTTTCTAGGGAGGATGGAAAGGATTCTATTACAAAGCTGTTTGTGACACATAATCCCATTTTTTGTGAGTCTGGGCCTACAAAAATGTTAACCACTGGGGTTTTCTAGGTGAATTTTATTTCCTTCCGTACACCTATCTTTTTCGTCAATGAATCTGCATTACTTGTGTAATTATACACGCACTCATTCACACACACACACACACACACACACACACACATACACACACGATCCAGGCGAAACCTGGTTAGTGGCTATCAGGGACCAGCTTGTGAGATGCAGGAAGGACCAATCAGACCTGATTTACTCTCAAAGATCATACGCAGTGATTCCTACAAAACACTCAGGTCTCGTGCTTCCCCTCCCCCTCCCCCACCCCAGGTCCCTGGTCTGCCACAACGGTCAGGAGAGGGGGAGGTGTCACTCACACAGGAGCAGCAGATGAAGACCATGCAGAAGGCCTCCATGATGCCTGCGATGCCCACCACCCAAGTGAGCCTCAGGAAGAGGATGACACCAAAGATGTTCTGCAGGCACGGTAGGTACACACCCATGAAGGTGCCCATGCGCGGGGCCTGCCGGGGAAGCCAGTGTCAGTTTCTGTAGCCCGTAGTCACTATGAACACCCAGACCCCTCCTCCCCCCTATTTTCAATCCCCCACTCCCCTCCCTTCTCCATCCCCATCCCTTCATCCCTCTTTCCTCTGGTTTTTACCCTCCCTCCCCTCTCCTCCCTCCACCTCTATCCCTTCCTCACCCTCAGCCCCAACTCCTATCCCTCTGCCTCCATCATCCACCCCTTCAACTGACTCTCTTTTGTCCCCCCACCCTTTGTCCCCTCCATCCCTTCTTCCTCCCCCATCCCTTTTCCCCCCAAGGCCCTCACCTGCACTGGCTTCTTTTTTCCACCCTCATTGTTTTCTGCCTCTTCATGCTCCCTACTTCCCTGGGGCAGGTTGGTGTAGTTGGCCAGGCCACTGAGCAGGGAGGACACCATGGGGCTGGTGTCCATCTCCTCCTGTGGAGGTGGGGGTGGTAGAGTTAGGACACAAGGACCCAGGAAAGGAGAGGCGAGCTACATAGTAGGAGGCAGAGAGAGATGGGGGTGAGGAAAGCAAACCATTGGGGGTGGGATGAGATGGGGAAGGAGGAGGAAAAAGCACAGAGAACAGGGAAAGTGGATGTGGGATAAGGAGAGGGAGTAGCAGGGGTAAAGGGAAGGAGAAGGAAATGGAGAGGAGGACACTGTTCCTGAGGGAGGGAGAGAGGGAGAGAGGGAGGGAGTGGTGGATGAATGGGGTGTCACACAAACTAGCAACCCACCTCAAACAGGGCCATATTCTTGCCATCATACTCCCTTCCCTTCTCTGTGTCAGTGCTGTTGATGAAGGGGCTGCTCTCCTTGGGGTTGCCATCACCTGAGAAGGCAGAGGAGTCAGGGGTCTGGCACCAATGGGTTGCCATCCTTCTGCCTGGGCATCCAGCTATGTGGCCACTTTGACTCTCTGAACCTCAGTTTGCACATTGGAAAAACGGAGCTAACAGTAATGCCCCCCCCCTTGTAGAATTTTAGTTGACAGGATGTGTAAAGAGCCTAGTGCATTCCCTGACACGTAGTAGGTTTTTAATGAAGATGTGAGTGCTTCCTTGCCCTTGGGGGGTCCTTCTTCATTCACTAGGTCACTCTAGACTCTCCAGTTGCCCCTCCTCGACCATAACTGGGACCACGCTGGTGTTCTGGGGTGAAAGCATGCTCTTTCCCAGAGACAAAGGCAGAGAATACTGAAGCCTGAGGACCAAAGGATACTTTACCTCTTGGAGAAGTGACCCATGTGGCATCCCCTATGCCCCTCATACATCTTCAGTCAACACATATTTACTGGATCTCTACCATGTGCCAATATCAGCATGGGAGGGAGAGGGAGTAAAACACACACCAAGACACCATCTCTGCCCTCAGGGAAACCACAGGCAGAAGAGATAAAACAGTATTCATGAATTTCCAACCCAGAGTGGTAAATTCTGTGATAGGAGATGAATAAGGGACTGTGGGAATACAGGAGAGGCATTCAGCCCAGCCTGGGAGGTCAGGGAAGGCTTCCCAGAGGAAGTGACAAGTAGGCTGAGAACTGAAGGATGAGTAAGAGCTACGCTGGGAGGGAGGCGGGAGGGTGTTCCAGGCAGAGAGAACTGCAGAACAGCATGTTCGATGGCCCAGAGGGAAGAGTGAAGAGAGTGGGTCAGAGATGCTGAAAGAAGCCTGATCTGGCTGGAGTCTGAAGAAGGGACATGGAGGGAGGGGCTGAAAGGTGGAGAGTGACCTATGAAAAGATGAGCCTCAGAAGGTGTAGACTCAGTCCTTAAATGATTAGCAGGCCATGTTAAAGATTTTGGACTTCATCCAGAGGACAATGGGAAGTCATTGAAGAGTTTCAGCCAAAGAGGTGCCATGAACAGCCTTGTGTTTTAGAGCAATCACTCTGGCCTTTAGATGGAGAATTTCATCTAAAGAAAGTTTGAGACTTTCAGTAATTCAGGCAAGGGCTGAGGATGACCCAGGCCAGAGCAATGCAGGGCAATGGACAGACCCAAGAATTATTGGCACATATTTTTATGCCAGATGTTTGGGGACATGAGAAGGAGAAACCTAGGATAATGTCTGGGGTTTCTAGCATAGGTCAATGAGTGGGTGATGGTGCTATTTAATAGATGTGGGAAGGGCAGAGACTGGGGGTGGGTAAGAAGCTGAATTTGACTGAGGGAAAGGCAGTATAGGACACTCAAGTGAATACGTCCAGAAGGCTCTTGGATATACAGAGCCTGGGCCCCAGAAGAAAGGCTGGGCAGGAGAAGGAGATGAGGGTAACCCATGACAATGTGTGGAGGAAATGTGTGAAACCATGAATCTGGATGAGATCACCCAAGGAGGAAGTCTTTTGGGCCCCTAGCAGAGGTCCTTTCAAAGAGACATAGGAGACCCCCATAGGCACTTTCCCTTGGCTTCAGCCGTCACCCTTTCTCAGCTCAAGGGCTGAATCCCAGTAGCAGACATCTGGAGAAAGTCCCCAATAAACAAATCCCAAATGAACCTGAGGCCCTACATATTCTGAATTTCCTGTCCCCTGGTCTCCTGTCATGTCTTTCTCCACCTCCATCTTCCCAATCCTCCCCCGTTTTTCTCCTCCCTACCTCCTGGAAATCTTCCTTAGTCACCCAGCCAGGGTCCACCCCTAGAGCATGACCTGTTACAAATCCAGTCTCATCCTGACTCAAAGTTGTGGAAGGGGGAAGCGATGCCTCACCAGCTCAAGGGACACCCACCACCTTCTCCTGCCACCACCTCCACCTCATCGATCAAGCCAGGAGCTCCTGGTCCCTAAACAGGGAGCCACCATCAGCTCGTTCTTCTCCTCACATATCTGAGTGCCTGGAAATAGCAGATCTGTCCTCCCAGTGAGAACCTGGCACATAATAGATGCTAAGGGGGGGGGGGGGGTTGGAAAAAGTCTTTCTCAGGAGGAAAAAGTATTTGGAGATAAATTCCCCCCCGGCTTCCTTCCTGACCCCCAGGATCTCAGAAGAGCTGCCTGGAGCCAGAGAAGAGGAGAAATAAAAGAGAAGTGGGTTCCTCCTCCTTTTAAAAATGCCGACAAGATGCTTCATCAACACACTGGGTTGTGGGAACAAGAAGGGTTCAGGGGGATAACAAATTTCTTGGAAAAGGGCTGGGGGGGGGGGGGTGTCAAGATTTAGGCTCCAGTCCCAGCTTCACTGGCCGTGCCGACATGTTCGGCAAGTCACTTAAACTCTCTAAGCCTCAGTTTCCTCCTTTGCAAAGGGAAAATAATTGTGCTTAACTCACAGGGCTGTTCTGAGGCTGAAGGGAATAACGCCTATTGGGTGTGCCTAGCACATAAGCGTAACTATTGCTGCTATTTCAAGTACGATTATTATTCATGTTCGTGGTGCCCCACCCAGCCCGGCCTCCGCATCCCACACCTCTCCCCAAGCCGCAAGATTTGGGGCCCTGCCTCCTGTGGGACTGGGTACCTCTCCCCGCCGCGTCAGCTCCGCGCCGGGACTACAGGCCACGAGAGCCCCTCCCCTCCACTTTTCCCGCCCCCTCCCAAGCCCCTCCTCCTTCCTGGGGTCCCAGGGAACGCGCCGGGCCGCGAGGGGGTCGTCCTGGCCCGAGACCCGGCTCTAGGGAGTCCCGCGCCGGTCTCCATGGCGACCGCGCGGGCAGAGAGCGCAGCGCCGAGCCCAGGCGGCCACGCGCCCGCAGCCGCTTATGTAACGCGACGCGCTGCGCGGAGCCAGACTCGGGGCCGTTTCCCAGCTAGGAGATGAGGGCCGGGGAGAGGGCGGCTCGATAGGCTGGTCCTGGGTCCCGCCCTTCCACCTGCCATCCGGACGGGATGCCAGGCCGCCGGCCTCCTCTGCCGGGGGGCTGATTTCGTCCCCTCCCTGGAACGGCGGGCGCACTGGTCGAGGGGAGAGGGGTGAGCTTCAGGAGTTCTCAGAGGAGCAGGGGGAACTGCGAAGGGGGAACTCGCCCCGAATTCCCAGAGCCAGGACGCAGGCTGCCGGGTAGCGGCGAGTGGCGCGCGCGCGAGAGGCAGGGCCAGACTGAGGCTGAGCCCTCTCCGCCTGGCCCCCGCCCCCGCCCCCGCCCCCTGGGAGCTCTCAGCCCGAATCGGCTTTCAATTAAGCTGCGGCGGCCAGAGCTCCCGGGGAGGAAACAGGCGAGCGGCGAGGGCTAAGGAGCCTCCCCCGGGGGCCTGGGGCCAGGCCTGGGGGAATCCCCAAGCCAGATTGGGGTGGGGGAGGGCGTCAGACCCCAAGGGGATAGGAGGCGTGGGGGCCAGACACAGTATCCTTGGGTTCTTCCTTAGTCCGGATGAACCCTCTTGCTCAGGCTATTCCCACTTCCCTGAGGTCAGCACCTCACATTCCCAGGTCCTCCCCTACATCCCCAAGAACCTAAAATCAGAGATGGCAGAGGCTGTCAATCTGATAGTCCCTCTTCCCTCAAGTCCAGCAGGTCCTTAGAGCCCCCTACCATCACCTTCAGGCATCGCCGGGAGGCCTTATCTTTCTGGGACCCCAAACTCCTGACCAGGTCCTGGACCCTACACATAGAGAGAAAGTCTCCAGATGGCCCTGCTACACTCAGAGTCTAGTAACTAATGGGGAGGGGGTAGAACGGAAGGGAGCTTTTAGCTGGACTCCTGTTCCACACACATAGATAGATGCCTCTTTTCTAGGCCTCCGGAGACCCCATGGAAACCCCAAGGCCCAGTAAGGCAGGAATCTCAGGATAGAGAAATCAGGGCTGGGGGATAGGACCATACCCCATATCTGGGGGGAGCAGAGATTCTCTCTCAGGCTGAGTCCCTGTCTTCAGAATGGAGGTATCTGAAGGGGATCCCAGATGGAAATGACACCCCCCACACACACACACACACACACACACTCGTTCCCGGGGCACCGCGTCGGGATGCCTGGATCTGTCGCAGACTCGACTTTGCCAAACCCTCTTCCCCCGGAGCCTAAGCCTGCTGGGGAGGGGGTCGGCTACGGGATGAGGTAACCCCAGGGTCACCCGGGAGATGGATGAACTAGCTGGCTAGCTGGTGGTTCTGACCTCTGTATACCACTCAACGTCAGGAAGGAAAAGAGGGTCTCAGACAAAGAATTGGGGACCCTGGTGCCCACAGCCTTCCCAAGCGGCCACTTGGCTCTGACTTGGATCCAGGATCCGGAAGACTTCAAGTCTAGGCTGCCAGTCCCTGGAAGACCTCGCTCTTTCAGTCCTTGGGGCTCTTTGGTCATTCCCCGGGGAGGTCTGCAAGAATCTCAGCCCAGAGGGTCAAGCAATGCCCAGGGGACCGTTTGAAAGCGCCGAGCGCAGACAGCCGGAGCGGGAGGCGCGCTAGTGCGCAAGGGACGCAGCGCCGCTGGAGGGTGGGGGGTGGGGGCGGCTGACAGCCGTGATGGATGGCTGAGACCGCTGGGGGGCGGCGGGGGGCCTGGGAGCCCGAGGGGGTGGCTGGCCCGAAGACCTCAGAGCGGGGAAACTGTGGAGGAGGGCGGCAGAAAGCAGGAGCGGCGAAAGGACCTGCTTCAAGCCCCCGAGCTCCTAGCGAGTCTCCGCACCCACCGCAGCGCGTCCGCAGTGTCCGCGCCGCGGCGGCGCCGGGGATTCAGCTGCTGGGACCCCATTCCTGAGGCCTCGCTGGGGAAGCTAGCAGAGCAGACTAGAAAACCTCCCCCTTGCCCCGCCCTGGAAACCTCACTGCCATCCCAGTGTACCGAGAGAGGAAGGGGAAAGAGGGAAGAAAGGAGGGTGATCTTGCTTCCCGTCCTGAATAGGAACCCATGGGTATGCGAGAGGGAGAGGGAGATTCCGCAAAGTAGAGCTGAAAATCTCCGGAGGAGGTACGCTTCAGTCTGAGGTCGGACCTCCGGCAGCTTTGGGGGAGGGGGGCCCCCGATTGCACCAAGTGTCCCCTTAAGGAGACACCACAGCCCGGACGGGGGCTGTCATATGGTTCCAACCCTCCATGGGTACCTTCCCCCCACCTTTCAGTTGGAAGTCTCAGAGCGAGGGACTGCAGCAGACTGCACCCCCCCCACCCCCTCCCCGCGTCGCCGGTCAACGCTCTGCGCCAGGACGCCGGGGTCCCTTCTTGAGGAAAGGAACCCTTCCTCCCGCCCGTCGAGGTCCACGTCAGCCCATTCTAGCTCTTCCATCCCCTTCCCACCGCCTCCCCCGCTTAGCTAACCCACGTCTGCCCCCGGACCGTGGGCACTGGCAACCCCCTCGGCCCCCAGCCCTGCCACGGGCGCGGCGCATTCCAGCACCTTGGACAGCGCCTGGCGCATTCCAATGGAGTAGGGCTCCAGGCCGCCGTGGGCGCCCACCGCCCAGGTCAGTCCCAGCCTCTCCTCTGAAGGAGGCGGCCCCCGCTCTGCCTCTAACCCTAGAGCTGCCTCCTCTCCTCGTCGCCCCCTCCCTCGCCGCCCCCGGGCCGCTGCTTACCGGGGTTGGCTCCCCCATCGCCGTCCTCGCAGTCCGTCAGGTTGTTTAGCATGGTGGCGGCGCGGCGCCGGGCCCGGGGATGGCTGCTCCGCCTCGCCCGCGCCCCTCTGCCCGCCTTCGCCGCTCGCTCGCTCGCTCTAGCTCTCTCTCGCTCTCCGCTCCACGGAGGAAGAAGCTGCAGTGCCCGCCCGCCCGGCGCACACACACTCGCACACGGACACACGCTCACACCCGCGCGCGCCCCCTCTCAGCGGCGGCGCTGCTCACCTCATCCCGTATGCAGGAGGCGTGAGCCACTGGCGGGGTTTTGGGGGGGAGCGCGAGAGGGAGGAAGAAGAGGAGACGAGGGGAGGGCAGAGCGCGGCTGGAGGCCCCCTCGCACGAAAACTGGGGGCTTGCACGGGTGGGATGGAGGGGGTGCTGCGGGGGACGGGGGCCTCGCCTCCCACGAGCAGACGCAGCTCCGCCCGCCCCCCACTCCCCGGCGCAGGCGGGGCCGGCACGTGGGCAGGTGCCATCCCGCGCCCTAAAAATAACGGCAGGGAACTAGGTCGCGGCCGCGGGGAGGCGGCCCCGCAGCGGCTGCCTGGCTAGGGGTCTGGGGTGACCCCTAGGGGGAAGGCGAGGAGTACTGATGCGGCGGGGGTGGGGCGCCATGGAATACGGGTCTCTGGGGATCCTGCCTGCAAAGCTGGGGAGGCCAACCCTGAAGAAGAGTGGAGAACCAGACCCTTTCCCAAATCGCTGGTCAAGAGGTTGGAACTTGGGGTATGTTGAGGCCAGAGCCCTTAGTTGAAGCCCTGTGCTGCCCCCAGGGGTTCAGGGTCACTGGGCTGAGCTGTCTGGCTCATTCTGTCTTAAAATGGGAGGAGTGGAACCTGAGGAGTTGCAGTGAACCCTGTCATTGTGCTTAGACTGCATCCCAGCATCTCACCCCCAAGACAAATCCCAGGAGTCCAAGGCAGGGACCCTCTGACTATAGAACGGCCCTGGGAACGAGATGCGATGAGGAGAGAAGGCAGCGGTAAGGTTCTAGGGATCTGGGACTCCCCACTAGGATGGTAGGAGGCAGGCCAGGGACAGAGTGGGGGAGGGAGGAATGAGGCCGTCAGGCGGTTTGGGACCAGATTTTCTCCTGGGGCAGGAGTGTCTAATCCCCTAATCCAGGATTGCTTTCTGAGGATTCCAGAGCCAGCATGCTCTCTGTGTTCCTCCCCCTCCCCTGACACCAGTCCTCCAGAAGCTTGATTGGGACCTCTCACAACCCCTAGAATCCAGACCTGAGCCAGTGGTGGAGACATCTCAGGAAGAAGCATCCCAGGTTTGGACCGTTTGTGTCTCCAGAAGATCGAAACACCCAAAGGGGAGAGCAGGTTAAGGGGAAATTATTTTCAGACTCACCCTAACCCCCAGCACTAGCCCTCTAAATTCCAGGAGAGTCCCAGGGCTGGAGAGGATCACATCAATCATCTTATCTAATAGACAGCTTTCACCTTATGAACTGGAAAAAAAAAAAAAAAAAGCTAAGGCCCAAAGAGGAGAAATTACTGCCTATGGACACTACGCCAGTGAATGGCAGGATTCGGTCTAAAATCCAGTTTGCTTTATTCCAATGTAGGAGTCTTCTTCAACATAATTTCTTTTAAAATTGGTCCTGCCTTCAATAGAAGGGACAAAGATACATTCAAACCAAACTGCTCAGCCGTCTCCGATCCTTGGCTACTAAAAAGGGAACAGGGATCAGTCTAAAATGAGCTCTCTCCTTTCTCTTGTGGTCAGGCTTCAGAGGTGCAGGACTGAAGTACCCCTTGCAACTGGAGGTAGGCCCAGAAGATCTTCAAGGGTCCTAAAAAGCCATCCACATGACTGGACACCCCATTCAAGGGCACGGCTTTTCAGAGTCACGGACAGGGCCTGCTGTTCAGAGTCCTTGTACGCATCTGTCAGTGGCTTCAGATCAGGTTGATCACAGTTTTTGGCAGCTGACGGAAAGGGGCTTCTGAGGGATCCACCAATAAGGTATCACTGCCACTGGGTTTTGTGGACACTGGAAGGACTTGTTAGGATGGAGAGCCAGCTATTCAGACAAGGTCTAAGAATTGGTTTTCTTGGCTTTCCCAGGGAGAAAACCACAAAAAAGGTGAGATGGGTTTGGCGTGGTGGCAGGGGTTAAAAGGACAGCAGGTGGATAACAGTGTTCAAGAATTCGTAAACACTCCACTACATACACACCCCACCATCACCACCACGAGCAGCAGCAGCGTGGTTTTTCCACTACTCTGTAGGGACAGGTAACATAGCAAAATGTGTAGCATGTTTGTCGGAGAAGTACTGTGAAATAAATTAAAGGCTGAGATTTTTTCCCCCAGCAATCTCAGATCTGGGACGTTCCCCTGGATCTGTTTCCATTCGTTTGTGGTCCAGAGCCCTGGCCACTCAGGGACTAAGCCCACCCACAGGAGGAACCTAGATCCCAGGGGAGTATAGGTGAAGGCAGAAGTGATAGCTCTTCCCCTGGATACCCCCTCCGCCCACCCTCACCAGAGCTTCTATCTCACAGGACATCTGGGATTCAAGAGATAGTGATGTTCTCCTGCCGTCTGCCCCCCAAGTTCTGTGTATCCCTGGGGAAAATTAAGTTGCTCTTTCTGGGCTTTAGTATCTCCATCTGCAAAATGAAAGGGTGAGGCCACATAAATCCAAGGGACTTCTTCCCACTCTGAAAGCTCTTAGTGCCCACTCCATTTATCTCAGACTAAAGCCATGGAGCCCTTCCTAAGGAGCCCAGACCAAGTAAGGAGACAGACCCCAGGGGAGACCCTGCCCGTTCAGTTCACACCCCCTGCCTCTGAAGGAGACTGATACCTATTCTGGCCTCAGGCCAACCCTCTGCCACGAGACTTTGAGAAAACACATTGCACGCATCTTCTGCACTGCCAGCCTGGCCTTGGCCGGTAAGGTCACCTGTAAGGTGACCCTCAGCCCTGAGCCCCAGGAACATGGCTGTCAGCTTAGCATCTCATCTCCACCCAGAGCCCTAGGAAGATTCCCCTAGGGCTAGGGGGAGGCTCTCATTAAACCAACACAAGATGCTAGAGCTAGGAAGGGTCCTGTTTCTGAATCTGAAAGCTCTAAAGTTCACGGCCCCCCGCCCCACCTTACGCTTCTCACAGAGAAACAAATTTCACAGAAGCTGCCTGAGTGTCAGGATGTGGGAACTGGACGAGACTTTATAAGTTATTTTTGCCCACCCCTCATTTACGGGGAAATTAAAGCCTCGAAGCGGAAAGGTACACATTTTCTTCATGGGGTGAACGTGTGGCAGACTGGGGACTAGAATCCAGCTCCCTGACCTCCAGGCCAGGGCTCCATCCGGGGAACCAGAATAGGAGGCCATTTGGAGGAAGCTGGAGCCACCTGACTGGATTTTCTTGCCACACGAGGCAGGCATAGCGTTGCTCTTTATGGCTTAATCCCTGTGCATCCTTATCTACATATCATTACCCCCATGACCTAAGCCACCCACCCCAGCTTTGGCCTCCTGGAGCCAAGGCTCCGAACTCCCTCTTTCACTCTTCTCTCCCCAAACTACATGCCGGTCCTCCAGACCCAAAACCCTCTCAGTGAATTGATGAGTCCAGCGCATAGCACACCCCACACACACAGGGCTCGCCGCAGAGCACGTCAACCACCATCGTCTCCGTGGCAACCAGGGGCTTAATTAACAGGCTGCAGCCCTGTCACCATGGCAATGGCACCCCAACAGCCCCCTATTCCCCTACAGATTCAACCCGTCTTCCCTCTTTCTCAATCTGGACCCCCTTCTCACTGCACCCACCACCCCCACCCCCACCCCACCTGGAGAGCTGGTGCCCGCAGATCGCTCTGGTTCATTGAGAAGAGGGGAGGGGAGATGAGGGGGATGAGAGAGAGAGAGAGAGAGAGAGAGAGAGAGAGAGAGCAGCCCGTCACCATGGCAACTGCAGCCCCGTTCATAACCAGTTTGTTGCCATGGAGATTCCCAGGGCTCACCTTGGGCTGAGGTACTGGGCTGTAAGGTTCTGAGTCCTGGCTTGAGGAAGGGGTGACTGCACAACAACCTGAACAGGCTGGAGATCTCCGGATCATATATTTATACCAATAACTCAGTGTCATTCCTCCCAATTTACAGATGGAGAGACTGAAATATGAGGTTTGGGTATGGGAGAGGCAGAGAACCTCACCCTTCTAGATCATCAAAGAATCCTAGCATTTTTAGGGCTAGAATGACCCTCAGATAGCTTCCTGTTCAAATCTTTTTTACTACAGATGAGGAAGTTGAGGCCCAGACAGGGAAGCAACGTGCCCAAGGCCACAGCACAGAGGCTGAGCTAGCGCGTGGATGGGCTGTACCGTGGTCTACCCCCTAGCATAAGGCGGCTCCTTGTCACTCATGGGAACACATCTCAACTCCCGTTAGCCTTAACCCGGGCCCAGGGTTCTTTCCAGTGCCCTGTCTCCCTCCACCAGAAACTGAGGCACAGTGGGAAGTGGTGTAAAGGGGTGGGGAAATAGTTCAGAGTTGTAACAACTGGCCCTGGGTCCACTTGTAGCCAGCCAAGTCACCGTCAATCTCCCCATGGTACCAATGAGGCAAATGAGGTATGGGGGCTGCAGCTGAAGGTTAGTGGTGGATTCAAGGATCAGCCTCTGATGTGCTGCTGTCACCCCTCTAAGCTATGTTCCCACTACAGCTGATCCTCCGGCAGCAGGAGGCACTTCTGCCAGGGACAAACTCCACTCGCTTGGTCCAGAGTTAAAGACAATGCTCGTACACAAGTGACCTGCCAAACGTCTCCCATCCACATGCTGCCATCTGTCCCCGTGGGCCTGGGTGAGGACAAGAGGTGGGGAAAACATCTCCTTGGGGCCAGAGGTGGACACGAGAACAGCTGTGGGAAAGATATCACCAGATTTTGGGTTCCCCTGGGGAGCCCTTTTCTACTTCCCCATGCAGTAACCTAGCAAGGAGGAGGTGCTGGACGCTGTCTCGGGGCCAAAGAGGTTAAAAGTCACCCAAAGCATTCCCAAGATGAAACTTCTAGTAAACTCATACACACAGGTACCCACTCCACAGACAAACACGGAAATACATCAACATGCCCATCAACACCCCGGAATACAGTGACACATATAAGCTCTGACTCACTGACCGCCCCACAGGTCATCAGAGCTCACGTGGGATGCTCCTCCCTCAAGACGCACAAAGACACACACACACCACCTCTGCCACGAACATACAGCATTCCAGATTCACATCCAGTTTGCACACATACCTGCACACCCAAAACTGAGAGCCATATTTTGCTTCAACATTCAGGAGCTTGGAAATGGGAATGGGAAGACCAATCAATCACCTTGGAATGAGAGAGAGGGCCATCTTATTCTCAGGCCAGGGGATGGGAAATGGGAGGAGAGGAGAGCAAGAGGAGGAGAAACGGAAGCTTTCAGACACTCTCCTCTCGTCTGATAAACATTAAGCACCTACTAAGTGCCAGGCTGTGGGCTTGGAACTCAGAACACAAAGATAAAAGGATATGGTCCCTGCTTTTGAGTTGTAGGAGACATACAAGCAAATAACTTGCATCCACTGGGACATGTGCTCTAATGGTACAGTGGGTGGGCAGGAGAGGAATGACTGCCTTTGCCTGGAAGCAAGGGAAAGTGAAAAGGGTTTTCAAGAGAGGTTAAATGAGCCATAACCCATAGAGTGAGTAGGAGTTTCCCAGCTAATGGAGGTGGGAAGATGAACACGGACAGGTATGCCCGGGAGCAAATGAGGAAAAGAGTTCAAGTACGGACTATGGGTTTGGCCTTTATCCTAAAAGCGATGGGGAGCTTGTGTGGAGGATGATTAGGACAGGATTGGAGGCAGGAAGACCAGTGAGGAGGCTGTGGCCGTGGCTGAGGCCTTGGGAGAAATGATGGAGGTTTGTACAGGGTGATGATGACAGGAAGAGAGATGGGGACAGATTCAGGATCAGTTGGGGGGGAGGGGTAGGCAAGATGTGAGGACCAATTAGATCTGGTGGGAAAAGAAAAGGAGGCATTGAGAATAGCTCCTGGAGTTCTGACTTTTAAAATTATAAGGATGGAAAGGACATTCATGAAAATAAGAAAGGCTACAGACAGTTGACAGAAAATATGAAGAATGGAGGGACCCCAAGAAATCCAAATGGCCATGTCCAGGAGGCGGTTGGTTCAGGGGCTGGAGCCCTGAGGAAATCCAGGCCTCCGTTTGGTCATCTACACAACGAGGGGGTTCGCTAAAGAAGCTCCTAAAGGGCCCCCTCCAGGGTCGTTGGTGCTTAGTTTTACTGCAGTCCGGGTGAGCTCACCTGCGGCTCAGCAGCGACCCCTGGCGGTCCGGGGAGGCTCTTCCTCCTCCCCGTGCTGGGGCCACTCCAAGCCGATTCGCTGCGTTTCTTCCAGACCTGAGGGGCTCAGAGCCAGGAAGGGGACCCCTGACAAGTGCCCCCTGGGGAGGAGGCTGTGAGAGCATCCAGGGTGCTAATTCTTCATTGAGAGCTAGAAGGATCCTTCCCCTCTCCTCTTCTGTACCCTGGGTGTAACTTCCATTACGAGACAACAGCAATAGGTCCTCGAAGAAGACGCCCCCAATCTAGCCTGAGCTTGTTCCAGCCAACCCTCTTCTGGGGCTGGAGCAGAGGGACTTAAATGGGTCCCCAAGGGTCGGGACTGGAGACCCCACAGAATTCTCCCAAGATCTAGCGGCCCGAAAGTAACTTCTCTTTCTTCCATCTCCTTCCCGGGATCCCCAGGCGCTGTCCCCTCCAGGGAAGCCGAGGATTGGAAGGTCCTCCAGGCACCAATCACCTGCCTAGCCGGCACCAGCCTCAGCGACCCAGACTCATTTTACCTCCCGCCCTCGACCCCACCCCGATCCTCCTGGCACAACCCGTTCCCTCTGGCCCCGCCCTTTTCTGCCCCCAAACAGAAATATCCTGCTTCCTCCCATTGCCTCTGGACCTACCCCTTAATCATACCGCCCTCCTCTTTCCCTGGTTTCACCTTCTCCTCTCCGGTCCCGCCCCTTACCCGAAATGACCCCGCCCCTTTGGTGCCCTCCAGTTCAGCCCCCTTTGGACTCTAGTCCCTCCAACGCAAGATCCGCCCCTTCGCCTATAGCCCCACCCTCTTCCCTGTGACCCCGCCCACCTCGAATCTGGCCCCTCTCCTCACCATTTCCCATCCAGCCTCCTTCCCACCCCTCTAGGTCCCCGCTCCTCTCCCATCTATGGCCCTAGGCTGAGACCACCCCACTGTCAAACCCCTGGCCCTGCCCCTTCCAACAGAAGACCCGCCCACCTATGCCCCGCCCCTTCTCTCGCCCCGCCCCCACGCCGCCAGGCCCCGCCCCCTGCGGCCTCTACCTTTGGCGTCTTCCCCTGAGAGGTGGCGGAGATCGGCTGCCGAATGCAGTTGGGACTCTAAGTCAGGGGTCCCGGCGGGCGCCGCGGAGGGCAGTGAGGTGACCGTGAACCTGCGGCTCATGGTGCGGAAAGGAGCCGGGCGGCGGCGGCACGGGCCCAGATCGCACAAGTGGCTGCAGCCCGGCTCCAGCAGACAGAAAGAGCGGATTCCCCCCCATCCACCGCCCCCCACCGGGCGCGGCGCCGCGCAGGGTCCTAGTGCCCGCTGTGCTGAGCCTCTGAATGTAGCCATTTCGCTTCAAGTCCATGGGCTCTCAGTTCCGGGAAGCGCCTGAGGATCCCACCCGCAGCTGAGAGCTGTCCCTACACCGGGGGCCCCAGTGTGTGGCTCCAGGAGCCCGGGCCCACCTCTGCTGGGGTCTCCTAAACACCTGGGTTTTATTCACTCATTCATTCACTCAACACATCTTGAGAGCTTTCCTATGTTTCAGGCAACGGTATTAGGCACTGGGGATACAGACTGAGATTCACTGGCTTTCTGCCCTCTTGTGGCTTCTTTTTTTTTTTTTTTTAAGTTTATTTATTTTGAGAGAGAGAGAGAGAGCACGTAGGGGAGAGTCAGAGAGGGAGAGAGAGAACCCCAAGCAGTCTCTGGGCTGCCAGCGCAGAGCCCAACTAGGGCCCAAACCCACGAAACCGCGAGATCATCACCTGAGCAGAAAACAAGAATCTGAGGCTTACCCCACTGAGCCACCCAGGCGCCCATCATGTGGCTTAATTCTAATGAGGAGTGAGGGAAGAAAGATTGTAAGTGAGCAAAAGCATAGACAAGATAATTTGAGATTATGGTACATGTTAAGGAGAAAAAAATAGTGCCCAGGGTTAATGACTAGGGGGAAGGACTACTTTAGAAGGTGATCTAAGAAGATCCCTTAGAAGATGTGATATTTGAGCTGAAACCTCACTGATGAGAAGGAACCAGCTATGCAAAGATCTGGGGGAAGAGCGCTCCAGCAGAGAAGATAGAAAGTGGAAAGACCCTGGGCCGAAAATAAGCCTGGACCATTCAGGGAGCAGCAAGAAAGCCAGTGTGTCTGGAACAGAGAGAACGGAGGCTGGAGTGATAGAAGATGAAGGAGGGGAGGAGGGCAGATCCTGTGTTCTCTTGAAAGTTTAAGGGAGGAGCCCAGATTCCTTTTTAATTTACAAGAGAAGCCATTGGAAGTTTTTGAGCAAAGGAATGATGTGATCTGACTTCTACGTTGACAGGATCACTCTGGCTGTTGCCCGAAGACTCAACTAAAGAAGGGCAGGAGTGGGAACTGGGAGTCCAGTTCGGAGGCTCCTGCAGACCCCCACGTGAGAGGCGATGAAAGCCTGGCTAGAGTGGTGGCAGGTATCCTATTCAAGATACGTTTTGGAAATAAAACCTACAGACCCCGTTGCTGAATTGGACGTTGCCTGGGACGTTGCGTGGATGGAAACTGTCATGCATCGCTGGTGAGAGTACAGATGAGCAGAACCACTTTGGGAAATTGTTTGGTCATACATCCTAAAGCGGAACACGCACATACCTATCTTCCCAGCAATTCTACCCCCAAGTATGTGCCCTGCCAAAGCACTTGTATGAATAAGTAAGATTTAACACATTTGAATACACAATATCCTACTTCCCGTTATGCAATTTCTCGACACATTTCTAATTGCATCATTAATCGCTGTACTAGGTAAACCAGGTAATGCCCCAAAGAAATGGCTGCCCCTGGTCACCAAAAGACATTTACAAGAACGTTTCTAGTGGCATTATTCCTAAGAGCCTCAAATTGAGCTTTTAACGAAATGCCCATTAACCATAAAACGGATAAATAAAATGGGCAAATAAAAAAATAAATGGATAAAAAACATAGCACAACATCTTTACAGTAGAAAACTATACAGCAGCGTGAATGAACAACCTATAATTCACAAACAATATAGACGAATGATCGCAAATGTAACCTTGAGCATAAGAAGCCAGACACAAGAGTACATACCACAAAACACTATTTAAATAAAGTAAGAACTAGTCAAAATCTATGTCAGCTCTTAGAACAAGGGTGGTAACTCTTGGTGTGGAGCAGTAGCGATGGCAAGGGGGAATGACAGGGGCTCTCGCGGCGCCGCTGACGTTTTGTTTCTTGATCTGGATGTCTGTTACACAGTTGTGTTCAGTATGTGAAAGTGTATGTTGAAATGTACCCTTATGACATGTGGACTTGTCCGTATGTCTACTGTATTAGAGCCATGGTTCTCAACGTGGTAGTGTTGCCCATTAAGGAACGCCTGCAATGTTCAGAGACATGTTTGATCGTCACAACTGGAGAGGGGTGTTACTGAACATCAAGTGGGTAGATGCCACTTGTGCCATCCAGGCTTGCCCTAAGTCGGCCACACGTTCCCCATCTCCTCCCTGCACATCACATCTCCACACCCCCACACTGGGACATGAGGCGGGGAGATGTGGACTGACCCTGAGTGGGCCTGCCATCTGTCCACGATCCCGCTACCTCCTGGAGGAGGACACCAAACAGCCTATAGCGTCCCCCACAATCAAAAAAAAAAAAAAATCTGACTCCAAATGTCAAGAGTGCCCAGGTTGAGAAACTTACTAGAATGAGGAGTTTAACAGATACCTAGATTTTAGGACCAACCGGGTTCTAAGACTGACTGAAAGCAGGTGATGTCTTTATCAAGGTAGTGATGACTAACACAGAGGCATGTTCAGAAGGTGGAGCCAAAAGAGTTCAGTTGGACCCGTTAGGTTGAGAAGACTCAACCTTAGGTTGAGAAGGGCAGAGTCAGCCCTTGAACATAGGAATCTGGAGTTCAGGGTAGAGGTTAAAGCTAGGGATATAAACTTGAGAGTCTTTAGTAGAGAGATACAAAGCTGTAGGGCTGGGCGAGATCACAGGGAATGAGTGTACACAGAGAAGTCCAAGGATTGAGTGCAAGGGCGTGCTGTCATCTAGAGGTCACAAAGAGGAAAATCCACCAGTGAGGTTGGGAGGAGACGCAGGAAGGGGTGACCCAGAAATTGAGTGAAGAAAAATTTCAGGAACAAGGGCATTACCAACTGTGTCGAACGAGCTGAGAGATGCGTAGGATGAGCACAGAGTGCCCATGGCACCTGGCTACAGGAAACGCATAGGTGGCTTTGAAAGGAAAGATTTCAGAGGTGTGCAAGTCAGGCTGGAAAGGGTTGCAGAGGGAATGGAAATTGAGGAAGTGGAGACGGTGAGTGGAGACTGTACTTTGGGAAGTTTTACTATGGGTGGGGGCGAGAGGTAGAGAAATGGAACTGTACTGAGAGAGAGAGAGAGAGAGAGAGAGAGAGAGAGAGCTTCAGAGGGGCTTTAAACAAGCCTTCTGAGGGAATGTCTGTATGCCCATGGGAATGGGTCATTTCTCAGTAAGAAATGGATGAGGTGGGGGGCACCTGGCTGGCCCAGTCGATAGAAGATACAACGCTTGATCTCGGTGTTGTAAGTTCAAGCCCCACGTTGGGTATAGAGATTATTCAAAAATAAAATCTTAAAAAAAACGGATGAGGTGGGTGTGAGTCCACCCAAAGGAATCTCAGGAGGACGCTCCCACTTGGTACTGGGAAGTTTGTACTTCCCCCAAACGCGCCCTCCCCCACTTTTTCTCCTCTCCCAGCATTTGCCCCAAGAGCCTACAGTCAAATCCCACTGTGGCCGCTCACTGGCTATGGGACTTCAGGTGGGTTGTGTAATTCTGTGTGCCTCAGTTTCTTCATTTGTACAATGGGGGGAGGGGGGAGGGCAATAATACCTGTAAGGTAAGAGTAGTACCTGTCTGCTAGGGTTGTTGTAAGGATTAGCTGTGTCAACACACATAAAGCACATGGAACCGTGTCTGGCAGAGTCAGTGTGCCCGGGGTAGCTACCACCATCATGTCTGTGATCCATATTTCACTTATCCCCCGCCTGACCTCGGCACACTGAGGTTTTGCCAGGTTCTCACTACTGGGACCATGCTGCAATCAATGTCCTTCTAGCTGCCGTTTTGTGCACATGCTGTGTGAGAGTTAGAGTAGGCCCATTTTTAGGTGTAATGGTTTGTGGTAGATTACCCTATAAGAAGACAGTTCCACCTGCATGGGAAGAATCTCTTGCTCATGTTTCCAGATTCAATTCAAGTTCAGACGTCATCTTGGCTGAGGAACGTTCCCCGCCTTCAACCACAACATACAGAATCACAGAGATGCACCATTATTCTGGAATAAAGGACCACACGTTGCACACTCTCCAAGGGTGATCCCACCCCCACCCCGCAAAGAATCATCCTGGTAACTGAGTGGGACTCTCTGGGGACAGAGCCTGGAGTCTGCATTTTAAGCAAGTCCTGAGGGCACTCATGGCCCTGCAGCTGGAGGACCCTGAGAGGTCCTTGAGGAGAGAAACATAGTCCAACTCATCTCTCCTTCCCCAGGGCCCGGCACACAGCCTGGCTCCATGCAGGGGCTCAATAAATGTTTGATGAATGAATAATAGGTTGGCCATTTCCCCAGCTGTAAAATAGGAGTAATCACATTATATCTTCTTAATAGGAAGGACGAATGTTAATATTTATGAAGTGCTTAGAACACTACCTGGCACACAGGAGGCGCCCTATCCGTTACATACACACATGCACGCATACATACGTAAAGAAATCTGCTCCTCAAGGTTAAAGAATTCAAGTTTATTAAAAATATTCCCACAAAAGAGGAGGGTGGGAAGAGAGGGGCCCAGCCCACCTCACCTCCTCCTTGTCCTCCAGAACAGACCCACCAGTTTGTATCCGGCAAACTGGCTCCTTCCCCATTGGGATGGTCCCCAGAGGACCCACTCTGCAGTGCTGAAGCAGGATGGGGAGCCCTAATCCTCGGGGCACTGCAGGAGGTCAAAGGTCACGTAGCCCACTTGGTCCACCTGGTTCACCTCGTTCCAAGAACTCACACGCCAATAGAAGCGGTCCTGGCAGAAGTAAGCTTTCTCTGCAGGGGAAAGACAAGCCCAAGAGGGGTGATTCCAACCCTCCCACAAACACACACAGAGACAGGAGCAAGATGTCTACAATCGCCCCTCTTGCCCTTTCTAGATCTTTCATACGACGCCTCCATCTCCCCCACAGAGATGCCGGAGGGCAGAACACCTCCACGTCCAAAGCACCTTGGACACAGAGCCTGGCACACAGCACGTGCTCAGAACAATTCACTCAACGTTCATTCATTCACTCGTTCATTCATTTCATCAAATATTTATAGCGCTAAGCACTGTTATACAGCAGAGAGAAAAACTGCAGGCCTGATCTCAGTTCTGCTGCTGTTTACACTCTAGTGGGGTAAGAGAGATGATTAACAAGCAAACACTTAATAAATGAGACTGTGGCAACGTAGAAAGCTATGAAGGAAATAAAAGCAAGTCAGTGAATACAGAACAAGGGTCAGAGACGGCCTCTTTGAAAAGGTAGCCTAAGTACTGAGACCCGAAGGGCAAAAGGGAGGCAGCCCAGTGACACTCTGAGGGAAAACCTCCAGGCAGAGGGACCAGCTGGCACAAAGGCCCTAAGCTTGGTGTGACCTTGACTTTGCTGTGTTTAGAGCAGCCAGAGGCCGGTGTGGGTGGTGTGGAGCAGAGGAAATGACAGGAGAGTGTTGGGAGGGTCTGAGGAGCAGATCAGATCCCCATAGTTTTCTTTTGTTTGTTTGTTTTTACCTTGGAATGGGTCTGGAGTCTCCCCCCAAGACCATGGCCCTCTACTCCTAACCACTCCCTACTCCTAGAGAATATCGTAATGGTATTGAGCAACCAGTATGGCTTGAACCAGGGTGTTTGCAAGGGAGATGGTGAGAAGTGAACATTTTGGTAGTGGAGTCAACAGAACTTGTCAGCTGATTGCATGTGAGTGGTGCGAAAGACAAGGAAAACCCCAGCTAGCGTCCCCATTTTACAGATGAGGAAACAGGTTCTGTGAGCAGCAGTGACTTGCCCAAAGACGCCGAGAAATGAAGTGCCTTTTTTATCACTGTATCTAAGTGTCAACAGAATGCCTGGCATATTATAACACTTGATAAATATTGTCTGATAGAGGAATGAGCCTCCATGCAAACCACTGTTCTGTACTGGGGGGGGGGGGGGAGGCGGTAAACCTCCAGCTGGGAGGTGGGGTGGGTAGGAAATCTGGGGGGTGGGTGGGTAGGAAATCTGGGTTCTAATTCTGTGTCCCTTTATGATCTGGGAAAGGTCCCTGCCTCTATGGGGAATGTACCTGTGCTGGAGCATTTGCCTCAGTCTCCAGGGGATTTTTTTTCTCCCTCAGAATTTGACTAATCACTGAGGCAGGCAAGTGTGGGAAGTGTCCCGAGGAGGGACCTGACCCCCATCAGCAGCCCTCACCTTGGTACTGAAAGATGTCGTGCGTGTTCAAGGGCACGCCGGGGAACATCTGATCCACCTGGCTGGCGCTCTTGGGATCCACGGTCTGCGTCTTCACGTCCAACCTGCAGGAAGGCGGTGAAGAGACAGGTGCTGAGCCGGAGGGCGGGCGGACGGCGCCCGGGGTCCCCCTGCCGGCGGTCGCCGAGCCTCTCACCTCCAGAAGCGCTGCCTGCTGAAGAGCAGCACCTTACCCCCGCTGCGCGGGAGGGCCCCAGTGATTTGGGCCACCTCCGGGCCCAGGCCCAGCTTGTCCAGACTCCTCGGGCCGAGCACCGACGCGCCTGTGTACACCCACACCTGGCGCCCTGCGGGGGAGGAGAGCCACATCGGTCTGGGGGCAGGGAGTGGTCACACATTGTCCTTGAATGTCAAGAGGAAGAACCCAGCGAGGCCTTTCCGCGCCCGACCTGCCGGCAATCTGGGTGCCCAAGGAGCAGAACCCACCGCTCGGTCGGACGGCGCACGAGGACGGTGAAGAGCTGCTCAATTGCACCCGCCAGAGGGGGCGCCTGTTCCTAATCCGCATAAAATGTTTCACGGATTTTACTCGATCTGCCGGTCTTCCTAGATCCGCAAGGATGAGGAGGGCGGGGGCGGGGGAGGAGAAAGGAGGAAACTAACCAGAGAAGAAGAAAGTCTTCTTGGTCAGCGGGTCCTCAAAGGCGGAGTCCAGCTTGCGGGGCAACGCAGGCCACTTGCTGGTGATAAGGAAGGGGCCCCGCACCCGGCGTCCTGGGTTCTCAGAGAACTGCCAGTACTTCCTGGGAATGAGAGAAGGGACCAGGGGGCCACTGAACTTTGAACCGAAGGCCAGTGGGTGGAGAGGAGCAGGCAGGGCCCTCCTCTGAGTCCCCTCCCCCAGCCACATATCCCTGCCCCCTCACCCATCCTTGAAGAGATGCAGAAGATTCCCGATCTCCGCAACAGCGTCGAAAATGTTCACGTTGCATACATCTTCTGCTGGATCCAAAGACACTGTAGGGGCCTCAGAAGGGCCAGCAGTGGGCGGACCCGTGGGGCCAGCTGAAGGGGGGCCTGTGGGGCCAGCAGTGGGGCGCTCTGGGGGGCGGGTGGTGGGAGGCCCCGTAGCGCAGACCGTGGGCTGGGATTCAGGTGTGGTGGTGGTTGGAGGCCGTGGTTCAGGTTCAGGGCGAGGACCTAAAGAGAGACACTGGATGAGACCTATTGCTACATACACCTGTGCTGGTGGAACGAATGTTCCCCAAAACGCATCAGTGAGGCCCCTGGCACTCACTGTCTTCACTTTAGATGTTGGAGCCTACCTTCCCCCAATCACAGGCTGGCTTTTTTTTCATACATTCACCTTCCATTCCGATCATGCTTATCTAATCCCTGGGCTATGTCAGGTCCCGGCCAGGCCCTATGAACACAAGACATGCAGGAGCTCTCCCCCTCTCCAGGCTAGTGGGAAAGAACTGGGTTTTGAGCACTCAAACTGAGTGGCAAACTTAGTGCTAAGAGCTTTATAAAATTACATTAGCTCATTTGACTTAAAAAAAAATCAAATGGATTCTTTAATATTCCCGTTTTTAAAATGAGGGAATAATACTAATGATCATAGTGATGATAACAATACAAATATTAAACACTTACACGGTGCTTACTATATGTCAGACAATATTGGAACTCACTTAAACCTCCTCACAACCCGATGAGGCAGGTAACATTATTGGCCCCATTTCACAGGTGAGAAAATTGAGGGGTGAAGTCACGTACCACAGGTCACCTAGCCTGGAAGTGGCTGCACTGGCTTTTGAGCCCACATCTGTCTCCCTCTAGAATCTGGGCTCTTTATCATCTTCTCCAAGCACTGACCCGACAGCAATTGGACCCACTGACCCCAGGCTCTTCCGCAGATAAATGTTGAGGGGTCCCCACTTCGCTGATCCCCATTTCCCCATTCTCGGTACAAGAGCAAAGGCACCGCCCTTCCTTCCATCCCTGCCCAATAACCTCACCGTACAGATGCTGGATGCCTTTCACGTCGTCCTCATGCAGGGGGGGGCCCTCCGTGAAGCTGTACATGGGGTACATGAGTGCCTCTGGCACCGATGAGTGATCTAAACCCAGAGCATGGCCGAATTCATGGGCTGCCACAAGGAACAAGCTGTATCCTGGAGGGAAAAGGGACCTTGAGATGTGAGCCCAGCCGAGCTCCCAGCCCTGGCCATCCCTCCCCCAACACTGCTGCCCCCAACCTTGGAACCCTGACTACCTTGGTCCGGGCAGAAGCCCCACTTCTTGTCTCTGTCGAAGTTCGAGGTGGTGGCGCACCAGAGGTGCCCATCTCCGCGGCCCTCCCTGGTGCATGTTGAGTACTCCTTGCCCAGGAAGATGAAGGGAAAGACACACAGCTCCCCAGCGGAGTTGCCACCGGTCACTGTAGAGTCAGCTGGAGAGACAAAGGGTGCTGGGTGAACCAGGTGAGTGGGCCCAATAAGGGGCCAGAGGCTGGTGGAACAGGAGCTAGATAATCCTGGTGTCCTATTTTATTTACTTACTTACTAATTTATTTATGAGAGAGAGAGAGAGAAGGCGCGCGCGCACGAGTGGGGGAGGGGCAGAGGGGGCGGGAGAGGGAGTGTGAGAGAGAGAGTGAATCTTAAGCAAGCTCCATGCCCAGCTGGGGGTTGGAGGCCACGGGGTTCCATCCCAGGACCCTGGGATCATGACCTGAGACAAAATGAAGTCGGCTGCTCAGCCGACTGAGTAACCCGGGCGCGCCCCCTGGTGTCCTTTTTATAAAAGCCTAGGGTGCTGGGGGCACAGCTGAGACCCGGCTAGGCTGGTGGGCAGGGCCTGGGGACCTGAGACTAAGGGAGAGGAAGCTGTCTGGGCTGAAAGGCCAAGGCACAGGGATGCGGCGGGGCGGGGGCAAGTGGAAGTCAGGGGGAGGGGCTGTGATCGCGGGCGGAGACACGGTGATCCTGAGGACCAACGAAGAGTGGAGAGACACGCTGATGGGTGGGGGAGCCACGTTTCGGGGACCAGGGCGGAACGAGGGGGCGAGGCTGAGTCTGGTAGGCGGGGCAGAGGTACCTCGGGTTGGGCAGAACCCATAGAGCTTGTCCTGGTCGTAGTTGGCCGTAGTGGCGCACCAGCGGTAGCCGTCTGAGCGACCCTCGGTGGTGCAGGCGGAGTAGGAGCGGCCCTCGAAGGTGAACGGAAACACGCAGGGCTTGCCTTCTCCATTGCCGTCCCAGGTGTAGAGTCCTGAGGAAGCCCATACAATTACGGGGAGGGGAGGACGGGGGGGGGGGGGGCGGGGGAGGACGTCGCGAGTTTATTGACCCACAGACCATCGGTTGTACTCCATTCCTCCTCTCCCCGTTTCACAGATGAGAAACTGGGCCCAGAAAACAGGAGGGTCACTTGCAGGCCACACAGCGCTAGTGGCCGAGCCGGGATTAAAACCTAGGACCCTCGAGGGTGGTGGGAGCCCCTCACCCCCGTCGCGACCCCGCACTCACTCTCGCTGGGGCAGAAGCCGAACCGGCGGTCGGTGTCGTAGTCGGCGGTGGTGCTGCACCAGAGCATGTCGTCGGAGCGGCCGTCCGTGGTGCAGGCCGAGTAGGAGCGGCCCTCGAAGGTGAAAGGGAAGTGGCAGGCGGCGCCACCTGCGTTTCCGAAGTAGGTGGGAACCACTGCAGGAGAAGGGGCACCGGGTCAGGGCGGCTGGCGATGGGCGTGAGAAGAGAAGGGAATGCGAGCCGGGGCGGCTCGGGATCTCACCTACGCCCTTGCCCAGAGACCACAGTTCCTCATCGTCGAAGTGGGCGTCTCCCTGAATGCCTGGGCCGGGAGGAAAGGCGTGTGCCAGGAGCCCGTGTTTCCCATCGAAGGGGTACCCATCTCCGTGCTCTAGAGAAGCAGGTGCAGGAGGAGGGGGTTGGCCGAGAGCAGTCGTGCAGACCGTGCGCTGCCCTGAGCGTGGGCTGAGGTCCCGCCTACAGCAGCTGTCCGAGCCCTGCGTCCCCGCGCTGCGCCGTGTCGGGCAGGAGGGGGCGCATAAAGCCAGAGGCGGCCAGGGCTGCAGGGACAGGCGAGACCAAGCGGGGTCCAGTGCCCGCTCTCCTCTCTCCGCGGCCCTCCCTCCGCTGTCCCCGTCCGAGACCCTCCCGGCCTCCCTCTTCTGGCTTTCTCACCCCTGACACCAAACTGGATGACGATGTCTGCCTCGAAGCCGTACACGCGCGTGAAGGTGAGCGGCGTCACTGCGCTCCAGGCCGCGAAGGCGCGGGCAAAGGCGTCGTCGATCACGTCGCGCGGCAAGTCTTCCGAGTAGTTTTGGATCCTACAGGTGAAAGGCGAGAGGGTAGAGGTCCGAAGTGAGTCCGGAGCCGGGGCGGTAGCGACACCCGGTGTCTCAGCGACTTCAGCAAGCACGATGTTCCCTGCGTTCCACATTTTCACCTACAAGGTACTTTCAGACGCATTTTTCTCTTGGGACACTCACAGGGGCCCTAGCAGGAAGACTCAGATTGCGAGGCCCACTTCCCTGAAGGGGAAACAGAGGGCTCAGAGGCGGAGCCACCTGCCCCAGGCTGCACATCGAAACCTAGGGGTCTGTCTGAGGGACGAATTCGCCGCCGCCGGCCGGGGGTCTGGCCCTCCCGTCCCCCTCCCCCGCCTTCTCGGGGGCCCTGCCGCGCACCAGTACGTGATGTTGTGGTGATGCCACTTGAGGTCGCCCTCAAAGGTCTGGAATTGGCCCAGGTCTGGGACGCCGCAGCGCGGGGTTCGTATGGCCTCCAGGGTGGTTCTGTCCAGTTCGCCAGTCTCAGGCAGAGCCAGGCGCCTCTGGAGAAGCCGCAGTCCCCGACTCAAGGACTGCTGGTCGTTGCTCATCTCTGCCACATGAGTATAGCCATAGCGAAACAGATATTCCTGTGGATGGAAGGGCAGAGATACTCCAGAGCCCTCTTACCCGGCCCTAACGGGCCAGGATTCCATCCTCCAGGCCCTCGGGGACTATCAGCTCTCCAGGACTTGGTACCCTGTGCTTATGCCCACCCACTAACTCCCTCCCCTGTAGACATCCTCATCTCCTTCCCACCCCTGCATGCCCCTGGCCCAGCCTACCTCAGGGCCTCCTAGCCTTTACCCCTGTTCACCCCACTCCAGAACCCTCCAAAGCATCATCACCCCCATCATGTCCCATTACCCACCTAGGAAACCCTTATTAGCCATTCCTGGCCATCACCCATCCAGAGCCTCCACAGGACCCCTGAGGGCCTGATCCCAGATACCTCTGTCCTCCAGGCATGACCATCACCCTCAACTTGCCCGATAGAATCTCCTCTGAAGCCTCACGCCCTCCCTGAGACTCCTGGCCAGCCCTCCCTAACTACATGCAGGGGTATTAGCCTACCTCTGCCAGCTGCCTGTCAGTGAGATTAGTTCGCACGTCTCCTGGGAAGACCACAACGGTGGGCTTGCCTGGTCTGGGAGCGGCGGTGCAGCAGCCCAGCACCAGGAGCGCCAGGACCAGGGGCTGCCTGGGGCTCATGGTGAGGGTGGCGGTGTCTAGGTGCAGCTGTCCTTGTGGGGGCTTTAAGCAGGCGCTATTAACTGAATCAGTAACCCCGCCCCTCCCTGCCAGGCGGGGGCTGACTCAGGGGATGAGGTGTGTTTGGGGGGGGCAGCCCCAGCATGAGCAGGCAAAGGGCTTACACCACCTCCTCCTGTCCCCACTGCCCACAGTCCCATTGCCAAGTCAGGCAGGACCCCAGACCCACAGGAAACCACAGGCCCACAGGGGAAGGGTTGGGTTTTGCAAAATGCAGAGCTTAGGAGAACTGAATGAAAGCAAGGAAGGGAGGCTGGAGGGCTCCCTGAGCTCTGTGCCTGAAGGCCCCAAGCGGTCAGCCTAAGGGAAGGGGATGAAAGATTCCCCAGGCCTCTTCCTGAACCCAGAGATTTCCCCCTTCCCAGTCACACCCCATCTATGGGCCCCTCCCCACACTGCTAGGCTCTGTCCTCTCCTCCCTTGAAGCCTTTCTCAAGGGGGACGGTGGGGGGCTTCCTCTCCCTGCCTCACCTAGGGATGGAAGGAGCAGCAGGAATTGGGGAATTGCGGGATTCCCCCAGGGCACCCCCTCCCCCCCCCCCTCCGCCGTCTTCCACAGGCTGAGTCTTTCAGGACAGTAAAGGGGGAAGTTTAGGGCATCTGGAAGCCAGCACACAGGCCTCACTCTCTTCCTTCAGGGCCTAGGGCAAATGTCCTACCACTCTGAATTTGTTTCCTCAGCTATAAAAAAGGACCCTTTGGGGGCCCCTGGGTGGCTCAGTCGGTTAAGCATCCGACTTCAGCTCAGGTCACGATCTCACGGTCCGTGAGTTCGAGCCCCGCGTCAGGCTCTGGGCTGATGGCTCAGAGCCTGGAGCCTGCTTCCGATTCTGTGTCTCCCTCTCTCTCTGCCCCTCCCCCGTTCATGCTCTGTCTCTCTCTGTCCCAAAAATAAATAAACGTTAAAAAAAAATAAAAAATAAAAATAATAAATAAATAAATAAATAAATAAATAAATAAATAAAATTTTAAAAAAAATTAAATTGATGGAGGATAAAATGAGATCAAATACCTACAGTGCTTACTCCAGTGTATGGTGCAATTTCTCAAGAATGGCCATGGTTGCTTTTAATGACCTGGGCGAAGATGGTGATTCCAACTTGGAATCAGGAGACTCCAAGGGTCTTGGGTTCTAATCTGAGCTACAACAAATGTCTTCTTCTCTCTGGGTTTTGGATTCTTCAACTACAAAATGGTGGAGAGGGGACGATCTTGGGGAAACTTCAGTTCTCTAGCCCTTCTCCAGGAGCCCAAGCTGTAGCCCTGGTTATCACCCCTGTGCCTCCCTCCCTCTCTTCTTCCCAGCCAGCCCTGGTGGGGAAGGATCTGTGTTTGCCTTCTGGGAGGAATCCCTTGGGAAGGGCAACGCTAGCCATCCAATAAGCTGGATTTAAAGGGCTCACTACGTGCCACGCACTTTCTGTGCTTGTCGAATAAATGAATCTTCGAGATGAGGACATTTCGCTTCCCTTCTAGAAAAGCTGAAGCTCTAGAGTTCACTAATTAATGGGCATCCACTTTAGATCTGGTGTTCAGTCCCCGCTCTGCCATTTCCCAGTTGTGTCACCTTGGGCAAGTCACTTCACCTCCAAGCCATAATAATAATAATATATTTCTTGAGATTCACTGCGTAGACTACTGTGAGAAGTTGCTTATAAGCATCTCATTCCACCACCTGCGAGGTAGATTTAACGAGTACCCTCTCCTATTTTTAGAGGAGGACAATGAGGCTCAGAGCAGTTAAGGAACTCACCTATGACCACACGGAGAGTTAATTCGCAGAACCAGGATTCAAGCCTAAGGCTGCCTGGTTCTGAAGTCTTTCATATTTACCACCATTTACAGGGAACCAACATGGCCAGGGGAGGCAGGGAGGAAGAAGAGACCTCAAACCCGGCACCTTCTCCCCTAATTCCCTGCACCCACAGAAGAACAGGGAGCAGGCTCACGCCTTTGGGGAACCAGAGGCTAGGACAGGGGACCCAGGGGAACTATATTCCAGATTTGAGAGTTCAAGGTCATTGAGCAATATCATTTTAGAGATGGAAACAAAGAGACCCTCCAATCCAGGGGTCTTCACCTGGTGGCAGACACAAGCTTTAGGCGAATCCACGAACCACCCCCAACTTACCATCAATTGTACAAAATATGTCATATCTATGTATGTATGTTACGTTTCTCAAATTTATTTATTTATTGACATTTGGGGCCCAATAATTCTTTGTTTTGAGGGTCTGTCCCGTGCATCGTGGGATGTTTCATAGCCTCCTCAGCCTCTACCCACTAGATGCCAGTAGCACCTCCCCCTGCCAGTTGTGACAACCAGAAATGTTGCCAAACATTGCCAAATGTCCCCTGGGTGGGTGGGAGGGACAAAACCACTGCCAGTTGGTTCATCAGAACCACTGATGTACGTTGATTTTTTTTTTTATATAAAGAGTTCAAAACGTTTATCATATACTCAAACCATTGATGATGATCCTCAAGGCTGTAAAGACCATTTACTCAAGTATTTGTTGAGTTTTTATGGGCCAAACATTGTGCTAAGAATTTGGGAATGCGGTAGTGACCAAGATAGCTTTGTCACTGTGGTAGTGGAACAGAGTCCAGTACGGGAGAAATTGAATGAATAAGTAATTACCAGAGAGACAACCGTCACAAGAGGGAAGTGTACCAATCTACTCCGACTACCTCCATTATGCAGATGAGGAAACCGCGGGCCCAGAGTAGAGAACTGACCTCTCTCTTAGGTACCAGAGCAAGCCGGGGACGGCATGGGTGGGAAGTAAGGAGTGGCAGCTATGAGCCTGCCCTCTGGAGCCAGGCTACTTAAGTTCCAATCTCAGCTCTGGCACCAGCTTGCTGTGTGATCTGGGTCATTGACATAACCTGTCAGTGCCTCAATTTCCCCATCTGTAAAACAGGGGTGATCATAGTGCTTGCCTCATGGAGTTGTAGGGATCAAATGAGTTAACAGATACAAAGTCTCTGGCACATGGAATAAGTGCCTGCTGCTGCTTTAATTCTGATGGCCTCTAGGCAGCTGGCTGTTTTGACCAAATTGTGGGTGGGGGAGGGGGGGGACAGGAAGAGGGCACCTAGCCAGGAGCCTCTGGCTTGATTCCTGGAGTTAATCCAAACAAGACCCCTCCTTTTCTCACCCCCCTCCCAGCTTCCTCCTTTATCCCCTGGCTCCCCAGCCCCCATCAAGAGGAACTTGGAAGACCTTGGCTTTCAACACGGCAATGGCAGGAAGTGGTTCTGGTTACCACATCCCCTTCCCCACTTCCCTCAGCCCCTCCTTCCAATACCACAAGTTTAGCCAAGGCCCTGGGAGAGGAGGAGGCAGAGAGCAGGATATTCTTCCAGGTGGGCACCCCTTGACCCTGACCAGGGTCACAGCTTGGACTCTAAGCCCCTCCTTCAGGTGGAGACCCCGTAAGATGGGGAGGGGGCTGACGCCGGAGCCCTGAGTCACCAGCTGGATGACACAGCCCTGCGGGCTGCCCTTAGTAACACCAGGCCCCCAGACTGGGGTCAGCCTCACGAGGGGAGGAACATCTCCCCTGATTTAGGATGGGGAATTCCAACCCTGTTCCTCCTGAACCTGCCAGAGAAGGGAGGGGCGGCCAGGCCTGAGATGCCCTGGCAGGAAATGAGAAAGACATTTCTGTCTGGGATGAAGCAGAAAGGTGTGGGTATACTGTAAGACACTGCCCCAGGGATAGAGCACCACCCAAGCACCCGCCCCCACCCACACTAGCCCCGGGTAGTGGCAATCACCAGGTCGATTCTCAGAGGCCTTAATAATAATCTCATGCCTCCCCCTTATCTCTATTTAGCTCCTCCAAAAGGAAGCCATATAGTGTAGACCTCAGAATCAGACCTCCCGGGTTCAAATTCCAGCTCCTACTACATCTGGCTGTGTGACCTTAGGCAAGTCACTTTGCCTGTCTGTGCCTCCATGGCCTCATCTGTAAAATGAGGGAGGACAGTCCTCACCCAAAAGGTTGTGGTGGGGATCAAGTGATAGTATACATTGCGAGTTTTCAGCACACAGTAGGTACACACACCGAAAATAACGTTAGCCGTCATGATTCTGCTATTTTAATGCTCTCTCTGCTAAGAATTAGGATTCACAAACCTCTTTCACTGGTGAGGAACCCGTGAGGCACAGGGAGTTGCCAGGTCCCCACAACCAGCCAGGAGCAGGCCTGGGATTCGACCCAGACCTGGCACCAGTACCCTGTTCTTTCCACCACATTCGGCATGTGCTGCTAACCACCTCGGTGGGCAACCATTTCCACAGTCCATGCACAATCCACTTAACTCTTTCTCCAGCGCTGTCCCGTACCTTATTACCTCTGATTTGTATCCAACGGCGGAACTTCTTACCATTTTATTTGAGTCTGAGCTTTCACAGGAGGCAGAGACTGTGGCCCATTTTCAAGGTGGCAGACGCGAGGCCCAGAGACGTGCTTCAGGTTGCTCATGGTCACACAGCCGGTGAGTGACAGAGCTCCCGCCCAGCCCTTCTGACTCCAGATCCCGTGCTAAGATCAGGTCACTGGATCTGACAAGAAGGAAGTCAGTGGGGGAAGCAGCCTGGGGGCGGGGTGGGGTCCCCAGAAGCCAAGCTGGAGGGATCAACAGAGAGAACGGGTGTGGGATATTTGGCTGGGTTCTGTAGAGAGAAAAATGGGGGGGATAAAAAGGAAAATAAAATATTAAGCGGGGCTGGACAGGGCAGAGAACAGGCTAAGGGAGGTTCCGTTACAGTGAGAGGTTTGTGTCTATAAGAGGGGATGTGCCAGTTGACTGGGAAAGAGACTGGGCCTGGGACCAGTTCCCTTGACATTGTGTCACCCACTGCTATGCATGGGTTCCCAGCAAAGCAGGTGCAACCCCAAAATACACATTTAAAAGATTCTTTGTTTGTTGGGTTGGTATTTTATTTTTTTTTTAATTTTTTTTTCAACGTTTTTTATTTATTTTTGGGACAGAGAGAGACAGAGCATGAACGGGGGAGGGGCAGAGAGAGAGGGAGACGCAGAATCGGAAACAGGCTCCAGGCTCCGAGCCATCAGCCCAGAGCCTGACGCGGGGCTCGAACTCACGGACCGCGAGATCGTGACCCGGCTGAAGTCGGACGCTTAACCGCTTAACCGACTGCGCCACCCAGGCGCCCCTGTTGGGTTGGTATTTTAAATTAAGACTCTGTTTTTTAAGGGGCACCTGGGCGGCTCAGTCGGTTGAGCGTCCGACTTCATTCAGTTCAGGTCATGATCTCACGGTTTGTGAGTCTGAGCCCCGCATCGGGCTCTCTGCTGTCAGCGCAGAGCCTGCTTCAGATCCTCTGTCCCCCTCTCTTTACCCCTCCCCGCCTTGCGCTGTCCCAATAAATAAATATTTTTTTATTTTTTTATTTTTTTAACGTTTATTTATTTTTGGGACAGAGAGAGACAGAGCATGAACTGGGGAGGGGCAGAGAGAGAGGGAGACACAGAATCGGAAGCAGGTTCCAGGCTCTGAGCCATCAGCCCAGAGCCTGATGCGGGGCTCGAACTCACGGACTGCGAGATCGTGACCTGAGCCGAAGTCGGACGCCCAACCGACTGAGCCACCCAAGCGCCCCAAATAAATATTTTTTTAAAAAAGACTCTATTTTTTAGAGCAGCTTTACTAGCTATACAGCAAAATTGAGAAGAAAGCCCAGAGTGTTCCCGCCTGCCCCGTGTCCCGACACAGGCAGAGCTGCCCCATCATCAACCTCCCCCACCAGAGTGGGACATTTGGTGTGACCCGTCAACCTGCATTGACATAGCGCAAGCCCTGGAGTCCACAGTTCATACCAGGGCTCCCTGTGTATGTTCCGTGGGTTTGGGCAAATGCAGCATGACGTGCCCCCATCACCGTGCTATCATACTGAGTAGTTTCGCTGCCCTAAAAATCGTCTGTGCTTCGCTTATTCATCGCTCCCTGTCACAAAGACTGTTTTCGATATTTGGGGAAAAAATCCTTACAGTAGCCAGCATGGGAAAAGTCGGATCTTCAGGGGATTTCCTTATATAGTCATTTCAGGGTTTGGCGTTGTTTTGTTTTGAATGACATATGGGGAAGGGCACCATATTCTCAGGGGTAGCAGCCCCTAAATGTCTAAATCTGGTCCTGTTCACAAAGGGTAGGGGGTTGAGGAAAGTCTTACACCTTGGAAATCCCAGGTTAAACATTCAGTGGTCGAACATTCATCCCAGGAGCTGAGGGGGGCGGGGGGGACACCTGGATGGCTCAGTCAGTTAAGCATCGGATTCTTGGTTTCAGCTCAGGTCATGATGTCACAGTTTCCTGGGTTCGAGCCCCCTGTCGGGCTCTGCACTCACAGTGCAGAGCCTGCTTGGGATTCTCTCCCTCTCTCTCTGCCCCTCCCCTGCTTGCGCGCAAGCTCTCTCTCTCTCTCTCTCTCTCAAAATGCATAAATAAAACTAAAAAAAAAAAAAAAAAAGAACCCTAGGGTAAACATCCAGTCGGTCCTGGCCTGATGAATCGAGAGCCTTGGGACCAGAGTGGGAGGGAGAAGTCCACACTGCGCACAGGACAACTGGTGACTTCACTGCCCCTTTCCCAAACCTGCGCTGAGCCCCTCCTCTTGGCCAGGCATACTTTCTCATGCATCTTCTAGTTCCACGGTTCTCCAAGTGTAGTCCCCGGACCAGCAGCATCAGCACCACCGGGAATTTGGTAGAAATGCAGATGGTCCGCTGCTTCCACCTCAGAACTACTGAATCAGCACCTCTGGGTGGGACCCGGCAATGTTTGCTCTAACAAGCCTGCCGTGTGGTTCTGATGCAGGCTCAAGTGTGAAACCTCTGCTTTCCAGCTGCATCCCCCTGCTGACAGGAGGGGCTTTAGAGCCATTTCCAGATGAGGAAACTGAAGCTCAGAGAGAAAAAGCCACTCGCCCCGAGGTCACACAGTTAGTACTAAAATTAGCCTTTCTGACTGTGAAGTTGATGCTTCCCGAAGCACTATAAGGACTAATGACTTCAAATATTTAACAACCAGGACCCCAACGGATCAGACTGATTCCATCCGAGGAACTTCAAGAGGCCCCTCATTGGAGGGGGGCAGGGGAAAGGGGGTGACTATTATTAACCCTTTTGTTCCTGGATCTGCAGTTCTAGGAGTCTGGGAGAAGGGGCTGCTCGCTAGGGCTCTGGGGCATTTAGAAGGCTCAGAGTAGGACCTGTTACCAATGCGTAGGCAAGGAAATGTTTCAATATTTTAACAACTTGTGCTTACCAGCTGAACACCAGCCCTAAGGGTAGTTTGCTTCCCAGGAGAGGTTCCTGAAACTTGCCTATCGGGTAGAGGGCCTGGAGCTACACAGCCCAAAAGAGAACATAGGTTCTCATAACAAAGTCTTATGAGAGTACCTGTTCAACTGTGCTTCTCAAATTTGGCTGTTCATTGTGGAGTCTCCGGGGATTTTCTTTTGAATAATGATGCCTAGGTTTCATCCCCTAGAGATTCTGACTTAATTGGTCTGGGTTGTGGCCTGGGCATCGTTGTGGGTTTATTTGTTTTTGTATTTTTTTAAAGGACCCGTGACTCAGGATTGAAAACAATCCTATACGGGTTCCCTGAAGCCTGTAAGAGACTCCAGACTAAGAACCCCTGGTTTGTACCAGTATTTCCCAAGGCTGTGGACTTTAAAAAAAAAAAAAAAATACAGATTCTGAAGAGATTCGGATTCAGTAATCAGTGGGGCCCAGAACTGGGTGTTAGCAAGCTCCCCTGGTTTAGAAATCAGTGACGGGGCAGCCTCTGCAGGCCGTGGTAACTGAGAGAGGCTCAGAGATTCTACCCCCCCACCCCCAGCCCACCCGCAACGTAGTTGAAGCAACCAAGAACATTTTGCCAGGAAGTATCCAGAACCAATTTCCGCAGCTCTTCCTTCCCCTGTGCTGCAGAGACATTGCTTCAAAGAACACGCTCTGCAACAGCCTAAGACACCCTCCCCGGGGAGCCCTTTCCTGGCTGCACCTCAGCAGAGCCCCAGGCCTGCTCTGATTGCCTTTCTTTCCCATTAATCCTGGGACACCCTCATTTAGATGTGATCTGCATACATTTGCATATTGAGCTCCAGGGGCCCCCTTCCTCCTCCAACGCCCAACCCTGTGGCTTGTTGGGGGCAGGGGGAAGGGAGGAGAGAAATAAAACTAATGAATTCGCGAAGCCTGCCGAGATGTGTTTGAACCTCTTGCCGCGCTGGGACTTTGATACACCTGAAGCCGGGTTGCCGGGTTGAAGGGCCGATAGCACGGGCTCAGCGTGGATGCAGCAGGAAGGCAGACGCAGGAGGCCTCCCGAGGTCTAGCACGAGCGGTTGGGGCCCAGCTCCTAATGAGAGGCAATGTGGGATTTCTCCAACGGGAAAAGACGAGAGCAGCAGTAGAGGCTTTCGGAGAGGGGGAGGGGGGGGAGGGGTAGGTGAGATTCCTTCCCAGCTTCAGAAGAACCCAGGTTGAGGGCTCAGTCGGTTAAGCGTCAGACATCCACTCAGGTCATGATTTCAGGGTTCATGAGTTCAAGCCCTGCATCGGGCTCTGTGCTGACAGCTCGGAGCCTGGGGCCTGCTTCGGATTCTGTGTCTCCCTCCCTCTCTCTCTCCCTGCCCCTGCCCACTCACACAGTGTCCTCATCTTTATAATGGGAGCAATAATCTGATTACGCAGTGATGAGAGCCACCCCGGACCGAATATCTTTTCCAGACCCCTTTGGAGGCTGGGAAGGAACCTGCTAACGGGTGCAAGCAGAGGGGGTGCCAGGAACCCTCAAGTCCTCACGGGCTGTCCCTGCAGCATGGTTCCGCCCTGCTCACAGCTGGCCAGCTTCCTTTGCCTCTGGCTCACTTTCCTAGTCTGGTCTTGAGCCTTCACATCACTGCTGGGAGCCTCCAGAATCCTTTTCAGTCCCTTCCCTTCCCTTCCCTTCCCTTCCCTTCCCTTCCCTTCCCTTCCCTTCCCTCCCCTCCCCTCCCCTCCCCTCCCCTCCCCTCCCCTCCCCTCCCCTCTCCTCCCTTCCCTTCCCTTTCATTTTTTTAAGGTAGACCCGACCAGTTTTGCCTGCTTGCAGCCAAGGCCCCCAGTTGACACAAGGACCATTCTGTTCCTTCTCCTCCACCCTCCTGAGTGTCTGGTTCTGATGCGCTTCTCTCCAGCCCCACTCCTCCCCCCAGGCTCCCTTGCCTGCTTCTATGCCATTCATAGCACTCTTTCCTCCCTGGTCTTCCCAATTTCCCAACCATCTGTATATAATCCTATAGTGTGCCCCCCCACCCCATCTCCCGTGTCATCCAAACAGGTGACAAACTGTATAATTCTCTTAAATCCATCCGTCTGTATTCATCTACTCGGGGGGCCATAACAAAGTACCACAGACTGGGGGGGAGGCGGCTTACACAACAGACCCTTTTGGGTTTTTTAAGTTTATTTATTTTGAGAGACAGAGCCTAGGAGGAGCAGAGAGAGAAGGAGAGAGAGAATCCCAGGCAGGATCCGCGCTGTCAGCACAGAGCCCAATGCGGCGCTCGAACTCATGAACCATGAGATCATGACCTGAGCTGACACCAAGAGTTGGATACTTAACCAGCTGAGCCCCCCCAGGGACATCCTGGTCAAGACCAGGGTGTCGACGGGGTTGGTTTCTGCTATGGCCTCTCTCCTTGGCTTGTAGACAGCAGTCTTCGTGTCTTCACATGGCCCCCTCTCTGAACAACTGTGTGTCCTAATTTCTTCCTCTTATAAGACACCAGTCATATTGGATTGGCATCCACCCTAATGACCTTGTTTTAACTTAGTTACCTCTTTAAAGACCCTGTCTCCAAATACAGGCACATTCTGAGGTCCTAGGAGTTGGGACTTCAACATATGAATGGGGGGGGGCCACAATTCAGCCCAGAGCACCCTCCACCCTCTGCGTGGAGGTACCATTTCCTACCTGGTAGTGCTATAGCTCAGCCCCCCTAGCCCCCAGCACCCACACCCCAGATTCAGCTTCTTGCTCAGCCCTCAGAAAGCTTCCATGCCCCCCAGTGTCTCCAGAATAAAGACTAAACTCCTTAGCCTGGCAGCCAAGGCCTCCTTGTACCCTCAGCACCGTGACCAGGAAAAATGACATCCTCTAGCGCCTTGCTTTTCAAAGTGTAATTATTGGACCTACAGCTTCAGCATCACACGGGGGGCTTGTTAGAAATGCAGAATGTGGGGCGTCCAGGTGGCTCAGTTGGTTAAGAGTTCCGCTCAGGTCATGATCTCTTGGTTTGTGAGCTGAATCCCCAAATCAGGCTCAGTGCTGACAGTGCTGAGCCTGCTTAGGATTCTCTGTCTCCCCTCTCTCTATGCCCCTACCCTGCTTGCACATGTGTGCTCTCCCTCTCAACATAAATAAATAAACTTTAGAAAATTAAAAAAAAAAAAAAAAAAGACTTATGCTCTTGATTTCGGCTCAGATCACGATCTCGCAGTTCGTGGGTTCCAGCCCCACGCTGGGCTCTGTGCTGACATCGCAGAGCCTGCTTGGGATTCTCTCTCTCTCCCTCTCTCTCTGCTCCTTCCCTGCTTGAGCGCTCTCTCTCTCTCAAAATAAAAAAAGAAAAAGAAAAGAAAAGAAATGCAGAAACTTAGGCCAGGCCCCAGACCTGCTGAATCAGAATCTGCATCACCTGAACAGACCCCAGGTGATCTGTATGCACACAGAAGCTGGAAAGGTGACAGGCACCAATGGTATCCAGAGAGGGACTCACAGGAGTGGGACCTGTCATCACCTGGTTGGGTCAGAAACTTGACTTTGTCCTGACAGAACCATCCAATTCACAGGAGTTGGGGCTGCACAGCAGATGACAATTCTGAACAAACAAATGAACTTGACTTCCCAGGGCTATTAAGAATGCCTCACTCACAAGGATGAACAAATGGAAAGGTTGCTGGGGATGGCCCCCCGATGGGAAAGGCAAGGTTCTCATCTCTCATTCCCATTCAGTAAACATTTATTGGGCCCTGCTGAGTGCTGGGCTGGGTGCTGGGCATCAGGCAGGCATATGGAATGAAAGGAAATGTGAGTTTTGTCCTGTAGGCGCTCACAAACCAGGAAGGCAGACAGATCACAAAGACATGCATTTAATAACCAGCATACACACAGGGGGGCACCCACCCACCTCCTCCACTCCTCCTACTTCATTCTTAGAAGGCATCACGCTCTGGCCCCTGGACCTTTGCACTTTCCACCACCCCATTCTGCCTCAACCCTTCCACACCTCCCCTCTCTGCCCTCCTCTTGTGTCTGGCTAAATCTTATTCATCTTTTATTTCAGCTGAGAGATCATTTCTTCCAAGAAAATACTGCTGATTACTCCAACCTGGGAAGTGGGGTTCTTCTGTGCTCTCATGACTCCCCTCACTCTACCACTTCCCTTGCTGTGGCATTTTTCATAATTCAGAGTGAATTTCCTGTTTATTCATCTATCTCTCCCCACAGGCTGAGATGGTTATGAGGACAGGACCCTTATCCACTGTGTTCACTATATTCACAAGTGTTTCTTAAGCACAGAAAAATAATAGTCTTGCTAATCAGCTTTTTTTTAGTTCATACTATCCTAAGGCACTGTCCTAAGTATTTATATGTATTAACTCATTTAATCCTCACAGCTACTCAGTGAGCGGGTGCTATTATTTTTCCCGTCTCACAGATGAAGAAATAGAGACAACAGAGAAGTTAAGTAGCTCACCTAAGGAAACACAGCTATTAAGTGGCAAAGTAGGGGTTCAAACCCAAGCAGTCTGGCTCCAGAGTCTGCATATTGGAAGAGGGGGTACTTAACTCTTTTTTAAAATGTTTATTTATTTATTTTGAGAGACAGAAAGGGAGCACGTATGAGCAGGGGAGGGCAGAGAGGGAGGGAGAGAGAGAGAGAGAGAGAGAGAGAGAGAGAGAGAGAGAGAGAGAATCTCAGGCAGGCTCCACACTCAACGCAGAGCCCAACTCAGGCTTGAGTGCACGAACCTCAGCCAAAATCAAAAGGCAGATGCTTAACTGACTGAGCCTGCCAGGCGCCCAAGGGGTAATTGATTCTATGGAGAAGTCAGAAGTCAGGGAATGCTTCAGAAACAACACCTGAGCCAGATTTTGAAGACTGCATAGGAGTTTGCCATGTGGAAAAGGAGCGGGGGATTTCAGACTTGATAACCTCCAATTTGTCAAGGCAACAGCATTTTCCCCAAGGGCAAAGGGAAGGAAATTGAACAGTGCTGCAGATACTGGCCTATGAGGCTTAGACAGAGTGACTGCCTTAGCGGCCAGTTTCAGCCTGAGTCATGCATGAGTGAGGCGAGGCAGGTTACACACACCCTGGGGCTCTGGTCCTTGGTCCCTGCGTGGGTGAGACGTACACTCCCCTCCCCTCTTGCCCCGAGAGACTCAAGGCTCCCTCCTGAATTGTGCCCCGGTTCCTCACAGGGATTGGCTCACCACCTCGGAAGGAAGGTCCCAGCAAGTGCATCTCTGGGCAGATGCAGGCCCAGCACAGATCTGGAGTCTGTAAGAAGAACCGAGGAGTTTCCCCAAAAACCCCACGCAGGCTGTCCTCAGCCTGACCTAACAAACTCTGGAATCCTCTTCTGGCTCAGGAGTCTCCCAACTTTTAAAGGCCCAGAACACTTTTAGGCAACTGGATCTCAAGAAATCCCCAGTATATAAGACAGATGAAGAAGTGTTCTTCTGCTTCCCACCTCTGTTGACAATGTCCCTCGCAAGGACCCCGAGGCCTGATCTAGCCCAGCCACTTCTTTTTACTGTTAGGAAAACTGAGGCTGGAGGAGGGAAGAAGTTTGCCAAGAACAAGAACGCAGGACAAGTCAGGGCCAGCACCCAAACGGGAACTTGGGTCTCCTGAATCGGACCAGCACTCTTCTCGGCAAACAGCACCTTCTCTCCTGGCCTCTCGAATACAACTGGAAGACTTTACCCCTACCTTCATTCCTCCTACCCAATCAGTCAGTCAGTCAGCAGGCATTTACCAGGCTTCTTCTAAGCTTCAGGCACTGAGCAGGGCCCCTCACCTCAGTGGGTGACAGAGTGATGTGTGTAAGACAAACACATTCGCAGACATTTCCAATCCCCTCTGATAGAGCCACAGTGGAGACCACGCATCCTTTATTCTCAGGGCCTGGTACAAAGTAGGTGCTCAATAAATATGTGTAGAGGGGCGCCTGGGTGGCTTAGTAGGTTAAGCGTCTGACTTCGGCTCAGGTCATGATCTCACGGTTCATGGGTTCGAGCCCCGCATCGGGTTCTGTGCTGACAGCTCCGAGCCTGGAGCCTGCTTCGGGTTCTGTCTCCTCTCTCTGTCTGCCCCTCCCCCGCTCAACTCTGTCTCTCTCTCAAAAATAAATAAACATTTAAAAAATTTAAATCAATGTGTGTGGAGCACAGAGGAAGAAGTGACGTGGGGACCAGTGGGCTGACAGGAAGGAGGGCCAAGTGAACTTCAGAGCCCCTCCCTCTCCCTCTCTGACCCCCCCACCACTCAGCACCTCGGATGTCTCTGTCTGTAACGTGATAGTGATGACCGGCTAAAGACAGGAATACTCAGACCCAGACCTTGCCTGAGCTCCCAGCTTTGTGTACCGGCTGGTCTAGACCCAGGCTGTCCGACCCCTATGGTCACGAGGCCCATGTGCCTGTTTCAATTTAAATTAATTAAAATTACATAAAAGGTAAAATTCAGTTCCCCAGTCTGACTAGCCACATTTCCAGTACTCAAAGGCCACATGTGGCTAGCAGCGACCCCACCAAACGGTGCAGGTTAAAGGTCACTGGCATCATCACAGAAAGTTCCCCTGAAATGTGCTGCTAGTCTCTAGCAGCAACTGGCAGATTTTGAATGTCAAGGACCAGTACATGTTCAAAAATATTTGGGAAAGGACACAAGATTGGCAACTCTTTGGGGCACCTGGCTGGCTCAGTCCGTAGAGCATGGAACTTTTGATATCGCGGTCATGACTTTGAACCCCATATTGAGTGTAGACATTACTTACAAAAAATTGCCAGAAAAATTTTCATTTTGCCAGAAAAATTTAAATGCAGTAATAATGATTTAAATTTTTTTAATCTTTATTTTTGAGAGAGAGAGAGAGACAGAGTGTGAGTGGGGGAGGAACAGAGACAGGGAGACACAGAGTCTGAAGCAGGCCGCAGGCTCCGAGCTGTCAGCACAGAGCCCGACGTGGGGCTCGAACCCATGAACCGTGAGATCATGACCTGAGCTGAAGCTGGACGCTTAACCGACTGAGCCACCCAGGTGCCCCAGTAATGATTTAAAAAAGAAGAAGAAGAGGGGCACCTGAGTGGCTCAGTCAGTTAAGTGATGGGCCTTGGCTCAGGTCATGATCTCATGGTTCGTGAGTTTGAGCCCCTTGGGATTCTCTCTCTCCCTCTCTCTTTGCCCCTCCCCTGCTCATGCACACACACTCTCTCAAAATAATATTAAATATATATATGTATATGTGGTGGCTCAGTTGGTTAAGCGGCTGACTTCTGGCTCAGGTCATGATCTGGTGATTCGTAAGTTTGAACCCTGCATCAGTCTCTGCAGTATGGAGCCTCCTTAGGATTCCCTCGCTCTCCCTCTCTCTCTGCCCCTGCCCAGCCCACATGCACATTCTCTCTCTCAAAATAAATAAACATTAACAAATTTAAAAATATATAAATATAAACATAAATGAACATAAATCTAAACATAGAAGGAGCAAATGTGTCAATATATTAACAACTGGTGAATCTAACAAAAACAAAAAATAAATAAAAAAAAACACAAACAAAAACCTGGTGAATCGAGATGAAGATTACAGGAGTGCTCACTGTACTATTCCTGAAACTTTTCTGAAAGTTTAAGAATCTTTTGAAATAAAAAGTTGGGGGAGGGGAATCAGAAGTCAAGACAGTGGTTCCTCTGCTGCGGGGGAAAGAGACAAGGAGCCTTGAAGGCCTGGCTGATGCCCTAGTTCTTGATATGGGACATTGGTTACATGTTGGTAGTGGGTTACATTGTATCCCTCCCCCCCAAAAAAAAGCTATATCCATCTGAATCTGTGAATGTGAGCTTATGTGGAAAAAGGGTTTTTGCAGATGTAACTGAGTTAAGGATTTTGAGAGGAGGTCATTATGGATGAGGGTGCACCCAAATCCAATGACTGGTGTCCTTATGAGAGAAAGGCAGAGGAAGATCTGCCCAGAGACACAGAGAAGAAGGCCACGTGAAGACGGAGGCAGAGGTTGGAGGGATGCGGCCATAAGCCAAAGAACTCCTGGAACCACCAGAGGCTGAAAGAGTCAAGGAAGGATTCTCCCCCAGAGCCTCCAGAGGGAGCACGGCCCAGCTGACGCCTAGATTTCAGACTTCCGGCCTCCAAAACCAAGAAATAAATTTCTGTCGTTTTACCACCAGGTTTGTGGTCATCTGTCAGAGCAGCTCTAGGACACTAACATGGGCGTATTCACTCCATGAAAATTCATCAAGCTGTATACACCTAAGATTGTGCACTTTTCCCTATGTGCGTTATACTCCTTTAAAATTTTACTTAGGGGCGCCTGGGTGGCTCAGTCAGTTGAGCGTTGGACTCTTGATTTCGGCTCAGGTCATGATCCCAGGGTCATGGGATCAAGCCTAATGTCAGGCTCTGTGGTGAGTGTGGAGCCTGCTTAAGATCCTCTCTCTCTCTCTTTCCCTCTGCCCCTCTCCCCACCTCATGCACTCTCTCTTTAAAATAAAAAAATTTAAAAAAAATTTTTTTACTTAAAAATAAGAATGACTACTATCAGCATTCATTTATCTAAAAATTTTAAAAGAAAAAGTTTCGTCAGGACATAATCTCAAAAGAGAAGATGGACCCTTAAAATGAAATTTAACTTTATGACACTATTTTTCTTCATTTTCCTAAGAATCCGCAAACATATCTCATCACAGATAAGCACGAGCTCCAGATGGACTGCATCAGAATCACCGGGGGGGCTTTAAACAATCCAGAATCCCAGACAGAGGTCACCGAGAAAAGGATAGGGAGTCCAGAAATAGACTTGAATACATGTGGGAATTTAGTATATGCTAAAGGTGGCATTTCAAATTAGTGGGGGAAGACAGATTACTCAATATGGTGTTGGTTCAACTGGCTAGCCACTTGGAAAAAAATAAAGCTGTATCTCTACCTCATTCCAATCTACCAAAATAAATTCCAGATGGATGAAAATGTTAATTAAGAAAAAAAAAAAAAAACCATCCTAAAAGGACTACAAGAGAATGTGAGGCGTTTTCCTTTTATAATCTGGAGGTAGGAATTGCCTTTAACAAACATTTACTGAATTCTTATTCTCTAACTTTGTGCTTGGTGCTAAGAGATGGGTGGGAACAAGGGTGCTTGGCCTCCAGGAGCTCATCATCCTACTGAGGGTGATCTAAATCCCTGGTGCCCAGGTTTTAAGATTTCACTAAGCATTAATAACCTTTAAATTCTTTGCTTTTTAATAATCTTAGAGTGAGGAAAGCATTTCTACGCACAATACAAAAATCACAAATTTGTCACAAAAAAAAGGTTAATAAATTGTACTACAGAAAAACAAAGGGCCAAAAAAACAAAAACAGAAACAAAACAAAACAAAATAAAAACAAATGGCCCTGAGGGCAGGGGAATGAAGACAGATTGCTTAATGGGTATGAGGTTTTCTTTTGGGGGGATAAAAATATTTTGGAACTTGATAGAGGTGGTGGTTGCACAACATCAGATTTCAGACTTCCGGCCTCCAAAACCAACATTATGAATGTACTAAATAGTACTGAATTGCAAACTTTAAAATGATTGATATCATGTTATGTGAATTTCACTTCAACTAAAACGATAAATAGAAATGCAGTTTTTAAAGTCAACTTAAAAACTCCAAATGCCTCACTGGGAAAAAATTTTTGCAATACAAAGGGGATACAAAAAATTCATTTCCCTAATATACAAAGAGTTCTTACAAATCAATAAGACAAAGATAAACAATCCAGTGTTGCTGAGGGCATGAAATAACAGACAACCTCATATATATCATTGGTAAGAATGTAAATTGGTGTGAACTTCTGGGAATGTAATTTTGAAATACTGTAATTTATTTATTTATGTTTATTTTTGAGACAGAGAGAGACAGAGTGCGAGTGGGGGAGGGGCAGAGAGAGAGTGGGAGACACAGAATCCGAAACAGGCTCCAGGCTCTGAGCTGTCAGCACAGAGCCCGATGCAGGGCTCGAACCCACGAACCGTGAGATCATGACCTGAGCCGAAGCCGGATGCTTAACCGACTGAGCCGCCCAGGTGCCCCTGAAATACTGTAATTTAAGTGGACATAACTTTTGGCCCAGCAATTTCACTGCTGAGATTTTTTTTTTTTTTTTTTTTTTACAAATATCCTTACACAAGAGTTCATTGTATTATCCTTGCAACTCAAGGGGCCATCCAGGTTCAAAGGTGTTTTTTGCTTCACTGTTTATAAGAACAAACAAATGAATATAAGTGGCCATTGGTAGGGAACTGGTTAAATATGGCACATCCACTGGGTAGTGAATCTCCTTTCGTCATTGAAAAGAAAAAGATGGGAGCGCCTGGGTGGCGCAGTAGGTTAGGTGTCCTACTCTTAGTTTCTGCTCGGGTCATGATCTTGCGGTTTCATGGGTGGGAGCCCCACATCTGGCTCTTTGTGGCCGGGTGTAGAGCCTGTTTGAGATACTCTGTCTCCCTCTATCTCTGCCCCTCCCCCACTGGCACTGTCTCTGTCTCTCTCAAAATAAATCAATAAATTTAGAAAAAAAAAAAGAAGAAGATGTATCTATATGTTCTTGTGGAAAATTATCCAACACAAGAACTTTACTTTTTTTTTTAATTTTTTTTTAACATTTATTTATTTTTGAGACAGACCGAGAGCATGAACAGGGGAGGGTCAGAGAAAGAGGGAGACACAGAATCTGAAACAGGCTCCAGGCTCTGAGCTGTCAGCACAGAGCCCGACGTGGGGCTCGAACTCACAGACCGCGAGATCATGACCTGAGCCGAAGTCGGACGCTTAACCGACTGAGCCACCCAGGTGCCCCTCCAACATAAGAACTTTAAAGGGTGAGTTGGGGTGCACAGGAAGCAAGGTCCACAGCAATTAGTATTAATATCCAGTGTGTGCAGGTTCTTAAAATGTTTCTGGATAGTACACAAAGACTTGGTGACAGTAGTTACCTCTACGAAGTCACAGTAACATTGAGGGACAGGGAGAGAGACTCTTACCTTAACGTATCTTTTTTTTTGTACTTCTTGAATTTTTAAACCATGAACATACATTGCTTTTTTTATATATTACTTTTTAAAAATGTGTTTAATGTTTATTTATTTTGAGAGAGAGAGAGAGAGAGAGAGAGAGAGACAGAGTACGAGTGGGGGAGGGGCAGAGAACAAGGGAGACACAGAATCCCAAGCAGGCTCCAAGCTCTAGGCTCTGAGCTGTCAGCACAGAGCCCGATGTGGGGCTCGAACTCACAAATGGTGAGATCATGACCTGAGTTGAAGTGGGACACTTAACCAACTGAGCCACCCAGGGCCTCTATATATTATTTTTGAAGTTTAATTTTTTTAAATTATGAAATAGCTTAGGCATAGGAAAAGTATGGATAAAAATGAAACAAACTCAGGTTTCCCCCACCTGATTAAGTAATTTAACATGATGGACACAATTTGAAGATCCCTGTGCATTTCTCTATGACCCACCCCCTTCTCTTTCCCTAAAAGTAGCACCATTCTGAATTTGGTTTTATCAGACATGTGTGTTTTTATTCCTATGCCTTGAAATTCTTTTTAAAACTTCCATACCTATCAGTAAAAAACATACTGTTTTGTATATCTTTGTATATACTTTTTTGGTATATTTTGTATATAAATAACGTTAAGTTTTGCAGTATTGCTCTTAGACCCGGGCAAGTCAGGTCTTGGGTCCAGAGCTTTATGGGGGTGTCCCTCTGGCTCTTCTGTGTCTGTGCCCCTCTCCATGGGACAGGGGGGCCAAGGGAATGCACACATGTCACGCCTCTGAGCCTCTGTGACAGGACACTCAAGGTACACAGGACCCCAGGACTCCCAGTGAGATTGCCTCCAGGACTTTTTCCAGGATCCCTCCTCCTGAAGGTGGGCCATCTACTTGAATGTGCACCCTTAGACCAGAGGGGTGGCCAAGGGCAAAATGTTTGGGAAGGGGTGGGATGGGGGGGCAAAAGGAGTGGAGCTTGGGCTGGAGTGCGCAACACACGGCAGGGTGGGGGGGGGGAGGGGGCGGTGAGGTGGGATGCAGATGGGGCGTGGGCCTGTGTTTATATTCTTGCCTTGGGCTCCCCACCCACCCTCCACAACCCCCCATATACACACACGTTAAAGTCAGTACGTTTGACAACTTGCTTCTCCGCTCAACATTACATTTTTTAGCGTGATCGATTTCCATGCCTATACAGTATTTCTTTAAAGTCTTAAAAGTTTCGGATCCCTGGCCCATCACCCAGGGGATTCTGACATGGGGGAGGGACCAGATGGGGCTGAAAGCTCCTGCATCTTCTGGAAGCTCTGTGTGATGCCGCTGGGCAGCCCGGTTTGGGAACCGTGGGAGATAAGCCCCTCTGGCCATGCCTCTGGCTTTGTACAGGCTAACATTGTCACTTTCTGCTGCCCCTCCATGGGGTCTCCAAGGTCTGCCTGGACGGGCCACTCACGGCTCACGCCACCAGGCCAGAGGCCTGGTTCCCGTATCTGGGACCAGACGGAGGGAGCGGGCTCCCCCTGCTGGGGACAAACGCGAGTTGAACGGATGCGGCCCTCCAAGCCTCCGCTCCGCTACTCTCACCCAGGCTTTCTCCATCCTTTAATGTGCATTTGGGCCTACTCCACGTGGACGCAAGTAATTGCCATCTTCTTTGCCTCCTGCGTTTCTACGAAGATGGCAGTATCTGTGCACGGAACACAGATATTCTAATAGCTTCCTTTTTTGGAGCCTTTATTAGGAATGAAGGAGTGCTGTGGCACAGGATCTGCGGGCTCAGGTCCCGGTCCAGTCCTCTGCTCACTGTGTGACCTACAGCAAGTCATTGAACCCCCCCCGAATAGCTCAGGTCCCCATGAGCAAAATGGGGCAGGAATGTCACTGATCTCACAAGACTCCTTTGAGGATTGGAGTTTAAAGTGATGCCTGGCATGTGGCAAGGACCAGTCACTGTTAGATGCCAGACCCAGGCATCTATTGATTACTCAACGTGACAGAGAGCTTACTGGTGCCAGCTGCTGTTCTATGTTCTTTCTGTTGATTATATCATTTAATCATTACAACTCCATGAAATGAGCATGCTTATATTCCTCTCCCATTTCCAGAGGAGGAAACTGAGGCACAGAGGACAAAGCAACTTGGTTAAAGACTCACAGCCTGTCAGGGTGAACCATGATTTGAATCCAGGCAATTGTACTCCAGACCCCATGCTTTTGTTTTTTAATGTTTTTAGATGTTTATTTATTTTTGAGACGGAGAGAGACAGAGCGCGAGCGGGGTAGGGACAGAGAGAGAGGGAGGCACAGAATCTGAAACAGGTTCCAGGCTCTGGGCTGTCAGCACAGAGCCCAATGTGGGGCTCGAACCCACAAACCACGAGATCGTGACCTGAGCCGAAGTCAGATGCTTAACTGACTGTGCCACCCAGGTGCCCCAAGAGCCCATACTTTTTATTTATTTATTTTTGAGAGAGAGACAGAGAGAATGAGCGGGAGAGGGGCAGAGAGAGAGAGAATCCCAAGCAGGCTCCACACTGTCAGCATGGAACTCAATGTGGGGCTTGAAATCACAAACCAAGAGATCATGACCTGAGCCAAAACCAAAAGTTGGATGCTTAACCCACTGAGCCACCCAGGCACCCCCAGAGCCCATACTTCTTTTTTTTAATTTTCTTTTAACATTTATTCATTTTTGAGAGACAGAGAGAGACAGAGTGTGAGTGGGGGAGGGGCAGAGAGAGCGGGAGACACAGAATGCAAAGCAGGATCCAGGCTCCGAGCTGTCAGCACAGAGCCCGACATGGGGCTCGAACCCATGGACCATGAGATCATGATCTGAGCTGAAGTCAGACGCTTAACCGACTGAGCCACCCAGGTACCCCGAGTCTCTTATGCCTTTAGCCCATACTTTTAATCACTAGGTCCTCACGGTAATCTGGTGAGGCACATACGATGACCATTATACCGCTGGGGCCACTGAGGCTCAGAGAGGTGAAGTGATCAAACAACAAAATTAGTGCCCGGGCCGGGACTCGTCCCAGTACTGTCTCTCTGAGTTGTCTCATGTAAGTCCACGACAAGCCAGAAGGCATGGTGGACCAGTGTGACAAGCGAGGATGCTGGACTGAGATGGTTGAGTGCCTTGCTCAAGGTCACAGAGCCAGTCAGTGGGGAGCTTTGTCTGTTGGTGGCGGGGCCCAAGGATATTCTGTCTGGGGCCCAGCACCTCCCTGGCGCCCTGCTGCCGCCCCTGGCCATCTCTTGTCTGTATGATCCCAGCTCCAGTTCCCAGGCACCCGAGTTTAGCACCGCTTGCTTCTGGGCCAGCCTCAGCACAGCTGTCAAAATTGCGCACTCCAGCTGTCGCTCAGCCTGAGCCTGGCCTCCGCGTTGGGTGCTGGGGCTTCCTGTCTGGCTTAAGGCTCAGAATCCACTCTCCTGCCCTCCGGGAGGCAGCTGGGACCGTGGAAGGAGCAGGAGTTTAGAACCAAACAGTCCCCAGTCCAGGGTTTAAATCTAGCCGTGCCCCTTCATTTCTGCACAACCTCGGGCGAGTTTTCTCATCTCCCTGGACTGCCATTTCGTCACCTCTAAAATGGGGGGCGGTGGGGGGGGAGGAAGATTGACACTTTGCAGGCTCCTGTGAGGCTGAAACACAACAAGGCATATACAGCATCTGGTACACACTGCTCAATAAATGTTCGATCCCTCTGCTAGCCCTTTGCTCCGGACCCCTGTCTCCTGTTGTTCATGGCCCCTCTTGATAGGCCCAGTAGTCCCCACCTTCCCTTCCACGATGGTCACTTGACCTGTAGATGTCTGCAGGCCTGGGCTGAGCTGGTGTAGAACAGGCATCCTCTGTGGTGCCGGGGACTGAGGGGGAAGGCACACAAGCCCTGGCTCAGAAGCAGAATATCATCACGACATAGGCTCCGTCATTGGTCAATGGCCTAACAAAGACTGGTTGAGCACCTACTATGTGCCAGAAACTGTTCTTGGTAATGGGGCTCCAGGGGGAAACAAGAAAATCAAGATCCCTGTTTGCCATACAGCACTAAGAACTTACCTGTTCAGTGTTCAGCTGCTGGGTGGGGCCCCATGCATGATGCTAGGAGCCCATATTCACTGCAAGCCTGCACTGTTTTCCACACATTGTTACACTGTTTCATTTAATGCTCATAGATACCATGTGAAGTATTAAAACCATCCCCAATTTATAGGTGAGGCAGTGGAGATGTGGAGTTAAGTAACTTGAAGAGGTGGGGGCTGACTGTAGACAGTGTGATTCCAGGACCTGAGCTTAACTGGGTTGCCACACATTCTCCCTTTCACTCTTCAAAGTCTGTGTTGTTATTCCCATTTTACAGATGAGGAAACTACGACTCAGAGGGAATGAGGGCCGGCCAAGGTCACACAACATATAAATGTAGGTTCTGGAATACTTGCACCGTAGGTGCAGCCCGACTCCAGACCCCATGTTACCCCTGGCTCATTCAACAACCATTTTCTTCCCAGTAGAGAAAGAAAAAATCAGACCTGGGTCTGGCCTTGGGAGGCCAAATCTGTTGAGGATGCTGGGAGATAACTGGCAGCATTACACTGTGGTATATGTTATGACAGAGGCATGTGGAACGTGCTAGAGGAAGATACACTAGGGAGAGAGCAACTCTGCTGGGAAGGAGTCCCGGAAGGCTCCCTGGAGGAGGTAATGCTTAAGGTGAAGGTGGGAAGATGAAGAGCCTTAGAAGGATCAGATGGACTTGGGGGAGGAGGACTGCCCGACGGCATACACACAATGTGGCTTCTTTGTAGGTGTGGGACTATTTGGGCCACTTAATTTTTCTGTTTATCTCAAATCCATTCACTGCCCTTCTCCTGCTCCTCTTCTTATGGCAGAGGCTGGTCCCTGCAAACCATGCCTCCTGGATTCCTTTGCCAACTGGCTTCTGGCTGGGTTCAACCAACGGGAAGCCCTGGTGAGAGATGAGAGTAAAATGAAAGGAGAAGTCAGGGCATTTCTCCCCATCCCGGTCAGCCTTGGGAGGGCAGGGGATGGCTGCAGCAGCCAGGATGTCTCCTCCAGAGTTGCGGCTTCTGCTAGAAAGGCTAGAAAGGCTCCTCTTTGTGGCCTCACTCACTGGTAATGCCATCTCTTCCCTGCAGGGCTCCAGCCCTAGGGGAGGTCATGGCTTCCTGAGTGGTTGATAATCTCAAATTTGCCCCGGCTTCCCCGGGGGGGGGTCGATCTTTCTGCTCACCCAGCAAACTTTGTAACTAACTCTCCATATTAGATTCCTCTTTAGAATCATCTGGCACAGATCTTATTTTCCTTGGGTAGACCTTTGATACTTTGTGTCTCTGCTTCGCAACCTATAAAAGGAGGGCTCATTGATTCATTCAACAAATAGGAATGTAGTGGCTTCCTCATGATGCAAAACTGTGCTAAGTATTGGGAATATCACAGGCAACAAGACACCTTAAAAGATATGAAAATCCAGGGGCTGCCTATCCTTCATGTCTCTGTGATGATCAGATGAGATGTCTGCATAAATGTCACCTGCCGCCTGGTTTTCAGGAACTGCCGTCACAGGCAAACACTGTTTGCCTGCAGCCTGTTTTCTGAATCCAAGTGTTCTGGTCCCAAGGCCATACCCCACCTTTCCACCAATCCTAAAAGAGAAAAATTTAGGACAAATAAAAAGAAACCTTAATTTACACCATGGGAAGTCAACTTAAGGGACTCATTATCTCAAGTGGTGGTACAGTTTCAAGCTATAAATAGGTTTTTAAGAACAGGTTTAGCAAACTCCATAGATGGCGTGGCACCGAGACAGAAGGTAGAGAAGGACCCTGGAGCACCCACCTGCTGAGTGCCTACTCTCAGCTCTGCTGCCCTCCTGGGGCATCTAGTACAGTGGAAGGAGCACTGGACCGGGAGTCAGGGAACCAGGGTTTGAATCCCAGCTCTGCTAACCATCAAGTACATGACCTTGAACTAGTCACTTCACTGCTCCTGCCCCACAGTTTCCTCATCTGTCACATGGGAATACTGAGAGTACCTAGGATCTCTGGTTGTTGGGATGATTACAGTTTAAAAATGACTATGAAGAGGCACCGGGGGGCTCAGTGAGTTAAGCACCTGACTCTTGATTTCAGCATAGGTCTCGAGGGCCATGAGTTCAAGTCTCACGTCAGGCTCTGCGCTGACAGGAGCCTGTTTGGGATTCTCTCTCTCCCTCTGTCTCTCTGCCCCTCCCCCACTCTCTCTCAAAATAAATAAATAAAATTTTTAAAAATGTTAGGGCTGCTGGGTGACTCAGTCGGTTAAGCATCTGACTCTTGGTTTTGACTCAGGTCATGATCCCATGGTTCATGAGTTCAAGCCCTGCATCAAGCTCTGTGTGGATAGCATGGAGCCTGCCTGGGATTCTCTCTCTCTCTCTCTCTCTGCCCCTCCTCCACTCTCTCTGTCTCTCAAAATAAATAAACTTAAAAAAAAATTTTTTTTTTAACATTTATTTATTTTTGAGACAGAGAGAGACAGAGCATGAACGGGGGAGGGGCAGAGAGAGAGGGAGACACAGAATTGGAAGCAGGCTCCAGGGTCTGAGCCATCAGCCCAGAGCCCGACGCGGGGCTCGAACTCACGGACCTTGAGATCGTGACCTGAGCCGAAGTCGGACGCTCAACCGACTGAGCCTGGTTGAGCGTCCGACTTCGGCTCAGGTCATTATCTCTTGGTTTGAGTTTGAGCCCCATATCCAACTCTGTGCTGACAGCTCAGAGCCTGGAGCCTGCTTCGGATTCTGTGTGTGTGTCTATCTCTCTGCTCCTCCCCTGTTTGCACTCTGTCTCTCTCTCTCTCTCAAAAATAAACATTAAAAAAAATTTTTTTAGGGGCGCCAGGTTGGCTCAGTCAGTTGGGTGTCTGACTTTGGCTCAGGTCATGATCTCACGGCTGGTGGGTTAGAGCCCCGCGTTGGGCTCTTGGCTGACAGCTCAGAGCCTGGAACCTGCTTCAGATTCTGTATCTCCCTCTCTCTCTCTCTCTCTCTCTGCCCCTTCCCCACTCGCACTCTGTCTCTTTTTTTTTTTTTAATTTTTTTAAACATTTATTTATTATTGACAGACACAGAGCGTGAGCAGGGGAGGGGTAGAGAGGGGGAGACACAGAATCCGAAGCAGGCTCCAGGCTCTGAGCTGTCAGCCCAGAGCCCAACGCAGGGCTCGAACTCACAAACTGCAAGATCATGACCTGAGCCAAAGTCGGTCGCCCAAGCAACTGAGCCACCCAGGCACCCCTCTGTCTTTTAAAAATAAATAAATATTTGAAAGTTTTTTAATTGTTTTAAATAAAAAATAAAAAATGCATATGAAGCACCTACTGTATCATTCGGTATTTGGTAAGTGCTCAGTAAACATTTACTAGTATGATTAATCCTCCCCAATCCTATTAGAAATTCACTGTGTGATCTTGAGCAAGTCTCTTTCTCTGGGCTTCAGTTTCCTCATCTGTAAAATGGGAAAATAGTAACCACCCTAGCTCAGGAAAGAACAGTTAAAGTATCACCTATTACTACTATTACTACATGAGCAACCGTACAACAATCGAAAAGTGTGGAGTCTGGGGCCACATTGCCTGGTTTCCAATCCCAGCTCTACCCCCTACTTAGATTCCTTTACTGCTCTGTGCCTGTTTCCTCATACCTAAAATGGAGACAATGATGGTAACTACCTCACAGGGTGGTTGTGAGGATTAAATAAATTAATGCAGGTAAAGTGCTTAGAACAGTGACTGGCACACAGTATTTTAAGTGTTGCGATTACTAAGCATACAGCACTTGGCACCTCAAGTGCTTGGGGCTTTGAAATCAGATAGACCTGCGTCTACATCCCACCCTCCTGGTGGTGTGACTTTGGACAAATCACCACCCTTCCCTGAACCTCAGCTTCCTCTTCTCTACAATGTAAGACGAGAACGACCCCTGCTTCCTTAAGGCACCATGATGCAGCAAAGTGCATGTGCAGCCTGGCACAGGGTAGGTACTCATTCAAAGTGTTTCCCTCCTCTTTCCCTCTTGGTTCCTCTTAGTACTTCTCTCAATGGTGTGCTCTGTCCTTCTGACCCAGACCCACTTCGCGGCTTCTAAGAAATCCCATCGGGGCTAAGGCCACAACTACAAACTGCATGTTTTGGTGGGAAGAATCCTGGACTGGCAGTCGGAAAACCAGGGTTGGCTTGCTTCTTTTTGTAATGGAAGGACTCTGACATGCTGTTTCCAACGTGACCTTGGGCCGTGAGCTTTCTGTCTTTGGGCCTTGGGCTCCTCAGTTCTGTTCCATGATGAGGTTGTTGCCTTTTATTTACATCATGACATTCTGCAATCTTGTGATTTGGTGCCAAAGACCAAGGTTAGGGTTGAGCCTTAGTTGGGCTGGGGATGGAATGGGTGCTGTGGGACTAGTCCTGAGTACCCCCAACATCCTTGGCAGAGGTGACTTGTCAGAGGCAGGATATACCCTAGTGGCAAGTGGTGGGGGTTGGGGGTGGCTCTGCAGAGCTGAGAAATCAGGTCCTCATTGGAAACCTGCTCAGGGAGTGCAGAACCAATCTGTCATCATCCATGTCGGCCCAGCTTTCCGGGGCTGCTCTGGGGGCCTGGTCCTGCTGGATGGGAGGTAGGGGGTGACGAGGGGACCTAGGCCATCCAGAGGCCTCATGCTTTATTCCCCCTCTCAAAGCCTGCTCCTAGTAAAGGACCAGGGAAACCCCCTCATACTCAAGTACACACAAATTTTAACAACTCAAAGCACCTTTGCCCTTTTTTAAAGAGTTTTTTTTTTTTTTTTTTTTTAATAGGGAGTTTTTTGAGATTCTTCCTCTCCCATCCCATTTGTGTTTTTCAATTGAGGAAAGTAACTAGCGCAACGCAGAATTAGGGACAAAGGAGAGCACCCGGCTTAAACAAAAAGTAGAGCCAAAGGTGGCATTTGCAGTATCAGGAGAAGGGCTGTACACCTTTAAATACACCTACACAGGTCTACACTGAGGAGGATTGTGGAGGAGGTCTCGACCTCCATCTCTATTAATGCAACAAATACGTAAACAAAGTTCACTAAGGGCCGCGCTTTGATTCCCTCCATTTTCCCGCATGCAGCCATCCGGGCTTGCCTCCCCAGGGCCTTGTTGTGATTTTGGACCAGCCACTTACAATCTCCCGACCCGTACAGTTCCCCATCTGGACAAGGATTATATGCTCCCCTCCCCCCAGGACATATCAAACCTAATCGGGAAGGATTCGATTAGGCTCGATAAGAGCGTTAAGTCATCGGTCACGAGCCAGGCGAAATGACTAATGATGTCTACTCCTCTCCCGCCAAGTTAAAACCTCCCGGTGGCCCACACTCTCAGGATTGGTTCCGGGAGGGGCGTGGCCAGGTCACTGAAAGCCACGCCCCCAGACGTGGGGCAGCCTTCGCCGCGCCCAACCCTGCGGCCCAGGGAAGGGACCCAGCAATGACGTCTCATAACCACTCCCAGTGTAACCCTCCGCCAAGCGAGAAAGTAGTCCCCAACCCATAGCGGACTCCGTCACCCATACTTGGCGACATATAAAATCCTAGACTCTCTCCGGACTGGACTATGGTTCTGAGGTCTCAGGGCGACCTTCCGACACACCGGAAAGCGGTCTTTCTCTGGGTTGGCGTAGGAAGTAGTTCCGGCCTACGGTGGGCCGATGGGTCCCTCCGCAGCGGGGGAAAGAGGATGGCGACCTCGTCGATGCCGGAGTCGGAAAGAAGCACGGCTACGAAAGCGTCAGGTGAGCGTCTGGTAGAGTCAGGTCGCCCCACTGCACCCTGCCGCGAAGTGGGGCCAGAATACGGGGATAGCCGGCGGCGAGCTCCCGGGCCGGCGGGGCTGTCCGAACAGGGCCCCGGGGTCCCAGGCCCTTTAGTCGCTCTCGCACTTGCCTGAGCGGAAACCCGGCGCCGCCACAAGATGGCGTCGGGCCTGGAGCGCAGGCAGCGCCGGGGACAGCCCCGAGTCGCCAGGCCCCGGGACCGTCGCTGTCAGCCCCCTCCGCATGGGAACCAGGGGAGGGGGGGAGCGAGCCACTGACCCAGGGGGCCTGCGGGCTGTACCACCGACCCTGCACCCGGGGGGACTCGGGGGGCCGAAGGGCTGAACCACTGAGCCCGGACAGGGCTCTTAGAGCGAACCACGCTGCGGGAATCATGGAGGGGAGACGAGGAGGGTCAAGATTACCGGCCACTGACCATCCTCCTGGGGCTGGGGAAAGGCTCTAGACTGGGAGGCCAGGCTTCTCGGTCCTGTTTCCCAAAGCTCCTGTCTCTGTACACGAGAAAGCCCCTCCCCGTCGGGGACTCCGTCATTGCACCTGCGAAATGGGCACACGGGTGCAGCTAGGTGGGCCGTGGTTGCCGGGGCCGGGAAGGAGGCCCACCTGTTCCAGCCCGGGTCACCTCTTCTGGCAGAGTGAAGGATCCAGACCCTGCGAGTCCCTGTCAGGCGGCCCCCCGAGCCGATGGAGGAGAACGAAGTGGAGAGCAGTAGCGACGCGGCCCCTGGGCCTGGCCGGCCCGAGGAGCCCTCTGAGAGCGGCTTGGGCGTGGGCACCTCTGAAGCCGTGTCGGCCGACAGCAGCGACGCCGCGGCCGCCCCGGGGCCGGCTGAGGCCGACGACTCTGGCGTGGGGCAGAGCTCCGACCGCGGCAGCAGCTCTCTGGTATGGACCGTGCTGGCCGGCGTGGGTGGAGGCAGGGACCGCAGGCAGCATGCCCGGCAGCCAAGGGCAGCAGTCAGAAAGGCTGGCTTGTAACTAATATTTGGTTTTGGTTTACTGTGTGTCAGGCACCATGCCAAGCCCCCTAACATGGATTTTCTCATTTAAGCCTCATACCTTGTGTTGCATATCCCTCTTTTCCACATCTTACAGGGCACAGAGAGCAAGCCGACAGAGCCAAGGTTCAAATCTAAGCAGTGGCCTTACCCACTCCACTCTCTTCCTTCTTTGAGACGCAGGTGTCCTGGTTCAAGTCTTAACCTCTACCTCCGATTCACTGGGAGACCTCTTTGAGCCTCATTCTTCTGTCTGTAAAATGGAGCAGGAATGCCTGCCTCATAGAGGAAATGAAATGCTCTTGGAAATGCTTTGTAAAACTGTCTCCTTCTGGCTCTGCCATTCCTGGCTTTGTGATCTTGGACATGCTACCCCACTTCTAGCTCTCAGTTTTCTCATCTGTAGAGTGGGAATGATAAATACATATGCCTCAATAGGGCTTTTGGGAGGATTAAATGAATTAGCATATACAGAGCAATAGAAACCGTGCTCAGCACCTAGTAAGCACTCAGTAAATATTAGCCATTACCATTGTTATTATCTGCAAGATAATGATTTCCAGGACATCACATTGTGGAGCTGCACGATGATGGACCCCATTTTGGGGTCAGGATTTCATTAATTCAGCAGAGATGGGCCTACCATGTGCCCAGCTTGTGCTGGACCCGGGGGATACAGCAGGACACAAGACAGATGTGAGCCCGGCCTTAATGGAAAGTACCGTCTGACCTAGGACATATTACTCTAGAGTGAACCATAATGGAGGGGACACAGACAACTGCGGCACTGAGGACAGAGGGGTCCTACTTTGGCCTTGGGGGTCAGGGTTAACTTCCTAGAAGAGGTACCAAGTAAATGGTGGTGAGAAGGCTGGGCAGGAATTAGCCATGGTGCAATGCTGGGAAGCATTTCAGACAGAGGAAATAGCTAATTCAAAGGCCCAGTGAAAATAGCTCTGCCTGGTTGTTGTGTGGGTGTGGGGATTATGGGGCCTCTTACCTGACCAGAGCCAGGGACCCTGAGACTTGTTCTTGTGTGGCTCTGTGACTGGAGGGCTTCTACTGGTCCTCTGTGGGGCTGACAGCGTGGATGCCTCTACTCACCGTGGCCAAGGAGCTCTACCTAGTGGGTGGCAGCTGGCCCTGCTCCATCCGTGGCTCCTAAAATCCCTGTTTCCAATCACCCAGGAGGAAGTATCTGAGAGCAGCTCCAGCACAGACCCCCTGCCCCACGGCTACCTCCCTGATTCCTCTTCTGTGTCCCGTGGGCCAGTGGAGGGAGTGACAGGCGGCCCCCCAGCACTGGTGCACTCCAGCGCTCTCCCAGACGCCAACATGCTGGTGTCCGACTGCACGGCTTCTTCCTCGGACCTGGGCTCAGCCATTGACAAGATCATCGAGTCCACCATCGGGCCAGACCTAATCCCAAGTGAGTCAGGCAGAGGGCAGTAAGAGCTGACCCACAGGGGTCTTCCTGTGGGGTCCAGCAGCACCAACCATGCAAACTTGGACACATAACCCTGCCACTCTAAGCGTATGATGGGGGAACGGTAGCCTCTGTCTCATAGTAGTAAGTGAGGTGAGGATTTAATAAGACAGTTCAGTGTAGTGCCTGGCATGGGCATGTGATAAACACTCAATAAATATAGAAATAATAATACTTAATTTGTACTGGAGTTCGTTCTAAGCACTTTACATATGGTAGCTCATTAGTCCCCCCAGTGACCCCAAAAAATCTGGACGCTATTATCATCCTCACAGTCGAGATGAGAGTTTTGAGGTACAGAGGACCCACTGCAACCAGCAGGTGTGGGGCCATGGGCTCAGACCGTCTGACTCCAGATTCTGTACTCGTGATTGACCACACTGTACCTTCTGTTGTTAATGGTGTAAAGGCCACAGTCTTCAAATAGTCCTGGGGTGGTGTGGAAAGCCAACCCTGAGAAAGTGGTGCAGGGGCTAGGCCTTGACCTTGGAGAAGTTTGGAGACAGGAAGGGAGACTCTCCAGGTTTAGTGGTCAAAGGGGGGGCAGCTGGGGTAGCCATGGCATCTGTGTGACCGTAGGCCAGCTCCTGGGCCAGCGTGTCATGCACACTAGACCTCCCAACAGCCCTGTTCTGGGTGGGGGCGTGGACAGGGGCAGGGCACAGATGAGGCTCAGGGGGGCAATGCAGCTGGTTCATAGTTGCATGGGTGAGCCAGAATGAATATGGGCGGTGACAGTTGTCATTGTCAGCTGGGAATCCCCTCCCCCCCATCTCTGCCCAGGCTGCATCACCGTAACCAGTGCTGAGGATGGCGGAACCGAGACTGCCCGGTACCTGATCCTGCAGGGCCCGGACGATGGTGAGACCCCAGGCAGCAGACCCAGGGCGCCCTGCAGTGGGCGAGGGAGTTGGAGAGGGAGGCTCCGCCACAAACTCACTGTGTGATCCTAGCAGGTCGTCCTCTGCTCCGGGCCCTAGTTTCCCCACTGCCACTCTGGCGGGGGGTTGGGTTCTAGGATCCCTGGGCCTGCCTGGGAGGGACAGCTGTTGCTCATGGCCAACCTTCCCCTCCACCCCCCTGCCCTCCGACTCCCTCACCCACCCACAGGTGCCCCCATGGCTTCGCCGATGTCCAGTTCCACCTTGGCCCACAGCCTGGCAGCCATCGAGGCCCTGGCTGACGGCCCCACGTCCACATGCCTAGAGCCCCCCGAGGAGGCGCGGGGGAGGCCCAGCTCCCCAGCACAGCCGCCCCCAAGCTCTGGTACCGAGGAGCCAGACCTGCAGAGCCTGGAGGCCATGATGGAAGTGGTGGTGGTACAGCAGTTCAAGTGCAAGATGTGCCAGTACCGGAGCAGCACCAAGGCCACGCTGCTGCGCCACATGCGGGAGCGGCACTTCCGACCAGGTGCGTTGACGGCGGCCTGCCTGGCTGGGGCTGTGCGGGGGGGGTGGGGTGGGGGGGGGTGGGGGGTGGGTGCCGCCAGCCAGACGTGGCGAGCTTCTCTTCTCTTCACAGCAGCAGCAGCAGCAACCGCAGCCGGTAAGAAGGGGCGTCTGGTAAGGAAGTGGGGTACCTCTGCCAAGACCCCAGACGAAGAGGGGCCAGAGGAGGAAGATGATGATGACATTGTCGACGCTGGTGCCATTGACGACCTAGAGGGTAGGCCACCTTAGCTCCCAGGAGTGCCGTCCCCTTCCCCATCTACAAATACCGAATTCCCTCTGGCCCACATGGAGGACTGGGAAAGAGGAATTGGTACACATGTGTGCCTCCGGTATAAAACAGGAGTTGGGGCTCTGGGGTCAGGACCTCTGTGTGCGGCTGTGGAGACTGCACGCTGAAAAAGAGCACCACCTTTAAGAGGGCCACATTCACATTTGTCCAACAGAAATAGAATAAGCTGCATGTAAACTTCTTACGTAGCTTTGTAGCTATGCTTTAAAAAGTTAAACAAAAGAGATAAAATTAAGCTTTATCAGAATTATCAGTGGGTTGTTTTACTTTGCGTTTTTATACTAGTCTTCTGAAAGCCAGTATGTATTTTACACTTAATTATCTGTTACTGAAAAAAAAAATTACGTGTTAGTGTAGACAAGGCACAATTTCTCGGTCGTTGCATATGGACAGTGGCTCCTGCACTGGATAGCATAGTCGTCACAGTTTGTAGACTTTATTGTTTATTTCAGTTGTCTTCTAACAATGGCTGTGAAGTGTCTTAAGAAACGGGCACCTTTTTCTAATTTTCATAGTGGAACTGCCTGAGTTGGCGGTAGGAGTCAGGAAAGGTGCAGAGAAAGGGCTTGGAGAGAGGCACTCATAGTCAGCTAGTGGGAGGCCAGGAGGGCTTTTTGGAGGGAGGCATCACTGGTTGATAGGCTTGAAGGAGGAGTAGGCAGGGATGGGAAGTGGGCCTCTTCCTAGGGAAGTTGGGCCAGGGATTAGGGCTGAAAGGGCGGGTCTGGCACTGATGCCCACCTTTGCTTGCGGCCCCCACAGAGGACAGTGACTACAATCCGGCCGAGGATGAGCCCCGGGGCCGGCAGCTACGGCCCCAGCGCCCTACTCCCAGTACCCCAAGACCCCGAAGGAGACCTGGCCGGCCTCGGAAGCTGCCTCGCCTGGAGACCGCGGACCTCTCAGATGGTGAGAGTTGGTCATGTGGGGCCGTGTGGGGGGCTGAGGGATGGCCTCCTTCCCTGCTTGCTTCTGTGGAGCCCTGGGGACTGAGGGTGCCACTCAGGGCAGCACATACCAAGTCAGGGTGACCTGAAGGCCGCCTCATAAAGGGACGGCCCTCCGAGACCAAGCTTCAGAAACCCTGATAAGCAATATATCAGCTTTGTGACAGGGCCTCTCGGTGGTAAGATGTTGGAGCGCGGGAGAAGTTTGAATCTTTATAATTGAACTAAGAAGATAAGTTATAAGTGTGATTACTGAAATGAGAACAAGTCTGAGGGCTGAAACTGTGTCCAAGAAACACTGGGTTAGAGCATTACAGGCTGGGGACTAGAAAGCACGATCATGGCCATGAATGGCTCCACCACCTACTGGCTGTGTGACTCAGAGTGTGTTATTTTGCCTCTCGAATCCCCTGTTCCCTTGTTAGGAATGGAGGTGATAGCATCTGGCTTTTCGGGATCGCTTTAAGGGGTAAACATACACACACAAAAACACATGATAACTGTTTTTGTATGTGCTGTATAGGGGAGATTGTTACACATTTTCAGTGTCTTTTTTAAGAATAGCGTTTTATTAAGGTCTGTATGGGAAGGCACACACATCCTAAGTGCAAGGCTTAGGGAATTTTCACAAGATGAATGCACCTGTGTAGCTGAGCATCCCAATCAAGAAGCAGGATGTTGCCAGCATTGTCTATGTCACTTTTAATTTTTAAAACATTGCATTGGAATACAACGGATGTTTTTGAATAGGTAGCACATTCAGACTGTTCAGACTTCAAAAGGTTAGGAGTGCGTGCAGTGATGCTCTGTCTTCTCTCTTCCTCCCATCTGCCCTCCAGCCACCCGGCCTCCCTAAAGAAAGCCAATGTTAAAGTACTGCTGTCGTTCCCAGACCCTAGAATGTTCCCATGAGGTCACTAGAGCAGCACTTATCGTCTCCATCTGACAGATGGGAAAATGAGACTCAGAGAGGCGCGAGGGGGCACCGAAGTCTGGTGTCAGAGCTGAGCTGGCACGCGGGTCTCTTGACGGGGAGGTCGCCAGCTCTCTTGCTGCTGCCGCAGACCGTCCTGTTTAAGTTGTGCCGTCTAGCAGCATGTCAGTTGCAGGAGGGGCCTGTGTCCACCCTGCCCTCTGGCGCGGGCTGCCTGCGTCTGTCCCACGGCCTGACGTGCCCATCAGTGGTCTGTGACAGTGGTTGAAGGAAGTATTTTGGCTGGCCTCTGGCACACCTGTCCGTGTCTGTCCTGGTGCGTCCGTGGCTGATTTGCCACCATGTGCGTGACAGGTGTGGAAGGAGAGCCTCTAGTGAGTTCCCAGAGCGGACAGAGCCCACCGGAGCCTCAGGACCCCGAGGCACCCAGCTCCTCCGGCCCGGGATGCCTGGTTGCCCTGGGCAAGGCCGATAGGGGCCCCGTGGAACCCGGCGTGAGCCAGTCGGATGCAGAGAACGCAGCCCCCTCTTGCCAGGATGAGCCCGATGCCCCACCCCGCCGCCGGGGCCGACCCTCCAGGCGCTTCCTCGGCAAGAAATACCGCAAGTATGTGGAGCAGAGATGAGGGTAGGGGGAGACAGCCCGGCGGCCCCGGCCCAGCCACACCTCTTCCCAACACCCTCCTGGCAGGTATTATTACAAGTCACCCAAACCGCTCCTGAGGCCCTTCCTGTGCCGCATCTGCGGCTCCCGCTTCCTGTCCCATGAGGACCTGCGCTTCCACGTCAACTCCCACGAGGCCGGGGACCCCCAGCTCTTCAAGTGCCTGCAGTGCAGCTATCGCTCCCGCCGCTGGTCCTCGCTCAAGGTGCGCGGCGGGGAAGGGCAGGCGCGGCACGGGACCAACGTGAAGGTGCCAGGAGGGAGTGGAGTTGACGGGTCGTTCGCTGGCACCTTCTGCCCCCTCGCAGGGCACGTGCCTGGCCGCTGCCGTGCTGAAGGAGCTGAGGGGGGAGCCGCGGGCACTTCCGCAGGCTGCACGCGGCATAGTGGCGTCGCATCTTCAGGGGGGCTGTTCACGCCGCAGCCAGCACTGACGTGCCTGTTCACCACACGCACTGGCAGATGGCAGGGAAACGGGCTTTCCCTGATTCTGTGTGTTAGAAAGTTTTCCGGTAGGTGGCCGTCAGGTGTCTCAAGAAAGGGGCTCTTTTTTTATCATTTACCCAAAAGCGCCAGTGGGCTTGCTGTGACCCTGAGCCGTTTTTATCCAGTACCTGGGCCTGGCAGGCAGGCACGCACGCTCGGGTTCCAGGCTTGCGCAGCCTGGAGAGGCTGTAGGTATCAATAGTGCCATTGTACTGACCCAGGAAACCGTGGCTTGGCCAAAGTGAGGCAGAGAATTGGCCGCGGTGGGGAGTGGGGGCCACCCGAAGCACAGCTGGTCAAAGCCCCCGTGCTTTCTGCACGCGGTAGTTCCTCCCCAGACAGGGCCCCGTGACCTGGAAGTTGTTCTCCGGAGCCCTAACGGGGCTGGGCTGTGCCGGAGTACGCTGGGGCCGTGCCGCTTGGGTTTGGCTCCAGGCTCCGCTGTTCACAGGGTCACCGTGGGACCCCAGCACGTCCCTTCCCTGTGAGCCTCAGTTTCTGCCTCCGTCAGGTGGTGAGCTGGCACAGGGCCTGGTGCCAAGTAGGTGCCCGTGTTGGGGAGAGTCCCCAGCCCTCACAGGCTCTCCGGCCCTTCCTGCACTCGTTCTGGGAGCAGCTCTGAGGCTGTGGGCACAGGTTGGCGGGGAGGGGGAAGCCAGCCCCAGCCCACTGTCCTCTTGCCTCTGTCCTAGGAGCACATGTTCAATCACGTGGGCAGTAAGCCCTACAAGTGTGGCGAATGCAGCTATGCCAGCGTCTACCGGAAGGACGTGGCCCGGCACGCAGCCGTGCACAGCCGAGACCGGTCAGTGTGCGTGGGTGGGGTGGGCCAGGGCAGGAAGCAGAGGCCCGGCGTGACCACATTCCCCCTTTACTGAGCACCTGCTCTGGGCCACACTGTTCACAGCACGGCACAGACCTGCGAAAGATAAGGCCGTTCATCCCAGCTCATGTGGCTCAGAGCAGTAGCAGGGCCTGAAGGGTTCTTCTTCCGTCTCTTCCCTGCTATGAGCTTTGTAAGATGGGGACAGTCATTGTTGAGGGGATTAAAGGAGCTCAGTAAATGATCTAAAGATCTTGTAGACTCCCGACTCTCAGCACTGACAGAGCAGACATGGGACAGATGGGTGGAGGAAAATCCTTAGGGGCCCTGTGATTGCTCACTACGTTGTCGTTAGATCTACAGCTTTGGGAAGGAGTTCACTCTGCTTAGGGTGGTACGTGAGCAGAGGTCGGATACAGGAATTCAGGAGAAAAGTGACTTTCAAATTGTGCTTGTGGGAAAGGTTGCTCTCCATGATGCTAATGGGTTTTCTTAAGAAAAGGGGAGAGCGGAAGTAAGATCAGAGATACAGGTTGAACACCTGCTTCGCCAGCTCTTTTCTACAGGACTTCTCAGGGCCTTTAAAATGCACGTGTATTTTGTGACAGGAAGAAGGCACCATTCTAGAATTTGTTTACAGCGTGCCTCTTAGCATTTCCTAGCAAACTCCACTTGGGGAAGCCCTATTCTGAGAGGAGGGCTTGGCTGGGCAGAAGGGACACTCAGGGCTGAGACGGTCCGGTCAATGTGAGAGAGTTTGTGGTGGGGTTGGGGAAGCAGTGGTCTAACCTCTATGCCTTTCTTCCTCAGGAAGAAGAGGCCAGATCCGGTGAGTCTGGGGCCTGTCCTGGGAAGGGAGCCTGCTTGAGGGCTGCTTATCAGGTGGGGGCAGGAGGTGAGGTCTCCCCCTCTCTCCTCCCCTTCTCTCTTCATCTGGTCCCGTCTCGTCCCTTCCCAGACTCCGAAGCTGAGCTCCTTCCCGTGCCCTGTGTGTGGCCGTGTGTACCCCATGCAGAAGAGACTCACACAGCACATGAAGACACACAGCACTGAGAAGCCCCACATGTGTGACAAGGTGGGTGGGGCCAAGGGCTGGGGGCAGGGGCTCAGGGTCTCCCTGGGCAATCTCCCATCTCTAACTCCCCCTCCCCCTCACAGTGTGGAAAGTCTTTTAAGAAGCGCTACACCTTTAAGATGCACCTGCTCACACATATCCAGGCTGTCGCCAACCGCAGGTATATCCCTAAGGAGGCCCCTGGGGCTGGAGCACCCCACCCGACCCCACCACTGAGCTTTCCTCCAACCACCTCCAGGTTCAAGTGCGAGTTCTGTGAATTTGTTTGTGAGGACAAGAAGGCACTGCTGAACCACCAGCTGTCCCACGTCAGCGACAAGCCATTCAAATGCAGCTTTTGCCCCTACCGCACCTTCCGAGAGGACTTCCTGCTCTCCCACGTGGCTGTTAAGCACACAGGTCAGGCCAGCCCCACCCTGGCCTGAGGGCAAGTTGGTGAGCCCTCCACTTGCCATGCCCCTAGGCGGCAGGCTCAGCTTTGTCCTCTTCCTCCCCCTCGGCAGCCAGCCAGGCTTCTCAGGTGTCAGGACATCCCCTCTGGGGTGTCACCCGCTCTCTTGGGCTAAGCCAGCTCTTCTCTGTGTGGCCAAGGGCTAACTTGCTATGAGAGGGAGTCAGAGCACCTACCATGTGGTGGTTGCCAAAGTGAGTTCTGTTTGTGTCTGGAGCCCTGTCTGTACTGGGCGCTGGGTGCTGGGGAAGAGGAGTTTCTGGAGGCCCCAGTCTCACACGTGAAGTGGGAGAAGCAGCGTCACATGCTCGGCCCACAGAAGGCGGACAGAACAGTCGGTTCTTTCTCCTCCTCGCGCGCAGCCCTCTGATGGGCACGCTAGAGATGAGACACCGTGGTGGGCCAGATCCCTGTCTACCCGGGAGGGATGGTTCGTAGGAGAAGTGTGTGGTCACCTGTCATGAAAATAAGACGCTCCTGGGAAGGCTGGGAGTGCCGGAGGTGGGCCTGGTTCCTCTCTGTCCTGGCCCAGCAGATCGGACAGCGGCGTGTGTTGGGAGCGAAGCCCCAGCAGTGAATCCCTCAGAGGGGTCCTTGGGACCACGGAAGGCTTCCCGGAGAGGGTGGGGAAGCCTAAGCGTCCCTTCCCGTGTGCCTGCAGGGGCCAAGCCCTTCGCCTGTGAGTACTGCCATTTCAGCACCCGGCACAAGAAGAACCTCCGCCTGCATGTACGGTGCCGGCACGCAAGCAGCTTCGAGGAGTGGGGGCGGCGCCACCCTGAGGAGCCCCCTTCCCGCCGTCGCCCCTTCTTCTCTCTGCAGCAGATCGAGGAGCTGAAGCAGCAGCACAGCGCGGCCCCCGGGCCACCCGCCAGCTCCCCAGGGCCTCCTGAGGTAAGCTCCGCCAAGCAGGCAGCAGATAGAAGGGACTGGGGAGCATGGGCCAGGATGACCGTGTCCTGTCACCCCTCCAGTCCCTGGCATCCTCATTTACACATTGAGGTGACAAAATGGCCCCAGCTTCTCCAGTTGAGCAGATGGGGTCACAAACATGTCAGCCCTAAGCTCAGAGTGGGCGTGGCTTTCCAGTGCTAGTAATAGCGAATGGAAATATGAGTTTAATCGTGGCAATAGTTCATTTTTCTCTTGCATAAAAGAAGTCCAAAGGTTAGCAGTTTAGAGCTAGTTTGGCAGCTCTGTGGTCAGTCATCAGGGACCAAGTTCTCTCAGTATTTTTTCCCAGTCATCCTAGGCATACGACTTTCATCTTTGTGGTTGCCTCATGGTCCAGTATAGCTGCAGGAGCTCCAGCCTTCTAGCCACATCCCAGGCAAGAAGCAGGAGGAAGGGATGGGAGAAGGGCAGAAAGGAAGCCTGCCATCTCTCCCGTCTGTCTTCCTCGTGAACTTAACCGGAAGCTCCTGCTTAGCCACAAAGCCACGCTTTACCTAGCTGCAAGGCAGGCTGAGAAGTATAGTCTCATAGCTGAGCATACCACCTACTCTTTTTGTGCCCCAGAAGATGGACCACTGCGAAGTGCTGGTAGAACACAGCCTCTAGTGTCAGTGTTGTGTTCAGACCCCAGTTCTGCTACTTACTCGCTGTGGGATTTTAAGCAGTCGCTTCATTTCTCTGAGCCTCGGTCAGTTCATCTGTGGCACCGAGCTGATAAATACCTGGCATTGTAGTTGTGTGAAGATGAGACATGCCGGCAGATGTGAAGTGCCTGACACAGAGGAGGTGCTTGGTAACCAGTGCTCGAATCTGAGCTGCCCCCTCTCAGGTTTGGCCACACCCCACCCCGCAGATTCCCCCAGAGGCAGCACCTTTCCAGGCACCTGAGACCCCCCCACTGCTCTGTTCCGACACCCTTGGTGGCGCCACCATCATCTACCAGCAAGGTGAGCCCTGGGGGAGCGGGGGAGCTTGGGGAGCGGGGCAGGGGCGGGGCACGTGCCGGGGCTGGAGGAGGGAGAGAGGGGGCCCCGGCCCATCCTAAGGCTCAGGTCTCACCCGACCCAGGAGCTGAGGAGTCAACGGCAATGGCCACGCAGACAGCCTTGGATCTGCTGCTGAACATGAGTGCTCAGCGGGAGCTGGGGGGCACAGCCCTGCAGGTGAGCAGCCCGGGGCCGCCGCCTCCCCCGTGCCGCCACCTTAGGCGCCCGCTGTGCACTGGACACTGGGAGGGGAGGAGGGTGGTGAGGCAGACGTGCCCTGCCCTCGGGGTGCGCCCAGTTAACCGGGAGACAGTCCACTGAAACCCTGTGGGCAAACACAGAGGAGGGGGACCCCCTGTGCCAGGGAGGTCAGAGGGGCTTCCGCTCAGCTCCAGTCACCAGCGGCCTCTGCCAGGCTGAGCGGTAAGCGCTGCTCTCGTGGCTTCTGGGGTCCCGCTGGTTCAGGTCTCCTAGCTCTGCGGCCGCCCTGTACTGCAGGTCCCGGCCAGCTTCTCATCCAGCCTAGCACCCTCGTTCCGCGACACCCCCTCCCACAGCCCGGAGGCTCCCAAGGCTCCCTCCCCTCTAGCCTGTCTTAGCCCTGAACCTCATGCCCAGCAGACCCCCTGCCCCCAGCTCATCATCTTCACTTCTGCCGCCTTCTGGCCGCCTGGGGTCACCCTTCCACTACCCCTGCCCTGCCCGCACTGCACACCCCACACTCCTCTAAGGTAGGGAGAGGTTTGTTATCGGTCTCCCAGCCTCTCGAAAAGATGTAGAATGTGTGTTGAGATGATAAATTCCAGGAACTGGGAGCAATGATGTGCTTCCAGGGGCTGGAGGGCAGACAGAACTCTGTGGAGGGGGGGAGCCTGGTGTTGGGCCTGGGGACCTCCGTAGGGTTTCATTATGCCTTTGGGGGTGTTTGGAAGTTCTACGTTTTTAGTTAGTTAAATCAGTCTTTCATGGTTTTTGCCTTTGATATCATCCCTAGAAAGGCCTGTAATCACCCCAAGATTATATAAACATTCGTATATTCTTCTTAGGGTTTCTTTCGCTTAGGGTTTCATTTTTTTACACTTAAATCTTTACTCCACCTGGAATTTATTTTTGGTGTATACAGAAAGGTAGGGGACTCGCCTTTTTTTTTTTTCCCAAAAGTTGTACAGTGTAGTATATCAAATCTTCCCCTGTGGTTGGAAATGTCTGCTTTATCACGTTCTAGATTCCCATATATATAGGAGCCCATTTCTATACAAGTTCTGTTTTATTGCTGTCTGTTGTTCTCATGCCAGTTTTTTTTTTTTTTAATCTGATTACAAAAACATATGTTAAACCAAAATGACCATTAGGAAATGTTCTATACAGAAAGTGAAAGTCCTGAACCAGCCCCCCCCCCCACCCCCCCGCCAGCGGCAAATAGGCATGTCTCCAGTTTTGACCACATACACGCTAACATGGAGACATTGTTTCTAAAAAAGATGGGATCACACAATTCATGCTCATCAACACCTCCGCTTTTGCTTGCTTGGGAGTGTGTGAGGCGTGGCCTGGCCGGCACACAGAGTCCTCTCTGTTACTGTTCCCATTTCACATCCCCAGGCCACTACACCGTAGAGATGCTGTGAGCGCGTGAGCGCGTTCCGTCCTATATTGCTTGGGTTTCCAGCTTTTTGTCAATCAGGGCAGTGCTTTAGTGCACATTTCAGGTGGTCCTAAAACATTCTTTAGCTGTAAAAAAAAAAAAGCCTCCTAGAAGTAGAATCGGCGGGTCTGAAGGTGTGAAGCCTCATAAAAAGACAGTTTATGTGACCACCTCTCGAACTGCGCTCCCTTCCACACTTGCCAACGCTTGGGTATCCCGAGCTTTAGAAATGTCTTCCGCATGGCAGAAGTATGTTTCATGGTTTTGGTTTTTTATATATATAATTTTATAACCGTGAATGAGTTTGAACTATGTTCGTAGACCATTTTATTTTCTGACTTGTGTCCTGTATCTGTTTTTCTATTGTTGGTGTTTTTAGCGTCACTTTGCAGGAGCTCTTTGCAGATGAGGGAGACTCCCCTTTTCTCGTATTTATTGTTAAATGCCCCCTCCCCCCGTTTCTTCGTTTTCTAATTGCAGTTTATGGTTTGTTTTGCTGTAGGCTTTAGCATCTTTTTCTGTCACGATTATAGAAAAATCTTCCCACCCCAGATCATAAAATATTCATCCACATTTTCTTTTCATATACTTAGAGTTTTATTACATTTCGGTCTTTATTTGAAGCAGGCTCTGGAGCAAGATGTGAGGTCAAGCTTTTTTCTTCTTAAATGGTTTGCTAGCTGTCCCTTTACCAGGATTTCTCAATCTTGGCCTTTTGTGCCAGATAGTTCTTCGTTGTGGGGGCTATCCCGTGCGTTGTGGGGTTGTCAGCTGCATCCCTGCAGGTAACTCCTAGGTGCCAGGACCACCCCTCTTCCGATTGTGACCACCAGAGAATGTCTCCAGACGTTGCCCGACGCCCAGGGAGGGCAGGGTTGCTCTCCCCGGGTCTTGTTTCTTTGCAGGTGCCAGGCAGGGCTGGGAGAGCCAGGGGGTGTGCTAGATCACACAGTGGGGTTTGTACAAATGAGTGGTGGTGGCACGGGCCCTGGCCAGTGTGGGTGAGCTGTGAGGCCCCGCGTGCCAGCCTCTGTACCTGCTTGTAACACCCTCTGGTTCCCTCACAGGTGGCCGTGGTGAAGTCGGAGGACGTGGAAGCAGAGTTAGCCTCCCCTGGCGAGCAGCCTTCCCCGGCAGGTGCCGCTCCCCAAGTGGTCACCCTCCACGTGGCAGAGCCGGGGAGCAGCCTGGCAGCAGAGAGTCAGCTGGGTGCCCCCGACCTGCCCCAGATCACCCTGGCACCCGGTCCATTTGGTGGGACTGGCTACAGTGTCATCACAGCACCCCCTATGGAGGAGGGGACTTCGGCTCCTGGCACACCTTACAGGTGAGACCTGCTGCCCGCAAGACCCCCTTCAGCCATTTACAAGGTGTGCTGGGAGGTGCCAGAGAAGGGCTCTGCCTGCTCGAGCTTAGTTGGCAGGAGGCGAAAATCCTAATACGTACCATGTGATTAGCCATCGGAGTCTCTCTTGTTAGGAGGTTGGAAGCTACTATTTCTTGGTCTCTTAGATGTTCCAGGCACTACACCTAAACACCTAAACATTTGGTGCACTCACCAAAACCATTCTCGTGAGATCCAGGTGTCCCTCATCTCACAGGTGAGGAAATAGGCCAGGGACATGGAATAACTTACCTAAGGTCAGGTATGTAGTGAGGAGTCGAACTTTGGGTTCCAAAACCATGTGCTCTTTGTTCTGGGTGATCCCTGAACACACCTGGGTGATTCCAGTTCTGACCTCCAGAGCCAGCTCAGGCTCCTTGCCGGCATTGGAGGCCTGACAGCTGCCCTGTGTCCTCCACACCCAGCAAGTTCAGGGCAGAGAGAGACTGTGTGCTCGCTGCACTCCTGGGCAGCCTAAGAAAGCCCTTAATCCAAGCACCAAAGTACCACAGTGTGTGGCCGGGGTGGAAAGCAGGACCCCTGGGCTGGCGGCAGGCAGCCCAGTCTCCACATCTGCCCTCCACTCTCGGCCCCTGCTTGCCTCCCATGCTGGCCCACCCGCTGCCGCACTCGGCCAGACCCGGGCTGGAGCGCTGGGCTTCGCTGCCTCACCGCCATCACCCCTCAGTTGATGACTTTCTCGGGGAAGAGGACTCCTGTGGCCTTCCATCCCCTCCTAGAACCCCACCTCACTCCTCCCCCCACTCGGTGCCCACAGCGAGGAGCCCCCAGGGGAGGCAGCCCAGGCCGTGGTCGTGAGCGACACCCTGAAAGAAGCTGGCACCCACTACATCATGGCAGCCGATGGGACGCAGCTGCACCACATTGAGGTGAGGCTTGGGGTGGCTGACCCCGCCCCCACTCCCCGTCAGTCCCCCCCCCCCCCAATCCTCCCCAGTCCGTCATGCGCCCCCATCTGTCTACAGCTGACTGCAGATGGTTCCATCTCCTTCCCGAGTCCGGATTCGCTGGCCCCTGGAGCCAAGTGGCCGCTGCTGCAGTGTGGGGGGCTGCCCAGAGATGGCCCTGAGCCCCCATCTCCAGCCAGGACCCACCGGGTGGGAGACCCCCAGGGCTCTGCCTCCCCACCTCCTGCAGCCAGCAAAGCCCCGGGCCTGGTAGTACCCCCCTCACCGCCACCTGCAGGCACGGCATCATCAAAGAAGTTTTCCTGCAAGATCTGTGCCGAGGCCTTCCCTGGCCGAGCAGAGATGGAGAGTCACAAACGAGCCCACGCCGGGCCTAGTGCCTTCAAGTGCCCCGACTGCCCCTTCAGTGCCCGCCAGTGGCCCGAGGTCCGGGTAGGTGCTGCCCCCTGGTGCTCATCTGGCCACTTGTTTGTGTAACAGACTTTAACTGAACACCGCAAGCCGGGCCCGCTGTCCCTCTCTGGGGTCGGAGAGGACTCTGAGGCCTCAGCATTGAGGGAGCTCTGTCTGGTGGGGAAGCAAACCAGATGGTGTGACTAATGCCCCACGGTGTCCCCAGTGTGAACAGAATGCATATGGCGGAGCAGAGACAAACCGGGAACAGGTCGTGTGGACTCGGGGTGCTGGCAACAACCAGGCTGGGCCCGTAGGGGCAAAGGCACAGGCACGGCAGCACCAGGCACGTTTAGGGAAACACAAGGCCTCTAGAATAGGGAACGCACACGGTACGAGGAAGGTGGTGGAGACCATGGAGAAGGTGAGGAGGGAGCAGTTCTGGGTAGGAGGCGGGGGTCCCTTTTGAGGACCACCAGTTTTCACTGCCACCATGCACCAGATCCTCACAGCAGCTCAGTGAGGGGAGCAGGGCCTAGAACCCTAGAACATCAGGGCTGGAGGAGACCTCCAGGGAGGGGTTCCTTCATCTGAACCTGTACCTTACGTGACAGGGCGGTAACCTGAATCTAAGCAGGGACACGACTTCCTAAGTGACCTGATGGCGGGGCCTGTGGCTTTGCCCTCTTGGCACACAGCAGCACCAGGTCTTGGTCTGGTTTGTACTTGTCACCCAGTTCTTCCATCTGAGGACAGACTCCCCAACAGTTGCCTCGGTGGGAGGCTGCTTGTCCTCACCTGGCCAGTGCCCCTGACTCTGCTTCTGCTCCAGGCCCACATGGCACAGCACTCGAGCCTGCGGCCCCACCAGTGCAGCCAGTGCAGCTTTGCCTCCAAGAACAAGAAGGACCTGCGGCGACACATGCTGACCCACACCAACGAGAAGCCTTTTGCGTGCCATCTCTGCGGGCAGCGGTGAGGCTGGGGACAGGCGGGTAGGGGCTGCTGGGCACGCGTGACGGGACTGCCCTGAGCCTTCTTCCCTCCCCCACAGTTTCAACCGGAATGGGCATCTCAAGTTCCATATCCAGCGGCTGCACAGTCCTGATGGGAGAAAGGCGGGGACACCTACTGCCCGGACCCCAGGCCGGACCCCCACCCAGACCATCATCCTGAACAGTGATGATGACACGCTGGCCACACTGCACAGTGAGCCGCCCCTGGGAGACCAGGGTGGGTGCTGGGGCACCTCAGGTTTCCCTGGATCCGCTGTGTGAGCACCCTCTCTTCTCTGCCCAGCTGCACTCCAGTCCGGTCATGGGGTCTTGGGGCCAGAGCGGCTACAGCAGGCACTGGGCCAGGAACACATCATTGTCGCCCAAGAGCAGACAGTGACCAATCAGGTGAGAGCCTGGATTGGGGCCCTGCTGGCAAGTCACAGGCTGGGGTGGGGGCACACAGAGCTGAGGCTAGAGCTGACTTGGTCCTGGCAGGAAGAAGCCACCTATATCCAAGAGATCACCACAGCTGATGGCCAGACAGTACAGCATCTGGTTACCTCTGACAACCAGGTGAGCACCTGCTCAGCCAGGAGAGCCCGCCCTGCCCCTCCCCCAGACTCCACTCTGGGGAGGACCAGTACTTCCCCAACCACTCCTCCCAGGGTCTGTGCGGCTGCCATCGTTGATGGTGGGTGTCCCTGGCCCCCTGCTCAATCTTCCTGGTTCAGCAGGGCCCCCAGCGCCTGCCTCTTCTCCACCCTTCTCCAGGTACAATACATCATCTCCCAGGACGGAGTCCAGCACCTGCTCCCCCAGGAATATGTCGTGGTTCCAGAGGGCCATCACATCCAGGTGGGCCAGGCCTGGGCAGGGATGGGAATGAGGGGAGGGGTGGACAGCCTCTTCAATCACCAGATCGGCTTCCTCTCTCCAGGTACAGGAAGGCCAGATCACACACATCCAGTATGAACAGGGGGCCCCATTCCTCCAGGAGTCCCAGGTAGGACCTTTGGGGAATTGTGCAGAGTTGGGGCATAGGCAGTACTCCTCCAAGGCCACATCTCACTGGCTTCTCCCCTCTAGATCCAGTATGTGCCCGTGTCCCCAGGCCAGCAGCTTGTCACACAGGCCCAACTGGAGGCGGCAGCACACTCAGCAGTCACAGGTATGGGGTGGGACCCTGAAAACCATGGGGACCCAGCCCCAGCTTCTGGGGCCTCAGGCTCACCGTCCTTTCCCCTCCCCTGGCAGCGGTGGCCGATGCTGCTATGGCCCAAGCCCAGGGCCTGTTTGGCACAGAAGAGGCAGTGCCTGAACACATCCAACAGCTGCAGCACCAGGGCATCGAGTACGACGTCATCACCCTGACCGATGACTGAGCCCCAAGGGCCCAACGCAGACCGTGGATTTTGGGGCCAGCCATGTTAGGGGTGGGGGGACCCAGTGGGACTCACCTCCCTGTTCCACCTTAGGGTCTCCAGACACTGGGCAGCCAGCATCCTGTCACTCTAAGAGAGCCAGACCTGTGCTGCTGGCTTTAGGGGACAGCCATGGGCCCCAGCCAGGACATGCTGGGTGCCCTAGCCTGCAGGCAGGCTTTGGGGAGAAAAATTTATTTTTGTTTGGATGGACCCACTGGCCCCTCAGTCTCAATAAAGGGACCAGAGTCCAGTCCTGACCATCTTACTTTGTCGGCAAGGACTTGGGAAACAGAGAGGAAGAGCCTGTCACAGCTCCCAGGAGCTGCCAAGCCCCACAGTGCGGCCTGCCCGGCCTCTCAAAGTGCAGTGGCCCGACAGCAGGGCAGGCCCTTGGGGCAGAGGCCTGATACTGGGACAGATGGCTGAGCTGGTAAGAGCCCCCTAACCCCCACCCCCCAGCACCTTCAGACCCTCTTCCTCCCCTGGGCTCCAGGGGAACATCTGCTCCATGCCTAGAGGTCCTCAGGACAGCTCAGCCGGGTGCCTGTCTGTACAGAGGCCATACCCTAAAGCCCATGGTGGCTCAGAGCTGCTCTTCCTCCTGACCCTTGACTGTGAAACATACCTGGCTGCTCACTCACTGTGGTGGCTGCAGGTCAAGCAGGAGTCTAGCTCGCTACCTGGGCACAGCCTCCCGTCCTCTGCTCCCTAGAGGTACGAGGGCAGGCCTGGCTGTGGGAGTCTGGGACTTACAGATGGATGGTGCTGGGCTCTGGACTCTTCAGACCCGATGGACACAGGCAGAGGCCACCAGGGACCCAACTGTGGGGTCAGCAGGGTGAGAAGTTAGACCCTGGATCCCGGGGCTGGGGCGTGGAGGCCCAGGGGTCCAGAAGGTGAGCCTGAATGTAGAGGGTGTGGTCCCAGGACTAGCTCCAGACTCTCCGCCTTCTCTGCCCTCAAGACCCTCACGCATTCTTAGGGAGGCTTCTGTATTTCCTTTTACAAATGAAACGAGGTGGCAATAAGATGGTATGGATGGGGGGTGGGGGGTGGGTAGGAAGGGAAGGGATGGGGCCTATTTACACGGGAGCTGGAGCAAGTTTGAGGTGAGGAGTCAGGGGATCGGGCAGGGAGGGGGAGCCCTGGCAGAGCCATAATCTTCCTATGTCACTGGCAGCCTGAGCCCTGCTGCCACCTCAGGGGGAGGGTCCTGGGGTCTGCTCAGCCCCAAGAGGCCCAAGTCCCAGCAGTCCGTACCAGCACCCTGGGGCTCCTCCTCCCCGCAGGATGTGTTAAGTGGGGTGAGGCTCGCGGCTGGGGCCCTGCTCGCGGCCGGAGTCCCGGTCCTTGTTCTCGGAGGAAGACGACGAGGAACTGGAGCCGTGGCTGCGGCCTGACTGCCGGTAGGCGGTGCTCAGCTCCTGCAGCCGCTCGGGCGTCGGCCCCCACTTGGCAAAGCCAGGGTCGTTCTGTAGGAAGAGCACGGCCGTGTTGTGGACGGCCTTGTAGTGCATTTCCTCCCTGTGGGCAAAGGAGCAGCTCAGGGTGGGGCTTGGCCCGGCCCGATCGGCCGGCCCTCCTGCCCCTGCCCTCCCCAGGCACCCACTTCTTGCAGACGTGCTGGGAGCCACTGCGGTACTCGTGCTCAAAGGCAGGCAGGACCAGCTGGTGGCGTTTGAAGCGGCTCTGCTCCATGCGGGTGAGCGCCGGTGTGGGGGGTTCTCGCCACTCCGGGATAAACACGATGAAGGACAGGGGCTCCGGGGAGCTCTCGAGCAGTTTCTGTGGGAGGGGGTACGGGGTGGACGTCAGAGGCTGCCCTCCGGGTGGCTGGCGATCCCGCTTGCCAACCTACCCCACCCCCACCGCCAGCAGCACACCCACCTCAAAGTGAGAGACCATGGCATCCATGAGTTCCTCGCAGAACGGAGGGTTGGCCTCAAAGGAACCACTCAGCGGGGAAAAATCCAGGCAGGGCCTGGGGATGGAGGTGAGCACTCTAAGTCCTGCCAGAATCCCAGCCCTCAACCGGAAACAGGTGCCGCCCCCACCTCGTTGAAAGGACGGCCCTGGTCAGGCCACAGGCCAACATTCACCCTTAATTCATCCTGGGACAAGGTGTGGCCGACCCCACCGGAGTGCTGAGGATGGAGAGGCTCGGGCTGGGCAGCCAAGTCCACCAGGCTGCTTAGTGGAATGGCTGGAGCTCAGATCCAGTTCGAGCCCCGCTGCCACCACAGCACAAGCCACAACCAGGAGTTCCCCAGCTGCTGTGCTTTCCCTCTTGCTGGCCCAGGCTGGTCTTCCTACTGGAAGCTGTGTCCCCTTTCACCCATGCTCACCCCCCTCCAACACCCCACATTAGTCTGTAAGGTCCCTGAGATCTGAATGATCTCTGAGCTCTGAATTACCACTTCCCATGCCTCTCAGTGCCGGGAACCACATGCTCCTATCCCAGCCTGGGCTTATTCACAGAGAAACCCACAAGATGAGTTAGGGACTATCACAGGCTCCCGAAGTTCAGCGATAAGTCCAAGGTCACACAGCTAGCAAGGGGTGAAGGCAGGGACTACACCCAACACTGCCCAATCCCAAGTAGCTGGCCCAGGTGCAATCTATGCTCTAGAGGACCCCTTCCAGGGCCTGGGCAGAAGGGCCCCAGCAGCCCCTGGCTCTCACCCGCGGGAGCCGAAGTAGCCATCTGTGTCTGGGAAGGCAGAGCAGTACTGGCGGAAGTAGCAGTTGAGGGGCGAGGCGAAGCACTCAAAGCTGACACTGAAGAGCCGGTGGAGGGCCTCAAAGACGTGCACGGGCAGCGATCCCTGCAGGCCTGTCCCCTCGTAGAGGCCCACGCCAAACATCATCTACACAGAGGCCACGGTCAGCCTCCAGGGCTCAGCCTTCCCCCTGCGTCTAGAAGAGCCCACCCCCAGCTGCCCCAGGCCCATACCTGGTACCGTCGGAGAAGACACCAGACTCGGGGCAGGAACCGCTCAAAGGCAGAGTCGTCAATGCAGCTGTAGCGGTAAAGCAGCCACTGTGGGACAGAGAGCAAGGCCCTTACACAGCGGCCCCTCACTCCCTCATAACTGGCCTCTTGCTGAGGACGCTGGGTCAAGGAGGAGGCAGCCCTCACTTCTTGCACCTGTGGGGACCTGCCTCCCCTTCACCCTAGCTCTTACCAGCTTGCTGAAGTAGTTGCGGCTGACCTTGACCATCTCCCCCTTATACCGGATGCAGACCACGTTATTCTCCATATGCATCTCCACGCTGGGCATGGGGGGCGCAGACACGGCCAGCCGGACCGGGTAACAGTACACCAGGCGGGGCTCCACTTCTGGGGCCTCCACCTCCTCTGTGGGCAGGGAGAGCAATGAGGGGCCTCCCTGCAGCGGCTCTGCTAATCCTCACCCCGGACGGACGGCCTCTGCCCCCCGTGTGCTCACACACGTACCCCAGTAACCAAGGGAGGTAAGTCTAATCCCACGGAGGAGCAGAATGCAGCTCAGATGGTTTGAGAACAAAGTTCTTGGCAGGGGCAAGAACTGGTGGCCTGTGTCGCCATGCTGCATACCGACACAAACCCCCGGTTGGCCACGTGGAAGTAGAACTGTGGCACGTCCGTGATTACGGTACCCTACTTAGGCATCTTTTTGGGTCAAGCGCTTCAAATTACCACTGAGTTCTCGTATGATCCTACGGCTGGGCATTAGCCTGCAGGGTGGGGGAACCAGGGCTTGCAGAAAGCAGCTGTAAATGCAAGTCGTCCACCTGACTGCTTACCCCAGGCCTGTCGTGTCCACCACCTTCCAGCTCCCCCTTTCCCAACCCTTCTCCAGTTCCTGGAGGAGTGCTGGGAACCCTGCACCGAAAGACAGCAGGGCCTGCCTCAGACACTGCCGGGAGAAACGGGCTTGCCCAAACCAGCCGTGGCCTAGAGGCTCAGCCTTGCTTGTCCCTTCACTCAGGGCCTGGGGTACACCGTTGACGGCATCACAGCTGGCTCCCTGCCACTGGCCCCTCACCTGGGATGTTGTTTTCCTTGAGGATGGCCAGGTGCTTCTCTCGGATCCGTTTGACATACTCCAGGGAGATGTGGTAGATCTTACTGCAGATGCCCTCCACGGAGTCCTTGGCCGCGGCCGAGACATGGGGGCCACACTGCCTCCGCAGATGCTCCAGGCGGTCCTGGAGGAGACACTCTTGATCAGGGTTCTAGGTGGCTGTTGAGGGAAGGCTGGTGGATTCTAGCAGTCCTCGCTTTGAAACCGGCTGTTACTTACTAGCTGTGTCACTTGGACAAGTCCCTTGGCATCTCTGAATCTTAATTCCTCTACTGTTAAGGGAACACACAGTACTCACCTGATAAGGCAGTTTAAGTATTAAATGTGATCATTCCCATTAAGGGCTTACCAAGCCCCTAGCATACAGCAAGTGTCCGATAAATGCCAGCACCTATGGTTGGGGTTACACTGTGCCAGATCCCATGATAATTGCTGGGGAAACACACAAACCAGGCACAGTCCCCGCTTATAAAGCATTTGCCAACTATCAGGGAGAGACACCATTACAAAACGGGGTCCTTGGTCATTGCAGATTTGAAATTTGAGCTTTTAGCAACTTGCAAGGATTTAACTAGGCATTTGTAATTTTGCTGAATCACACGTGTGAAAGTGATGAGTGAAAATGAGTCACTCTGGCTAGTGAGCACACCTACCTTTGTCACTCTACGTGTCAAGTACAGTTACTATCGTGAAGTGCGAAACCTTGTCTCTTGTGAAAAATGGTCCTGAAAAGAAAGCCCATTGCTAGTGCTGGTGGACAGTTAGAGAAGTGACGGGTCTGGGCCAGAAAACAGAACTGTTGTGGACACAGTAAAGTAGGGAAATGAGTCTGGTGCCAGCTCTTAACTGTGATGAGCGCACACACCCCAGAAAAGGCAGTCTGTCAATCTGTGTCCAAAAATCTACTCAAGGGAGATGCTGAACATTAAGTTGAAAAAGCTACTTATGGTGTGTGGCTGAGCACAGGATTCTGTTAAGGACCTTAATGAAGAGAGTCTTTTAGGAGAGAGCCAGGAACCTGGACAAACCTCTCTACATGCAGGAGTTTAGGGACCAATGAGCATCAAAGGTTTACTGAAGTGCACAGGAACAGGATGCTGTGGGGCTCCGCCCGGCCTGGGCAGGCAGAGTGGGCTTCTTGGAGGAAGCAACCCGAGAGCCTTTCCACGGGCCTCCTTCCCCGGGGCCACTCACCATGTAGTCCTCCTTAGAGGCAGAGTGGTCCTTCCGCAGCCAGCTGAAGGTGTCCTCCACGTTCCATTTGACCACCTTCCTGCTGTCGGGGGACGCACTCCTGCCGGTGGAGGGAGCGATCAGGCATCTGTCCACACTCCTTACTCCTCCCACCCCACCTGCACTGACATTCGGGCTCTTGTTCTGCCTTTGGGAGCCAGCCCTCCTCCTGCCACCAAGGGCAATGACTGCACTCCGTTAGATGGGCCACATGGCCCAGGACCTCCCCACTCTGATCACACACCCGGCTTGCTGGGGGCAGGAGAGAGCAAACCTGGATTCGATGAGCCGCCTAGCAGCCTCTGCATATTTAAAGAGCAGGCGCTTGGCTTCCTCTCGGAACTTGATTCGGGATAACCTGGGATAGAGAACGGATAGAGTTAGGAGCCTTCTACGCAGAACTGGCTACACAACCCTTGGCTGGCCCCAGCTGCGCAGGTGTACCTGATGGGAATGTCATTCATGATTTCGCGAAACATGGAGGGCGACACGACCGGTTCACAGTTGCTCGGCAACAGGGGGTCAGAGCCTTTGTCCACGACCTTGCGCTCCAGCATCCAGCGGTTGAAGGATTCTCGAGGGGGCTCGATGCCTGCAGGACAGAAGAGCTGGTGAAGGTCTGGCTTTAGACAGGAGGCATCGTGTGGGCACTGGAGGTGCAACAGTGAATGACGGCCTGTTAAGTCAGGAGCTCATGTTCCAGGCAACACCTCCCAAAGTATATTCTAAGAATCGCTAGTTTTATAAAGGGTGTTTGTTAGATGATCCTTAGGGTAAAAGGGGAAAAGAGAAACACTATATTCCAGCAAAGTTAAGCAGGCTTATTTACTAATTAATAAAAGCTGCAGTTTACGGAGGACTTTCCATTCCTCTTACTCCTAGTAGTAGCAAGGCCATCAGGACAGATACTTCTGTTTTTGTATCACAGATACATAAAAAGGCTTCAAATGGTACCGGGCAAACGAAGCATTCTGGAAGTGTTAACGATTCCTTCTGTAGTTACTGATGCCAGCCACCCTTTCTGGAAGCGGTTAGAGGAGCTGGGGCTCCAAGCAGGCCCGTCCCCATCCACTGCCTATGCTCTGGGCCACTAGGCTCCCCTGCACCATTCCCCAAGCCCGGTTCTTGCTCGCAGCAGGTGGAAACGGGGCTCTGAGGCCCCGGAGGCAGTTACCCTCTCGCTGCTGGCACAGCTCCCGATAGTGCTGCCGAAGCTTGAGGATGAGCTGGGAGCGCAGCAGCTCCACCTCGGGGTGCGGGGGCAGCACCTCTGAAGGCCCCCGGTGCTTGATGACCGCGTTGGTCTGGATGTCCAGATCCCAGTACACCCTTGGGGCACAGAAAAGAGCAACGAAGACAGTAGAGGAAAGGGAAGGAGGGGTGCCCTGGCTGCCACCACACCCCAGTCTCCCAGGCACGCAGGCCGCATCAGTGGGTGCCCCCAAGGGACCATAGCAGGGACTCACTCGGTGGGCCGGAGGAGAGCCGCCTGCTGTTTATCTTCAGGGGACGTCCCCCACATCTTCAGTGTTGGGGTTCCTGGGATACTGGGGGAGCTAGGCACCGATGGGCCCGTGGGTGTCACAGGGATTTCAATCTGGAGCAAAAAAGGAGAAGGCATCAGGGTCAGGAGAGTCAGCCTATGGTTCCAGCACCAAACCCAGTGAGCTGTGCCCAGGCCCCGCTCCTGACCGACCTGCCACTGCCCGGCCTTTGCAGGGAAGCTGCTGGCTGCTTGCCTGGCTTGGCCACTTGCCAGCCAGGTCCTCAGAGCCCGCCAGCACTCACCTTGGGCTTCTTCACACCATTGCCGCTTGGCTGCTCTTCCGAGAGCTGCCGCTTTCGGGGCTTGTTCTCAGCCGGGGGGGTTTCCACCAAACTGGAGTCTTGGGGCAGTGGGGTCGCATTCAGCCCCAAAGGGTCCGACTGGTGGAGGGAGACCAGCAGAGTTGCAACCGGGGCCAGTGGGTTGGGAGTCCCGGTAATACGGAATCCTGATGCCCTCCTGACCCCTGCTCCTACTGCTCAGAGACTGGGATGCAGAAAGAACGCTGGGCTCCAGTCCCACTGGCTACTTGCAACCATGTGACCTTGGCGGAGTTCCATCCTGTCCTAATTCCCTCACATTCAAAATGGCCCTCCTGCTAAACAGGCCCAACCTCCCACTGGGAAGACGATTAAATGAGTCAGTGAATAGGACCAGCTTAACATGACCTCTGGCATGAGATAAACACACTGTACACATTGATTTCTTAAATAGCAGAGAGTCAGGAATAAAGGAAAGAGTCAAGAAATGCTTGTTTTTGAAAAAGCAAGGCCCTGTGGGTGGAATGCCTTTGGCAACACCAAAAAGAAGCATGATGGTAGGCAGGGTGGCCCTGAGATCCTAAGAGGTTTGAGTCCAGCTCTGCCTCTTACTGGCTTGAGGTCTCAGGCCAATCATTTCCCATCTCTGAGCCTCAGTGTCTTCATCTGCAAAATGGGAGTGCCAACTGGCTTGATTATGCCCAGAAAAAAAAGTTCACCCCAACTGACAGGGATCCAAAAGCCCACGTTTCTGGCAGATGGCCTGTGTTGCTACTTCCCTATCACACTGACCTTTCCACTTCTAGAACGTGCTTCTCCCCTCTTAACAACTTTTCTCTTTGCTAACTCTGTCACCTTAAATGCTAATTCAAAGAGACGCTTTCCTGTCCCGTCCTGTCCACTCCCCTCCCCCAAAGTGGACCATGGTCCCTGCTGTACTCTAACACTATTCTTCATACACAAGCCAAATGTAATTGTACTGGCCCCTCAGTAGACTGTGGGCCCCCCGAGAGTACAAGGGAACGACCATGTCTGTCTTGGCTCGCAACTGCATTACAGGCACAGTAACGGGTAGTTCAGTATCACATACTCTTTACAATCGTCTCTTTACGTGTCAGTCTCCCCTATTTGAGTACAGGTTCCTTGCTAGCAGGGAACAGGTCTTCTCTCGTGTATCACTATATCCCCAGGTCCCAACACAGGACTAGGCTCATAATAGCTGCTCAAGATACGTTTGGGGGAAGGCCCAGACGCCGGAAGCTGCTTTGAGACCCCTGCCCTAGGCTGGCACTCACAATCACGTCATGTTGGCCCAGCACAGGCATCTCCCACAGGGACTGGTTGGTAAATCGGTTGAAGTAGTAGGGACGGTTCTCCCTCCTGCTCCAGCACTTCTCCCAGCCCGCGTGCACCAGCTCCTCTGCAAACAAGCATGGGACCCGGCCAGGGTCAGGGCTGCTCCTGGGGCATCTTTCCTACCCCACCACCCTACCCTGCCCCTCGCCAGTACCTGGGAGGTCCTGCACCAGGCGGATGGGCTTTGGAGAACAGGGCTGGCTCTGATTGGAGGTGCCCGGGGAGTGACTCAGCAGGGACGCTTCCTCCCGGGGGCTGCCGTGATTCTCATTGGCCATCTCCGCACCCACACCGGACCTGCCACACAGAGGACCGAAGGGTGTTAGGCCAGCAGGGTGTGGAGGTCAGCTCCACCCCCAGCCCCCGCCCACCAATTACAACCCACTGAGGGCCCCCCTGACCACTTGTAGATCTGAAAAAAGTCACTCTGGTCCTGTCCTGGAGGGCCAGTGTGGTACCACGGGAGCCCTGGGACCAAAGTTGCAGTTCTCTCAACTGTAAAATGGGTGCACTCCTGTTGTTCCTTCTGCCTGAAATACTCTCCCCAGTTCTCTGCCTGGCTTGTCACTACGTTCACATGCTCCAGGAAGCCTTCCTAGACTCTCCCTTCCCAAAGCTAGGTGGTCAGAGTCCATCCGCAGGGCCATGAACACCTCCACTGTAGCACTCAGTCTGGCCTATGAGCTGGATTTGTCTCCCCATCAGACTGTCAGAACTCCCAGGGCTAGGAACTGGGTCCAGTTCTCTCCAGCGCTCAGCATGGTACCTGGACCCAACAGGAACTCCATTCATTCTGCAAATATTTACAAAGCACAGAGTGCCACAGAAGACAGAACAGGGTCTGCCCTTGGGAAGCAACTCCCACAAAAAAGAACAGTAAATCCTCCTCTTCCCTGTTCCTATCCAATAAAATCTAACTGGAACAAAGTGCAGCCCAGAGTGGGCCATGGCATCTAACTGGCTGCTTCATTCTACACTTCAGGGCAGGAAACAATCTGTTGCTAAAGAAACCAGTGGGACTGAGAAGAAACATCTAATTCAGTCCTTCCTAATCCCCAGGTGAAAATCTACCAGGAAGCAGGTCAGCTCCTTCAGATTTGTATTCTCCACTACCTTTGCCCAAAGCACACCCAGCACGAGCCTCAGTGGCCAAAGTGATTCCCAAGCTGGCTGTTAGACTTCTAGGGGCCCAACTGAGATTGGACTGGTGATCCCAAAGTTGTTTTCAATATGCCACAGCACCCAAAGAAACATTTACCCACAAAAAGAGCACGAAGCCATGTTTAACCATCAGTTATCTTTGCTTGCTGACATTTTATCAACTCCTTGTGGTCACACTGATTATCTCATGCTGATCAGAAGCTCTGATTGGCTGTTGACGACATCATAGGAATCACTGGGACATTAATTTTATTGTACACTCAGTCATAGATGTCTTTGTTAATTTGGAAAGAGAAAAGTGAATGGTTACTTTGTCAGTACAGTTTGGCAGATAAAAAATGCACGGAGCAAGAGGACATACATACAACCAAAGGGGGCCATGATAACAAAAAGGTTCGGAACCACTAACCAAGGGGAGAAAAAGCTTGATTCTCTGGGTAGGAGGGATTCCCGATGCCTTGGGGCTGAGCCCACAGGTCTCAAGGCTGGACAAGGTCCCTCTTTTTCTCACCCTCTGGGGTCTGCAATGCTAGCATGAGAGGGTTTTCTTCTCCAACCAGGTGGACCCCCACGTCACAGGGTCCAACAGAGGCAGGGGGAGGCCTGCAGGAAGGCTCAGCACAGGTGGGTGGCCGGGTCAGCAGTGGAGTGAACGGGGGCCCAGGGACCTCCTCGCATCAGCAACTGCAGAGCAAATAGAAGAGAGAGTCACAGACCTGTGAAATGCTGCACAGCAGGGACAAAATAAGAGGGGCAATGACACAGCAAGTTGGGAGCCCCCAGGACAAGGCAGGAGACACTGTGGGAGATCTGGGGATTCAAGGGATGAAACGGTACTTCTCAAGGCTCCCAAACCGAAACATTTCACGGACTTGCCGCCTGAAGTCACATGGGCTCCGGGATGAGGAGGGCCCTAAGCCTGGTTTAATGCTCCACTGTTACTGTCTTTGAAATTTTTAATAAATTTTTAACAGAGGGGACCCACATTTTCATTTTGCACACGGGACCCCACAAATTGTGTAGCTGCTCCTATCAACCAAAATATCCCTAAGATAAAAGTGAACATATAGTTGTCCCTTAACAACATGGGTCCAAACCACATGGGTCCACTTACACATGGCTTTTTTTCAACATGATACAGCGCTATAAATGTATTTACTTGTCCTTATGATTTTCTTAACATTTTCTTTCCTCTAGCTCATTTTAAAAACACAGTATATAATTCATACAACATACAAAACGTGTTCACCGACTGCTTATGTTGCCAGAAAGGCTTCTGGTTAACTGCAGGCTATTAGTGAAGTTTTGGGGAGTCCAAAGTTATACTGGGATTTTCCACTGCACTGGAGATCAGTGCCCCTAACTCTTGTGTTGTTCAAGGGTCAACTGTACTTATCACAGATCAGAGGCCACAAAAAACACGTTTCTTGGAATCAATCTTTTAACACGTTACATGCAAATGCATTACATGACTCGGCATGTTCAACTTTATTGAAAAATATTTTTGCCAATAAATATCGTGTGACGTTGAGGCACCACGTAGCTGAACCATGCACAGGCAGCACATGCAGCCCAGCTCAGTGAGGCCAAACAGGGACACTGCAGTGTTTCCAAAACCCGTATCACAGCCATCAGAGGGCCTGTAATAGAACTCCAGATTCCCGCCCGTCCCTCACCTCACATCGTAGGAGTCAGAAATGGAGAAGGGAGACACACAAGAATTTGTATTTTTTTAAACGCACTCCAGAGGTGGGACTGGGAAACAGGATGACAAATTTTACACCAGTTCAAACCTTTACCAATTTTTTACGATTAAAACTTTTTTCTTAATTTCCCAGGTGATTTGGAAGCAGCGGGTTGGTGGCCAAAGAACCTGCTCTGGGTGTGCACAGACCCGGGGTCCAGATCCTTCTGCCACGTTCCGACTTACAAACAGGAATGACTCGATCTCTATGGTCTCTACACGTAGAGTCTAGCATATTGTACACTTTAAGTAAGAAATAACTCTATTATTAAGATAACGTTTTTATTTATCCTGAAGTTTCCCGGCCCCTCGCATACCACAGTTAGTGCCGATCAGCTTAATAACTGTATCTGCGCAACCGGAGTAACCCACCAGAAGGAAAAGAACCCGGTTACGGGATTGGAAGACGGGGCGGGACCATCTCAGTAATGTGCCAATCAGAACCCTCCAAACCAATAGGGCGGAGTCAAAGGACTTGTAAAATGCGCAGGCGCGGGGGCCACAAGAGACGGGGACTACACCCCCCCCCCACCGCCAGCGCGCGCACCCTTTCCCTTCCCCTCCCCCCAAACCCCAGCGGGGGCGGGCTGTTTGGCGCGCGCGCGCCGGCCCATCTCCCGGGCTCCGCCCCCCGCCCCACCGCGCGCTCCCGCCCCCGGGCTGAGGCGACTCAGAGTCGGAGCCCGACACAAAGGCGGTGGCGGCGGCAGCGGCGGAGGGGCCCTAGAGGCCGCTCCGCCCGCGCTCTCCGGGCCCACCTCCCTCACCCAAGCTACCGGCCCGGCCGCCCACCCGCGGGCCTAAGATGGCGGCGGCGGCAGAGACAAGGCAAGCGGTGGCCCCGAGCGGAAAGCGCCGGAGGGGCCACCGCAGCCCGGCTTCGGATCCCCGGAACCCGGAGCGGCTCGCGGCGGGACCATGGCTTCCTGGGGCTCTTACCTGCCCGGAGCGGACTGGAGGGGACGCGGCTACACGTTCTGCTCGACCTCCCGTTTTGCCGCCTCCGCCTCGCCCTCCCCAGCGCCGCTGCCGCCATCTTGTGTCCCGGGCCGGGACTCCGCGCTGCGCATGCGCCGGTACCGCCTCTGAGGGACCTCGCCGCTGCCGCGCCGCCATCTTGAGTGTGGCAGAACCGGCCGACTCCTCAGAGCCTGCTTGCTTTCGGCCCCTTCCCTTCCTCCCGTCCTTCCCTGCTATTCCATGCGGGTCTCAGGAGGGCAGGGCAGCTTTGCGGGCCGTGGGGTGTGAACTGAGGAGGGAACGAACTCACAAGCACGCTCCCTGCCTCTGTTTCCCCCGCGAGCACACCCGCTGGGGCTGGAGGACCTAGGTGGGAGGTGCACCAACCGGGCCGGACTGAGTGTGCGCACCGGGGGGCGCGGGGCGGGCTGGGAACCTGCGAGCGCTCGGCAAAGACGCCGGCCCGGGGGCGGGGTTGTGGTGACGCAGCTTTGGGCGTAGTGGGGGCCTGGGTCCTAGTTCCGGCGCGGCTGTGTCATTGATGTCCAGTCGCTTACCCTCTCTGAGCATCTGTCAAGAATGTTTTCCAGCCATTTTCTATGTCGAGGCTGCATGCAAATCGAATCTTCTCCCAGGATGAGGCTTCACAAGTTACAAGTGTTCCTGAGTAGAAGAAACTTAAAACAGCCGTGGGAGCCATAATAAAGGTGGCTTTGGCGAAGTTAGGAATGCAACTAAAATGCATCAGTGGGGCTCTAACAACACTGACCTATCTATGGCTACTAGTTGCGGTGCAAAGCCTCACTGAGACCTCAGACCAGCCATAAATGACCAGCAAGAGATACAGTTGCTAGGTTCCCCCACGCGCGGCTCCCTACAGGATTCTTGGGCAGAGGCTGCCAGACGACTCAATAGCCCCACCTCCGTCGGGCCTCCTTAGTAAACTGACCTCAACAGTGGCTTGAGACGAACACAAGGTTGCCATCTGCCGTTCGCCTTGCATTTCCCAAGTGGAGCCAGAGACTGCAGGTACCCGGGCTGGGCTGCGCGCAGCCTCCGGTGTGCATGATGCCTGGCCCCGTGCAGCTGCGTGGGGGTGGGGGCGTGTCAGCAAAACGCGAGGCAAATAGTATGAACCAGGGTGCTCGTGAGTCTGGCTGGTTCAGATCTGTATCCTCCGCCCTGGACGTGTGGCCTTGAACGAGTTGTTCGACATCTTTAAGCTGTAGTTTCCTGTAATGGAAGAGAAGTCCACCTGGCGAGAACTGAGATGGCGTCTGTAAAGTACTCAGCACATGTGGGACCCGGCATTTAATAAATGTTAGCTGTTACGTGTCACGGGGTTATGAGGGTTTCTCCAAGTAGATTTGAGCCTTCCCCAAATCCACCTGCTCGGGATAGGCCCAGTAAGTGCAGCCAAATCCCGCCCTTACAGAGAGGCCAGTTCACTTGGGAAGCTTGATGGAAAATCAGATGCCTGGTGCCCACCTTAGACCTACATAGGGGGGACCAGATGTCCTGCTCTCCCTGGGACAGTCTTGGTTTATATCTGTTGTCCTGGCATAATTATTAATATTGCATCCTTTCTCAAAAGCGCCCTGGTTTGGACAATAAATTATACGGTCACTCGAGATTTACAGAATACCTAGTTTTTGTTCTTAAGATTTTTTTTTTTTTTAAGTAATCTCCACACCCAATGTGGAGCTTGAAATCACAACCCCGAGATCAAGAGTCTCAAGCTCCGCCGACCCAGCCAGCCAGGCGTCCCCAAAAGGCCTAGTTTTGCAAGCTCCCCAGCTAGTACTTATTAACACAGGAGTGTAAAAACCATGTACTGATTGCTATCTGTTCCTGGTTTTTTGCTTTCAAAGTACGTTAATTTGTTTCTCAGAGTCTCTTAATTGGTAACTAAAGCACCAAGCATCCCAAGTGCCTATCCCTGTTTTATCATGTAACCCTTTCCAAGAACTCTGAGAGTAGAAATGATTATCTCAAGTCCACACGTGAGGAAACTGAGGCTGGGGGAAGGGGCAGGGGGTCAAGTAATTATATGAAGTATCAGAACCGTTTTGTTTTTTTTAATGTTTACTTATTGAGAGGGAGAGAGATTCTCAAGCAGGCTCTGCACTATCAGCTTAGGGCCCAATGCGGGGCTCGATCCCACATACTGTGAGATCATGACCTGAGCTGAAATCAAGAGTCCGACGCTTAACCAACTGAGCCACTCAGGTGCCTCCAGAACTGCGGTTTTTTTTTTTTATTTAAAAAAAATTTTTTTTTCAACTTTTTTAATTTATTTTTGGGACAGAGAGAGACAGAGCATGAACGGGGGAGGGGCAGAGAGAGAGGGAGACACAGAATCGGAAACAGGCTCCAGGCTCCAAGCCATCAGCCCAGAGTCTGACGCGGGGCTCGAACTCACGGACCGCGAGATCGTGACCTGGCTGAAGTCGGGCGCTTAACCGACTGCGCCACCCATGCGCCCCCAGAACTGTGGTTTTAAAGACGAAGGTTCCCAGCGTTAAAACCCAAAGCTGATTCCATGAAGCCACACTGCTTCCCTCTCTTGTGGAGAAGGGACTCTGAACTTGAGAAAGTGACTTTCCTGAGCTCACACAATGGTCCTGGGCAATTCTACTTCAGTATCTTGCAGGTCTCAAACTCAGAGTGTTAAACACTGCTCTTTGCTTTCACCTCCCTCCCCAGACTCGTTCCTCCCAAAGGATTCCTCACCTTCCTGTTCTCACTTTCTGCACAACAGTGAAAATCAGCCTCTTCTCTCCAATCTCATTCCTGCTACCTTAGAGCAAGCCCCATTATTTTTGAAACACTTTTTATTGTTAAGGGTAGCACACATTCAGAAAAGTGCACAAAACAGAAATGTAAAGGCCACCTGGGTGGCTGAGTCGGTTAAGCGTCTGGCTCAGGTCTTGATCTTAGGGTGGTGAGTTTGGCCCTGCATCAGGCCTGCGTGGGGCTCTGTGCTGCGCGTGAAACTTCCTTAAAAGGAGAGAAAGAGAGAGAGAAATGTGAAACTTCGTGATTTGTCACAGAGTGAACACCCAGGTGAACATCACTCAGGTCAAGGTATCATCGAGCCCAGGGGCACCTGGATGGCTCAGTCGGTTGAGTGTCCAACTTCAGCTCAGGTCATGATCTCACAGTTTGTGAGTTCGAGCCCCGTGTCGGGCTCTGTGCTGACAGCTCGGAGCCCGGAGCCTGTCTTCCCGTCTCTCGGCCCCTCCCCTGCTCATGCTCTGTCTCTCTCTCTCTCTGTCTCTCAATAATAAATAAATGTTAAAACATTTTTTTTAAAAAAAGGGTATCATCGAGCACAGGGTAATCACTGTTAATTTTGTGATAATCACTTCTTTCTTTGATAGTTTGACCACTGGGTATCTCTAAACACTATAGTTTCACTTTGCCTGTTCCTTGCACTTCATTTAAATGGAATTATGCAGTTCTATATTGTGTTGGCTTTCTTTTGCTCGACATTGCACTTGTGAGACTCATTTCTGTTGTTGCATGTAGCTATAGTTCATTCTCATTGCTGTATTCTGTCTTCCAACGTATATTTATCTATTCTGCTCTTGGGATATTTGAAACTGCTCCCCCAACCCTGTATCTCCTTTCTGAATTATTACAGATGCTTAATAATAATAACAAAACAATTCTATTTAAATAAATAACAAGTTAATAATCCGCTGATTCTTTACATGTTTGAGTGAATGAATGAATGAATGAATAATAAGACTAGTCTCCACACTGGTCTTCTGGTCGTCCAGCCTTGCTTCTCTCCTACTCCATAATCCACCCTGTAGTCACAGAGATCTTAAGTCTGGTCATATGGCACATCTGATCAAGTCACCCTGGGCTTAAGACCCCTGAATGTCTCCCCACTGACTGCAGGATAAAGTCCCAAACCCGTAGCTTGGTTTACAACACCAGAATGGTAACGACAGCTGCCATGGCAGAGTATTTACTGTGGGCTGTGCCAAGCACTTTAAATACACTCACGTTATGCACGATCCGGATCTTCAAACCACCTCTCCTCATCAGGCCCCAGCCATCTTGAACGACGCATAACTTCCCCCAAAGTGCCAGGTTCTCTCTTGACCCCGGGCCTTTGCATATGCTGTTTGCTCTTCTCTCCCCCCGCCGCCCCCCGCCTTTGACTTATTCAGGCTTCAAGTCTTTATTTTTTTTAATTTGTTGTCTTTTTCGAGAGAGACAGCAAGGGAGGGACAGAGAGAGAGGGAGACCCAGAATCCCAAACGAGCTCCAAGCTCCAAGCTGTCAGCACAGAGCCTGACGCAGGGCTCCAACTCGCAAACCGTGAGATCATGACCTGAGCTGAAGTCAGATGCTTAACCGACTGAGCCCCGCTCCAGGTCTTACTTTAGATGGCACCTCCACCAGGCAGGCTTCCCTGAACTTGCCTTCACCCAGGCTAGGTCAGGCCCCCACTTCTGTATTCCTATTCCTGCGCTCAGTGGACTGCTTGAGGGCGGGGCTGGGGCTTGTTCACATCTGGAGACCCCATGCCCAGTGCTGTGCTTAATTAACCGTCTGTAAATATTTGTTGACCACGAACAGACCACATTGGGTTGAAATCTGGGTGACTTTTTCAGGTATCCCTGCTTCTATTCCAGGCTCTGGTTTCTGCGGTGGGCACACCAAGGCTGTGCCCTTTAGGATGCCAAGAAAAGCATGAGCTGCCTGCCGTGGCAGAGTCCCTGCCAGCAGCCTAGAGTCCTCTACTCCGAAGATAGGGATGGGCAGGTCGAGCAAAGATCCTGGGGCTTTCAAGCACTCCATCAAGTTTTCCTGGAGTAAGATGCCTGGTGAGTTGGGAGAGATGGTTGAGATGAGCGGGGCTCCTCCAGGTTTAGCCAGCTCTGGCTGGGAGCCTGCTGGCAGGGCCTCTGAGGACCTCAGCCTCAACTCAGGACAAAGCCCAGTCTCCATATTAAAGCAGAAACATAAACATACAGGCTCAGGTTGCCACATACCTTAACCCCCTTGTTCTTTTCCACGACAGCAAGAGGCTGCGAAGACAGAACCACACATCTCAACCCCTGAGGTCCTGGCGGTCGGGGGAGGGAGGCTCCAGCGTAATCCTGGTCCAGGCCGCCCCCACCCGGGTCCGGTCAGAGCTGCCCATAGACTCTGTTCTGCAGTTTAAATAACACTAAGGCAGTTTCCAAGGCCAGTGGGCCTGGCCCCAGGGAAACTGCAGAAGAAATTCTTCCAGCCCAAACTGTGGTTTCCACTGGGAGTGGCTCTCCGGCCATTCTGGGGCCAGATGAGAGAAACCATGTAGGCCAAGAATAGATGAGAGGAGTGGGGCGTCTCCTCTGGTCTTCCTGGTCCTGTCAGTGTCTGATGTGGTGTCACGGCCCCCTCCGTTTCTTCATCTGACCGGACCCAACGTGTGTCGGGGCCTGCCCTAGGACCGTGAGCACCAGAGATACATAAGACAGATGTTTTGTCCTCAGGGAGCCCACAGAGGAGGCAGGGGGCAGACACATAAATAAGCCCTCTGCTATGGGGAGATAAGGGTTCTGTTGGGATGGCCAGGAGGGTGGACCCTGCAAAAGAGAAGGCTTCAGAAGAGCTGGCAATGAGCTGAATCTTCCTGGAGGGGTAGGATTTTCCAGGTGGGCAAGGACACAGCCTGTGCCGAGGCCTGGAGGGGTGGAAAGGGGTGGCATGTTTGGGGAACTAGTCAGCCGGAGCACCGCCAGGCACAGGGGAGGTGCAGGTCGAGCCGGGGCCCTCGACCCCAAATTCAGTGTCTGTTCTGCGCCCAGCATCTCCAGGTGGCATCTGAGTCATCTCAGGATGGGGGCGGGGGCACCTCCACCCTCCCCACCCATTCCTTCTGATGCCCGTTTTTCTATTTTGGGCAGAGTGGCCACGAACCAGGATGTTTATACTCATATAAGCTGAGTCTGCAGAATGAAATTCCAGACTTCTCCAAAAAAGAAGCCAGGGTGACAGCTGGCAGCTTCCTGAACGTCTGTGATCGGAGGGAACTTTGATCTAAAGAAGGGGGTGGGGGAGGACACCAACTGAGCCTGGGTCCCAGCTGAGGGGTTTCTGGGACACTTGGCTTCTAACCCGGATGTCTCAACCCCGGTGGGAAAAACCTGGGGTATAATTTATGTGCCACAAGATTCACCTGTTTCACATGTACAATTTCAGTGATTTTGAGTAAATGTACACAGTTGTGCACACATCGCCACAACTGAGTTTTAAGACCTTTCCATTTCCCCCAAAATGAGCTCCTATGACTGTTTGCTGTCACCCCTTCTTCCCACGCCCCAGGCCCAAGTGACCACTACTCTGCTTTCTATCCCCTTAGACTTGCCTTCTCTGGGCTTGTCATACAGATGGAATCATACAGAATGCAGTCTTCGCCCTGGTCCCTTCACTTTGCATCACGTTTTTCTTTTTTTTTTTTTTAACCTTTTTTTTAAAATTTATTCTTGAGACAGAGAGAGACAGAGCATGAACGGGGGAGGGTCACAGAGAGAGGGAGACACAGAATCTGAAACAGGCTCCAGGCTCCGAGCGGTCAGCACAGAGTCTGACGTGGGGCTCGAACTCACGGACCGTGAGATCATGACCTGAGCTGAAGTCAGATGCTTAACCGACCGAGCCACCCAGGCGCCCCACATCACGTTTTTCTTAAAAAAAATTTTTTTGGCGGGGGAAGGAGTGCCTGGGTGGCTCAGTCAGTTGAGTGACTTCGGATCAGGTCACGATCTCATGGTTCATGAGTTCAAGCCCCACCCTGGGCTCCCTGCTGACAGCGTGGAGCTCTGCTTGAGATTCTCTCTCTATCCCTCTTTTTCTGCCCCTCTCCCACTCATGCTCGCTTTCTCTCTCTCTCTCTCAAAATAAATAAACTATAAAAAATACTTAAAAATGTTTTAATGTTTATTTTTGAGACAGAGAGAGTGGGAGCAGGAGAGGGACAGAGAGAGAAGGAGACACAGAATCTGAAGCAGGCTCCAGGCCCCGAGCTGTCAGCACAGAGCCCGACTTGGGACTTGAACCCACAAACCGTAAGATCATGACCTGAGCTGAAGTCAGATGCTTAACCGACTGAGCCACCCAGGTGCCCCTGAGGAAGTTTAAAAAACAAACAAACAAACACCCACTGATGCCCAGGCTTCATCCCGGACCAAATAAACCAGAGTCTTGTGGGGCGCCTGGCTGGCTTAGTCCGTACAGCATGTGACTCTTGAGCTCAGGGTCGTGAGTTCAAACCCCACACTAGGTATGGAGCCTACTTTTAAAAAAAATCAGTCTCAGCATTTGGGGCCCAGACATAGGTATTCAAAACATAACAAAACAAAGCACAACCCTTTCTACTTTAAAAGCTACTGACGTACAGAAGGGTTGAGAACCAGCGATCTTGCTCTAGGCCTGCAGTTCTGGCCTATGGGTCACTGAGAGGGGCCTCAGGCTGGCCGGCAGCCTCTCCCAGGCCAGGAAACATATGTGCTTGGGGTTAGGAAACAAGCTGCCTGCCAAGAGGTCACATGAAGTCCTGGGACAGATGAGACTTTCGGGAGGCGAGGTGAATGGGGCCTGGTGTGGGTTGGGTCAGGGAGTCCTGATTTCTGCACAGACAGCTGAGATCCTGAGGGGGTACCCTCCCCCCCGCCCACCGACTTCAAGGACTGTTCAGGCCTCTGAAGGGATTAGGAAAGTATGGCGTTCCTGGCTGCAGACCAGAGAACCCCAGAGAGATGGAAGGAGATGCGTGGTGCCAGCGGGGAGCGGAGGGAGCTTAGAGGCTCAGGAGGGAATTAGGCTGGGGCTGCTCAGTCTGTGATAAAATATCCTCCTTTTGAAGGGTCTGCAGATGGTAATAACCACCCACACTCCATGTACCAGACTCTGTGACGGGCCCTGGGGACACAGCCATGAGTAAGTGTCAGGCGTCTACCCCACTGGGGCCTTCAGTCTGCCGGAAGAAACAGACAGTAAGGGATCAAACAGAACAACAGGCAGCGATGGGGAGGGGGCCTTCCAGGGCAGATGACGCTTGAGTAGAGACTCGAGGGCATGAAGGAAGCCAACCAGGCAAGGTCTGTGGAGGGAAGAAGGGTAAATGGCAAGTTTGAGGCTGAGTGAGTGGGTGTCCCAACAGCGGTAGCAGATAGGTGGAGAGGAAGGTAGGCAGGAGCTAGACCACCTAGAGTCCTTCTGGGCTCCTGGCCAGAGTCCAAATCTTATTTTGTGTGTGATGGGGAGTGACCGGAGGCTTTTGGACAGGGTAGTAAGATACTACGGTTTCTACTTTTTAAAGATCACTGTGGCTGGTGCAGGAAGGCTAGACCTTTAGGGGCAATCATGAGGCAGGGAGAGGAGACTAGTGGTCCAGGTAAAAGAAGAAAACAGCCTGGACCAGTGGTGGTGCAAAGGGAGAGGTGTGCACGGATGCGGGGCACCTTTTGGAGTTAGGGACACCAGGATTTGCCACAAAGGAAACAAGAGAGTCGAGGATGAGTCCTGTGCTTCTGGTCGGAGCATCTGAGTGAGTGTGGTGCCATGATCTGAGACGGGAAGCCTGGGAGAGCAGGAGAATTTGGCACCCGCGTGGGGACAGTGCTGACACACGGCTCCAGCTGGGTGACAACGAGGAGGGAGGCCGGAGGGCTGTGATGTCCTCATGACTCCCGGCCGTGTGCGTGTTGGGCCCTCACAGACTGTGGTGGCAGAGCATCTCGGAAAAAGCCAAGATGCTGGAATGTGCTGCGTGCTTCCTGCAACCTTTGCAAAGGCCGGCAGAGAGGCGAGCGTTGGCTGAAGACGGTGGCCCATCCTCATCGTCAAAAGGAAAAGTCCCTACCGCTTGCTGCCCGCTCCCGTCAGTTCCTTTGAAATTATATTTCTGGCTCGTGAACTCCAGACATCTAGCCAGCACTGTACAGATATTCCACCCCCTTCCCCAAAGCAGTGAGCAGCTGGGAAGCCCATGCCCAGTGCTAATGAAAGCGGGGACAGGAGGTTTAGAGGGCCATCAGCAAAGAGGCCCCCAAGAGTCAGAGTCAGCTAGGCTTCAAGAGGCATGGAAACTGGAAACGAGGGTGAAGCGCGAAGGAAACAAAGGAGAGAAATCAGAAGGCGAGTAAGTGGCTCGAGGCCACACGGAGCCGGAGAGGTACCAGGACAGGCATTCACAAGACCCGGGATCCAGAAGATCCTTTGGGGGCCAGGTGGCCGGCTCCATCTACAGAAAAAGGAGCTGGTCTCTGAGGAGAAAACTAAAGAAAAGGAGACACCAAAAGGCCAGCGTCCAGGCTTTAGAAGCCACAGAAAGGCAGTCAGCGGCTCTTCCCTGGCCAAACTCAGAGAGCCCCCGTCCTGTCTTCTCCCCATTTGGTAAATGTCTGGCCCCCACGCGGGGTCATTCCGCCTGCTTGGGGAGATGTAGTCGGAGGCTGTCGCTCTGACATCTGTCCCCCCACACATACCTCTCCCCCGTTCCAACACCACCCCCTGTCACACATTCCCAGGCACACCCACGCTGACCAACCCAGGCACGTACAGCCACAGGCTCCAGCGGACTGAGAGGGAGGGGGTTCATTTCCTGAGGGGTAGCTTGGATGGGCGTCGGGGGCGGGAGAATGGTCAGGAGGGGAGATGGGCTGACGCAGCTTCTCCAAGCCATGCGAGGATCCAAAGAAAACACAGCTGGAGACAGGGAGAGGGCGGGGGAAGCCGGGCTACACATGTTGACATCTTGGGCAGAAATCCAACTCGGTATCTTGTGGTCAGTGGAGACTGTGTTTACTCACTCGGACCAGTTACTTCCTCCCGCGGTACCTCAGTTTGCCAGTCTGCAAAACAGGGGCGATAACAGCATGTCTCGGGGCACCTGGGCGGTTCAGGCAGTTAAGCATCCGACTCTTGGTTTCGGCTCAGGTCCATGAACTCACAGTTCTCGGTTTTGAGCCCCGCGTTGGGCTTTGTGCTGACAGCTCGGAGTCTGCTTGGGATTCTTTCTCTCCCCCTCTCTCTGCCCCTCCCCTGCTTGTGCTCTCTCTGTCTCTCAAAATAAGTAAATAAACTAAAAAAAAAAAAATAACTATCTCAAGGAATTGTGGTAAGGACTAAATGGGGTCATTTAAAAAGAGACACAGTTGAGTAGGTTGGTTAAGAGCATGGGTTCTGGAGCCAGATTGGCTTGAGCTAGTTATGTAACCTCTCTGGGTCTCAGTTTCCTCATCTGTAAAATGGGATGATGATACCTGTCTTACAGGATGTTATGAATTTTCAAGTGAGTTGATATTTGTTTAAAAGAATTTTTTTAATGTTTTATTTATTATTGAGAGAGAGAGAGTATGAGCTGGGGAGCGGCAGAGAGAGAGGGAGACACAGAATCCGAAGCAGGCTCCAGGCTCTGAGCTGTCAGCACAGCCCAGTGCGGGGCTCGAACTCGTGAACTGCGAGATCATGACCTGAGCCAAAGTCGGACGCTTACCCTACTGAGCCGCCCAGGTGCCCCAGTGAGTTAATATTTTGTAAAGCACTTCTTGTTTGTTAAACAACTAGCTAATGCTAATGACCAGAGACATTTATTGAACCTTTAGCATGCCAAGTAGTAGGCTCATCACTTTATATACTTTATTACTTTAAAATCTCACTGCCACCCAGAGAGGTGGGCAGGTACTAGATTGTCTCCATTTGACAGATGTGGAAAGTGAGGCTCTTAAAGAGATTTACTTTTTCATTTACTCTTGCACGGGGTTGGCCAACTGTGGCCCACGGGCCACATCCAGGGAGCCTTGTTTATAGCTGCGTCCAGGCTGCAGTGGCAGAGTTTGAACAGCTGTGACAGAGACCACAGGGCCAGCAGAGCCTGAAATATGTACTACCTGACCTTTCACAGGAACACCTCTCTGACCTCTGCTCTAGAAAATGACAGACGCAAGGTCAGAACCAATTCTGTCTGATTCCAAAGCTCTTAACTGCTTGGCTCCTCTCATGTTTTACAATATCACTGTCCCGGGTGCGTAGCAGGGGCTAGAAAAGCATTGCTTTCCTGTCCCTTCGAGTGCTGGGAAGTCCCTCCTTCCCTCTTCAAAGCCGGGAGTGAAAGTGCAAAGGGATTTGGGTATTCTGATCTCTTCAATCCTCAAGCCAAGTGTTGAGGAGCTTGGCAAAGTCCCTCCTGGGCTTCACATCTGCCAGTATCACTGAAATGTGAGGGTTGGGGGCACAAGCTTTGGGAGAAAGGGGAAACCAGTGTGAGGGAGAGGGCTGGGCTGACCGGGCAAGTCCCTGGAATCAAGGCCATTGAGTACATCTTTTCATCCCCCAGCCCAGGGCTGTATTTAGGGTCAGTTGGGCTGAGACAAACAGCGAGGTGCAGAAGTTGCGGAAGAATCCAGGGTGGTATAGGTATCACCTGCTCCCCGGGCACGTTTGAGGGCTCCGAACCTGTCTAGTCACTCCGCAAATGGGCACTGCCTACACTTAGTGCCAGGCACCGTTCTAGGTACTGGGAAGGAGTGGTGAGCCCGAGCCCAGCTCTCATGGAGACAGGCCATGTCTCCGACAACTTGGTAAACCATTAGTCACAAGATCAATAAAAGCAAACAAACCAGGCTGATGTGATTGAGAGTAACTGCTGCGTAGGCAGGAAAGTCCTCTCTGAGCAAGTGCCATCGAAGCTGAGACCAAAATGACAAGGAGCTAGCTGTGGGAAGATCAGGTGGAAAGGCATTTTGAGCAGAGGGAACCGCAAGTGCCAAGGTCAGTGTGGCCAGAGCAGGACGTGAGTTCGACTCAGATGGTGAACTCACGGTTCGTGGGTTTGCGCCCAGCTTCGGATCCTCTGTCCCCCTCTCTCTCTGCCCTGCTCTCCTCTCTCTCTGGCTCTTTCTCTCTCTCTCTCTCAGAATAAATACATAAACATTAACAAAGAAAGGCCAGGTGCTTATCAAGCCCTTTAAATGCATTAACTCTTTTAATCCTCAGGAGAGCAATCCAGATGAGGAAACACAGGCCCAGAAGGTTAAACCACTGGCCCAAGATCACGGAGCTGTGTTTAAAGCTCACTGGGGCTGCTGTGGGGACAGGGAAGTTCAGGGGATAAGAATCCCCTGCATCTCCCACAGGAGATAACAGTGATACAAAGACGAAGCTTGCATTTCAGTGAGGAAAAGGAGAGGAAAGAAAACTAACATCCACCAGGTTTTCTGCTTGAGCCAGGCTCCGGGAAGAGCGGGGTTACTAGAGTTCAAAGGCATTAAGGCACTTCCTCCTCTGGATATCCTTAGCACTCTCTTTGTTCCTGTCCTACATGCTTTCTGTCTCGTGTGCTTGTGGTTTGTGCCCCTAATCTTAACAGCCAGCATTTATTTGGCACTAAATGGTGTACCATGTACCATGTCTAAAACATGCACTATGCCCACTTTTTAATTTTGTAAGTCTATTTATTTTGAGAGAGAGAGAGAGAGAGAGAGCACGAGGGAAGGTCAAGAAGAGAATCCCAAGTAGGCTGTGCACTGTCAGTGCAGAACCTGATGGGGGGCTTGAACCCACGAACCATGAAATCATGACCTGAGCCGAATTCAAGAGTCGGACGCTTAACCACCTGAGCCACCCAGGCGCCCCCATTTAATTTATTCTTGCAATAACTTTATTGTTTCTGTTCTAGGAAGAGGCAACTAAGGCTCAGAGCTGCCTCAGCAAGGGGTCCAACAATTGGACCTGAGAACTGACAGCCTAGGATTTGAATCCTGGCTGTGCGATAACTACTAGGCTGTAAACACCACCTCCCACCCTTTCACAAACAGTTCATGGCTTCTCTGATAGTAACTGCATGATGGTCTGTTTTCCTGCTAAAGCCCGTCCATACTAGCGCCAGCCTCATAGGTTAAGAAGATTAAATAAGTTAATCTAGATCTAGTATGACTAGCCATCCTGGTTTGCCTGGGGACCCTGGAACCATCCTGGAAGGGAGACATTCAGTTTCAAAGCCGGGAAAGTCCTAGGTAAATCAGGACACGTTGGTATTCCTACCTGGATGAGTGCTTGGTGCTAAATACACGTTCAAGGGACGCTAATCTTTATTGCTTCTCCTTTACTCTTTCATCCATTTGATAACAAAAAGGTAGCAAACACTTACTGTGTGCCTGTCCCAAGAGCTGGGAACACTGTAGGCAGCATATGGAGACACTGTGCAGAGAACCTAGCTTCAGAGGTTCACCAAAAAAACCCACAGAAAACAAACAAGGTTCACAGTGCCTGAGAAACACCAAACCTCCCTCTGCGGTGATTCCAGCAGCCTGTGCACTGTCCTCCTGAGTGGGCAGCACTTGCTTGGATCCCAGTGGGAGACGTCTCTGGGCCTGTTAGGACCCTAGTCAGTGACCCAGAGACATTTAGGGGCGTCCCATAGTGAAGCCTGGCAAGGAGAGGTCTTCAGATGATTGTGGGTGGAAGGGAAGGGAAAAAAAATGTGCCTCCGGCATTGATTTTGTGGGTGGTTCCAATTACCATGCACACTTTGCTGGATGAGGAAACTGAGGCTCAGTGACCCAAGTGAAGTGACTTGTCCAGGATCATGCAGAAAGACATGGGCGTTTGGCATTTGAACCAAGGTCCCAGAGAAGCAAGGACTGTTGGGACTGGGCGGGTCAACTCCTGCACTTCCCTCCCTCCTTCCCGGCTTGGGTCCCCCACTTGTCTTGACAGCGGCCGGGCCTGTCACGGGGCTCCGCACAGCCCTCTCCACCCTCCCGGCTGCCAGCGTTCCGCCCCATCCCCTCCCAACCCCCGAGGGAGGAGGGGAGAGCGGGAGAGAGGAGGGGGGTCGGAGAGGCCCGGCATTATAAAGGCTGCTGGAACAGCGCAGCCCGCCAGACCCCGCCGCCCGGATCCCCTGAGCAGCCCGCCGCACCACGTGACCCCGCCGACCACCCAGCTCCGCCGCAGTGAGTCGGGGCGCGTCCCCATCCACCCCCAGACCCTCGCCGAGCCGCCTGGTCTACTGAACCCGGTGAGGGGAAGAGATCCCATGAAGGAGGGTGCTGATATGGGGGGTACCGGGCCGAATCTCGATGGCAGGAATTTAGGACCCAGCAGAGCCGGGAGACCCGGGAGCCCGAGTTTGGGCAGGCAGCCCCCTTTTCTCCCCCGGCGCGGGGCCTGGGAGACCGCAAGCCACCCCCAGGAATGCGCGTGCAACCGTTCCCATGGTAACATGCAAGCCGCGCCCGCCCTCTGCTAAAGGAAAGGGGAGGTGGGGGGGGGGGGCGCTGGTCACTGGGAGGTCCAAACTCGTCACGCGGCGGGTGCACGGGGGAACTGAGGATGTCCCCTCCCCTTCCCCCCGTGCCCCAAATCCTCTGGGAGCCAGAGCGCGAGTCGCATCGCCCTTCTGAGCCTCAGTTTCTCCATCTGCCAAATGGAGGCAATATAATTGGTTCCGAGTTCCCCGAAGAGCTATTTCGAGGGTAACCATCTCGCCAGCCCCTCTTCTGGCTGGACAACCGGGGAGTGGGTTTTAGCGGCCCTGATGACTCCAGCGACCCCACCCCACCCCAGGCCCGCTCGCCATGGCCCTCGTCGGGGCCCTCTTCCTAGCGCTTCTGGCAGGCGCTCAGGCCGAGCTCCCCGGCTGCAAGATCCGCATCACCTCCAAGGCGTTGGAGCTGGGTAAGGAGCGGGGCCGGATGAGGGCGGGTGAGGGAGGGGTCGCTCCAGCAGTGGGCGCAAGACCTAAGGGTCTCGCTGCTACTTCAGTGAAGCAGGAGGGCCTGCGCTTTTTGGAACAAGAGCTGGAGACCATCACCATTCCGGACCTGCGGGGCAAGGAGGGCTACTTCTACTACAACATCTCGGAGTAAGTAGGAGACCCGGAGGGCGGGGTCTCGGACTCCGGGGTGGAGCCTCTGCGTTGGGGGCGGGACCTAGGGGCGGGGAAATTGGCTGGGTCTGTGGGGCGGGTGGGGGCGTGGCCAAACCGGGGAGGCGGGACTCAAGAAACTGGATGGGGCATTGAAAATAAAGGTCAAGCCCTCCGACGTAGGCCGGACTAAGCACCGCGAAGCAGAAGGCTTGGGATTGAGGTGTCGCCAAAGAGCACCGAAGAGGCGGAGTCACGAAACTTGCCCAGGGATGGGAGTGGGGTCTAGGGTACCCGGGAGAGGTGGGACAGGTCAGGGGAACAAGAGATAAGAGCCTTGCTTGGGATGGCGGGGATAGGAGAATTGGGATATGGAGCGGAGCTCAGCCGATGGAGACAAAATCAAAGGACTCTGTTAAAAGACCAGGTCTAGCAACCATGGGGTGTGAGAGGGAAGGGAATGGAAGCAATAGGCTTCTAAGAGAAGGGGGGAAGCTCCTCTCTGAGCTGTCCAAGTCCAGGCTGGGCACTCGAGGGGCAACGGAAGAATTCGTTCCACCCGCCCCGGTTACCCCAGGCCTGGACTGGAAGAGAAGGGAATGAATTTCCTGTAGTTGGGCGGGGCCCCCTCTCCGCGGTCCTGAATATGACCCCGAGGCCTCCTGCAGGGTGAAGGTCACAGAGCTGCAGCTGACAGCCTCTGAGCTCCATTTTCAGCCAGAGCAGGAGCTGATGCTACAAATCAGCAACGCCTCCTTGGGGCTGCGCTTCCGGAGACAGCTTCTCTACTGGTTCTTGTGAGGATCTGGCACCCCTAGGGGAGTGGAGGGGGCATCTGGAGGGCTGGGATGCTGTGGGGCTGTGGGCAGCCCTTTCGCCTGAGTCACAGTTTCTTCATCTGTACAATAGGGAAAAGCATACCCACTACATAAGGGTCGATAGGGCTTGGTAAAATGGTAAACTGCCGAAGTGAAGCCTTATTAAGAGGTATCATGATATATATGGGGTGGGTAGCAGGGTAGAGAAGCCGCGGTTAAGCTCCAAACTGGACATTAAATGCCCCGCACCCCCTTGGCAGCTATGATGGGGGCTACATCAATGCCTCTGCCGAAGGCGTGTCCATCCGCACAGCTCTGCAGCTCTCCAGGGACCCCACTGGCCGTATCAAAGTGTCCAACGTCTCCTGCCAGGCCTTGGTCTCCAGAATGCACGCAGCCTTTGGGGGAACCTTCAAGTAAGCCCTGTCTCCAACCCCAGTCGCACCCAGGGCACCCCCTTTGAGCCTTACTGGCCATCTGCCTAGTGCAATGCAAAGTGCACAGGCTTGGGAATCAAGCCAACTGGGTCCAAACCTCAATACTCTCATTTCCTGGCTGTGTGACCTTGGGTAAGTCATCGAAGCTCTGTGCTTCAGTTTCCCCGTTGGTAAGATGGGGATGATAATAGAAGCTATTTTATATGATGTTAGGAGGGCACTTTGTTAATATATGTAAAAATATTTAGAACGGCACCTGGCATATTAGTGGCTAGCTTCCTAGGTAGAAGTCATTGTGAGGATCAGTAGGCAGTTGGGCGTGAACGTGGTTCTCAATAGTTGGTAGCTCTTGGGGCGCCTGGGTGGCTCAGTCAGTTAAGCGTCCCACTTGAGCTCAGGTTTGAGTCCTGCGTCAGGCTCTGTGCTGACAGCTCAGAGCCTGGAGCCTGCTTTGGATTCTGTGTCTCTCTCCCTCTCTGTCCCTCCCCTGCTCACGCTCTGTCTCTCTCAAATGTAAAATAAAACAACAACAAACATAACTGGCATTTCTTACTACTACTTAACAAAAAAAAAATAGCATACTTCAGGTTTGGGGCTGAGAAATGGACTTTGTGATAGTTCTCAAAGAGAGTGGGAGAGAAAAGATGGTGGTTTATCATCTGGTGTTGGTACAGTGCAAGTTTTTTGTTGTTTATTTTTTTGGGGGAGAGAGAGGGTGCGCGCAAGTGGGGGAGGGGCAGAAAGAGAGAGAGAATCCCTAGTAGGCTTCACACTGTCAGTGCAGAGCCCGATGCAGGGTTCAAACTCATGAACTGTGAGATCATGACCTGAGCCGAAATCAAGAGTCAGATGCTAAACCGACCGAGCCACCCAGGTCCCCCTCAGGTTTTTATTTATTTAACAAATAAAGTGTATGCCAGTCCCTGAGGGTTCATAAAGGAGCTCAGAGCCTAGTTGAAGGGACAAAACATTTGCCATCAGGGCTTTAAGGGAGGAACGAAGAGAGTACTCCGGGGGTTCAGAAGAGGGTAGTCTGGGAAGACTGCCTGGAAGAGGAAGCATCTGGGCCCAGACCGGGGGAAAATATAGGACAGGAACATTGAGGGTGGAAGGGAGGGCATGAGTAAGCCTCTGGAGGTGGGGATGCTCGCAGCGGGTCTGAGGAACTGGGGGCAAATTCAGTTTGGCTGGCGGGAGCAGGGGTTAGGAGAGGTCTTTAGAATCAGGCTGGAGAGGGGATTTGGAAAACCTTCATTAAAGAGCTGGTGCTTCAGGTCAAAGTTGAGCCACCTCCTCCCCATCTCTCTGGCCACTGATTTCTCCTGGGCCTGGGTTGGGGTCGGGCAGTGTCTGGGCTCACACGGTCTCTCCCCTCCTTGCAGGAAGGTGTATGAGTTCCTCTCCACATTCATCACCTCGGGGATGCGCTTCCTCCTCAACCAGCAGGTACGGCAGTGGTGGTGGTGGTGGTGGCGGGTGGGGTGCCCTCCATTTTGAAGGCCCTGACTCTAGACCCCACCCTGCAGATCTGCCCCGTGCTCTACCATGCAGGGATGGTGCTGCTCAATTCCCTCCTGGACACCGTGCCCGGTGAGTTGGCGCTGGCTGGGCGGGGAGCTCTGGGCCACGCCTGGGGCTGGACCGGGTGGGGGGGGGGGGGTGAGGAGGAGGCTGGGTATACAGCTGCCAGGCCATGGCTCAGAGCAGGCAAGGCCCCTGCCACACCCTGGGCTCCCATATGGCCTCTGCTGCGGACTTGCCCTGTGTGACCCCAGGTCGGTACTCACTTCTCTCTGGGCCTTGCCATCTTCGCCTGGCTGGGGTGCCTCCCCGTGGGGTTGCTGTGAGCATTAGCTGCGTGACGATTGTCAGGGTCCTCTGTCTTTATGTGCTTGCTGATCATTGGGACCCCGTGTGTGTTCATCCCCTGCACTTAATAGGTGCTCAACTAACGTGGGTTCCCTTTTCCTAAGCTTTGACCTCTGTCTGCTGTGGGGTAGAGATCACCGTGCCCCCTACACGGGGCACAGGGAGGGAGGGAGGAGGCAGGGAAGACTCATGAGGGCAGGGAATCCCTTGCCACGTTGGTTCGTGATCTGATAAAAGCCCTGCAGTAGTGGTGGTGGTAGGAGGAGTAGTAATAGCAGCTTCTTCCCACATAAAGCTAATTTGATCCCCGCAACAACCCTATGAGGGAAGATTGATGACCATCATTTATGGGTGAGAAACAGGCCCCAAAGGGCGAACACCTCGCCCAGCATGACACAGCGTGAGTGACCGAGCTCCTTCCCACAGTACGCAGCAATGTGGATGAGCTTGTTGGCATCGACTACTCCCTCCTGAAGGATCCTGCAGCCTCTGCCAGCAATCTGGACATGGACTTCCGGGTGAGCTGCCTGGCTGGTGTGGCATCTCTGACCTGTCCCCTGCGTCTCTGCCTTTGTCTTCCTGAACCACAGCTCTGATGAGGCCACTCCGCTGCTGAGCCTGCCATGGCTCCCCATTGCCTACAGAATCAGGGTCAATTCCTGGGGCCGGCCCCACCTTTCTAACTTCACCCTGTTTCTCTGCAGTTATTCTTTCCCAAACATGCACCCTCGTTTCCTACCTCAGGGCCTTTGCTCATGCATTGCCCTTCCCCATCTTCCCTGAAGGAGCTGGACATACGGCTCTATGCACATAATCTCATTTCACTCTCACGACTGTGTGAGTCAGGCACTTCTGTTTTATTTATTTTGGGGATGTGGACACTTGCTCGAAGAGGTGATGTCACTTGCCCAAGGCCACACAGCTACTACGTGGCCATTTCCTTTGCTCCCCACAGTGGATGGAGTGTAGCGGTTTCAGAGCAAGGATTAGAGCTGGCACGTCTGAAGTTCACGTCCTGGCTCTGCCACTTACTTGCTGCGTGATCTTAAGCAAGTGGCTTAGGGGCACCCGGGTGGCTCAGTCGGTTAAGCATCGACTTCAGCTCAGGTCACGATCTCACGGTTCGTGAGTTCGAGCCTCACGTCGGGCTCTGTGCTCCCCTCACGTGGGGGAGGGGCAGAGAGAGAGGGAGATGCAGAATCCGAAGCAGGTTCCAGGCTCCGAGCTGTCAGCACAGAGCCCGACGTGGGGCTCGAACTCACAAACCGTGAGATCGTGACCTGAGCTGAAGTTGGACACTTAACTGACTGAGCTACCCAAGCACGCCCCCCCCCCCAAAATTTTTTTAAGCAAGTGGCTTAACCTTTCTGTGCCTATTTCCTACTAATATGTAAATGGCTATAATACAGTAAGAAAACATCTCTCACGGAGGATTATGTGGATTAAAGGAGTTGGTGTATGTCAAGGGCATGGAAGAATTACTATGTAAGATGTAAGCAGCAGCTGTTATTGCTGCCATATATCGTTCAAGGCCCACTGAAATGCCACCTCCTCCTGAACCCTTTCCTGAGCTTCTGTTCTCCAGTCTGACGGAAGTGCTCCCTTGAAGCTGCCCTCCTCTGCATGCCTTTTTAAGAATTGTGCTAATGAGGGTGCCTGGCTGGCCCAGGTGGGAGGAACATGCGACTCTTGATCTTGGGATCGTGAGCCCAAGCCCCACGTTGGGTGTGGAGATTAAATAAATAAAACTTAAAAATTGTGCTGAGGAGTCCCCTAAGGACAGCAGCTGGGTCTGACCCCCACCATCCCTCACAGTGCCTGCCACAGGGCGTGGGAGCATCTGGGTGCTGGGCCAGTCTGCCTTGGCCTTGACCCTGATCCCCCAACTGCAGGGGGCCTTCTTTCCCCTGGCGGAGGGTAACTGGAGCTTGCCCAACCGGGCGGTTGAGCCCCAGCTGCGGGAGGAGGAGCGGATGGTGTACGTGGCCTTCTCCGAGTTCTTCTTTGACTCCGCCATGGAAAGCTACTTCCGAGCGGGTGCCCTGAAGCTGTCACTGGTGGGAGACAAGGTATGCCAGGGCCTGTTTGTGGGATGGGCAAGAGGGGCCCTGTCAGGGAGCTCCTGATGACCCTGCTTCACCCCCAATTTCCCTACCCAGGTGCCCCACGATCTGGACATGCTGCTGAGGGCCACCTACTTTGGGAGCATCGTCCTGCTGGTGAGTGCGGGCAGGAGGTAGGCACCTGGCCAGGGTGGGAGGGCATAGCACCTGCATGCCAGTGAGGGAACGGTGGAGGTGTGCGGGTGGAGTCCCCCCGAGGCCACTGTGGAATACACAGAAGGCCTGGCCTCCTGCCTGTGACCCGGTCCTCTTATTTGTCAAACTCATTTCCAAGTCCTTGAAGGGCCCTTGCTACTTCCTGCTCTTCATGAAGCTATGAGGACAGGCTGAGACCCAAGCTCTGTAAGTGTAGGGGCGCTTTAACAATGACTGATGTAGTCTTTTTTCTTTTTAAGTTAGTTAATTAGATTGTTAAATAATCTCTATGCCCTTTGTGGGGCTTCAACGCACGACCCCAAGATTAAGAGTCACGTGTTCTACCGACTGAGCTAGCCAGGTACCCTGATGTGTTTTTTTTTTCTTCCCTTGCTTATTTTCCCTTGTTTAATGGAGGAGTTCCCACCTACTCTTTCAAAATGTAAAAAGCATCTTAGTGGCCATTAAAGGACTTGCCCTTAATTTCCTTTACACTATACAACCTCACAGGACTGTCATGAGTATTAGCTGAATCAATTCATGCAAAGGGACTGGAACAGCACCGGCTGCAGAGTAAGTGCTCAGAAAACACTCACTGGCTGCTGTTATTATCATCGCTGTTAGCACCATCGTCTCCATCAACCTGATGGCCAAACGTCAGTAAGAGTGTGGACTCTCTTGCCAGACTGCCTGGGTCTGAATCCCAGGTTCTGCAACTGGGGGACCGCATAACCTTGGACAAGTACTTAACCTCTCTGTGCCTCAATTTTCCCATCTCAAAAATGAGTAGAATACCTGCCTCACACGGTCATTGAGAGGTTTCAATGAGCTAACACAAGTGAAGTAGGAGTGCCTATAGGGCAAAGGACACGGCAGGTTAGAGAGAGGAAATACGGCAGAGAGAGGGGATATTTGATGCAAACACAGTCTCAGGAGTCTGGTTGAAGATGGATCCCCACGACCAAGAGCTCAGGAAGGCAGAAAAAGAGGAAACGTTTCTAGAATGAGACATTCCCTTGTGTGAGCAAAGGCACAGAGGCTGGACACAATTTTGAAGGGTCTGGGAAGCCACACCAGCCTTCATATCTGTGTGCCTGGGCTCCCAGCGGGCAGAACCTGAGCCAGCCCTCCTCCCCTCCTGGTGCTCATCAGGGAACAGATCTGGGTTTTGACCCACCCTCGCTCCTCTGTCCCCAGAGCCCGGCGGTAATTGACTCCCCGCTGAAGTTGGAGCTAAGGGTCCTGGCCCCACCTCGCTGCACCATCAAGCCCTCGGGTACCACCGTCTCTGTCACCGCAAGTGTCACCATCGCCCTGGTCCCGTCCGACCAGCCTGAGGTCCAACTGTCCAGCATGATTATGGTGCGGGCACCAGATTAGGAGCTACTGAGGGTCAGGGAGATGCAGGCTGTTGATCCTTTGGGTCAGTAACACCCCCCTCCCACCTCCTTGCCTGCAGGACACCCGTCTCAGCGCCAAGGTGGCACTCCGGGGAAAGGCGCTGCGCGTCCAGCTGGACCTGCGCCGGTAAGCAGATGGCCAAGATCTCGGGCAAGCCCTTAACCTCCCTGAGCCTCCGTGTCTTCAGGTTAATTGCACCTGCCCAGCAAGTGGGGAGCTGAAATTCACTCAGATCTACAGCCACTGGAGAGCTAAGGTCTTTGTTAATGCATAACAAATGCATCTTATTCAAGGGTAACTTCTCTGCCTTGTCTTATACCCGAGAGAGAGGCAGAACAGATATTATGAGATGTCCAAATTGGCCCAGCAAGGTTAAAGGACGTGCCCTCAGTCACACAGCAAAGAGCCAAACAACATGGGTTCGGGCAGAAACCTCAGCACAAATCTTGTGATCTTGAGAAGAGTCACTTTATCTTTCTACGCTTCATTTTCTTCATGCGCTAAATGTAGGGAGAAGTAGCATCCGTTTTGTAAGGTTGTGCTGTTTGTGATGCTAGCCACAGGTGCTAGGGGTTAAATGAGATACTGCAGGGCAGTAGTTAAGAGCCTAGATTCTAGAGGCAGATTCTGCCATTTACCAGCTGTTGAGACCTCAGACAAATTACTTAACCTCTCTAGGCTTGATCTTCCCCATCTAAAAAGTGCGAGTTGTTGAACAGTGCCTACTTCTTAGGGTTGTTATGAGGATTAAGTCAGTTGGCATTTTAAAATGTCTTAATGATAGTTAACTTTTTGTAACACGCTTAGTATCTGGTAGGGAGGAAGCTCTGTACGTTCTGTTAAATAAACACAAACAACACAGGCAAAGCTGCCAGCACGAGTCTGGCGTAGAGGAAGCGCTCAACAAATTAAAAGTAGTAGCCTTGGAAAAAAGGAACCCAAAGAGGGAGAAATGACTCACCCAAGGATGCACACCTGGAAAGCGGCAGAACCCCTGGACAGGTGTGTAGGTGGGAGCATGGCAGGCCGAAGGTCAGGGGCTTCTGGTGGGTAGGCCTGGGTGGCCTGAGGAAGGGGAACTTCCAGGGTTCGTGCCCACTGGACACTTGTCTCCCATAGGTTCCGAATCTACTCGAACCAGTCTGCACTGGAGTCGCTGGCAGTGAGTTGGGAGTGGCGAGGGGGCCAGGGCTGGGTTGGGGCCGGGCAGCTAAGGCAAGTCCGCTTCCTGCTGGCTGCCCTGACTTCCCGCCTCCTCCCTCCCAGCTGATCCCACTGCAGACCCCTCTGAAGACCATGCTGCAGATTGGGGTGATGCCCATGCTCAATGGTACGGCTGGGGACGGGAGGGAGGAGAGGGAAAGGAGAGGGGAGCTGGGTGGACCCAGGTTGAGCCCGCTGCTCCCACCCACAGAGCGGATGTGGCGGGGGGTGCAGATCCCACTACCCGAGGGCATCAACTTCGTGCGCGAGGTGGTGACCAACCATGCGGTGAGTGGGGGTGGGGAGCGAGTGATGGAGAAAGAGGGCAGAGCCTTCCCCCCACTTCATGACCCTGACCTCCCTCTGCTGTCAGATCCCAGCCCCTTCCTTATCAAGTGCCGCTCCCATTTTAATCTTCCATCAGACCTCAGCCCTCTGCACAGGCTGTGCCCTCACCTTGCAACACTCTTCCTGGATCCCACTTTAACACCTGAGCTAAGAGGCCATCTCAGAAGCCCTCCTTGACCCCCACAGGCCACGCTCCTGCAGCCTCTTTCACACCCTTCACAGGAGTTAGAACTTCTTTGAGGCTCCTCTCCCACTAGATTGAGAGCCCTTCAAGGCCAAGGGCCTGTCTCGATCTTTAGATTTTGGTCTCTGTAATGGAATGAAGAGGCTCCCCTCTCTGCCCCACTGCACAGGGCTTCCTCACCATCGGGGCCGACCTCCACTTTGCCAAAGGGCTGCGAGAGGTGATTGAGAAGAACCGGCCTGCCAGCACCAGCGACACCTCGGCATCCAGTGCCCCACCACCTGCCACGACGGCTGCCTGAGCCCTCAACCCCACGCTGGCAGGGGCATCCAGGACTTCGACCCTCTCGGCTCCTCCCAGCCTATAGCATCCTGTGTAACCCCCAGTGCCACAGAGAAGACAGGGTTTTAAGCTGTACCCAATTTAATTCCATAATCACACTCAATCCATCAATTAGTCCGTCCACCCTCCCCGTGGGCTGTCCTGAGCTCTGCTGTGTTCCAGTGCATTAAGGGAGGGGGCCAGGCCGCACCCCAGTCAGGAATAAAGTGCTAACTCCCCCAGGCTGTCTACGTGAGGGACTGGGGCCCGGTCTGGGAGGCAGAGGGCTGTGGGGGAGGCAGGGGCGGGGAAGCAGTTCTGGAGGCAGGGACCTGCCCCACAGGGGCATTTTGCATAAAGGTGGACCTCCCTTCTAGCAGGAGGGGCCAGGAAGAGGGGCTGGATCAGGCAGAAGGGGACCGGTCTCCGTGGTCATCAGTATGGCTGCTTATTCAGGAAGCGAGAGAACATGGTGAGGGCAGCCTGGGGCTTGTCGGTGGGGACCATGTGTCCAGCGCCCTAGGAGCAAAGCTCTGTGAGATTCCCCTTCTTGTGTAACCCCTGCCCCTGGGCGCCCCTCCATCCTACTGGATCCCCCCAGCCAGCGACCTTCCTCTTCTCCCAAGCCCTGCATTCTCCCCACCCTGCCCAGAACGCTTGCCCTTATGGGGCCAGATGGTAAATGGGTGTAAAAGGGAGTCGGAAGGAGAGGACGGGTGGGTACTGCCCCATCCCCTCCAGCCAGGTAGCCCTTGCCAGGCCCAAGCCCTACCTTGATGGTGAGAAAGGCGATGTGGGAGAACTCCTTCACGAAGCCTGCGATCTGCTCCCCGCTGTCCCCGTAGTCCACTAACCAGGGCCGGCGCTGGACCTCCATCTGCCCCACCAGGGAAGCCTTAGCAGCCTGCGGCTGTCCCCAAATCTCGCTCACATCTGCCAGCAGGACCTCAGGGGCCCGAACTCCCCCCAGGTTTGTCCTCTCTGTCTGCCAGAGCCAAGCTGCCAGGCACAGCTGCCCTATCCCTGCACCCAGCCTCACCCCAGAGCCGGGATCCTTGCCTTACCTTCTGGTTCAGGGAATCCACAAACCACTCGTCCCCCATGAAATTGCAGGCCATGTCCACATCTCCGTTGTAGAGCAGGATCCGGTATTTCTGGAGCAGAGCAGGGGGGGAAGCGGGAGGGTCTGGAATGAGCCCAGGCCCCAGCCCTTCCCGGGTTCAAGCCTTACCCCCTCAGGGAATTCGAGGGGCCTTGCTAAATAGCACAAAGCAGGAAACACTCAAGTTTTCTGACTGTTTCCTACATGACTGGTGTTTTACTAAATGCTTTACCCATGCAAGTAGATACCATTAACCCCATTTTATAGGTGGAGAAACCAAGTCTCAAGATGGGAAAAACTTGCCCAGGGGCGCATGGCTAATGAAGGGACGTACACACAGACGATGTGACCCCTAGAGGTTATGCTCTAACCACTGGTCCTAGCCTGGCTCTGTCAGGATTTCCTAGATGACCTTGGACACGGCCCTCTCCCACCCTGAACCTCCATTTGCTCGTTTGTAACGCATTCTCGCCAGCTCTTCTCAACCTAAAAGCTCCTTGGCTGATGCAGCCTCCTACGGCAGAGCAGCATGGGGTGGGGACAAAGCAAGGTTCAAATCGTGACCCTGCCAGTCACTGGACTTCATTTCTTGGAGTTTCAGCTCCCCGTGTCTGGAGTGGCACGCTAAAGGGGGCCCCGCCTTGTCATGCCGCTCCAGGGTCCTGAGGCTGCTGGTGGACCCAGCTGTGCCGCTCCCACTCACCTGTGTGGTGAGCAGCTTAAGGTACTGGGACTGCATGCTTTGGTAGAGACGGCGGTACTGTATATTCACCAGGAAGCTGCGGGAGCACGTGGGCGGGTCCCAGGAAGACCAGGTAGAGGGAGAAAAAGAGATCAGCTCTCCTCTCCCGTCCCCTCCTACCTCCAAGCTCCAGCCTGAGAGGCAGAGTTGGGATTCAGTCCCCTCCTCAGGCACATCATCTCTCTAGGACTTATGTGGATGGGGAGCTGGGATTCAGCCCACCCCTGTGCAGAAACGTGTATGGGAACATTTAGTGATTGGTTTGCAACTGGCATTTAGCGTGCAGGAGCCCACCGGTGGGAGAACCACAGCCTGTAACGGCAGTAGGGCAGGGGCACTGGCCAATCAGCATGGACCTGAGTGGCCCCTGCTCTGCCAGGCGGCATCTTTTACTCATACGGGTCATAGGAGATCTCTGCAGCTGGGGACTACATTGGAGTGGGGGTGGGGGACAGTGTCTATTTACTAAATGCCAGGGGAGTAAATCGCTATTTTACCAGCCCAGGTGGCCATTTAAGAACGAACTGGCTAAATATCAATCAATTTAGGGGCTAAACACCTGCACGGGACCCTGTGTCACACCCTGGGTGCCTGAAGCGCCCCTACAAGAAACCCCAGCCAAGGGATCCTGGGAAACCTTTCTGATACCCAGGAGCCCCAAGTGCCTGCCACCCCTGGGGCCACGGCTGGCCGCAAAGCCTCACTTGCACATGTCCCAGTGGGGCAGCTGCTCGGGGATGTGGAGGGCCTTCCGCACATAGGGGTTGTTGAGGTACGTGGAGGCGGCTGTGGTGTTGGTGCAGGGGGGGTCCATGCGCAGCCTATCCCCAGAACGCAGCAGTGCCTGGGGGCACAGACGGCAGGTCAGGGTCTTCGTTTCCCCTCTCCCCCCACCCCCCCGCCACCAGGAGAAAGTCCATGCTCTTCCTGCACACCTGATGCCATGTCCGCTTCAGCGGCAGGCGAGTGAAGATGTTGCCCAAGTCATGGAGCACAATGGCGTCCTTCTCGTACCTGCAAGTGAAGCGGGGGACGTGTGCCTCAGCCTCCAGATGGGGGCTGGGACTGGCCCCCAGGGCACACGGCAGGGCCTACCTTAAACGGCCAGGCACACCCCCAGCACATGGGGCATAGAGGTTGTAAATGTTGAGGCCGGAGTTGCCCACGATGCGGGACACTTCCTGCAGCTGCAATGATACATGGGAGCCACCGTGCTTCACAGAACCCTGGCCTCCCCGTGATCTCACCAACTCGTCCCAAGATTGACGGCTCTCCTACTCCACTTCTTGTCATTACCCTTCCCCCACTTTTTTTCCACAGGCAGGGAAACTGAGGCTCAGTGGAAGGAATCTGCCAGACCTGGGTCCAGAGCCTACTGCCGCTACATCCTAGCACTGTGACTTCAGGCGAGTGATTTTAACGTTCTTGGCCTCGGTTTCCCCTTCTGGAAAACGTGGATAATACGATCTCCCTTAAAGGAATCTTGAAGATTAAATAATCTATGTTGATATAGTTCGGCCCAGTGCCTGGCACAGAGTAGATGCTCGACAAGAGGGAGATCCTTTCCCTCACAGGGGTTATGGGATTTGCCTAGAAAGTCCCAGGAAGTAGTGGTGGGAACACATCCCTAGACGTATCCCAGAGGACATCAAATTGCTGGAGGAGGCAGGATAGGAAAGCAATAGGGGATGGGGTCAGGGAGGCCCGAAGGAGGAGATGTGGTCCTATTCTCAGGGCCGGGGGTGTCAGGGGTGACACAGGTTGGGCGGCAGAACCTCACATTGGTCACGCATTCTGGGTCTTTGTTGTCATAGAAGTTACACTTGTTCTGAGAGCAGCAGTGGGTCTGGAGAGAAGACCAGAGCCTGTAGGAGACGCATGAAAGTGTTCAGGCCCAAGGTGGGCTCCCACCCTCCACATCCAACCTCCCGCCACCACCTGACCCCAGCCAATGAGGAAACAGATCACAGGGGATGGTATGCAAGTTCCAAACCTAGCTGCTCTGGGGCCACACAGCCAGCCCTCCTGAGTCCATTTAAGTTCTGGCCTCCATTCTTTGGCCTTTCAGCACCAAACACGTCTAGCAATCCCAGCCCCCACCCCCTGCTCAGAAACTAGGGTAGGGCCTAGGGTATCATGTGCCTGGAGGGCAGACCTGAGATCCTCAAGACCTGCCCCACCCTAGAGATTGCCCAACTGCCCCCTCCCATACCTGTTCCCAAGGAGGCCGTGGTAGTAGGCGAAATAGACCAGGGAGTTGTCATTCTGCTCGTAGGAGGAGAGTCCGTTGCCCACAGCCAGCCCCTGTGAAACACCCAGGGCATTCAGGTCATCTGGAGGGAGAGGGGGAGCCTCCCCTGACTACACCCAGACCTTCAGCAATCTGGAAGCTGAAATCCAAGGTGGTTTGTGGGGAGGCCACTTGAAGCTAAGAACAGAGCTGGCTGGCAGACAGGTGAGCTTCCTGTTGTGGGAGGCACGTGAGCAGAGACAGGCCACCCAGTGGCAAGCATGTTATAAAGGGGACCAGGTTGGACAGAGAAAATGGCCTCTTTCACGCTGCTAACCACAAGGCCAGGACAAGTTGCCTCTCTTCCCTCCTGCAGCGGCCCTGTACCTGAAGGTTCATGCTGGGATCCTGCATGACCAACACTGCCAGGGTGGGGATGTAAATGCCGGCATAGCTCTCTCCTGTCAGGAAGAGATCATTGTCCTTGTACTCCGGGAAGAGGCGGAAAAAATCCTTAAGGGCCTCAAAATTACTCTGGGCGACCTAGGGAAAAGAGGAGGAGAGGATCAAAAGGCTTTGGTATTTGAGCTGGAAAGAATCTGAGATAACGACATCCACCCGTTCTGAGCAAGAGGAAGTGGCTTGGCCAAGACCACACACAGCATGTGACAGAGCCAAAATCCAGACTCCAAGGCCATGCACTTTCCCTCCTGGGTCTCGCTGCCTTTAGAGAACCAGGGAGGCTGGGGCACAAGGGCAGGCACTGGACTCACCTCCGTATCATTGGTTGCATAAGACTTGTCATCAGAGTAGGAGAAGCCCACCCCAGCTGGGGACTCAAGATACAATACGTTGGCAATCTGGAGGGGAGGAGGAAATGAACTGAAGAGGAATCCCCAACCCATCCAAGTGCTCAGACACCCCCACAGGACCCCCTGGCTCCGGCTATACCAGGTTCCAGGAATAGGGGTTGTACTCCAGGGTGGCACCATCTGGCTGCACCTGAAGAGAAAAGAGATGGCTAAGTCCCAAGGACTAACTGGATGGAAGGAAAGGGCTACCGTGCTGGGCAGTTCACATTTGGGCAAAACCCTTGAAAGGTACAGACAGTGAAACGAACGGTACGGATGAGGAAACCCAGGCTCCGGAGAAGGGCGCGCCTGGGAAAAACCTCGAGTCCTGTTCTCCCTCCTCCCGGGCCCTTTCCTTCAGGAATGCTTCCCTTCCTGGTTAGGGGGCAGATGGTGGCTTTCCACTCACCAGGAAGGGGCCGTGCTCCGTGAGGAAGCCGTCTAAGGAGCTGCAGCCCGGCCCTCCGTTGAGCCAAAGCACCACAGGGCTGCTCTTGGGATCCTTCTGGGACTCCACAAACCTGGGAGGGGAGGCAGAGCAGGGTGGGTGCAGGCGGAGGGGCCCCTTCCAGCGCTCCCTGCTCTCAGGCTCCCTCAGGGGTCTTCAGACCCTCCCCCACCCCGCGCCCCGTCACCTCCCCGCCCGGGACGGGGTGGGGGGTGGCGCAGACCAGTAGTGGAGGTGCTTGGAGTCGGAGCCGCGGAGGTAGCCTGAGTACTGGCGGAAAGCTGGCTGCTTGGCCAGCCCGGGCAGGCACTGGATCTCGTCCAGGTCCGGCGCTGCCCGACCCGGGGGCGCCCAGGCCAGGAGCAGCAGCAGCAGCAGCAGCAGCAACCACGGCGGCGACAGCGCGGCCCCGACCATCTGCGGGAGGAAGTGGGGCCGACTGTTTCCGCGCTCCCTTGCTCCTCCAACGCTTCGGTGCGATCGCCCCGCGGAGGAGCTGACGGCGAGGCGGCTATCGGAGCCCCCCAACCCGGCCCGGCCCCAGCGTCCGCCCGCCCGCCGCGCCGCCCGGGACCGCGGGTCCCCTCCAGCCTCCAGAGCGACCTCACCTCGGCTCCCCAGCTTCGTTGCTCTCCCGGAGGGGCTCGGCCTCGGGAAGTCATGTGGAGTCCGAGTCACGTGGGCGCCGGCGCCACGTGACAGTCTTCCTCCGGCGCCTCTCAGGTCTCCGGGGACCCAGGGGACGCAGGCGGCGGCGGCCGGCGCTGGGTCAGAGTCCGCGGGCTTCTCAGGTTATCTCGCGGGCGCCAGCCATCGGATGACCCAGATGTGGGCGGCCAGGATCCCCCGGCCTCCCGGGGGCCGCGGTCCAGGCAGGATGGCTGAGCGAGCGGCGCTAGGACCCCCGGGCAGAGCCTCGGGGAAGGGGGTGGGGGTGGGGGTGGAGTGGGAGGGATACCTTACATGGTGCCCCCGCCGTCACCCTCAGAGCACGCCGCCCAAAATAGCCCCCGGCGCCCGCTGGCCTATCTCACGGCTGGGAGATGGCTGCTGTCTCCGAGCCCGTGGACTTGGGTGCGCCTTGGAGAGCCGCGCGCCCCGAGCCCCCTCCCACCCGCTTCCACAGGGTGCATGGTGCCAACATCCGCGTGGACCCCTCCGGGACGCGGGCCACACGCGTGGAGAGTTTCGCTCACGGCCTGTGCTTCAGTCGCGAGCCGCTGGCCCCGGGCCAGGTATTCTTGGTCGAGATCGAGGAGAAAGAGCTGGGCTGGTGCGGGCACCTGCGCCTCGGCCTGACTGCGCTAGACCCTGCCACTCTGGCCGCGGTGCCCGAGTTTTCGCTGCCCGACCTGGTCAGCCTCGGCCACACCTGGGTCTTTGCCATCACGCGCCATCACAACCGCGTGCCCCGGGAGGACGGCCCGGAGGCAGAGGCAGCGGTCCCCAGCCGCCCCCCAGCCCTCCTGGTGGAACCCTATCTGTGCATTGAGCAGTTTCGCATTCCCCGAGACCGCCTGGTGGGCCGCAGCCGGCCCGGGCTCTACAGCCACCTCTTGGATCAGCTGTATGAGCTGAACGTGCTGCCTCCGACCGCGCGCCGCAGCCGCCTGGGCGTTCTTTTCTGCCCGCGCCCTGACGGCACGGCGGACATGCACATCGTCATCAACGGCGAGGACATGGGTCCCAGCGCCCGGGGGCTGCCAGCCGCCCAGCCCCTCTACGCAGTGGTGGACGTCTTTGCCTCCACCAAGAGTGTGCGCCTTGTCCAGCTCGAGTATGGCTGTAGGTATCCCACCCCCTGGGCAGCGACCCCTCCTGGCCCAGTGTGGGACAGGAACTTGCGAGGACTCCCAAGCCAGCTAGCAAGGCCTTGGTCTGTCCAGCATTTGTTTAGAAGTTGGGGAATCGAATTTCCAATTATGCCTCTGCTTGTGATCTTGGACAAGTGGCTCTCTGGCTCTGGGTCTCAGTTTAGCCATCTCAGCTGTGATGGATTAGGATGCTGGCTTTGCCAGTATTTTCTGTATTAACCTAGAATCCCTAGGGCAGGGATTCTAAACTGATTTTACATCCAGGCTGCTTTGAAAATCGTGTGCCCTTTTATTCGACAAGTGCTCCTAGATTTAGGCATACCAGTTCAAAGGCACTGTAGGCCCCGGATTGAGAGCGTCTTAATCCTGAGGTCTGGTTCTTTATAGCTCTGCTAAGCTCTTTATTTATACCTCTGATCATTTTATGGATTCACTGAACTAGAACCCACTCTGTCAGGCCTGTGCCGGAAGCTGGGTGAGCATAGGTGAATCAAGCACTACCTATATCCCCGGAAGCTGCTAAGGAGGGGTTAAAATAGAAATAGGGCTGCAGCAATGTCAAAGTTTGGAAAAGAGGTGCTTATCTTGACCACATGAACAGCCCCATGACTCAGGCTGGGCCTGGAGAGCAGAAGGAACTTGCCCAAGTTAATGACAAAGGGAGAACCGAGACCTAGATCTTTTGGGTCTCGGCCTCAAGTTCAGTGTGCCTTTGACAGCCTTCTTTCCACAGTGCCGTCCCTGCAGACTCTGTGCCGCCTAGTCATCCAGAGGAGTGTGGTGCACCGGTTGGCCATCGATGGGCTCCACCTGCCGAAAGGACTTAAGGATTTCTGCAAGTATGAGTAAGGGCTTGCGGCCACCCTGGAACAGGGCCACGGGAGCATGTCCTGGCCCTGGAGCTGTGGCTGGTCCGAAGCTGGCCATACTGCTGCCGGCCAGGCCTGGAAATAAACACAGCGATGCTGACACTGATCACTGGAGGGTCTCCTTGCCCTGGAAGCCTGTGAGGGGCACTTTTTAGAATTGTTGTGGGTCAGCAGGTCAGAGCAAGAGAGAGCATTTTATTTATTTAAGTTTATTTATTTTTGAGAGAGAGAGAGAGAGAGAACGAGTGGGGAAGGGGCAGAGAGAGAGGGAGAAAATCCCGAGCAGGCTCCACACTGTCAGCACGGAGCCCGATGCTGGGCTTGAACTCACGAACCATGAGATCATGACCTGAGCTGAAACCAAGAGTCGGGCGCTTAACAGACTGAGCCACCCAGGCACCCCAAGAGAGAACATTTTAGACGTTACCTAGACCAGTGGTACCCAGCCTGTCTACTCATTAGGGTTATCTGGGACACCTAGAAAGCTGATGCCCCAAACTCCATCTCCAGAGATTCTCATTCCATTTGTCAAAGGATTAGGCCTAGACATCGTTGGTTTGTAAAAACAGCCTGGAGGTTCTAACAGTCAGGATTGAGAAGCGCTCCTTTAGAATAGAGGTCTTGACTTTGGCATATATCATAACCACTTAAAGACCTTTGAAAAATACTGACAACTGGGTCTGACCCTGGGATTCTGATTTAATTGGTCTGAGATGAGATTGGACCTCAGTATTTCTAAAAGCTACCAAGAGAACTTAACGTGCACCCCAGTGTGCGACCCAGTGTCCCAGACCAACAATTTCATTTTGCAGTCGGGAAACTGAAGCCTAGAGATGGGAACGTATTCCAGAGGCACACAGCAAACTCCCTCTCTCATACTGCAGAGCACAAAGCACTCGCCTCCTTTATTTCTATCTCTGATCTTTTGCTTCCATACGAATAATCGCATTTAATCCTCACGACGCTGGTGAGGTGGTGGGTGGCCATTACTCCCACTTTAGAGAAGACTGTCCAGGAACAAAACTGTCAAAGTGACTCGCCCACGGTAGAGGTAAGAACCTAGAATGTCCGGTCCCTGGTCCAAGGCTCTTTTAACCCCATCCCATTGTCATATGCGGGTTCTAGAATGAAAAGGTCAGTGTTGTGAGGTGGGTTCCAGGTGTACAAGGGAGGGACTATGAAGTGACGTTCTAGAATGGTGGAAAGGGTAGGAGAGGAGGCAGGTGACTGTTCCCTCACAAACGGGGGCTTTGGGGCAGACATGTCCTATTTCATGTCTCCACAAGCTCATCAAGGTCTTCTGCCTTCCAGCCAAGGTGAGAGAGGGTCTTCTGGAACTGGAGGGGGCACCACAACTTCCCCTGAGAACTTGTTTCCTGCCTCCTGGGAGGTGGAGGTTCTGCCGGGGATTTGGGGGCTGGCCCTGGAGTCAATTCTCTGAAGAACGCCATTCCAAAAGTCCTTGCCGGTAGCTACCTGCCTGCTCACTCATTCATTCAACAAACACTTCTCCGTTACTTATTCGATGTTGGGGCCTGGGGATGTGGGTATGAGGAAAACACCTAGTTCCTGACCACTAGACAGCCCTGCTGGGGCTCCTGTTTCCAGTGCTCTGCTCCTATGCCCTGCCCCTCAGGGCCTCCTCAAAGAGACCAAGAATAACATTCCATCTCCTTCCTGTCTCTACAGGTGGGGCTGCTTCTCCGGGCTCATCCCTTGGCCTCTATAGTGCTGTAGAGCCAGTAGTGGTGGCCCCTGGTGGACTAGGCCCACTGAGCCAGAAACCTGAGCAGGTGGCGCCTGCTGCCCAGGCCCGGGGCCCGGCCCTGGCAGTGCCGGGAGCCAGGGGCTGCCCTGGGGGGGCTGGCTGGGAGACCCTGCGGCGGAAGGAGTACAGCCGATACCACCACAAGTCCCCCCACGCGAGGCGGCCGGAGAGCTTGGGCTGGGAGGATGGCTGCTCCACAAACAGAGCTCCCCACCTGGGTGGCCCCAGCAGGCCTGGGCCCCTGCTGCTGTGTGGGCTGTCACCAGGGATTTTACCCATGCCCTCTGAGGCAGGGGGGAAGGAGGCCGGCTCCCAGCCTGACATCTGCATCCTTACCCTGGCCATGATGATCGCTGGCATCCCCACCGTGCCTGTCCCCGGCCTGCGGGAAGAGGACCTGATCCGGGCAGCTCAAGCTTTCATGATGGCCCATCCGGAGCCAGAGGGGGCTGTGGAGGGGGCGCGGTGGGAGCAGGCACGCGCCCACGCAGCCTCTGGGCAAATGCCCCTAATGAGATCCAGGAGAGGCCAGCCTCCTGGCTCCTGCTTGTAGCTGGATGAAATAGCACCAGACACACAGGGTGGCTTCTCCGTATGGTTTTTGGGCAGACAGGATTGGGGGTGCCTGTGGCAAGGATGGGGACAGGGCAGTCGTTGGAGCTGCTCTGACGAACGCAAGTCTTTCATCAGGGTCCAGACCCCAGGAAGTTTCTCCAGATAGCACTAAGTCAGGAAATAGATCTTATCAGAGTAGTTATCATGAAAATTACCTGAGGTAGGGGGCCCGGCTTGGAGTGGAGGTCGCTTTTGTATTGTTTTGGGATCCGATCAAGATTTCTTGTACAATGTCCTAGGCAATGTGAATTTTCCTCTTGCCTTACATTTCCCGGCCAGCTGAGGGCAGGTGATGGGAGCAGAGGCAAGGAAGGAAAATGAACAGTTATTTGAGCACCCACTGGGCACTGGGCCCATTACACGCAGGCTCTCCTTTAGTCTTGCCAATGCTGTGCGATTTCCATTTTTACAGATGAACAGATTGAGCCTTTTTAAGGGTGGCTTGCCTGAAGTCTCAGAGCTAGTAACAGGCACAACTAGGCCTCAGAAATCAGGCAAGGTACCAGGATTTGCATGTAGTGTCAGACTCCAGTCTTTCTGCGATATTTGCTCTGCTGCCTTCTAGAAGACAAAAAACTAGACAAGTGCTGGAATAGGCAACATTTGACTTTAATGACCTCTGGGTGGGGGTTAGGGGACAAAGGCTGGGATCCACCTTCTCTGTGGGTCAGGTGAATCATCTAATGACTGGGGAAGCTGTTACCAGGCCCCTGCCCTTGATCTCCACTCAGTGTCTTATCCTAGAGCAGGGGGTCCCCTGTTTTTGCAAGGCCCTTGGGCTAAGAATGGTTTTTAACCTTCTGAAAAGGCCGTCAACGCAAAACCAAGCCAAGAATATACAGCAGAGACTGTGGCCAGCAAAGTCTAGAGTATTTACTGCTAGGCCCTTTACAGAAAAAGTTTGCTGACTCCTGTCTTCGGGAACGAGACACATTTTAGGTAGCAGTCTGCAGTAGAATAGAAGAGCCTTGTCCTTTCCTGGAGGGAGGGCCCATGGAAGTACAACAGTGTGAATGCATGTTGCTGTGTGTGTGTCGGGGTGGATGTGAGTGTGTACGCGTGTGTGAGCATCTCCGGGCACAGGGTAATCAGAGCTGGACCTGCTCATAAGGGCCGATCCAGCTGTCGGCCAGTTCCCGCAAGGTGCTGTACCTCCGTTCGAACTCCTCCTGGCTGCAGTGCTGCAAGAGCTGACTCACCTCCTCAGTGAGGAGCGCCACGGCCAAGTGCTTATCCAGCGTCTCACTCCACCTGCTGCCCAGGATGTCGTCTAGACTGGCGGCACAGCCTGCTGTCCACTGGGCTGGCAGCATGTCGGGCTGGAGCACCTGGTGGCGGGCACTGAGCAGGGCTAGGATGTGGCGGCAGGGCAGGTGGAAGGCCTGGTTAAAGTAGCAGCTGCAGCTGGCAGGGGGCTGAGGCTGCACCCTATGGGTGTCCTCCAGGATCTGTATGTTCACCTTTTCTGAGCCGGAGCCAATGAGGTGCACCGATTTCTGGACCACAGCAAGCTCCCCCAGGCAGAGCTGGGCTGCGGGCCCCGTGCAGATGGCATTGAGGGAGTGCTGGATGCGGGCTTCTACTAACTGCTCCACTCTGGGGCTTTCGGGGCTGACGTCTAAGGGGGCGTGGTTGTTCTGGGGACTCAGGCCCAGGCTGGAGCTTGCCATGTCTCCAGAGTTCTGCTGCATGTATCGGAGCAGCAAGGTCATGCCTTGTTCCACACACGGGGTGGTGCCAAAGAACTGGCTGAGGACGCGGGTGGTGACCTCCAGGCCCTGGAAGTAGCGGCTGCTCTCAGCCCGGCTTCTCCAGCGGTGGGCCAGCCAGATGCGGTCATTGAGCAGCCAGTGCGAGTGGAGCTCGGGCAGCTGGGCCGGAGGGATGCAGCTGCTCAGGAGCGTATACAACTTCCTCAGGTTGCCAGCTGTGGCCGAGCACATCGTGCTCTGCAGGGAAGTGAGGAGCACCCTCTCCACAGGCTGTTCAAGGGACAGCTGATAGAACTTGCCCTGGAGGAACTTACAGATGTGGAAGGCTGAGAGCAGGACCTCGGCTGCGGGGAACTCCATAGTGAGGGTGGGCAGGGGGAGGAAGTGGGGATCCACCAGGATAGTACAGACTCTCTCCCATGCTGGGTTAAACTTCTTAAACACCTGGAACATCTGGGCCAGGCCTTCAGCATCCTCCTTGGCGGGAATGGCGAAGTAGACTGCCCGGGCAAGATGACCCTCCAGCTGCACCCGAGGTCCATCTACCAGGAAGGTATATAGCACCTTGCCCACTGGGTTATAGGTCCGGTGGATAAATAAGATCTCAGGGAAATGGGCAAAGACACCTTGCATAAAGCAGCTCTGGTAGTTGAGGGTATCTAACTCAGCAGTCTTGCTAATCTGATACAGCAGCATAGGTGGGTTTGGGTCCTCAATCAGGAGCTCATTCAGCATTGTCAGGGCCATGGGGAGATGGGAGATGTCTGGATGCCAAGGTCAAAGTACTTTCTCTGCAAGGCTGCTGTCCAGGAGACTCTCAGGATCTCAAGCTCCAACTAAGTTGAAGCCTGAGGCTGGACTGTAGTTCCCAGATCTTGTTCCGAAGATGGGCCTAGGGAGAGGAACACAAGTTTAAGGCAATAGTAGGGGCTCAGCTCTTCAGTTATGTATCCAGACAATATTGCTTACTATGTAAGTATTGCTTATTACTGTGACAGTATTGCTTACTGTTCTGGGGGAGATATACAATAAATGTGTAAAGAGATAAAGATATAACAAATAAGGAAGGTTACAAAGACCACAAAACTGGGTAACAGGTAGAGAGTAAGGTGGGGGAGGAAGGGATACTTTGGCTAAGGTGGCCAGGGAAGCTCTCTCTGGGTGGGGAGAGAGGATGACATTGGAGCTGAGACCAATTGGTAAGGTGGCCATAGGAAAATTCAGTTCCAAGAGATTGAAATGGGCGTGAAGGCTGGAGGTGCATGTGGCCTTTTTTTTTTTTTTTCTTAAACAACATTTTAAATATCTGTTTAGTGCTTTATATTTGCAAATTACTGCTGGTATCCGTTCTTCCATTTGGTCCTGGTATATACAAGCGAACTGATTGCCCCCAAAATTGTATGATTCTGGGCAAGTCAGTGACACTCCCTCTGAGCCTCAACCCCTTGAACCACGAACAGGGGCTATCAAATGTGCTTGGCTTCTCCTGCCTCTCCATTAATCCCTCTATTAACTGCAATACTCTGTTCAAATGTTGCCTCTATTTGGCCCCAAATCGGGTTACTGTCCCCATTCTACAGATAAGAAACTGAGGTTCAAAGAGGTCAAGTGACTTGCCCACCATTACTCTGTAAGTAGCCGGAAGCTGAGTCTTTGACTTCGGATCCTGACTGCTTTCCACACAGTACCTGAGGTCCAAACACCAGAGAGGGGCCGCAGCCTCTGACCTCTCACCTCTAACCCGGGTGGGAGGATGTAGATGTCAGACGTTCCCATTCGGAGTCCGGCCGGAGCCAGAAGAGAAGTCAACCTCCCACCCCTTTGGGGGCTGTGTCACGGCTGACCGCGGTCGTCAACTGCCTCACACCTCCACCCCTTCAGAAATCACTCACCCACTGCCTGGCTCCGTCGCCATGTCTCCCTATTTGACCCTGCCTGACTCTGACTGACCTCTAGGCTCACCAACCGCGGCGCCAGCTTCGCCGTGACTCGGACCAATGGCCTGAAGAGTTCGCGGTCGATCTTTGGGGCATAGACCAATCGTAGCCTGGCGATTTGTGGGCGGGTGCTGTTCCTAGGGTTACGAGGGGCTCGGCTGGCGGTGACCAATGAAAGCCCGAAGATACTAGCATCCTGGCAAGCCTAAGCTCTGAAGCTGGAGCTCCGGAGCCCCGCGTCTGGGGAGAAGACTCTGGAAGAGCCTGTTACTATGGAAACTCCTCAGAGGCCGAAAATGAAAAGGAAAATAAATTGCAGTGCTTTATGGATTTTTTTTTTTTTTCTTTTCTGGCCAAATTCCAAAGCCCCGGGGGATAGGAAAAGGTGCCTATGCAGTTGTACTGTATCTTCTGCCTAATGGGGAGATGGAGGCCCAGGTCTCAAATTCTGCCCTCTCCACCAGGGGTCAGGGGCCCAACCCTTAGAGTAGAGGAAATCCAGATCTCCTTGAGAGAGCTGAACCTTGGTGTTGCGCAGCTCCACCCCTTCCAGTGGTCTACAGAAGAAAGAGATCCAGAAAGGGGCTGTGACTCAAGATCCTGGTGCAAGCAAGAGGCAAGACCGACTGCTAACTTTGACCTCGGTTCCCCTGAAGGTGGTATCTTGGACAGCTGGGTAGCTTCCCAGCTTTAGGTGGTTAAAATTACCAACCAGCAACGACAACAAAAGTCCATGCTGGTGCTTAAAACTGAACCGGGGGCGTCCGGGTGGCTCAGTCAGTTAAGCCTCTGACTTTTGATTTCGGCTGGGGTCATAATCTCACGGTTTGTAAAATCAAGCCCTGGCTGGGACTCTGCGCTGACAGTGGGAAGACTGCTTAGGATTCTCTCTCTCCCCCTCTCTCTGCCCATCCCCTGCTCTCAAAATAAGTAACTACACTTAAAAAAAAAAAAAAAAAAAAGGAAGGAAATGTTGTTTGTATAAATCTAGAGGGTAAATTGGGATTCGAACAGGCCAACATTTATTTTTACAGGTGAGAAACCTGGGGTCAAAGAAATTAGAAACTTGCCCACAGTCTGCCAGCAAGTTCAGGCTGTGGAGTCTAGCCCCCACCCCCCTCGTCTATTTGGCCTCCTCCTGCTAGAATTCTAGGCAGCCTGAAATCAGTGTCGATGGCTTGGTTGGTAGCAAGAAGATGAAGTCAGTGGTGGACTCCTAAGTCTTTGAATTTAAGGCATCAGATTCTGTTTGGCTCTACAACCCCCATTAGGTTCCTTCCCTGTTCAAGCAGCACACATTTTCCCTGCTTATTTGATTTTATTAAAAAAAAAAAAAACAAAACAAAACCAAAACTTTATTTAATATGAATAAAAATAAGTACAAATAACAGATTCTTTGTAAAGAGCAGCAACAGCTAAGGATCACCCTCCATCCCTTTGTCCCTGGAAACAGGTCCTTTTACCAGGTATATTTCATCTCACCCTATCCTGGGGCAGGAATTCATCCCTCCGACAGGAGTAAGATCTGATCTCAGGAGTCAGGGCAGAAAGAGGGGTGGGTGACCTTTCAGCATGGAGATAACTTTGGCCTTGACAATGAACGAGGTTCCCGAGGAATGACAAAGGTAGGGCAGAAATGAGGTGGATTCAGAGGACTGTCACATAGTGGGGTTCCTCTTCTCCCTGTTGTAACAATCTTCCTAGCCCTACCTAGGAAGACATTGGTTAAAATGCTGACCCCTGGCACGGCCTGCCCACTTTGAGTTCTCAGACTTCCAAGGAGAGGGGCCTGTGGTCCAATGTGCCCGTGCAAGTGCCTTAATCATGAATCGTGGCTCCAGCAAGCGGGAGCCCCTCCCCTTCCTCTTGCTTTCCCCAGAGGAAAGGGAGGCGGCCCACATCCTTGAAGTCCTCCGGCTGCTGACTGGGCTCGGGCGGCTGGCAGGGGTCAGCCCAGATGTCCACAATCTTGCGCAGGGTGGAACAGCGCTCCTCCAGCTCTGGCCCCTCACTCTGCATTAGCAGGTTTGCCAGCTCCCTGCTGAGGTCCTGAATCACGTCGCTCCGTCCTTGCTTCCCAGGCTGGCCTGTGTTCGGGACCGCAACAGGGTCCCGGAGCTCCCCACTGGGCCCAAGGAGGTGCTGGTACCTCTTCTGCCACCGGCGGCACACCATGGCTTCACCCACAGGCTTCTGGCTGGTGTGCAGCAGGGCCAAAATGTGCCGGCATGGCAGGTGGTACCACTGTTGAAAGGAACAGCTGCAGCTACAGCCATCCTTGCTCACCTGGTGAGAATCCTCTAGTAGCTGAATGTCCACAGAGGAGCCAGCCACGTCCACCAGGTGGGTGGAGTTCTGCACCACCTCCCACTCATTGTGGCACAGCTTATAGGCCAGTTCAGAGCCACTCCCGTGCAAGGTGTCTAGCATGCCCTCCTGGGAGGGCTGCACCTGTGGCTGCTGCTGCAACGGCGCCCGCTGTGGCTCTGGCTTTGTCTTTTCCACAGGGAGCCTGGTGAGGCTCCCCCCACAGACTCCGAATGCCTTCTTGGACTTTGGCGGCATGCTGGCTGGTCGGGCTCTTTTTAACTTGGGAGGAGCTGTGGGCAAGTTTTTCAAGCCTTTGGTATTAAAGAAGTCTATATAATCCACAAAGCGGAGGATGCAGTCCAGCAGGGACTGCTGTTCCCGAAAGAGGCTGGACACCTTGCTGGTGACAACGTCTAGGCTGTCCATGTACGTGTTACACGCGTGCAGGCCTTTCCTCACGTGCATGTACCACAGCAGCTCACAGGAGAACCAGTGGGCCTGCAGGAAGCTGAAGAGCTCCTCGTCCAGTAGGGCTTGGGACATCTGACAGAGATTTTGCAGGCTGGCATCAGAAGTGACAAACACAGCCTCCCGCAGGGCTTCCTTCATGAGCCTTTTAAAGGATGGATTTGCCGAACTACGATGCAACTTCTTCTCCAGGAGCCGGGTGGTGTGGTAGATGGACAGGAGGATGCGGGCAGCAGGGAAGATCTCCTGCAGGATGGCTCGATGGGGGAAGGACGGGTCCACAAAGACCACCTTGACCTTGGGCCAGTCTGTGTTGAACTCTGTGAAGATACTCAGCATCTTGGCCACGGAGGTAGCTGTCTCAGCCTTGAGCACGGCAAAGTGTACCACTCGACCCTCTCGCTCCTTGTTCTCCACCAAGAAAGCATAGAGGATGTGGCCCTGGGTGTTCTCCACGCGGTGTAGCAGGAGATTCTCTGGGAAGCGGATAAACAGATCGGTCATCTTGCTGCTCTGGAAGCTGAGCCGGTCCAGGTCTTGGCTGTTGCCCACGCTGAGAGAGGCCATGGAACCCTCATCCACCTTAAGAAAGTTTTTCATCACTTTTGCTATCTTTGCCAGGTCAGAAGGAGTGATGCCCTCCTGCTCTGGCTTTGAGGGTACTTGGACCTTGTCTAAGCAAAATGATGGTTCAACGGGGGACTTCTTGGCTAGGTCAAGGTCTTTCTTGGTCGCAGGCTGCTCAGGCTGGGGTTTCTGCAGGTACATGGTCTTTTGAGGTTTGCCAGTGGTGTCTCCTCTGGGTCCTGCAGTTTTGGAATCAACATGGACATGCTGGGTGTTGAGTTCACTAATAAATAGTCGATCCAGTTTCTCATTGTACCGCAGGAGCAAGTATGCTGGGCACATGTCTGCCTCTGATGTTCTCTTCCTGTTTGACTGGGTCCGAATACAGACAAATTTCACCTGCATGTATCTAGGGAAGGTAGATGTGACAGTGAGAAAGGTACTGCCCACCCCTTTCCCTTATAAGACAAGACCCTGGAGGGATTTACAGTGACTGATGGGTTTTCCAGAGACCACGAGGCAGTGTAGGGTGTAGGGAAGGAAGACTGACATTCATCCTCCAATCCCAATTCGGTGTCTTTTGTCAGGACCCTGTCCAACTAACACTGCATCCATTCTCATGTATAGCAGTTTAAAGCCCCACTCCTTCCATTCACTCTCTGTGGCCCAGCTGAAGCTCCCAGGGATTCACTGTGACACCAGACGGGAGAGAAAACAGACAAGAGGCAGCAGCAGCAGGCCGGCTGATTATGCACTGTTTAAAATGTTGCCTCTGGGGCCCCTGGGTGGCTCAGTCAGTTAAGCATCTGACTCTTGATTTTGGCTCAGGTCATGATCTTGTAGGTTCATGAGTTTGAGCACAGCGTCGGGCTCTGTGTTGACAGTGAGGAGCCTGCTTGGGCATTCTCTCTCTCTCTCCCTCTCTCTCTGCCCCGCCCCCCCCCCCCCTCACTCTCCCCCACCCCTCTCGCTCACTCTCTCAAAATAAATAAACTTAAAAAATATATATCCCCTTCATTCCTGCCTTTTGGGAACTATTACCTTTGCCTCCTACTCCTCCAGACAGCAAAGATACAAGTGGCCCTCTCTCGGAGGAAAGATCTCTATTCATCTTTCATCTAAGGAAAAATGTCCAAATCCTAGGAGAGTTTGAGAACCTCTGGGCTAGATGATCTTCAGGTCCCTACCAGTTTTGCCATTCTGGGCTGAGAGTGAGGATTCAAAGGAGAAGAGTCAATAAATTGAATCTCTGATCTTTTCCTCTTCCTATCCCCATTCAACCCAAGCTTCAAGGCCAAATCAGCTCCCACCTTCCCCAGGAAGCCTTTGCGGATGTTTTCAACCCATAGTAACTGCTCCTTTCTCTGAATTCGTAGCATTTACTTAACACAAAAGGCTCAAAATCGTCTCTGGGGGGCAGTATACCTAGTGGTTACACAGTGGAGACCCTGGAGGCTGACTGCCTGGATAGTAATCAGGGCTCTAGCACTCAGAAGCTCCTTGACCCTGGGCAAATCACTTTAAAATGAGACTGTTTTATGAAGAACATCACACATAAAATGAGACTCTTTTAATAAGATTGTTATGAAGGTTAAATAAGCCACAGACACAATATTTAGCCCAGAGCCTGGCTACCGTTATTATAGTTCCTATGCCTTGTGACACTCTATCGGGTGTTTATAAAGTACCTTTACAATTGGATGGGGCTAGGGGGTGCCTGGGTGGTTCAGTCGGTTAAGCGTCCAACTTTGGCTCAGGTCATGATCTCAAGATTCATGGCTTTGAGTCCCATGTCGGGCTCTGCACTGACAGCTCAGAGCCTGGAGCCTGCTTTGGATTCTTTGTCTCCCTCTCTCCCTCTCTCCCTGCCCCTCCTCCCTTGCGCGCTCTCTCTCTCTCTCGCTCTCTTTCAAAAATAAATAAACTAAAAAAAGAAAACAAAAAACAATTGGATGGGGCTGTCATGAAGCGGCAGGACTGAGTTACTTCTCAGTGTATTCCAAGCACCTAACAATGTTATTCCTTCAGCAGATGCTTATCAAAGATGTACTAGGTGAATGACGCATAGATCATGGGTGGGACAGGTTACAACCCTGCCTCTTCAGGGAGTGTCCCGGCCCAAAGACCAGGAGAGAAGGGGAAAAACTCTCAGCCCCTGGCATGCAATGACACAGCCTGGGCACCTCACTAACTCTTTTCCAAACACTCTAATCCGGCTGGTCCTGTCTGCCCACTCTGTGGGGTAAGCTTAGAAAAACAGGATACGCCAGGCCTGCAATAATAGGGCGGAGTGGGCTGAAAATGCCTGCACCTGTTGTGTGCACAGTGCTGGGGCTACGACACCATCCCCAGCTCAGGGCTGGGAAGGGGCTGGAGCAGTCCAATAGTATGGCAAGGCCAGTCAGTGGTGGCCGCAGTGTGGCTTCTGCCTACATTCCCAGTCTCCTTTTCCACCCCCTCACCATCTTCTTTTTTTGTGCCCTAGAAAGACAAAGTGTCTACAGCTTCCTGCATTCGTTATGCTAGGTCTCACTTCTCTGCCTGTGCTCGTGTTTGTCTCTCTCTGGAACACCCTTCCCACCTGCCTTCACCTCAAAGCTTACTCACCCTTCAGGACTACGTGGAACGGTCACCTCTTCTAGAAAGCCTTCCACAAGCCCGTAGATTGGGCCCTGCCCTTTTGCTGGCTCCATATCTTAGCATGGCCCTAGTTCATCAAATTAGATGGAATTTGCATGCTCTTAGTGCATGTTAGCCTTGTCCAAAAAAAAAAAAAAAAAAAAAAAAAAAAGAAAGATACTGGAGAACGTTAGCCATAAAGCTTTTTCAAACCTTTCCTGGTTCCATTAATGACTGACTATGCCTCCAGGGGAGGAAACCTTGGCCTTGTTCTTAATTCCTCCTTCTCTGTGTCTATATCCAATATGTTAACAAGTGTTTTCCATTCTTTCCTACCAGTACTACATGTACTAAGGTATTCTATGCCAGGCTATATTAAACCCCTAACATGCATCACTTTATACTAGGAAAAGGGTTCTATTATCCTCATTTTACAGATGGGGAAACAGGCTTTAAAATGTTCTCAAGGATGGGGATCTGGGATTTGAACTAAGCCTGCTTGGCTACAGTCTGTGTAGTTAACCCTTATGCTGCCTGTCCGCTTTCAAAATATTTCTCCTTTTTCAGAATACCCGACCCTCAACACACTGTTCAGGTTCAATAACTTGCTTAAAGATCTGTAAACATAATGTCTTTGTTGGCATCGTATGTTTCAAACATAATGGGTACTAGGCTGAATTCTGTTATTTTTTTCCCCACTTCGTTCAATCTTTTTTATTGAGATAGCACTGACATACAGTGAGATATACAAATCTTTTGTTAAGAATTCGTTGAGCACTGCGGTTATTTTCATCTGTACTTAGTTGTCTAAGTTAAAGCATTGACTCCCTTCAAGACAGGAACATGGTTTCACACCTTTCTGAATCCCCCTGACTGCTTATATCTAAGGGTGCCCAGCCAGGATCTGGAGGGAGGGAGTCAGCCAGCCTTGCTTCCCATCTACTTTGCAGGTGTCTGTATTCCCTACCGGAGAGCGCCACCAGTGTGCTCCCAGTGCCTGCTCCCGCGCGTGGAGCACACCCGGTGCTCTAAGCACGCGTACCGAATGAGAATTAAATGATTTGACTATGGCCCAGAAGGTTCTCCTTATAAAACATGAAAAGTATACTAGGAAGACCACTGAGAGGGTTCTGTCCAACAACTTGGCTTCTAGTCCGAGCACAACTACTTTTACTAACTATGGACAAGTCCTTTGTTTAATTTCAAACATTTACCAAGTCCTGCTATGTACCGAACACTATACTAATTGCTACACAAACTAATTAGCCAGTCTCTGCTCTCTAAGTCTAGAGTTAGAGACTCTAGACTCTCTAGACTTAGAGAGCAGAGAGAGAATTACATAGGTAGCCAGTAAAGTCAAAATTAAGTGAATGGTTAAAGAGAGGTACAAGCAATATATTTATAACTGACCGAACAGTGATTCACTCTATAGGGATTGGTACAGATTAACTAAGCCTTTTAATTTTACATAAGATTTGTGTCCTTGTGTGTAGATCGCACCTTGAGCAATACTAGGATCTTTATAGGTGCGGTAAAGCCATTTTAGAAAATATAACTTGAGTTAGGAACAAGACTCAGAGTCAGAAGATCTGAGTTTAAATTCTAGCTCTACCACTTATTAGCTGTGTGAACTTGGACAAGTCATTTCACTTCCTCTGAGTCTTCAACTCCTAATCTGTAAATTAGAAATAACAAGAAGTTAGAAATAGCAAGAGTACTGACTGGTCTGTAAAAGTCGGTACCTGATCCAAAACCAATCAGAACCACTACGAAGTGAATTCATTCAAAAGGTTGTGACTGGATCTGTGGGTTGCCCTTAGCCCCCTTCTTCCTTCCCAACAGAAAGCCAACTTAATTTGGGTTGCCATTACTCCCCCACAAAGCTAAGTACTTCAGGGCTAGTCTAAGCCAATTGAGCTCATCTCATTGGGAATGGGCATGGATACTGGCCCAATTCTGGAGAAAGAAACAGGATAGGAAATCTGCAGGAAACTGAGGAAGGCTTTTCATTTGGATGTGACCCCTGCATCTGTACCAAGCTGAGACCTGAGGATGGCAGAGCAGTAAGAAACAAAAAGCCAGGGCCATGGAAACAATCACCTTCACAGACCCACCTCTAGGCTTCTAAGAAATAAGCCATTTTGAGTCAGAGTTTTCAGTTAATTGCAGCCAAAACTATCCCTCAGAAACAACATATGATAGTAAATAGAGGGGGAAAAAGATTTGAGAGGAACTTTATCTTGAAATAGGAGCCTAAAATTATGAAGTTCATATTATATTTAACAAAACATAGGTTATAATGGCAGCTATATACCAATTCTTAAAATAATCCAAGAATAACTTACAGTGTCAACTGTTTTTTTTTTTTTTTTTTTTTTCCTGGTGCATTTCCCCTCAAACACTAAGATATTTTATTTCCTGTCTCACTTTTACAACACGGAAAGGTCAGTTTTACTAAAACATTCCTGGGCTTTATCAGGTTTCCCAAAGGCCTAATTTTATTCTTTGCTATGCAAATCCTTCGTTTGTCAAATTCCTATCACATCATCATCTTTGCTCATTTTTCTTCTCCTCTTGTTCACTGGTGTCAGGCTGAGGGCGATGTAAGTAAGGAGTTCTCATTACTTTCAGAGATTTCACGAAGTCTTGCTCTTGGGAGAGGTGTAATTTTTGTTTGCAGTTAGTTTTATTTCCATTGTATTATCCTGATGTTTACCACACTTATTGATTAGCTAGAAACTGACTGCCAAAGATATTAATGGGACTGGTAGGGATAAGCAGGAAATTATTAAGTAGTGACTAATTTTATAAGTGGCTGGTTTATTAGCAAGACTTTTGTAGGACATTGCTTTCCTACTCAGCCTTGTGACTATGGATACATAGAAAATGAAAAATCGGGTAACAAGGGCCTAGTTCACAGGGTGTAATGAGGATTAAATAAAACAATGCCTGTAAAGTTCTTAGCACAATCTCTGGAATGCGGCCCCCAAAAATGTTCCAAAAAAAGGTAGCTATTAAACCAAACGGCAATGGAGAGAGACATGAGAATACTTCCTGGACTGTTTGAAGAATTATCAATCCTCCCCAAAAGACATAACAAAAGCAGAAACACAACAGCCATATATAAAAATATGAGAGGGAAAACCGGGCATAAAAGCATCGAATCTCCCAGTTGAGTGGGACTTTTGGTGGTCTAGTGATAATTCCCGCAGCACATGTGATTCTCAAAGTACTGAGTCAAAGTACCGCTTTCTACCATGTACTGATTGCAACTGAGCGCTGAGAAACTGAGCACCACGCTTCCGCTCCTAGGTGCATTCGGTTATTTGACCTTTACCATATCCACTTCAGTTTAGAGGATTAAACCGTCACAGAAATTAAGTCTTGCCCCAACTCAAGTGTAAAGCCTGTCTTTCTGACTCCAGAGCTCTCTTTTTAACTCCTTGATGGGGTTTAGGGCAGGCTGCCCCAGAATTTGCTACTTGGACGTGTGGATTATTTTGAGCTGAAAACAATCAAGGTCCAACAGACTCAAGATGAGCTTTTCACCTCTCCCTTAACTGCCTAGAATAATTTAGAGAGAGACACTCTGCCCATGCAGCTTTGACTTGGCCCACGTGGACTGTGTTCGAATTGGACCCGATTTTCAATTTTTAAAAAGTGGAGAAACTGACCTAAAGCCTGGATGTCTGACTTCCCTTGCCCCGAAGCCTGGCCACGGGGGATCTTCATTTTCACACGGCGGCCATTAGGTGCGGCTGATTAGATAGGGCCTGCTCTCCATTTTGCCCAAGTCCCACTTCCGTGGTCCCTGCTGCAGAGACCTGGTGTCTGTGGTTATTTCATCATTCTTTCTCTTATGGTGAAATTAAAAGTTGAACTTTCTTACCCGGGGCTGTTTCACCTGAACCCTGAAGACAACTGAGTTGTCAACCCTTTTCTTAGCCTCTCGGCCTGTTTTCTCTGCTGCCAGATGGCAAAAAATAGCTTTTGTCTATCATTCTCAATTCGGCCCTGCGGGGTAAAGCACGCACACAACGGAGAAGGATGCCTGGGGCATGGGGGAACGTTTGGAAAACGGCTGTGCATCTCAGAAGCTCAGGGACCATTTACAAAACGAATGAATGAATGAACAAACCAATCCACAACTGACCGCGTTAATTGCCTGGTAAAGAGAACACTGATGAAGGGAATCACCGCGAAAGCGTTTTTTTTGTTTTTTGGTTTTTTTTAATCCATTTGTGAAATCAGTGTACTTTGAGCTAGGGATACCGCAGGTGCTCAAAAAATGGGACAAATTACAGTTATTCCGGGGAAGCTGTAATGGAGTGAATGAGTGGAGGGGAAGTGGGTGGTCAAAAAGCGATGCCTGTGAAGCTTTGGCTCTTTTCACCAGGCACAGGGCAGGTGCTCAGCGCCCTGTTGAATGCTAAGACACCAGGGCCCAACTGCACTCCCTCCACGTCCAGGCCTCCCACCAGGGGACAGTCCGGCCTCCTCCCCACCCCCCTGCCCCGCCCCCGCCCCCGCCCCCGCCCCGCCCTTACAGGATGTCCTCGCGGATTGACGTGCCGTGGTTGAGGTTGTGGAAGCGGACGGAGACGCAGTCCCTGAGAATGAAGGAGCACCTGTTCTCCTTTTTGTAGGCGCTGAAGCACTCCTTGAAGTCCTCGTAGGTTTTGAAGCAGCTGCCCAGCTCCATGGCCGCCCCGCAGCCCGCACCGGGGGCTGGTCCCAAGACCAACACCAGGGGTCAGAGGTCACACTAGGAGGGCCCGTAGGCTGGCGTGTGTCCGGGATGCCTTAAGGGTGGGCCCCGGCGGAATGGCCTCTTATGGAGCTCAGGAGGATCCCTAGGACTGAGAGGGGTACCAGGGGCCGGGGGCGCCTTTGCTATCTGACAGAGGGGAAATGACACTCAGCCCTTATTATCCAGTCCCGGGTTCCGCCCCCTCACGGCCACGCCCAATCACACACGGGATTCCCGGACTGGCACTCCTTTTCTCCAGTCGCTAGAGGAAAAATCGACGCCCTCTCACGAAGACTGACAGGAACATTGGCCAATCATAACTCGGATCCCGCTTTCTCAGGGCCCGCAGGGGGCTTCCGGTTGCTGGAACAAGCTGCCGGAAGAAGCTGCTCGTTCAATGCGGGTCTCCGCGTGTCTGCCCAGCGCTGCGTCCTGGCCGGCAGCGAGTGAACCCCATGTCGTCCTCGCAGGCTCCAGAGGACCAGCAGGGCGGCGGCGATCCCCCCGGGGACCTCCGCAGCGTCCTGGTTACCAGCGTGCTCAACCTCGAGCCGCTAGACGAGGATCTGTTCAGGTAGCCGGCCGCATCTGGCCTGCACTCCCCCCCCCCCCCCCCCATTGGGACAGAGGCTTCTGATCTCGACTGCCGCCACCACGTTGCCCCCTCCTCATAGTCTCCCGGACGAGGATGGGCTCTGCGCGGGATGCAGGCTCTGCATCCTGCGGTTGGGAGAGAACTTATCCCTGAGAGGTCTGGCTTCGCTGCCCTAGCTTCCTCCTTCTCCGCACCAGGTCGGCGCAGCCCCATCCCCAGGAGGTCCTAGCAATCTGGGCAAATTAAGTGGTGGCCTGAGATAGCCTTCTCAGCAGCCTCCCTTGAGGAGTCATGTCCCTGGGGAGCCAGCCCCCAAAGGGCGGGGACTTGTCCAAGTGCACGCAGCTGATCAGGTTTAAAACTTAGAAGCAGCTGCTTGCGTATTCGTTGTCCTTTTCCTCTTACACACCTTATCCCCTCCACCACTAGGTGGGGTCTAGTAGCTCATTACTCATTCTGGGGCCTGAGCCAGTTTCCTTCCCAATGCTATTTAAATTCTCTCTGTAGCTAGGGATTTAATAATTTTGGCCTTCAAGGCTTTTCAGAAGCCATCTTCGGGTGTTAGCTTCCCTTCCCATTACTGAAGAATTACAAAAAACTTCCTGGAGAGCTACTTAGATTGCGTGATATTAAAAAAAAGTCTAACCTTGGGCTGCGCTGGGCTGGGCTGGGTGATGGGAAACTGGAATTTCGCCTCTGGGGCCTCAGTTTCCTCCCCGGTGCACTGAAGGGCTTCGATTTGAAGTCTGAGGGCCCTTTGAGCTCTAAATCTAGTTCTTGGGAGAACTGGGCTGTCCCAAGTTGAGAGATGTAAGTGGCAGGTCTCAGTGCAGTTTACCCCCAGCTCTTGGGGTTCATCTTCGCCCTCACACGACCTTGAGGGGGCTTCTGCCTTACCCTGGAATCAGCAGTGGAAGAAACACTGGACTTGGGGGGAAAAGACGCAGATAGTGCACAGGAATGGTAATGTTTAAGTTGTGTGACCTTGCTCAAGTCACTTTCCCTCTCTGATCCCTGTTCTCTGTGTAAAATAAGGGCATTGCTTCCTTGTCCTTAACCGAAGCCCGGAAGGGTTGAGCAGTCTTGAGGACCCTGAAGTTGTACGCTGTGTGCAGAGTAAGGGAATTTGCTTGGGAGAAGGGTCCATGGCTCTCACTAGATTCTCGAAAGGATCCCAGACCCCAATAAGGCCGAGAGATCCTGCCCAAAGGCTCAGTGATGGTCGCAGGATTTGGTCTGGTCCCCAAGTATTTCCTGCTTTCCCCTCTCCCCACAGAGGAAGGCATTACTGGGTACCCACAACCCAGCGGCTGTTTGGGGGTCAGATCGTGGGCCAGGCCTTGGTGGCTGCAGCCAAGTCTGTGAGTGAAGACGTCCATGTGCACTCTTTGCATTGCTACTTTGTAAGGACAGGTAAACTACCCCCCTCCTTATCCCCAAGCCAACCCTGATGGTCCATTAGCCACTTCTTCCTGGACTTGGGGGGCTGACCTAGGAGAAAGAGGGAAGGAGGGGGAGGGGGAGAGAGAGACTGTTAGTTGATTCCTCTCAGGGGAGCCTAGGGAGGAGCAAAGCAGGGGGCCAAGAAGAGTGTTGGACCTCACATCTGCTGAGATCACGGAGTACCTGTTTTCTGGGGCAGAATGACTTTGTTGCTTAACTGCTCCCTGCAGGTCTTTTGTTCTTCGCTCTTTACACACCTTCTGGTGCCAAGTACTGTCCTGGATCCCCAGAGGGGTGCTGTCACCTCTGCTAGTTCAGCAGTAGGCAGCTTGGCTTGGAGAAGAGAGCACCAGCCTGCAAATCAGGAGACCTTGGGTCTGGTTTCAGCTTTGCCACTAACGTGCTCATCCATCTTGAGTGAGGTTACCCCCCCCTCCCCCCTCACACCCCCACTCCCACCCCTCCTCTCTGCCAGGCTTGGTTCTTCCCACCTGAAAAATGGAGAAGGGGAGGGGCCTAGTATGAGATCCCTACAGCCACTTACCGCTCTGGAATCCAAGGAAGGAGGGAGGGAGTAATCCTTTAAAACCCACGCTTTCTTTTGAGAAACATAAACATCTCACCTTCCCTCCCTTTCCCTCACTCCTAAGACAGATGCCTGAGATTTTGAGTCCCTGTCTTCTGCACAGTCTCATCAGCTGTGACGAATTTACGGAACTTTATAATATATGATTTATGTTAAAACAGTAGTGAGGTTTCCCCCTTCATGTTACAGATACAGTTACAACTCTTTTAAAGTTTATTTATTTTTGAGAAAGAGAGTGCGCAAGTGGGGTAGGGGCAGAGAGAGAATCCCAAGCAGGCTCCACGCGGTCAGCGCAGAGCCCCATATGGGGCTCGAACTCAAGAACTGTGAGATCATGACCTGAGTCAAAATCAAGAGTCGGACGCTTAACTGCCTGAGCCACCCAAGCACGCCTGCAGATATAGTTACAATAGTAAGTATCCCTTTTTTTCATACTACGTTCCCTGCTGCCGCTCACTCCCTATCCTTGTGCTGCCTGTCCCTCCCTGACAGTCATTGCTGTAGAGTATTTGAATACTTCCTGTGGGGTCAGCCCTGTTCTCACCTTCATGCTAGCTGGGAGCAAATGTGCTCTTACTTCTTCAGTGGAATCGTAAGCTCCAGAAGTGCTACACTTACGCTTTCGATATCGTAACCCTTCTAGCCCAGTGCAACAGTTTTATTTTGTTTTGTGGCAGTGGGAGCATTACCTGATCCCTCTGAATGGGCCTCTTTCTCTTGTTTCTAAAGAATTTTTGGTCTTTGTGAGTAAGTAAAGTATCCAGTGCAGGGCCTGGGCTGTTGCTGGTTCTTTTTTGATGAGGAACTTATGGGAATAACTAAAATTTGCATGATACAGTGCATAGCTATGTCCATTACCTTGTTTAGTCCTTAAAAGTAAACACGAGGGGTGGGCATTCCTGCCACCATTCCACCTGTAAGGAAACGGGGACCAGGAGAGGTTATGTAACCAGCTCCCACAGTGCTCAGGGAGGCAGAGCTGGGATTTAAATCCAAGCTCCACACTCTTTCCTCCTCCTTTGCTTTTCTCTTTCACTCTTGGGAGATCATTCCAAACCATGAGAGAGCTCCCCAGGTTCTGGGGAAAGGATCCTTTTCCTTGGAAAGTCTCCATCCAGGGAAAGCATGAAATGAGACATGCCCATGCTACTGTTTTAAAATAATCATCAATTATTTGTGTCCCTACCTGCTTCTTGAGAGGCTGCAAAACAGCTTAAAATAATTGGTAGTGGGGTGCCTGGGTGGCTCAGTCACTTAAGCGACCATCAGTGCACAGCCTGCTTGGGATTCTCTTCCTCTCCCTCTCTCTCTGCTCCTACCCTGCTCTCTGTCTGTCTGTCTCTCTGTCTCTGTCTCTCTCAAATAAATAAATAAACATTTTAAAAGAAAAAAAATGGGGGCGCCTGGGTGGCTCAGTTGGTTAAGTGTCTGACTTCGGCTCAGGTCATGATCTCGCGGTCTGTGAGTTCGAGCCCCACTCGGGCTCTGTGCTGGCCACTCGGAACCTGGAGTCTGCTTCAGATTCTGTGTCTCCCACTCTCTGCCTCTCCCCCACTCGCACTCTGTCTCTCTCTCAAAAAAAATAAACATTAAAAAAAATTAAAAAAGAAATAATCGGCAGCTATTACAGGACTATTGAAATAGAAGTCAAGGGACAGGAGGCTAGTAACAGGATTTGGAAGAAATGTGTTAAAAAAAACTAAGCTAAGGCATATTGTGGTTCGTTCTGAGCTTCCTGGCAGCAAGGAAAAATGGGAAGCTCTCTTACTAGTTTGTGATGTGACCTCTTACTGGTTCCAGTAATGATGGTTCCATATTTTTAACTTCTTTCTTTTTTTTTTTTTTTTAAGTGAGCTTCACGCCCAGCACAGAGCTCACTGGGGGGCTTGAACTCATGATCCTGAGATCAAGGACTGAGCTGAGATCAAGAGTCAGACACTTAAAACGACTGAGCCACCCAGGTGCCCCTCAATATTTTTAAATAAAAGATGCTGGGGTGGGGGTATTGTCCTTGGCTATTTATCCTATCAATTCTTTGTCTGAAAAACCAGGAAAGGGGCACCTGGGTGGCTCTGTTAAGCGGCTGACTCAGGTCATGATCTCACGGCTTCAAGCCTCACATCGGGCTCTGTGCTTGACCACTCAAAACCTGGAGCCTGCCTCAGATTCTGTGTCCCCCCCCCCCCCCGCCCCTCCCCTGCTCGCTCGCTCTCTCAAAAGTAAACATTAAAAATATTTTTTAAAAACCCAGGAAAGAATGACAGTTTAATTTTTGTTTGATTTGTTTGATTTACTTTTTTAAGGATGCTCTAGAGAGGTATAAGAATGTTGTATAGGAGTCATCTGACTTGGTATAGGTTTAGAGCTTGGTGAATCTAGAGTCCTCACACATTAATCTGTAAAGGACCAGATAAAAAATATTTTAGGTTTTGGGGCCCCTGGCTGGCTCAGTCTGCAGAGCATAGAACTCTGGATCTCAGGGTCTTGAGCTCAACAACCCATGTTGGGCGTGGAGCCTACTTGAAAAAAACATTTTAGGTTTTGTGGGCAAAAGCAACAACAGACAGTATGTAAACAAATGGGCTTGTCTGTATTCAAACAAATGTTAATGGCATCAGCTTCCTCATCTATTCAGTGGGGATAGAACTTTGCATGGTTATTGTGAGACCCACCTGACAAAACCCGCCTTAATTACTAATGTCACCTGGCACCCACCAGTCACTCCTGCAGCCGACAACCTGTTGACTCCCTTCCTTCAACACATTCCAGGGCCTACCTGCTCTGTTCCAGTAAAAATGTCCAAGAACTCATTGACACCGAAAGGGAAATCACTAGTAACTGAAAATAGTGCCTTTTAGCTGCAGCCTAAGGGTAGGGTTAAGGATTTTTTTTTTTCTTTTTTTAAGTTTGTTGGTAGGGAAAAGGGAAAGGAGGGTTCCTTTCCAGCACCTGAAATCAGACTGCGCATGTAGCTGTTTCCAGGATCTGGACTCTTGGGAGGCCCTTCCTAAAGGCCTTTGACCTTGAGGAGCCCCCACCCTTCTGCAATGCCCGGCAGCAGCCTGCTGAGCAGACCGGCCAGCTTCAGACGGTGATGTCTACTGCTGTTGGTTGAGTGAGCCTCCGGTGCCCCGTTGGCTCCCCATTTGGATGACGGTGGAGGAAGCGACGCTTCCTGAGACCTGCTCCTTTCATCTGAAAATTGAAAATCATCCCCAGGACGTCTCACTGCCAAGGCGTCAGAGTTCTCCAACATCGGCCTGACTCAGGCACGGAAGAACTTCAGGGACACCAAGGAGATGCTCCTAAAAACCCTCCAGACTAGCTTGTTGAGGGCTAATAGGCCTCGGGGCAGGGCCAGTGGCTTCCGTCCTACACTGGGGATGCAGACATCCAGAAGAGAAGGGCCAAGGGACTGCTATTTCCATCTAAGATGAAGTGACTGGCCGACAGTAGGCTTCTGAGGGACGAATAGTCAAACAGACAATGGCCAGACCATCTATAAAAATTGGATTTTGGTCCCCAGTTGGCAGCAAGCAGCACAGGAAGCCAACTTAGTGTCTACACATCAGACCTGTAGGAAGTCAGACCACCATCTCTAGCAACCGGCACAGGAAGCCGGACCATAGCCCCTAGAATGATCAGCCCCAAACAGCCAAGACTTTATTAACAGAGATAACTTCCCTAATTTTTGTCCCCACTTCCAACTTAGGACCAACCAGAGAAAGCCAAATATGCCCTGTTTCTAGTTAGCTCCCTACGGACTTCCTGTGCCGACAGCTTCCGATCGTGGCATATGGTGTATCTTTTTTCACTATAATGCTTTCCCATTTCTCTGCCTGCCTTTGAGTTTCTGCCACACACAAGTGATGGTGGCTGACTCCCTTGCTATACTAAACTCTGAATAAATAGCTTCAGCTTGTTCTTAGAAAACAAAAAAGGCAGCAGGCCAGAGTTACTGACCTCTGATCTAGAAGAATAGTATTGGACTCACGACAAGATCCCAGTCACAGATGAAGCAAGACAAAAGCGGAGATTATTTAGTTTCTTTAACAAACACTTAAAGAGCACTTACTCTGTGCTGGATGTTCTAAACACTTTACAACTGTGGCTAATCTAATTATCATTAAAATACTGAGAGGGATAAGCACTGATGATCCCTATGTAGAGAAGGGTAAAATGCTCAGAGAGGTTGAATGATTTTCTCAAGGCCACACAGTGAGTGGCAGGGCCAGGATTTGAATGCAGGGAATCTGGCCATGCCCCTCTGTCCTGTGCTGTTGAGAGAGGGGAGCTCCACTTGTCCCAGAGCATCTGGATGACAGGGTCTGGTATTGTCCCTGTATCCCCAGTACCTAGGCCGTAGCGGACCTCAGTCAGTTGCTGCAGAACAGAAAAGGAATAAAGAAGGAGTAGCAGAGGGGCCTGTCCAGCCATTGTGATGATGACTTGTCCCGTGGGGCTTACTTGGGCTCACTGTATCCTTGTGCCCACCGCAGGGGACCCAAAGGTGCCGGTACTGTACCAGGTGGAGCGGACGCGAACAGGGACGAGCTTCTCTGTGCGCTCCGTGAAGGCCGTGCAGCGTGGCCAGCCCATCTTTATCTGCCAGGCCTCCTTCCAGCAGGCACAGCCCAGCCCCCTGCAGCACCAGTTCTCCATGCCCGCTGTGCCCCCACCGGAAGAGCTGCTTGACCATGAGGCCCTCATTGACCAGTATTTAAGGTGAGAGACCTGGAGGCTCCAGGGCAACTGCTGCCGTCACCTGTTAGTGGGTCGTAGAGTCCATTTTAAAACTCTAGGGGAAAAAAACCCATATATGTGTATGTATGTGTGTATATGTATATATATATGTATACGTATATGTACAACATGTGTGTATACATACATAGAGGGAGGGAGAGAGAAGGACCAGGAAAGAAGATATTGGAGCATATCGCATAGGGTGGATAAGAACCCTTTTGTGAAGCTTTAGTTTCAGTTGTGTGTGGTGTGGAGTGTGCGAGTAGGTGTGCACGGGCAAGTGTGTTGGGTCACGATGTAAACACAGAGCTTAGTGATTCAGCCAGTTCAGGTACTGTTGCAGCTTTACTGGTTGCGCAAATACTGAAATACTTCTGTAATTACTTGGTGCGTCCCTTCCCGGTCTCTCAGTGATCCCTCTCCTCCTCTGGGGTCACTCGTGATCCAGCAGCCCAGGATTTCATGCCGGGCAGGGGTGACGGTCCCCGCTGCCTTTGCCTTCGTGGGTGCTAAATATTTTGAGTATCGCCTGGTAAAATATATTTCTTACTTGGATCGTAGCTAATAAAGTTGGAAAAGTGCTGGGGCAGGGGAGAGAGCTCTGGGTCCCGACACAGGACAGACACAACGGATTCTGGCCGGGTCTGTGCCTCTGATAGCGCTCGCCTGCTGTGCGACTCTGCCTGACTCCCCAGCCTCTCAGAGCCCTGCTTCTTCATGTGGAAAATGGGAATGGTCATGTTTGTCCTGCCTACTTCACAGCTGTCTCATAAGGAGGGCTCCCGTGTCTTGTGCCGCACGCTGGGGACGTAGCACGGTATTGATGGGATGGATGTGGGTGTTATCTTTTGGTAAAGGCCTGGGTTCAAGTTTAGACTCTTTCTGCTAGCTCTGTGAGTTTGCGCAAGTTGCTTTCCCACGCTGAGCCGGTGCCCACAGTTAGGAAATGTGCTAATCATAATTCCTCCCTCATAAAGCTGCTGTGAGGATTAAGTGAGGTAAGAGACAATAAGGTACTCAGTGAATGCTCCATAAATTGTAGACACACCACTACCGACAGAGAGGAATAAGCAGAGAGCCTGGTCTGCCGTCAGAGCTCAGAAACGTTTGCTGAAATAAAAGGAGGACGTTGTTCTTAAGGGCCCGTAAATCTAGAGCTGTGCAGTCCAACAAGGAAGCCACTAGCCACATGTGGCTGGCGGCTTCTGTGGTGGAGAGTGCAGGTATAGAACATGCCATCGTCACAGGAGATCTGTGGGAGGGTGCCCTCGAGGGTGGGGTGAAAGTGGAAATACTGGTGAAGAGCACCAGGGCTGGTTGTTACTGGGCTCCTCCCCTGTGGGGACACAGTGTTCCCACTTGCTTAGGGTAACTCAGTCCAAGTTGTACAGCCTGTTTCTGAAAGTTGAGAATAGTGAAGTAGTTAAGAGCATGCGCCACACTGCCTGGGTCCGGACCCTGCCTTCTCCACTTGCTGAGCAAGCTACTTGGACCGTCGGGGGCTTCATGCATTTATCGGATCGGGGTGATAATAGCATTGTCTCACGGGGTCATTGTAAAAAGTGAGCGTACGCAAAATGCTTAGAACAGTGCCTGTTATGGGGTACACCTCGGTACTCCGGTAGCTACTGTCATCATCTACATTTTGCAGATGGGAAGATAGGCCCAGAGAGGTTACTAACTTGCCAAGGTCACGTGGCTCCTAAGTGGCAAAGAAAGGATTCACACACTCCTTCTCTGCCTGCCAGAGAGGAGGTGAGCTGTGGGGGAAAAAGTCAGGAGACCCTGTGGAGGACTGAGGGGGGTCACAGAGGCAGCTCAGAGAGGCTCTCCCCTCCCCCTTTACTTTCAGGGACCCCAACCTCCAAGAGATGTACCGGGTGGGACTGAACCGAATTGCTGCCAAGGAGGTGCCCATTGAGATCAAGCTGGTAAACCCACCGATCCTGAGCCAGCTGCAGAGCAAGGAGCCCAAACAGATGTTCTGGGTGCGAGCCCGGGGCCATATTGGTAAGAGGACCCCAAGGACTGGAAGAAAACACTTTCCAGGGGGGTCTCGGCCTGTACCTCATATGCCCTATGTGGTGCTGGGCATGTTACTTCCCCTCTCTGGACCTGTTTCCTTGTCTGCATGGTGGGGAGTTGGCTTAGCTTCTCACCGGGACCCTCTCGGCCGCTTGTATGAGGAAAACGGGGAGGGGACTATAATCATCCTGATGTCGGCCCTTTCTGGGGAAGGCAAGGTACCTTGCTGGTTCTTCTCCGGGACCTCTGCTAACCATACGGTGCCTCTGTGCAGGCTGGAAGAAGATACCCCTTAAAGGACCCAGTGAGGGAGACCTACGGAGTGAAGACTGGATTTCAGTCTTCACTCACCCCCGTCCTCTGCCCATCCCTGCTGCCTTTGTCACCTGCCACACACACACACACACCCCGTAGGCCAGGTGCCCTGATACAGTGAGTAGTCTACACATCTGTGTGTGGGAGCCCCTCTCTGCCCCCTGCCTCCCTGCAGGTCCTGAGCTGTAAAGCCCAGGAGCCCAGGGCTGATGGGGCTGGAACGTGTTGCAGGGGAGGGCGACATGAAGATGCATTGCTGTGTGGCTGCCTACATCTCGGACTATGCCTTCCTGGGCACAGCACTGCTGCCCCACCAGTGGCAGTGTAACGTGCACTTCATGGTCTCTTTGGACCACTCCATGTGGTTCCACAACCCCTTCCGAGCTGACCACTGGATGCTCTATGAATGCGAGAGCCCCTGGGCTGGTGAGTATGGGGCCACCAGGACAAGGGTGCTGACGTTGGGGGGCAGGAAGCCTGCTTTCTGGGGTGATGCTGCCCTCCGCCCCCAGCCTGTGGGGCACTGCACATGTCACTTCCTCTCCTGCCTCCTCTAGGCTCTGGCATTCTTCTCTTCAAAAGGACAGGGTGAGGCTTGAAACGGGACACCTGTTCAGCTTAATATCTGTAACAGGCAGAAGGTACTAGAGACCCGGTTCTAGTCCAGAACCACTTCAGATTTTCTGTGTGATCCTGGGCAAGTCCCAGCGCCTCTATGAGCCTCAGTTTCCCCATCTGAACAAATAGGGTCCCACGAGCAGTGGTATCTGAACCTGGTGGCCCATCAGACTGCCACTTGGGGGAGCTTTTTCAAAATAGGTTCTCAGATTTTACTCTCAAGATTCTGACTCAGCAGGTCTTGGATAAAATCCAGGAAACTATTTTTGAGAGGCTCCCTGAGCAATAGTGCTGATTAGCCAACCTGGTTGGGGTCAGGGCCTTCGGTCGTCTCTGAGGGCTCCACCACTTGGACACTGTTAGTGCGCACAGAAGCCCAGACTCGTTCATCAGTGCCTGGTCTCAGAGCCCTGGGCTCCTTTCTAGGGAACTACTTTTCAAAGGAAGAAAAGCCTCGCTTTGTAAAACAGGGACAAAACTTAAGGGATTCTATATTCAGGGAAGGGGGTACTCTCCAGTACCAACAGTATCACAATACAAGATCAACAGCCTTGCAGTTAGGACGCTTGGGTTCGGTTTGGCTGGCTCCTTATGGCCGAGTTCCTGAGCCTCCCGGGACTTTGCTGTCTTCATCTGGAAAATGGGTGAGGCCTGTTTCACTTGGCTACTATGAGAACTAAGTGAGCTCTACTCTGTGTAGGGGAGACCAGCAGCTCCCTTCAGAACCTTCCAACTCAGGCCCAGGGTTAGCAGGGGAATCTCTAAGCAGGGAAGGAGGGGTGGCCAGCCCTGATGGCCCCAGGCCCTCCCTCCACCCCCTTCTTCCTGCTAGTGGGGTGGGGGCAGTGTGGGAGTCTTTTTCATGAACCACCCTGGAGGACCGGTTTCATTTATTAGAAAGGGAAGTGACAGGTTTGCTACCACAAGTGGCCAGGGTGGGTGGCTCGACCCGGCCAAGCTACTGACCAAGACTGTCCTCAGAACTCCTCCCCTGTGATCTTTTTGAGGAAGCCAGTGAATATGTGAAAGTGCTTTCAAACTGTCAAGTGGGGTTCCCACAGGAGTTACCCCCAGGGAGCATCCATAATAGGCTCATAAAGGGGCACCTAGAGATTGGAAGAGGCCACAACACTCAGTGTGCCCTTGTATGGGGCTGTCAGACCAGTTGCACCCTTTTCAAGAAGCACATTATGCTGGGCTGTGAAGGAGCGAGAAGGTCATTCTCACCCTTCTCCTCACCCGCAGGTGGCTCCCGGGGGCTGGTCCAAGGGCGGCTGTGGCGTCGTGACGGCATCCTGGCTGTGTCCTGTGCTCAAGAGGGCGTGATCCGAGTGAAGTCCCGGGTCTCAGAGAGCAAGCTGTAGCCAGAGGTACCAGCTTGGCCTGGGGCTTCTCCCCCAATTCCTGAGGCAGGAATTACAGTCAAGGGCTGGGCCTTCTGTCCCCAAACCCAATAAAGAGACTAATGCCACTGGAGCTGCTGGCCTTTAATTCCCCTGGGCCAGGCTGCAGCTCTGCTCCAGCCCTCAGCTCCAGGACTCCAGAGGCAGAGTCCCTGGCCCTCTGGCCAAGGAAGAGGTGACACTGACCTACCCTGGGGCATCGTCCCCAGACATTCATGAGCTGGAGAGGCTGCATCCGGCTTCCTCCCTGCACCATCCCAGGGCAAGCCCCGCCGAAGCTTGTCCTGAGCCCAGCTCGACAGAAAGAACATATTTCCTTGGTTTGCTACAAATTCTTTGTAGGACTTACAGGGGTTCCCAGCACCCCCTACCACTTCCCAACTGCTGTCTGTGTCCTTACTGCCCACCCCCATCCCCCATCCTGGGGCAGTGCCTCTCCCCACAGCGGCAGTAAGTCTAGTCCAGTACCTCCTTGATGAGCAATTCTTTGAGACTGGGGGGTGGCGTGGGGGTCAGACCTGCTTCCTGCAGGGCCTGGAGGCGGGCCTCTGATTGGCGTTTGTCCAGGCCCAGGCGCCAGGAGAGCCGCACGTGGGCCTCCAGAAAGGGTGCCAGCAGAGGGTGGGGGTTCTTATCCCCCAGCAGTTGCAAGGCCCTCTCACAGCACGCCCGGGCCTCCCCAGGGTCCTCCAGCTCCTGGTGGCACACAGCCAGCCCAGCCAGGGTCAGCAGAGGGCGGTCTGGGCCCGAGGGGGTGCCTAGCTGGGTCTGCAGCTGCCAGGCATTGGCCCAGAGTGCCAGAGCCTCACGATAGAGGCCAGTGCAGGTGAGGCTCTGTGCCCGTCGCAGCTCAGGCAGCACGAAGAAGTCCTGCAGGTCCGGGGCATGGCGCAGCTCGGGCACTGCCTGCAGGTGGCTCAAAAACTGCTCGAAGGCCCGGCTGCGGCGGGCGATGGTCTCCGCGGTAAAATTCCGGCGCAGGCGCTTCCGCGGGAAGGAGATGGCGGCCATGGGACCCCGGAACTGTCGCTGCAGGTTTCGGTGCAACCGCTCAAAGTCCGAGTAGCGGCGAGAGATCTGGGCTGGCTGGCGATCAGGTGGCCCTGGACCCATCACGGCGAGGGTGTAGAGCTGCGGGGAGGGTGGGGTCAGGGCAGGTGTGAATTGTCCATGTACCCCTCCCCTCCCCACACCCGCACTTCAAGCTCTGTTCCCCCACCTCTCCCCTTAGTCCCTGAGACTGGGCCCAGGAGGGTGGGAGCTGCTGGGGCAGCAGCTAGGGAGCCCAGTCCCATCTTACCTGAGGCTCGTCTGAAATGACCCAGGCCCAAGGCAGCACGGGGAGAGAAAGACAGAGATGAGCTTCAGTGCCTAGAGCTGCCACCCCTTTTGTCCCTTCCAGGGAGCACTTCCTTCCCATAGGGTAGTTAGCTCTTCTGATAGCCTCTCTGGAAAACCAGCGGTGAGCTGAAACCCAGGCGACTTTCTTGGGCCTCTGAAGCAACCTTCAGGACCAGCCTGGGGCTTTGCTCCACTCTGGACACAGAGCCCCCACCTCCTTAGCTAGGTTATTCCAAACTGGCGGAGAGGTCTTCAGACAGCCCTGGTAGCGGTCGTTGTGAAAAGGACATTGGGCACTGCACGAACTCCTGGGCAGCTACTCCCCTGGAGGTGTGTATCCTCAGGCAAGGCAGTGCTCCCCCTTGGGTCCGCCCTCCTCTCTAGTGAACGAAGCACTGGCCTAGGTCATGTCTACTCAAGTGGAATGTGTATAAATACATGTTGGTCCTGAGATTTTAGGTGCTATGTGCTGGAGTAAATAACACTGCATCAGAGACAAGAGGTGACTCCCCCTAATTTGAATCCTGACTACAGATTAAGAGGCTCTCAGTTTGATTTTTAAAATGCACTTCTCGGGGCGCCTGGGTGGCTCGGTCGGTTGAGTGTCCGACTTCGGCTCAGATCATGATCTCACAGTCCGTGAGTTCGAGCCCCGCGTCGGGCTCTGTGCTGACAGCTCAGAGCCTGGAGCCTGTTTCAGATTCTGTGTCTCCCTCTCTCTGTGACCCTCCCCCGTTCATGCTCTGTCTCTCTCTGTCTCAAAAATAAATAAAAACGTTTAAAAAAAAAATTAAAAAAAAAATAAATAAAATAAAATGCACTTCTCCAACACGTCTCATCTCCACCTTGAGAAAAGTGCTAGAAAGCAAATCTCCGGGCAGAGCCTTCGGGCAATAGCATTCACACAGGATTTAATGACACGGTGTCATTTTTCACGGATTTTATTGTATTAATTTTTATGGTTCTCTTTATGGCAAACAAGGCTTTCCCCATACGGTAGAACTTTAAAATCTTTTGAACTTGTTTAAGACGAAAAATGTTAAGCAAGGAGTGGTACAAGTAGCATTTAGCCAGGACAAGAATTGTGAAGGTGGTACTGGAAGGACCAGTGTCTGAGAAACACGGGGCAGGATGACCGTGAAGCTGAGAACCTGAACACGGATTAATCTAGCATAATGCTGAGCCACCAGACTTAAAAAGGGGGATTAGTGAGCATCAGGTGTTGAAGGCACACCAACACCAAACCCAGCCTTTTCTCGAATTTGCTCTGCGAAACTGCCAACATTACAGCCACCTCTGGTCAATTAGGCTTGCTTATTCTATACTTCTCTGGAAGATTCAGTGTACAGTAATATTTTAAAGGATTAAGAAGTTTAACCTTGGGGTGCCTGGGTGGCTCAGTCAGCTGAGCATCTGACTTTGGCTCAGGTAATAATCTCACAGTTCGTGGGTTCGAGCCCCATGTCAGGCTCTGTGCTGGCAGCTCAAAGCCTGGAGCCTGCCTCAGATTCTGTGTCTCCTCTCTCTGCCCCCCAACCCCTGCCCCGCTTGTGCTCTGTCTCTCGCTCTAAACAATAAATGAACATTACAAAATAAATTAAAAAAAAAAAAGAAGTTTAACCTTAAAGAAATTTATTTTATTCTTCAATTCTGCTTTCCCAAAACATATTGACTGCAAATTTTTTTTTTTTTTAATTTCTTTTCTTTTTCAAAGGAATAATTGTTAACATTCCCGGAAAACAATTTCCTGCAGAATACACTTCAAGAAGCATTGGTCTAAAATGACCCCCTTATATTTATCTAGCTTTTACTTTTAGTTTTTTGGCAAAAAGAAAACATTTTAGATCCATTATCTCATCTGACTCATCAAACACGTCCCCCCAAGTCTCACAGCTGGCAAATGGCCCAGCTGGGATTGAAACCCAGGCCAACCTAATTCCACAGCCTGTGCTCTTAACCCCCAGAAGTTAAGTCAGGATTTAGGGTCCCCACTGGACAGAGAAGGGGATTTGTCTCCCCAGACACGGGTCAGGACCTATCCTGCTCTTCTTAACCCCCAAAAGTTAAGTCAGGATTTAGGGTCCCCACTGGACAGAGAAGTGGATTTGTCCCCCCCAGACACGGGTCTGGCCATCCTGCTCTGTCTTATCATTCTCTTCCCAGAGTCCCACCCCCACCATGCTGCCCAGCTGCTCCTCGGGGTCCCTCTCCTGTGCATGACGCCTGGCTGGGACTTTTGCCACTTAAGACTAGATCATCAGAGGCATCCCTGCTCAAACTGGAGCAGGCACCCCACGGGCGTGGCCCCTGTTTACTAACAGCAGCGGAGAGGAATGGAGAGAGGCCCAGATGTGGGACAGTGCTACAGGCCCCTTTCCTGCTGAGTCAGAAATGGAGGAGGGTGGCGAAGATGAGGGATGTCTGAGGCAGGGAGCTGCCACTGCCCAGACCGGCCAGGTCGGGCTGGGGCTCAGGACCTGGCGACCTCATTCTCCATGTCAGTTTCTCCTTTCCACAGCAAGGAAAACAGACTCCAAGGCCTTCCCCCACACTGCTTTTCATCCTAACCCCACCTACCCCCTAAATCCAGCCCTCAGAACAACATCATGGGGTACAGTGTGGGTGCCTGGGAACTGGGTTGTAAGGATGCCACAACAGGCCCTACCTGGATGCCAGACATTTCCAAGCCAAGGTCAAGTCATAATAATAGAGGTGCCATTTTGTCAAGCACTTCATAATGCCAGGCACAATGCTAAGGGCTTGCTTTCTGTGCACTGTCTCATTTAACTTCTGCAACTGCTCAGAGGAGAAAATAGCATTATCAAGGTTACACAACGCACCGAAGGTCAAACAGCTGGTAATAAGTGGGATCTGAATCAAGATCTGGATCCAAAACCCTTTTTTTTTTTTTTTTTTTAACCACTAACCAATGCAACTTGGGTTTCAGGTCTAACCCAGATAATATTTTTTCCTATATATCTTGTATTTTGCTACAGTCTGCAAAACCTAGGGTTGGGGGGCACACACCCTAGTTCTCTTTAGTCTCAAAACCAGGATGGGGGGCAGGTCCATAATCCCTCAGAGAAGCTAAATCATTTGCCTGAGGACTTGCTCAAGTTATATCTCCTTTCTGGCCTCAGTTTCCCCATCCCTAAAATGAAGTGATCCTTTAGAACTACACAGCCAGACTGCCCCCCTCAGGAAGTTGGAGTCTCCCCTACTTAGCCAGAGTTCTAAACTCACAGCCCAGGGGTTCCTGGACCCTCACTCACCACGTACTTGGAGGGCGGGTCCTTGACCACGTTGGCGCTGGTCACCTCGAAGAGCAAACGCTGGGGAACCAGGGTGTTCCGGGACTTCTTCCAGAAATCCTGCAACTGCCTTGTGAGGGGCTGACTGCCCCGCTGCCCATCAGGTGGGGGGCTTCGTTCTGCATGAGCACATGACCAGTTACATCAATGGGCCTGGGGCTACGGTCGACATAAACCACATGCAGTGACCTCACTCATCCTCCCGACAGGTGAGACAGGCTTTATCTCCATTTGACATAAATGTAAACCGAAAGCCAGGGAGAGGTCTGGGGCCAAACACCGCGCCTAGCAGAGCAGACGGTCGACTCTAAATAAATATTTCCACCCCCGAACATCGCGAGCACATTGTTCGGATTTGTACATCCCGGATCCTGTACATTTAATGCCCGCAGCAACCTCGAGATGGGAGTGATTTCCCCCATTTGACACGAGGGAAAACTTGGCTCAGAGAGGTGTTGTGATTCTCTCAAGGTCACACAGCCAAGAGGAGGCTGGGGTGGAGGCCTAATGGAGCCCCAGGTCCCGCCTCTGTCCTCGGGAACTCGCCTGCATCTTCCCCCGACGCCCCGTCCGCGGCGGGCAGCGGGTCGGGGCCAATGTCTCCGTCGTCCTCGTCGTCCTCCTCCTCTTCGTCCTCGGCGCTGGTGAAGCTGAGGGTGCCGCTGAGGCGGGAGGACAGGCCCTCGGCGTCGTCGTCCTCTAGCTCCGAGCTCTCCGGGAACTGCTCGGCCTCCGGGCCGGCCGCCGCCTCCCCCGGGCTGTCGCCGGCCAGGGCGTGCCGCAGCCGGTGCAGGAGCCGTGAGGCCATGGCACCCTGGGGGGAGCGCGCGACGCTGGGGCTGGGGCCGGGGAGGGAGGGAGACCGCCCCCCACAACCGCGCGAGAAGGGGCGGGCCCAGTCAGGGGAGGGAGGGAGGGGCGCCGCGGAGGCCCCGCCCCTGCCCGTTGGGGGTCCTGCGAGCCCCGGGCGTCGCCTGGCGTCGTTTCCCTCCCACCCACGCAGCCTAGGGCCGAGCTCTGCCCGGGAGCGGCTGGGACCCTCCCCTTGTCTCTTTCGCCCCTTGGCGCGTCTCTCCCCCCCGGCGCCCGCGGTGCACCCAGCGGCGCGCGGTCCCCCGGGGTCCGAGTGCAGTCCCGGCAGCTTACCGAGGCCGGCCGGGCTTCCCCGGGCTCAGGCCGCTCCGAGCGCCGCTCCGGCCGCTTCCTGCCGCCGCCCCGCCCCCGGCCCCGCCCGCTCCCCGGAGCCTCCCGGGAATCCCGGGCCTTTCGCTCCGGGAGGGACTTGGGAATCCTGGGTAGGCCTGGGCGAACCCGAGCCTCCTGCGGGATCCTACCCAATCTAAGGGGGCTCACGCCCTCAGTGAAACCTCCCGCTCGTCCCGAAGATCCCGTCTGTCCCGGTTGGCCCCAATCTGTCCCACAATCTCCACCCAGCACTCTTAACTTTCCAAAGTCATTATGCCACCGTTGGAAGCCCATCTCTCTGGTGAAAAATTTGAGGCCAGGAGAAGACACGTGATCTGAGTTGGAATCTGGCCTCGATGAGCCTAGGTTTTCTCCTAAGTAAAACAGGAATAATTAAAACTAGTACTAATTTTTCAGCCTTTGAAAGGGCACTGACTGGTTCAGTGCCTGGCACAGAGCAGAGGCTGACAGATTGATCAGTTACATAGTGATTATTGTTTCCATAGTGTTCTCAGGTTCTTACAATTTCATAATTTCATTTGAGCCTCACACATAGGAAGTAGCAAACGGGGAAGTGAGATCCAGAAAGGCAGAGTTACTTGCCCAGAGTCACACAGCTTGCCAGAGGTTTCTGAGTGTGGGGCCTTGCAGCCTAGGTCTCCTGAGTTCCTAATTCTGGTTTGGTTTTGTTTTTTCCCCCCGACACACGGGAGGCGTGGTAATCTCAGCAGCTCTTCTAAAGGGCTGGCTGTGTTTCATCTTTTACCAGGAGGTCAGCAGGAGGGAGAATTTATTGTCACTTCTTGTCAAAAGCCCAAACTATCAGTCGCTAGCAGGGCAGATATTGTTGGTTATACAATTAAACAAATAAAATCTTTCTGACAATCGTTCCTACCCTTTCTGAATGGCACAAGAGAGAGGTGGAGGGAAATCGCTTTGAATGGAAAACATACTCCCTGCCCCGCTATGTGCAGAAAAGGCAGGGCTTTCATTTGAGGCTCCACTGTGTCCTACATCCTGTTCTAGGCACTTTATATGGGGTCACATGTCACACTCAACCTCTTGGGGGAGGGGCTGTTATTGGACAATAATGGTCCATTTTCAGGATGAAGAGGCAAATTGACTTCCCCAAAATCCAGAGCTAGGAAATAGGGGAGCTGGGATTTATGGCCAAGTCTGTGTAATTTCAAGGCTCTAACTACTCTTCATTCAGCTTAGCAGTAGGGTGTTGGGGCAAAAAAGGCCCCCTTCATTCATTGATTGATTCAACACTCACTTATTCACCAAACACCAAACAAGAATATTAAGTTGTATTTTGGCATGTTTCACAAGTCTGGGTACAAGGCAGGTGTTCAAAAAAAAAACCATGGGTTGTCAGAAATCTGGTTTGGCACTTCTTTTTTATAGATGGGAGGTCTGAAGGTCAGTGAGGGGAAGGGACCTACCTTGGGTCACACAAACAGGACCAGAACTAGATCTCCTGATGTCTTGTATCCTCCACTATCCTTGGATTCTGTGTAATATCTCCCCATAGCCTCCCTGAGAGATGGTCATGGAATTCCTGATTGCATACATTCAGTAACAGGAAGCTCATTATCTCCCGAGGCTTTCCGTTCCTGTTATTATTCAACCACGACAGTTAGGAAGTTCCTTCTCATAACCAGATGTCACCCAGTTCAGTTAGTCTTATAAAGAACAAGATATTTATTGAGCACTTGCTAAGTGCCACGTGCTGAGGTGCTGGGGAATGCAGTGATGAACAGGTAAGTGTCTCTGGTCCACGGAACTCAGAACAGGTCATGTCATGTGGCATGCTCAGGGATATGATTGAAGAAACTACCAGAAAACCACCTTGGACCGCTTTGGCCTGGGTAGAGGAGGAGGGATCCTGAAGGAAGTGATGTTATTTTTGATTTGTATTTTTTTTTTGCAATTAATCTCTACACCGAACATGGGGCTCGAACTCAAGATCCCAAGATCAAGAGTCGCATGCTCCACCGACTGAGCCAGCCAAACACCACAAGGAAATGATGTTAAAGCAGAGAAAGACGGGGATGTCTGGGTGGCTCAGTTGGTTAAGTGTCCGACTTCGGCTTAGGTCATGGTCTCATGGTTTGTGAGCTCGAGCCCCACATCAGGTTCTCTGTCAGCACAGATCCTCTATCCGCCCCCCCTCTGCCCCTCCTCTGCTCGTTCTCTCTCTCTCTCTCTCTCTCTCTCTCTCTCTCTCTCAAAATAAATAAATAAACTTAAAAAAATTTGAGAAAGATGACAGGGAAGTAGGCAGGTGTAGAGAAAGAAGACAGAATTACTGGCAGGAAAAAAACCCCAGCATGTACAAAGACCTGAAGGCTAGAAAAGGTGGTGTTTGGAGCCCCATTTTAGTCTGACCAGAGCAGCAGGCAAGATGTGGAGGAAAGGGGATTGGGATTGGAAGGGTCAAGGGGAATAGATAAATTCGGACCTTCTGTATTTCCCTGAATAAATGAAAGAACAAATCAGGGAACAAATGATTGCTGAGGGTTCCACACTCTGTTCCAAAGGAATCCTGCAGTTCCAGGGCTCACATCCAAATTGGAATCCCCTGGTGTCGCTGCCCCTTGGCCCTCTGCCTGGACAGGGGAGGCCTTCTGTAGCCTGGCCTAGCTCCACTGAGCTTTTCTTGGGAATGTCTATAAATAGAGGAAGATGGGCTGGGCTGCCACTGTCCGTCTGCCTTCCTTGGAATCCAGCCTCCTTTCACTGGCCCCAGGCTCTGTGCTTAGTTGTCTTAGTGCTCTTTCTGTTGACTTAGCCACTGTCCACAGCATCACCTACCCCTCCGACATCCACCCTAGGCTCTGTGGATTCTCGGGGTGGACCCCCTCTGGACTGGACTCGCTCTGCACATCCCTTCGCTCTCCAGACGGCCAGCTGAGCTGCTCCAGACTTCCTCACCGAGCTCTAGGAATGGGCCAGCTGCCCCTTTACCCACGTAGAGAACCTGCCCCTAGTCCTCTAGTCTCCCTCTCCCTCAAAAAAGTGAATCCCAAACATCTTTTCCCTGGAGAAGGTGTATTTGAGAGATGGATCTGCTTTATTTCTTTTCTTTTTTCTCTTTTTAAAATTTTTAGGTTTATTTATTTTGAGAGAGAGAAACAGAGCACGTGAGTGAGGGAGGGGCAGAGAGAGAGGCAGAGAGAGAGAATCTCAAGCAGGCTCCTTGCTATCAGCACAGAGCCCGATGTGGGGCTCGAACTCACAAACTCTGAGATCATGACCTGGGCTGAAGTCAAGAGCCCCACACTTAACCAACTGAGTCATCCAGGAGCCCCTTGGGAACTGCTTTCAGAGTTTATTTCTCCTCCAACTACATACCCATTTCCCGGACCCCTCCATAGATTTCTTATTTGGATAGGACTTCCCTTGAGGATTAATAAGAATCACCCAACATGACTATAGACCTTTACGATTTACAAAGGTCCCCCGGGAAAAGGGAGTAATAATAGCTTCTATCTCAGAGTATGAGCACCAGATGAGATCACGTGGTTAAAATGCTTAGCACAAAGTGTGGCACGTCGTAGAGGTTCACAAACCGTGGCTGTCACTTCCTCCTCGCCCCCTCCCCTGCCTTCTACCATGGTTCAAAGACAGGACATTCCACTTGCCAAGCATCAACCCTCTGGAGCTGGCACAAGCTAGGTGACTTGTACCTGGGCCCCCGTTTACCGTGGTCTCTCTGTGAGGGAGGTTATGACCGTCCCCATCTCCGTCTCGCAGAGAAGGAAACTGAAGCTCAGAGTGGCATCGTCACCTGCCTAAGAGTGCATGGCTTGCAGAGACAGGATTTGGATCTTGGGTTTTAGACTTCAAGTTTTGTTCTCTTCCCAGTCTACCTTGCTGCCTCACTTGTCTGTCTTCTGATTGTCCTTACTCATCTTGGAGCAAACATGACTCTTGAGCAGGGGCTTGCTAAGGCGGTGAGCAGGGCGGGTTCTCCTCCCAAGAATCTAGGACATCAAGGCCTGCCACCTGCTCAGAGGCTTAAATTTCTCTGCAAGGGCCCTTGGCTAAATTAGGTAATGGGCTAGGACTCTGGGATGGGGCGGGGGTTGGGGGGGAGGCACTCACTGACCCCAGGATCTGATTGGCTGGGGCAGCCAGTCCTGGGGAGCAGGGAGGTGGGAGGGGAGGGAGCCCCTACAAATCCTAGGGGCTGGAGCAGGCCAGGGCAACTTTGGGTGGTGGAGTGTCTGAGGCGGTGACCTACAGCAGAGGAGGCCCTGTGACTAGCAACCATGGTAAGGACAAGAAAGGACTTCAGCCCTTTGCTTGCTGGAGCACCTCTGGACCTCTCCCAGGCCAGATCTGGGTGCTCTGTAGTTCAGTAATTGGATGTTTGAAGATGGACCGTGAAGGTTCCTGGAGCCTGGGTGTCTAGAAGGAAGCCTGGGGAAGAAGCCCTTGGACTTCTCCAGAAAGGGGAGGGCTGGGATGTTCCGGGTATTGCCAACTCCCTGCAGACCTGAGGCTTTGGCAGTGTTGGTCATGGAAGTGTGAGGGGGTCCTAGCTTGTCTCTCTCATGGTGGGGACTCCGAGGGCCAGAGCGAGTCACCCAGTGAGCCAGTGGCAGGGATGGGCTAGAAGTCTTGCCAAACCTTCCTACTGCCAGTGAGAGAAGACTCTTCTGGAAGAGGGGAGGTCTGCAGGGTCTCAAGTCCAAGAGCTTCAAGGGTGAGGAGAAGGGGCAGAAGAGGACAGACCCCAGCCTCTCAGAGGGGGGTTCTAATCTGGGGCTGTCATGTCAGCTGAGGTCCCCCACCCCACTTCACTTCAAGGGGTAACTAGACCCTGGAGGACAGCTGCTGTGGCCCACGCCAGACTAAAAATAGCCGACTCTCCTGCATGGACAAGGAGGAGGGAGGAGGGGAGGGGGGGGCAAGGAGGAAGGCATCAGCCAGCCCGCCAAAGAACACCTTGGCCACCTCAGCCCCTCCTCCTCACCAGCCTCAGTCCAAAGCCCCATAGCCAGTTGGCTTGGCTTGCATGTGGCCAGATCCCCTCTCTCGAAATCTTACTTTCACCTCCACAAGGCCCCCATTATATTCGGCCCAGCATGAGTGGTATTTACTCCGATGACTGAATGATAAGAAGGAAGCTTAAAATCTCCATCTCCGCAAGTTCTTGGAGGGGAGGGATGCTGTGTCTGAATCTTCTTGGTTTCAGTGCCTAGTCTTTGGCCTGATGGGCACTTAGTAGGTGCTCAGCGACTTTGCGTTGCATTATTGTTTATTTGAGAACATACGTTTATTGAGCACCTATTACAGTGCCAGGCTCTGTCAGGAGCTAGGGAAAAGTGGGAAATCATGCTGGAACAGTGCTGGCACTTTACAAAACCCTTTCACACCCCCAATGCTATCTCATCTCTGAGAAGCTGCTGAGAAGAGATAAAGTTACAATAAGTGACTTGCCCAAGGTTAGTGGGTTAGGGATTCCTGACCTGGCATCTGACTGGCAAGTTTGAAGACCTTGGGCGTAATCCGTTTTCTCCCTAGCCCTTCATAACTGGGGCCAGGTGCTGTGAGAACATGCAGAAGGTGTTGCTAGTTTGGCCTTGTTCTTCTGGAAGACCAAAGGGCACTGACAGAAGGGGGTTAAAGAGAATGGGGTTGAGACAAGAATGAGCTCGGGGGTCTGCCCCTTCTTCTCTCTGACTCTGCGTCTTCTGCAGACGGACCAGCAGGCAGAGGCCCGGTCCTACCTCAGCGAGGAGATGATCGCTGGTGAGTGCAGGTGGGCGGGCGGGCTGTTGGGGGGATGTGTGCTGGGCAACGGTGTTGGAACAGGGTGGGAGACAAGGTGTGAGGCTGACAGTCCAGGCAGCCCCACTTCGGTCTTCTGCCTCGTTCCTCCGGCAGAGTTCAAGGCCGCCTTCGACATGTTTGACGCTGACGGTGGCGGGGACATCAGCGTCAAGGAGTTGGGCACGGTGATGAGGATGCTGGGCCAGACACCCACCAAAGAGGAGCTGGATGCCATCATCGAGGAGGTGGACGAGGACGGTGAGGCGGTGGCCCTCCAAGGCAGGGCTGGGACGGTGGCGGGAGAGGTGGGCATCCAGGGCTCAGGCTCACTCACCACCTGCTCCCCACAGGCAGCGGCACCATCGACTTCGAGGAGTTCTTGGTCATGATGGTGCGCCAGATGAAAGAGGATGCGAAGGGGAAGAGCGAGGAGGAGCTGGCCGAGTGTTTCCGCATCTTCGACAGGTGCACTGGGGGCCTGGGAGCCGAGAAGGCGCTGGGCTGGGCGAGTCTGGCCGGCCGGGCACTTACGTTCTCGGAGTGGGGTGGCGGTGAGGGAGGGGAGGCGTCGACGTGGCCAGGGCAGCTCGCCCCTGCCTGTCCTGAGCCCTACGCTGTCCCTTCGCTCCAAAAGGAACGCAGACGGCTACATCGATGCGGAAGAGCTGGCTGAGATTTTCAGGGCCTCCGGGGAGCACGTGACGGACGAGGAGCTCGAATCCCTGATGAAAGACGGTGACAAGAACAACGACGGCCGCATTGACTTCGACGGTGAGGGCCGCGAGAGCTTGGTGGCGGTGGGCCGGGGGCCGGGGGGCGCGCCACGCGGGAACGTCCGGGGCGTGGCACCCACATGAACGTCCTTGGCTTTGTGGGCAGGGTGGGGAGCTCTCGGCGGTTTTGTGCAAGATTTCCTCCCCCTCTCCTTCCCCGCAGAGTTCCTGAAGATGATGGAAGGCGTGCAGTAAGAAGTCGGCTTCTCCCCCGCCCCGACCGCGCGTCCCTCGGGCCCGGGCGGTGCCACCCCGCCCCGTCCCACTCTCCGCCCCGGGAGGGAGGCGCGGCCCCTGCTGGCTCTGTGTCCAGAAAGAATAAAAACAGACGCTGAGAAGCACGTAGCCTGAGTGAGGGGAGGAGCAGGGGAGTGGGTGTCATGGCCCGCCGGGCTGGGCCGTGGCCCAGGGCGCCAGCCGAGCGCACTTGGGATCCGAGGAGGGGCGACCCGAGTTGCCTGACGCGCCGACGCGCTGGTCAGCTTCCCGGCCGGCTCCTGGTAGCTGGCGCTGGGCGTGGGCAGCTCGGCCGACGGGCTGCGGTGGCGCCTGGCGCTGGAGGAGGGTGGCCGGGGCCTCGGGGCTGTCGGGGTGAGTGAGGGTGCCCGGGATGGGGGTAGGGTGAGGGCGCCGCAGGCGACCGAGGCCCCTTTCCTTCCCTACCGTCCCTCCTTTCTGGAGCCTTTTTGGGTCTTTGGTGCAGACTGCCGGGCTGGGGAGGGAAAGGGGAGTATCCCTCCGTTCCAGGCAGCATTCGTTCCTGCTTGACTTTTTCTACTTCGTCTGTTCTGACGTCTTCGTCTCCACCCTGGACCCCTGCCTCCAGCCCCGGCCAATGGGCTCAACACACGGCCGTCAGCACGATGGAGCCAAAAGAAATCTGACCTTGCTCCTCCCCCGTTGAAAGACCTTCAAGGCTCCCCATTGCTTCTAGAATCCAATCCAAATTCCTTTCTCCTCCTTCCCTCCCCTCTGGGCTCCAGTCACGCTGGGCGATTTGTCACTCCTGCCCTGGACAGTGGGGGTGCACTTTCAAGCCTTCTGGCTTTTGCTCCTGCCTTCTCCCTCCTTGGAATGCCCTTCCTCCTCTAAAAAGCCTGGCAAGTTTCTCAGCCCAGCTCAGATACCACGTCAAAGATACCAGGACCCAGCTCAGATACCACCTTCTCCCTTGATCCCTTCTCCCACTGGCTGTGCTCTGGCTTCTGTAACTCTTTGTGCACGACTCGATCACAGCAGGCAGCAGGTCAAAGCTAATGCCGCGCAGTGGTGCCTTAGCTTTAGAGGCAGGGTGCCTCTGAATGAGTTCGAACCCTCACTGCCATGACAAACCACTCCGTAATTCAGTTTCCTACTCTGTAAAATGGGGATAATGAGAATCATCACAACCTTGCAGGGTTGTGAGAACAAGTTAGTTTGTTAGTGCAGAGCGCTTAGAACAGAGTGTGACACGTACTAATGCTGTTATTATTTTTAAATGTTTATTTGAACAAATAAGTACATTCGAGAGCCCAACGTGGGGCTCGAACTCTCGAACGGTGAGATTCTGACCTGAGCCGGAGTCAGACGCTTAACCCGACCGAGCCACCCAGGAGCCCCACTAACGCTGTTATTAATGTCACTACTACCACGTTGAAACCCTGACTGGTGCGGTTATTCATCGCTACAGTCCTCCCTTTCCAGTTCCTTCGTGTTCTTGGCTCCCCTTTCTGAGGCATTCATGTTTCCCAGTTTCTATTTCCAGCCGGGGTCAGCACTCATCACCAGGACCGCTTGCTGTGTGCTGTGCCTTGCGGGCCTGTCTGATTGATGCACATAACCCTAGAGGCAGGCAGAGGCTGTTCTGTCCGTTTTACAGCGGAGGAAGGCGGTGACGTACCCGGGCACACACATGTGGAAACAGGAGCAAGGCTCTTAACTGTGGCACCACCTGCCTGTGGACAGTTCTCCCTAGCTGCCCTTAGAACTTCACACCCGTCCTGCTCTAATCTGATAAATTCCCCATCTCAGAGATGGCACCCTGGAGTTCTGGAGCCGCCTTCCCACCCGCGGTTTGCTCTGGTCTGCTGCTTTCCTTCTGTCTCCTTACTCTTTTATCCGTCCTCTCTGAGCCCGCTCAGTGTTGTGACTCAGAACAGTAGTTAACCTCCTGGCCGTTCCCTCCCCTCAAGGCTGCCAGAAGCAGCTTTCTGACACCAAATCCTACTCAAGGCTTTATTAGGTGCCTCAAGGTAAAGCCCCTGTATTTTATTATTTTTACTTTTTTAAAGTTTATTTATTTTGAGAGAGAGAGAGTGAGAGAGAGGACTGAGAGCAGGAGGGGCAGAGAGAGAGAATCCCAAGCAGGCTCCATGCTATCAGCAGAGTCTGGCGTGGGGCTCGAACTCATGAACCATAAGATAATGACCTGAGCTGAAACCAAGAGTCAGTCGCTTAACTGACTGAGCCGCCCAGGTGCCCCAGAACCTTCTCGGTAAAGGCCTTTAATTTAAAGGCCTTACAAGCCCTTTGCGACCTGACGTCCATGCCACTATGCCACTATTCCATACTGCTGAACTTCTTGCTATCCAAGGAGTGTGCTCCCTTCCTTATCCCTCCCTCATGGCCCAGTCCATTCTCCAGAAAGCCCTCCTTGACTCTCCTGGTCTTTGTTAGGTGCCCCACCTCTGAGCTTTCATAGTACCCAACATCTAAGGAGGGCTTACCACATGCCAGGCACTACTCTAAGGTCTGTCTGTCCTATGAGGTAGCTACTAATATTTCCATTTTACGGAGTGGCTTAGTCTAAATGTACCCAAGTAACAGGGAGGGGTGTGGGGATTCTAACGATTGTTCTGCCTGTGAGGCCTGAGCTCCTAACCACCACTCTTATGGCACTTATTCAACCCCCACTGACCTGCCTGTCTGCCCCCTGACCTTCAGCCTCTGAGGACAGGACTGTGTTTTTTCCCCTGCTTGATCCCCAGCCCCAAGCATAGGGCTTGTACTGCAGGCGCTCAGTAATGGTATGGGGTGAATGGGAACAATACCTTCTCCGTCTTGTTGCAAGTGCCAGAAACCTAAATCAGATGGACTTAAACTAAAAAGGGATTTGCTGGCTCACGAAACTGGGATGCTGAGGCGTCAGCTGGAGGCCAGTCTCAATGTCACCTCCATCTCCCAGCTACTGGTCTCTGCTTGGCTTTCTCCCATCTGCAATTGTCTGCACCAGCTGCCCAGACTCCCTCCTCTTTTAAGGCAACCTCCTCTTAATAGGCAACCCTATTAGTAAAATCATTTTACTTTCTCCCAGGGATTAATTCTAAGGAACACTCTGATTGGTTCTGAGCTATAGGCCACCCCTGTGACTGACACAAGGCAGGCCATGTGGCCATCTGGGTGGCCCAAGAATTGGATCAAGGACCACGTGGAGAAGCCTCCTAATGCAGACAAAAAAATATACCCGCCTTGGCCAGCATTTAGTAAGGATCATCTCAGTGCTACTTTCTGAGCTGTCTTCTTAGACATCCTCTAGTCACGTATTTTCAAAGTTGAGAGAGCCTCAGAATCCCGGAGAGCTTGTTGGGGCCAAGAATTTGCATTTCTAACAAGTTCCAGGTGGAAGGGCCACGCCTTGAGAACACCGCTCATCTTCAACTTCGGGAGGAATGCAGATCCTCAGGCCCCACACAGACCCACTGAATCAACATCTGCACTGGAGGTAGACCCCAGGCAGACTTCTCTGCACATCCGATTGGGCAGCACTGCCGGGAGAGCTAGCCACACAGTGTCAGCCAAATCCCATCCCAGATCCACAGGCCACTTCTCACCTGCCTGCTCCGTGGGGGCACAGAGCAGGGAAGGAGCCTGGGCTGGCAGGAATAAGAGAAAAGTGAGAACCTTCCTGATGCCTTCCGCTGCGGTATCCTCCCCCCCACTCCCCCGCCGAGGCCTGCGCAGTCAGCTGCTGGCAGAGCTGGGTGAGGCCAAGACCCAGGCGGTGTTGGAGGGCATCTTGCTGCTGTGTTGGTCCACGTTGGAGATTTTCCTGCAGTACCTGGGCTGGGGCCATCACCTTACTCCACCTTTCCCCCTGCCCAGACCCCAACTGGTCAGCACAGGAGTTTCCTCTCAGGGCCCCAAAGGCTGGGGCCTGTGGCAAGCCAGTGGAGAGGGCCTAGGGGCTGGGGGCCTGGGCCAGTGGGTACAGGAGCGGGAGGAATCGCTGGTGATGAGTGGGTGAATGTGAGTGGGGGCATGGGGGGCCTGGGGCAAGGGGGGAGTCGGGAGCTGTCCTGAGGTCTCTGCCCGGGAAGAGGCATTCCCCGGCTGTCTCCCAGACCCCAGGCCTGCTTAGGGTGAGCTGAGTGCTTTCTTTTTCCTTTTTCAGGACCAGAACATCCCGTCATAAAAGGTGGCTGGTCCTCACCTCCCAACCCCCTCCTGTGTGCACGTGTGCACGTACACGCTTTCTTCTTAAAAAATTTTTTTTTTAAGATTTATTTTTGAGACAGAGAGAGACAGAGCATGAACCGGGGAGGGTCAGAGAGAGGGAGACACAGAATCTGAAACAGGCTCTAGGCTTTGAGCTGTCAGCATAGAGCCCGACGCGGGGCTCAAACTCACGGACCACGAGATCATGACCTGAGCTGAAGTCAGACGCTTCACCGACTGAGCCACCCAGGCGCCCCCGTACACGCTTTCTGATTCAGCCTCATCTGTAACTCAGCTGGGCAGCTCCAGTATCCACTGACGTCCCTGGTTCATGTCACAACTCTACAGAGGCATTTTGTGAGACCCATCTTATAGGTGAGGAATCAGATGCAGTCATGAAATGACTAAGCTCATAGAGGAACGAGTCCTCATCACCCCTGTGCAGCCACACAGCCTCTCAGCTGCTTCTAGTCCCTGGAGAGGAGCAGGGCAAGGGCCTGGACCCTACTCCACCCATGCTGAACACTCCCAACCCTGAGGAAATTACAAGGCAACTTGTACAAAAAAACAAAACAAAAAAAAAAACAAAACCCAACCAATGTATTTATTTAATATATTCATCACAAGGGCTCAACCAGACACTTAATTTAAAAAACAGAAATAAAACAAAAATAACACCACAGTTTAAGATACAGAGTCCTAGGCAGAAATGAAGGAAAGGACAGACCGTCTAAGGAGAAAATAAAAAGACAACACAAGGAAAGAGGCTAGACAGTCAGGGTTCTTGGCTGGAGACCTGCTTTGAGTAGGTTTCTTGCAGATACTTCTTGAATGCTGGAAGAGAACAGGCAGGTATCAGGGAGTGGTGGGGACGGGGGTTAAGATGCACATGAGGGCAATCAAGGATACAAAATCTGGGGAGCTGGAGAGGATTTCTTAGCACAACAGAGTCCCTTTTGCTGCCCACCCGGTCAGGTCTTGGGGAGGGGTTCTGCTTCCAGTGAGGCTGGGGAGGTGACTGGGGGGCCTCAGTGAGCAAATCGTTTGCACAAAGCTTTGCCTTCTACTTAAAAAGCCCCTCAACCTACATTAACGTGGGAAGAGTTTCCTGATTTTTATAGCAAACAGGCAAATCAGAAAACACCAAGGCAGAGGCAGAAGTGGATTCCCTAGGTTGACATCCACTCCCAACCCAGTCCTCAGGACACAGTCCCAAGTCACCAAGATCCTTCTGTGTGAGGGAGCCTTTGAAGGCTGGGGAGGGATCACCCGGTGCCGGGAAAGGATGGAGGACCCACCTGTGGGGTTTTTCCAGAGCTCAGCAGCATGTGTGTTCAAAGGGCTATCGATGTTAGGTTCTATGGACGGACAGAAAGAGAATAATCAGTAGGGGTAGAAGAGGCTGGCCTGGGGGAATCCCGGGAGGCCTGACAGGTTCCCGGGTTCAGGGGACGGGCTGGTCTCAGAAGTCACCTCCTAGCAGGCTCTGGATGGACAGCAGGATGGTCCTGACATCATACAAGGCAGACCACTTGTCCTTCAGGATGTCCAAGCAGATGTTACCCTGGGTGTCCACGTTGGGGTGGTAGCAGGGCGTGAGGAACTTGACCGTGGGCGCATTGTAAGGGTAGCCACTGGGGAACTCCAGGGAGAGTTTATACCTCAGGTCCTCGTATACCTGGCATCGGAGAAACAGGTGGGGAGTACACCTCCCACCCTGAGCCTCACAGCCCAACCCAAGCCCCAAAAAGGGGATTGCTAGGACCTTTGGGTTTATCTGGGACTTGACAAAAGACAAAGTGTTGCAATGGCTCTGGTTCTTTCTCACATATCTGGCAGGGACATCAGTGATCCTTATCCTACAGATAAGGGGCGTAAACTGGCATCCTGAGGGTTACCACAGCTGTGCTTTAGTCAGTTATAACATTAGATACTAACATGTAAAAACCAGGATGTTTTAGACATATACCCAGATTTTTTTATTCTTTAAAAGATTTTATTTTTACGTAATCTCTATACCCAACGTGGGTATAGACACAACCCCAAGATCAAGAGTCACACGTTACACTGACTGAGCCAGCCAGGCACTCGTGGATTTCTGACTAATCGTAAACCAGATGTGGAGCAGGGCGCCTGGGTGGCTCAGTCGGTTAAGCGTCTGACTTTGGCTCAGGTCATGAACTTGCGGTTTGTGAGTTTGAGCCCTGCACTGGGCTCTGTGCTGACAGCTCAGGGCCTGGAGCCTGCTTCTGATTCTGTGTCTCCCTCTCTCTCTGCCCCTAACCCATTCGCATTCTGTCTCTGTCTCTCTCAAAAGTAAATAAACATTAAAAAAAATTAAAAATAAAATACCCCAAAACCTACCAACCAAAACCCAGACATGCAGCAATGGCAAGCTGCCATCTTGGGACTTACTTGAGCCCTTTCATCGGCCAAAGTCCTCATGTACCCTCCATTCTCCTTTTTGTCTGGCCCCCTGTAGGCACTTAAGATGGGAAGCCCTGCTTTAAACCCAACCTCTTACTGTACAGAGGGAGAGACGAGGCCATAGGCTCAGAGCACAAGGCCATAGGCCAGCACGAGGTCCTGGCAGGGGAACGTCCTGCCAGGCTGAAGACTTGAAGCTGACCTGCACTTGGATTTCTCCTCCTACCTCTCCCCAGACCCAGCCAAGTCACACTCACCGACCTCAACCCTACACTTACTGTGCCAGCTGCTCCATGGATGGTCCCCACCCATTTGAAAAGGTTGTCGGATTCAGGGAAGGCAGAAATTCCTTTGTCACCAGACATCTGGGGGAAGAAACAACACCTGCTGGGCTGCAGACTACACTTTTAGGGGTCAGTGGGTGAACTCCTTCCTCTGAAGCGCATCACATTTTGATCCGAAATAAAGCAACCAGACCAAATTGACAGGCTTTTCTGGGGAAGCGATTCAGTTCTTGGGGGCTGAACCTTCCCCTTTGGGGAGGGGTACTGGGTATGTTAAGGAGAGAGGGGTTATGCAGAGAAGCAGAAGGGAGCTCTGTACCTCCAATCTTGTTGGGTGCTGGGAATTCAACTGAGCATGCCAGTGAGTGCTGGTTACACACAAAGCTTCCAGATCATTCACAGACTAGGTAGATTTACATAGGGGCACTGAAGGATTTGAGTTGATATTCAGGGTTAATGCAGACAAGGTCATCTGGGAAGAAGCATTTCAAAGTATGACAGGATTAAGAATATTAAGGGTGGAGAGCAGGGTATGGGTAAATCTCCAGGCAAGGAAGTAGGACCAGGCAGGATAGAGGGAAAGCCTTGTATGGTTTCAGGGAACTGTATTTTAGAGAGAACTTCATGGTGGGGGTGGGGGTGGGATGGGGAGTAGACACTGCTGGAAGGAAAGGTGTAGGTGGGGTATATGAACTTCTTCCCAGAAGGGCGCCAACTGGACTCGTGTTTTAATCCCCTGCACTATGTCTAGCAAAGAACCTGATGTACGAAAGTCGCTGATTAGCGGAGGGGAGTGGGAGGTGGAGGGTGGAAGAACTGGTTGGGGGGTCTGGGCACGTAGTCACTCACCATAAGGGTCATCAGCTCCTGCTGTAGCCTGCAAAATGAGTGCTGGGAGTCATCTGGGAGTCTGGAGGAGCCAGGGCTCCAGGCGGTGCTTCTCCCCCCACCCCAATCTCTCTGGAGGAGCTGTCATGGAGGCTTCCCCTACCCCGAGGTCAGACTTCAGCGGGGGCACACTCATTTCCACTTCCATAGGAGGGTCCCAGTGAGTCCTCACCCTTCCTAATTCCAGGCTCCCGCAGGGCGGTCTGGCTTGTTCTTCACTCCCTCAGCTTCTCTGACGTCTCTCCCCGTGCCGGGTCCCAATTTCCACCCACTTCCGTCCCCACTCTCCCCCCGCCCCCCGCCAAGTCACCGAAGGTCCCAGTCACACTTTCATCTTGGCTTACCCGCGGAGGATCCTGGCAGCCTGCCTCCCCCTTCCGTCCTCCTTCGGGAGGCCCTCCCAGGGCGGCCCGAGCTCCCGGCGTGCCCTCCTGTCCCCGTATCTGCCCGCTCAAGGAGGAGGTGGGGGCCCGGAAGTCCGAGGTCTCGACCCCAAGGCCCAGGGCGTGCTGGGCACGGCCAGTGTTACCTCCATACCGCTCACCTCTTGCCCACGGGGCCCCGGGCAGCGCCCCCGCTGGGCTCGGCTCCTTTGCGGGCGGCGGCGACGCTGGCGGCGGCTGGGTCGCGGTTCTGGGAAGCCATCCGGGCGGCGCGGGGAGGGAGACAGGAACTCGGAGAGCACAACTGCAACTGCAGGGCTGGGGGCCCGCCCGCCCGCGTTTGAATTGTAACCCTCCGGCTGCACCAGCCAATCAGCGGCTCGCTTGGGTTTGATCCAGCCAATGAGGAGCGCCAGAGCACTCTGTAACTGCGCAACTGCTAGACCCACCCTCCAGCGTACCACTATTGGGCGGCAGGAACAGACTTCTGATCGACGATTGGTAGAAGAGGCCGCCATTAACTAACGGATCTGCAGCGGATTGGTGGCCTTTGGAAAACGCCGACCATTAAAGGGCCAAGAAAAAGTCCACGTGGGATGATGAACCCTTCCAGGACAAACGCCGGGATGCGGCTGGGAACGGCCGGCGCGCTCAGCCAGGATCCCTACGCCCAGGGGAAGGGAGCGTCCGGGTCTCGTTGACGTTGGTACTTCTTCCCTCAACCCGGAAACCCCTGGTCCTCCATCTATTATAATGTCCCGGGCACCTCTGAAAACTCATGCGAGGGGAATGATGGCCAGAACAGGAGACTCTTAGAAACGGGCTCATAACGCTGCCTCTCCAACCGTCCTCTGGGACCTCGGACACGACATTTCGTATCTTAACCTGTAAAACGGGGGAGGTAATGAAAGCCTCTCATTTTCTGGTCTGTCATCAACCCCTATGGATGCCAGCCATCACATTCTGGCACTTCGTCTATACCTTAGGGGATGAAGAAATAAGAGAGACAGGGAAGGTTAACAAAGCACATGATGTCCCCAGCCTCGTCTCATAAAGCAGATAATGCCTGGGGCAGTGGGACTTCACTGGGTCTGACCTGGAATGGGGGAGGGTAGCTGGTCATCTTTTCCTGTGCCCCCTTCTTCTAGAGCCCTTGGTAATCCGTCCATCCCTACAATGCAGACCACACAGCAAGCTCACTATGTTTATTACAAACTGTTTAATTGCTTCTTAACCCGATAACTTTACAAATATAGAACCACGTGCCATTCTGGGGGTGCTCTGTAATGAGTCACTACAGACTAGCCCAGGCAGTTTAATGCCGCTGAGATCCATCCAGGAGCAGTCCCGGCAGTGGCCTCAGCCATGTGGGGGAGGGCCTTGGGAGGAGGGCTGCCAAGTGTGGCCAGGGGACCCGGCTTCAGGTCTGAGGAGGTGCTTCAACAGCACGATGCTCATGCTCTGTCCGTAGTGTCTCCATGTACTTTCGCATCTTCTCAACCATCCAGGAGGGTAGCACAAAGGATTTCAGCTCCTCCAATTTCAGGTCCAGGCATCCTCTGGAACAGACGTTGAGGAGAGTTGAAGCAAGGGAGGGTATGGGCCCAGGCTCACCCCAAGGGGCTACTGTGATGGGCGGGGAGAGGCAGGGGACAGATGACTGGTTTTACCTGTAGTCATCACTGGCAGCAAGGTCCCGGATGTCCTCCTCAATGAGGAGGTAGGCCTGAGGTGGGAGCAAAGGAGAGTGGTCACTGCCTTTGATTCAATTCAACTCAACAACACTTGATTAAACATGTGCTTACTGTCAGGGCTGGAAGGGAGAGGGGCACGATCTACAATTTAGGAGGGGAGACTGAGTAGGGAGAGACTGGGGAACAGCGCCCTGAGACCACCTTTCACACATACAGAAACTTTATGGGTTAGGGAGTGGGACTGGTGACTTATTTATGGCCCTTTCCTCTTAAAAAAGGCCTCTGAGGTAGCTTAAAATGAAATGGCAAGAGAGCTAGCAAAACACATATGGAAACAGGAAATCAGGAGGAGGAAGCCATATGTTAACTCTAAGAACGAAGATAATCTGGTTTTGAACTTCATGGCAAAAGGGAAAACATGAGAAGCTGCACACACTGCTGTGGTCCTGGGGCCTACGGAACAGCTTTGGCACAATGCCACGGTCTGCAGTGGGAGAGAGCCCTCTCATGAGCTCACCATACAGGGGATGTCATCCGTCACATGAGAAAGTCTTCTGTGAGAGACAGTTCTTTCTGCTCTTATGGTCAGGATTGTGTGTCCCCTGAGGAATCTGTTTTCACCTTATGAGCACTGTGAACTATCTAACAGATGAGGTGTCCTTGAGAAGGGCCTAGAGCTAAATTTGTGAAAACCCATGGAAGTGTGCTGGTTTATCAAGTCAGCAATTAAAAAAAATTAAAAAAAGTCAGCTGCTAGTCTTGCAGCGCCTGGGTGGCTCAGTTGGTTGAACATCCGACTCCGGCTCAGGTCATGATCTCATGGTTCGTGAGCTCGAGCTCAGCATCAGGCTTACTTCTCAGTGCAGAGCCTGCTTTGGATCCTCTGTCCCCCTCTCTCTGCCCCTCTCCTGCTCAAGCTTTCTCTCTCAAAAATAAAAATTAAAAAAGAAATAAAGCTCGTCTTGCTTATCGCTTAACTTTAGATCCTGTCCTTCCTTTTTCCCATCGATTTCTTATTTATGTTATGTTGCGTTTTATGTATCAGTGCTAAGCTCCCTGACATCTTCTTAAACAGGGGGTAGGAATAAGAAGAGTACTAAAAAGAAGATGGTTTTTCCTTGCCAGAAAGGAGATGGCATACTGGTTCGCAAGGCCACTGAGTTCTAACAGGTGCAGTCACAGTGGTGCGACTGAGGCCTCAGGTGGGAGACACTGCACGTGATGAACAAAACCCTGCTACTTTTAGAACACACACAGCGATGATTTTCCCCAAGATTGTTGCTTGATATAAGCTAAGTACTCTTTAAGCAGAGGTGATTCTGGAAAGGGCTGCTAGGTGTGGCAAACAAGTTTTACTGCATGTGCTAACTCCTACTGACAAGAGGTGCTGCCTGGATCACTGTGTTGGGAAGATTCTATAGCTGTGTCTGGTAGAAGAGTGTTGTGATCCACGAGTGCAATCTGTCAATGGGCACATGAGGGGAAAGTAGCGTTAAGTGTGTCTGGTGCTTGACATTTGTAGGCACAGCGAATACAATCTAAATACAAGGGATGATGTGGGAGGCTGAGGGAGTGGTGTGTGGGAAGGGAATCCAGGGATTAAGTCCGACCTTCAGCATGAAGGAATGGGCCGGGCCCTCTCCACCCTGACAAGTCTCCCTTTCCACATTCGTCAGGCTTTGAGTCTCACTGAGTCTCACGTGGAGGTAGGCCGGAACCTCGGTCCCCGGGCTGGGTGGGTCTCTGACATGGCACGTGTGAACAGTGCTTACCATCTTCCCTCCTGTTGCCCGCATGTGATGCTGCTCGGCCAGCCAGTGCTTGTCCTGGGGGTCAGCTGCGTACTGTGAGGGATGAAATCACAGACGTTAGCCTAGTGAGAGGAACTTTTCTCATTTGGTCCCAGAGCCATCTCTTGGTCCCTGAGTAGCTCTTACTAAGAAGACCTCGTCTCAGCCTGGTGGATGTCAGAGGGCTCGCCAACTTCTTCACAGTCAAGTAGAGCTGAGCCCAGGAGGCCAGGGGTCGGGACCCCCATACTAGACCTTTAGCACTTCTAATCCCTACCCCTTCCCTTCTCAGAACACAGAACTCTGGCAACTGGTCAGACTGATGACTACTATTCTAGAGCTTAACTCCTCTTTAAAAAATGACCTGAGGTAGTTTATAACACATGTGAATGGTTATGGTGACCATTATTTTCTAAGACAAAAATCAGGACAGGTCAAGCTCTGGGGGAGGCAGAATAGTACTGCGGTGAAGAACCTGGTTTTGGAATTAGGTTTAAATTCCGGTTCCTGCCCCTTAGTAGATGGTGTCAGCCTGGGCAGTAATTTGCTTGGGACTCGGTTTCTTCATCCGTGAAATGGTGTTCATACTTACCTCATCGGGTGCTCGGTAAGGATAAATGATACAGTGCATAAAAAGTAGGAAAGATAGCACCCGACACAGTAAGTGCTCAATAAAGGTAGGTTTTATAAGACAGGCACAACATTTGAGATAGAGACAAAGCAGAGAAATCTGCATCGTTACCACTCTTTGAGTTTAAATACTTATTTCATTTCCCAAGTAACATAAATATTAATCAGAAAATTTAAAAGTATGCACTTTCTGACCCAGCAATCTCACTTCCAGGGATGTATCCTGCAGAATCACTCACACATGTACACAGGCATATTTGGGAAAGCATTGTGTGTAATAGCAGAACTACTGGGAAAAAATGTAAATATCCATTAATAGCGGAGTAATGAAGTAAGTTATGGAATATCTAGTCTATAAGTTCTACACAGCTGTTAGAAATAAAATGAAGGAGACTTAATTTAATAACATGGACAAATCTCTCAGATATTATCCATAGATTCATAGTGGTCAGCATACTTTTTCTTTTCTTTTTTTTTTAAAGGGCCAGCTAGTAAGTATTTTATTTTATTTTTTTAATTTTTTTTTACATTTTATTTATTTTTGAGAAACAGAGTGAGACAAAGTGGAGGGGCAGAGAGAGGAGACACAGAATCGGAAGCAGGCTCCAGGCTCTGAGTAAGCAGTCAGCACAGAGCCTGATGCGGGGCTTGAACCCACAAACTGTGAGATCATGACCTGAGCCAAAGTCTGATGCTCAACTGACTGAGCCACCCAGGCACCCCAGCTAGTAAGTATTTTAAACTTTGCTGGCCACATACATTTTTGTCACGTATCCTTCATTTTTATTTTTTTAAATTACTTTTTAAAAATATAAAAAACCAGAGTTGGACAAAAATAGGCTATAGGTTGGATTTGGCCCCCAAGCCATGGCTGCTGGTCCTGAATGTTAGCTCTGTGGGACACCTGGGTGGCTCAGTCAGTTAAGCATCTGACTCTTCATCTTGGCTCACGTCATGATCTCACAGTTCGTGGGTTTGAGCTCCAGGTTGGGTTCTGTGCTCACAGCACAGAATTCCTGCTTGGAATTCTCTCTCTCCCTCTCTCCCTGCACCTCTCCTGCACATGTGCTTGTGCACATGCGCACTCTCTCCCTCAAGAATTAAAAAAGAAAGAAAGAAAGAAAGAAAGAAAGAAAGAAAGAAAGAAAGAAAGAAAGAAAAGAATGTTAGCTCTGTGAAGGCAAGGAGTTTTTTGTGTCTGTTTTGTTCACTGCTATGTATCTAGCACCTTGAGAGTGTTTAGCACTCAATAAATATTTGTTCAATGAATGAATTTTGGGGTAAAAAAAATACAATCAGAGAACACTATGTACTTATTTTTTTTTTTAAATTTTTTTTAACCTTTATTTTTGAGACAGAGAGAGACAGAGCATGAATGGGGGAGGGTCAGAGAGAGAGAGAGGGAGACAACACTATGTACTTATATACATATTACGGCTACTGACATATGTATTGTCAAATCACTAAAGGACACACACACACACACACACACACACACACACACACTCCCATGTGTGTGCACAGGGCGGGAACTGAAGGATGCTACCATGTTGGTGGTGGTGGCCTCTAGGGGAGGAGACTCCAAATCAAGGGTGAAGGGAAACTTTGTGTTTTGTTCCCTATTAGCTTCTGTATATTGAGTCTTTTTACAATAAGAATGGGGTGATATATTTATAATAAAAAAAGTTAAAAAGGAAAAAAATTTGAATAATGTGTCAGAAGGACAAGAATGGGCAAAAAATTCAATAAGCAGTTTACAGAAGAAATACAAAGGGATGCATCGAAATGATGCTCGTTGTCACTAACAGAATATAAAGTAAAACAACAAAAACATTTTCCCTCCACTTCTTAGATTGGAAAGATTACAGTGAGACATCACACCCACCAGTAATGAGTGTGGATCGGCAGTTTATTGCAAATGGCGAATCTAAGAATCGAGAATGTCTGCTGGTTACAACGAACATTTGCTGAGCCCTTGCTATGCGCCAGGCATTGCTCCGGGAGTTCACTGCACTCTCTCTTAATTCTGCTCATCCTAAAAGGTTGGTTTGTATCATTTTCTTTTTGTAGATGACAAAACAGACTGGGAAATGTGAAGCCACTTGCTCAAGGTCACCTGGCTACTAAGCGGTGGAACCTGGACTGAAACTCTACTCTTAACCACTGTGCTACTGGAGTTCCAAGTAGGTCCCGGAGCACAGACATGGGAGATAATGCTAGAGGGGTTTTAGAAGAGGTGGAGGTTACAGAAGAGTCAGGCAGAGATACGCCTGGGGGAGGAAGGTCATCAAGCGCAACAGCAGGAGTGAAGGCACTGAAAGGGAAACGAGGTAGCAAGTAGGCATACTGTCCAGGTGCTGAGGAGCCCAGGACGTAAGACTGAAAGACTAGAAGCAAGTCTGCCCATCAGAGAACTTGAACTTGCACAGAATGTAGCACACAGAGCCGTAATTCTGGGACCCCAAAGGAGCCGTGTGGTTCTGGCAAGGGGCACCAAGCCTTATGCACAGGTGCAACATCACCTGTCTTCAACACACACGCCCTACTATCTTTGTAATATATTTGGATGCTTTTGTGACTGAAAAAACATAAATTCATTTAAGGGGGTGAGGGAATTTGTGCCCCTCCCCCATTATTTTCTTAAATAGTAGAGACCAAAGTACCTTTGTTTGAAAAGGATTAGAACTGCTGCCCTGCTTCAATCTCTTTATTTTATAGACAACTGAATAAGGTAGTGGTAAAGAGCTCAAACTTTACCAAAGACAGGCCCGGCCTGGAATCCTGACTCACCACTTACTGGCTGAATAACTTTGGGCAAGTCACTTAGCCATTCTTTACCTCTGGGTTGTTTTTTGTTTTTTGGTTTTTTTCCCTTTGTAAAACAATATAGCAATCCCTATCTTAAAGGATAGTTCCATGAGATAATGTAAGTGCAGCACAAGAAACTGGTACACAATAAGCACACAAAGAAAGTTGCTGTCATTATTGAGATATAGAGTTGTTGAGTAAATTACAAAAGGTAAAGGTTAAGGGCAGAGGGGTGACTAGAACCCAGAAGTCCTGACTCCCAGATCAGTATTTGTTCTAAACTTCTCTGTGCCATCCAGAGCTCCCAACAACCATCTACACACACTGCAAAGGCCTGCCTAACTCCTAGCACTCACCTACCTTAAAGAGGTGCGGGTGCTTGATGTAGATTCTCCCTCTGGTGCCCCCCATCCCCAGGGCCCTGAAAAGGAACAGACGAGTGGTAAGGATTCCAGCAGCTGCAGTCCTAGGAGCAGGCCCCGGAGTTGCCCCCCTCCCTCCGCGCCAAAGCTCTTGGACTTACTTGTTGGCTCGAGATCCCAACACGAAGGTGGTAGATTCATTCAGCCGGGCTGGGTCCCACTATGCAAAAGATAGAGGCGGGTGAGGGTGAGGTGTACCTGGTGGACAGGATGGAAATACTCTTCCTACCATTATCTTTGTCCACTATTCCAAACAGCTGATTCAAGTAACCGAGTACTGACGATATGCTAGACTAAATATTGGGGATAAAGAGACGAGTAAGATACAGTCTGCTCTCCGGGGACCACAGACGTATGTGTAGTAATTATACCACCATGAGACAGGCAGGGGTACAGATGAGGGCCGGGCATGAGGGATGCCAAGGGGGAGAGCAACAGGAAGGCTCCCTTGCAGAGGTAATTCCCAAGTTAATTCTGAAAGGGCGGAGGAGAGGAAGAAAGGGACCAGGATGAATGCAGGAGGGGACAGTGGGCTTGGCGTGCTAGAGAAACCATGAGCAATTCTGTTACACCTAAAGGAGAGGGAGCACAGATTAGCAAGTGGCAACTGATGAGACTGGAGAGAGAGGCAGAGAGGGCTTGAGGCCCTGGTATGCTTCTTTTTGTGGGTCTGTACTTTATTCTGTAGGCCACGGGGAGTTACTGAGGCCTCTAAATAGGGAGAGTCAGATTTGCTTTAAAGACAGCTCACTTGCCCACAATGTGGCTAATGGATTGGAAGTGGCAAGACTGTAGGCAGGGAGCAGTTTAGAGGGTGCTGTCCTAACGTACTTCTGAAAGATGAGGGTCTGAGCTCAGATGGCAGTATGGATGACGAGAAGGGAAGAGGAATGGTGATATATTTGGGAGGTACAATTGTCCAGGACTTGAGGGGATGTAGATGGGAAGGAGGGGGAGAGGGAAAGATGACTCAAGTAGAGAATGTCAAAGAAGGTCTGTGAAGAAAGATTCTGACTGCAATGTGGGATATTTGAAATGCTATGGAAATTCCAGGCAGGGCGTTCTAGCAGGCAGGGTATATAAATTTTACACCAGAAAGAGAGGTATGGGACAAACAAGGGGGTATGGCAATTTCAGGACATACTGAGCCCTGAGTACATCATTCCCAGAAACTTCGGGGGCAGGAGTGGGCCAGGGAGAGAATTCTGAGGAACGCCCATGTATATGGGTCATTGCTGAAGAACTCACGAGAGAGAAGGGATGTCTGGGGAGGAACAGAAAGATCAGGCAAATGCAGGAGCATTTCAATCAAGGGAGCAGAGTTTAAGACGAAAGGCATGGTCACCAGTGTGAGAGCAGAGAAGGCCAGTAATACAGGAGGTGGAACCTTTCTTTTCTTTTCTTTTCTTTTCTTTTCTTTTCTTTTCTTTTCTTTTCTTTCTTTCCTCTTTCTTTCTTTTTAATGTTTATTTATTTTTGAGAGAGAGACAGAGCACGAGAGAGGCAGAGAGAGAGGGAGACACAGAATCCAAAGCGGGCTCCAGCTGTCAGCTTAGAGCCTGACATGGAGCTCGAACCCATAAACTACAAGATCATGACCTGAGCCGAAGTCGGATGCTAAACTGACTGGGCCACCCAGGCGCCCCGGAGGTGAAACATTTCTACACTTGATCTTAGCCAAAAGGCCGAGAAGCAATGGGAGGTGAAACATTTCTACTGGACACAGCCTCAACCAGGACAGAGGAGTTTTCAGGTACCTTACTGGGCTTCCACACATGATTTTATTTGAAGAAAGGATTCTATTGCTAAAAGAGCTTGCAAACAACCGTTCTGGAGGCAACAGAGGCTAATGGTTAAGAGCATAGCCTCTGGTGGCAATGAACCTTGGCTTTGAGACTTGGGTTGACCACTCAGCAGGTATGCGACTCTGAGCATGTCTCTAAGCCTTCACATACGTTCGAGGGTATTAAGTGTATAAGATAACTAGATAAAATAGTTACTTCCCACAAGGTCGTTCACAGGAAAGGAAGCTCAACTACAGAAGCATAACAGAATCTATCTCATAAGATTGTTATAAAGATTAAATGATACTCCTGAAACCAGTATTACACTATATGTTAACTAACTAGAATTTAAATAAAAACTTGAAAAAAAAAAAAGATTAAATGCAATCACATAATCCGTACAAAAGATTTAGTACAGTGCCTGTCACATGTTAAGTATCCTTAGCTCCAATCCCTATTTAAGACCCTTCTGGGAGGCCAGCAGGGGCGTGGATGCAGGGCAGGGGTCGGGGAATTGGGGGATGGCTCTGGAATGGCATTCACAAATACCTCACACACTCGCCCCTTCCCTCATGGTGGGCCCAGAGCCTTGACTGAGTCTCCCTGGCATCGTGGTCACTGCCATGCTCACATAATCATACCTTGGGGCCTTCTCGGCGAATTGGTTCACAGGATTTTGGTTTCCATCTGATTAGAAGGAAAGAAGAAAGGTGACTTCTCCGAGGTGAGGCCCAGGACTGGAGCAGAGCCTGCTGGCGGTGGTGGGAGTTCCTCACATACTCTCACTTTGGCCCTGGCTGTCTTTCCTCCTGGTAACCCACAGGAGGAGGTACGAAGGCAAAAAGCCATTCTAGGACTGGCTCTGATATTACCTAGCCACGCGGACAAGTCCGGGAACCTCTCTGAGCTGCAGTTTTCTCATCTGCGAAAAGGAGAGAACAGCAGCAACTGCCCTCCCTCTCCTGTTTGTGAGCAGCGGGGCTGCTTCGGGAGACCACGCTACGGTACGATGACTTTACTGCTCCGTCTCCTAGACCAGTGGTTTCAAGCTGTCCCCGTTGTTCCCAACCCCACCCGTGCGGCTCTATCAGGCTTCCATGTAAAGTTTTGTTTGAAAGAAAGATTCTGCTGCTTCAAAAACCGTAGCGCAATTTTGTTGATTATTAGCTGTGGGACCCTGGACAGAAATTCTCTGAGTCTGTCTCCTTACTTGCAAAAGTAACTATACCTTCACTACAGGGTGGCTGTAAGGATGAAAAGGTAAAGTACATAAGGTGTTTAGACCAGTTGTGGCACCTTATGAGCATTTAATATATACTAACAATAAAAACAGCTCTGGTATTTAATCAAGCTGGGCTGAACAGTTCTGGGGCAAAAGCAGGATAAAACAGTGTCCCCCCTTTGCTGCCTTCTTTCCCCAGCCCTCAAACCAGACTAACCCTCCTCCCTGGTGACTCAAACGCTGGGTCTGATTTTGGCAGGCAGAACTCTGGCCTGTCCCCCTCCAGGCCCACTCCCTCCCCGTTCTCACCACACCGCTGGCCCCTACTCACACCATGCCGGCAGCCGCCCGGTCATTTGACAGCATGTGTCCAGGAGGCCGTCCCTTCCTCTGCCGTAAAGAACAGCTGTCAGAGGCCTGACCCTGTGGGAAGCCCTACCCCGTGCCACTGGCAGGTCCAGGGTCACTTGGTGGGAGATGGTTTTCCAAAGAGACCAAATGAGAGTGAACAGGGAGAGTAACAGTCTCCAGGGGCCCTGCCTCTTATGCTAGATAGGCTCCACGGTGCACGGAGGAGGCCCTCTACCTTCTTCTGGACTTGTAGGGCCTTTTCCCAGCCAGAAAATGGGGAGATGGTTTACCTTTTTGGGAATGGGGCTTCCTCGATGGGCACATTCTTCTTCTGTCTGTCGGCCACGCTGGAGGAAAATGGAAGGGAGGAGTCAGTGAGAGGCCAGAGCATGGGAGCTGCAGGTCCCCAGGGGCTGCAGAAGCCAGAGCCTGGGACTACACCCTCCAGCCCCTCCCTGGACCAGGCTTCAGAAGCTCTCCCAATGATGCTATTTGGACCTGGTCCTATAAACAGGTAACACGTGGAACCTCCCTGGGCCCACAGAGTTCACCTGCCTCCCAGCCTCATTGGTCTCCCCATGCAACACCCCAGACACAGTGAGTCTGACCTTTATCCCTGGAAGTTCATGGGTCAATCTGGGTATTACTTTTTCTCCATCTGAAAACAGTAGTTTAGCCTGAAGGGAAAAGACCAAGGTGTTAACAGTTATTATTTTGGTGGATAACAGCTAGGTTAAAACTCCAAACTGGGTTGAAAATTTTTCATGATCAGTACAAAGGCACCCCAAGATATACATATAAACAGAGACCTATTTTTTAAAATAATTAAGTACGGTTGACCCTTCGAATTGTGTAGGTCTACTTACACACAGATTTTTCCCCATAAAAACAGTACAGTACTGTAAATGTATTTTCCTTATAATTTTCTCAATAACATCTTCTTTTCTTTAGCTTATTTTATTGTTAAGAATACAGTATATAAAACATACAACATACAAAATGTGTTCATCAACCGCTGATGTTATTGGTAAGGTTTCAGTCAATAAAGGTGTTAGTAGTTAAGTTTTTGGAGTCAAAGTTTATAATATGTGGGGGCATCTGACTGGCTCAGTTGGTAGAGTGTGGGACTCTTGATCTCAGGGTAGTGAGTTCGAGCTCATGTTGGGTGCAGAGATTACTTAAAAAATTTTTAAAAAAATGTTTTATCTATTTCTGCAAAGAGAGAGAGGGACAGAGAATATGAGTGGGGGAGGGGCAGAGAGAGGGGAACACAGAAGATCTGAAGCTGGATCCACGTTGACAGCAGAAAGTCCATGTGGGGCTCGAACTCACAAGCTGTGAGATCATGACCTGAGCCGAAGTCGGATGTTTAACCGACTGAGCCACTCAGGTGCCCTGAGATTACTTCTAAAAACAAGTTTATATGTGCATTTTCTACCACAGGAAATTGGCGCCTCTCATCCCTGCCTGTTCAAGGGTCAACTGTAATTAATGATCATTGATGAAAAATTAGAAAACTATGTAAAAAAAAAAAAAATCAAACTTGAAATTTCCCATATGCACAGGCTACTGTTAATATTTCAATGTAAATTCCTCATTACTCTTTTCCTTGTAAATATATACTATATATTTTTCCTAACTAAATGCATTAATACAATACATATTACTTCATAAGCCACTGCTTTTCATTTAATAAATATTTGGCACCAAGTATAGACGTGCTGGGGACATAGTAGTAAATAAATAGCACCTGCAAAGTCCCTGCTCTTGTGGAGCTCACACTCTGTGGGCAATCTGGAAGTAAGGAAATCAACAAACATACAAACAAGGTAATTTCAGATCATGATAAATGCTCTGGAGAAAAAAAGTCCAGGCAGATGTGACAGACGATTAGCAGAGGGGAGGCTGTTCGGCGAAGGCAGCCTTCTGGGCTGGGCAGGAGGAGGAGGAAGAGGGAGAGGGGGAGGAGGGAGAGGGGGAGGAGGGAGAGGAAGCAGCAGTTAGAAGAAAAGCTGAGGGGAAGCATGTCAGCAGCAGGGAGGAGTGCAAGAGCACCAAGGTGGGAACAGACTTGGCCCGTGTGAAGAAAAAGATGGCCTGGCAAATAATGGGCAGAGGACAGAGGGGTGAGTGAGGAGCCCTATAGTCATGTGAACACCCGTGTTCATGTGAGCGGCATTTGACAGGCCTGGGCACTCCCCTCTTCTGGAAACTCTTTCCTACAGGCTCCTGTGGCCACACTTCCCTGGTTTTCCTCCTACTTGTGTGGCCACTGTCTCTCAGCCTTTTCTGCTGGCTCATCTCCCGCAATCTGGTTCATTCTATCTTCGTCCATTTGGTATTCTATCTACTCTCATCATGTTCACAGCTCCACTTAACATCTATAAAGTGACGACACCATAATTAAAAAAAAATTTTTTGAGTAGAGTTGACACACAATAGAGTTGACACACTATGATTTTCTCTCTTCAGCTGTGGCTTCTCCTTTGAGCTACAGATTTATACAACAGTCTGTCTGATGTCTATGCGCTGAGGTCCCCAAATCTGCTAAGTCTGAACTCATGACCTCCTCCAAACGCTGCAGTGTAGGGTGCATAAGTCTCCATGTGAAATTATGTGCATATTTTGTGGTAATTTCATTCATACCTGTCTGCCCTAACCAGGCTGTCAGTTTTATGAGAGCAGGAACCCTGCCTGTTCATTTGCCATTTGTTCCTTTGTTTCCTCATTCATTCATTCATTCATTCACTCACTCACTCACTCACTCACTCACTCACTCACTCACGCAACCACTCAACACTTTGTGTACACATATTACGAGTCATAGTCTCAGGCTGGGAATACTGCAGCGGACAAGATCAGGCCTCAACTCTTGCAAAGCTCAAGCTTTTAGCAGAGGTGGGGGTGGAAAGGGAGACAGGAAGTAGGTGCACGAACTATTAATAATTTCATATTGAAATAAATGGTAGAAATAAACAAGTAAGGTGACAGAGATTAACTGGAGGTGAGGAAAGGAGTGAGATGGGGTGCTACTTTAGATGGAGGGGCCAGGAAAGGCCTCTCTGATGAGGCAATATTTGAGCCAAAGCTGAAGAAAAGGAGGCACCTATATAAAGAGTTAAGGATAGAACATGCTGGGCAGTGAGAACAGCAGGTGCCAAGGTGCTGAGCTTGGTGTACTGGAGAAGCAGAAAGGACTCCAGTACAGCTAGAAGATAGCCAGCGAGGGAGTGGTGGGATGAGATGAAGTTAATGGAGCTAGTGGAGGTAGGGAGGGCTCTGTGGATCACGTTAAGGCATCAGGGTTTTACTCTGCCTGCGGTGGGAAGTCACTGGGCTTTAAAGAGGAGAGCAACGCAATCTGGTTCACCTTTAAAGAGAAAGGTCTGGCTGCCGTGAGAGTGGACCGGAAGAAGGCAAGGGGGGAGGCAGCTCCGGGCTCAGATACACATTTGAGAATCATCAGCAGTTAAACTGCTTCAAAGCCACAGGACTGGAGGGAATCACCTAGAATGAGAGTGAGCCGCAGAAGAGAAGGGGTCTGAGGACTGAATTCACGAACGCACCAATGGTTAAGAGGGCAGGTAGAGAAGGTGAGCTGGTCCAGGGAGCCGAGGAGGAGCGGACGCAAAGTCAAGGCACTGGAGAGGAGTGTTCGAAGAAACATGAAATGACCCCCTGGCACAAACGCTACCAAGAAGTAAACTGAGGACACTTCGGGTCCAGAGGATCTGACAACATGGAGGTTACTGGGGACCCTGATATGGGAGGGGTTTTGGTGAAGTGGTGAGGAATGGCACCGAAACAAAGTGAGTGAAAGAATGAACAGCAGGTGCAAAGTGGAGCCAGTGACAGCCTCCTTTCCCAAAGTCTAGCTCTAAGAGGGAACAGGGTGGCAGCTGAAGGAGACTGCGGGCTCAAGGGTGGTCTGTTTTTGTTCCTCACTGCATTCCCCGTGCCCCCATGAGTGAACACACATAGGTGAAAACATACATAGGGAGAAGAAGAAAATGCACCAAAACGTTAATATGAGTTACTGCTGGTAGGGAGATCAGGAGGAATTTGAATTTTCTTCCTCATAATTTATTCTAATTTTAACATAAACCAGCAGCAGGTAACATTTACTGAGTCTTGGTTGCTGACTGAAATGTTTTCAGAGTACCACCACATTTAAACCTCACAACAATCCTATGAGGTAGCACCTCTCTACTCACTTTGCAGATGAGAAAATGGAGATTCAGTGAGGTGAGGTAACTTGCCTAAAGTCACACAGTGAGTCCAGCCAGCACTCATATCTGGATGGTGTAAATCAAGAAAAAGCCTGCCTTCTTAACTACTATGCCAAATTGTTAATGGATGTATATTACTTGCATAAATAGAATGAACAAATAAAAACAACTGCTGTGCAAAATAAAATGAAGGACACAAAAAATGCAAGGCAATGGGCTATTGCTAAGATCAGCCATTTCTCCCTAAGAAATCGCCATAAAGGGATAGCTAAGGAGATTAGGGAACATGACTGAGATGGTAAATGTCGGTAACAGAAGTGCAAACAGGCAAATCAAGTCTTAACCCAAACAAACTAAAAACCCTACTCTAATTATATCATGTCCAATGTGAAGAATCTTTGCATGTAATGAAGTTCTGCGTGCAGTTTAGACAAGGGGACCCCAAAGAACTTCCGAGTACCTGGCCACCAAAAACTAGGTTCTGTTGTAAGGCAGTTGTGTATTACATTTACTATTTTTTTAAAAATGTTTTTAATGTTTATTCAGTTTTTGAGACACAGAGAGAGAGCATGAGCAGGGGAGGGGCAGAGAGAGAGGGAGACAGAATCTGAAGCAGGCTCCAGGCTCTGAGATGTCAGCACAGAGACCGAGATGGGCTCGAACTCACAAACCGTGAGATCATGAGCTGAGCTGAAGTCGGATGCTTAACCGAGCCACCCAGGCGCCCCTTACATTTATTATTTTTATTTTTTTAAGATTTTATTATTTTTTAAAGTAATCTCTACACCCAACGTGGGGCTTGAACCCATAACCCCAAGATCAAGACTCGCACACTCTACTGACTGAGCCAGCCAGGGGTCCCTAAGGCAGGCGAGTGTTGTAATTATGGATAGAACTCCCATGTATTTAATATCTAGTATGTTCTGCGTCAGTAGTGTATGTATATTTTCTCATTTAATCCTTACAGCAAACCTTGGGGGTAGGGGGGTGGGATTCTTACTCCTAATTTTAGGAATAAGGAAACTGAGGAACAGAAAGGTCAAAAGACTTGTTCAAAGTTTCTTGATTCGTCTCGTTTCAAGATGGACTTTGGGCTTTCTACCTTCCTGTGCTCGAATTCCTGTGCTCTGATCATATACCTTCTGTTCCACATGCTAGCTTCCCAGTCCCATCAATCCCAGCAAGGGGGGAGTCCACAAGGTGGACATGGGGATTCAGGAGACTGGAAAGGTGAAACCATTCGTGGAGTACAGACTATGCCCAGTTCACTTTAATCTCATCTTTCATGGGGACTCAGGCATAGTTTCACACATTTCCCTTCCAATCTCCTCTTGGCAGCCAGAGTGATCTTTCAAAATGCAAATCTCATTAGGCGGCTCTTTTGCTTAAAACACCATAGTACAATTCAGTTTGCAGTGCTCTGCTTGATTTGGCCTCTGCTTACCCTTCCGACCTCATCGAGTATTTTCTCCACCCTCTGAAAATCAGCAACCCTGCCTGCTTTCCATCCCTTAGATGTACTCCACTCCCTTACCTTGTAGTGTACTCTCTCATGGCCTCCCACACTCACAGCACTTCGAACAGTTTGTAATCCTAGGTCTATTGTATGATTACTGGAGTAACATCAGGGATCTGGGGGTAAGGACCATGTCCATCTGGCACAGTGCTGTCGGGGCATGGCACAGAAATGGCACACAGTGGGCTCTCAATACATATTACCTGAAGCGAAAAATAAACTAAAAAAAAAGCATTCTAGGGGGCACCTGGGTGGCTTACTTGGTTAAACGTCCGACTTCGGCTTAGGTCATGAACTCATGGTTTGAGAGTTCAAGCCCCACATCAGGCTCTGAGCCTGCTTGGGATTCTCCCTCTCTCTCTCTGCCCCTTCCCCCTCCCCAAATAAATCAACTTAAAAAGAAAAAAGCATTCTGGGATGCAACTGAGACTGAAGGTTTATTAATTTAATCTTGATTTGGTTCAAACTTATAGTAACGTTAGCAAACTGCCAGGTTTTATTACCAGCAGACGTTACAACTGATTATATACTACAGACCCAGAGTGAATTAATGAATTGGCCTCCTGGGAGTTTGGCTAGCTTAAATGTGACAGACCATGAGAAGCAGATCAGCTTTCACTGCACTGGTGGATGGAATCTTGTCCTCTCGAGGCTGAGGCTCCGGCCCTGGTCTTGCTCTTTTCTGAGGCTGTGCCTGAGCAGCTGGCCAGCCAAGCACCCAGAAGACATCACTCTCTCATGTCTGAGAATCGTCCTCACACGACTAAGCTCAAACTAGCCTCTGTGCCTCTGAGTATGAAAAAATTTCCATCTCTGATACCTAGTGGTTTCACAGTCGAGCACAAAATCCGGGTGATGCTGACAATTCCTATTAGTAAGAACAGCTGACACATGCAAACAGGTTCACTTCTATCTTGGGAACACAGCCATATTTATAGACCTGATGTCATGCCTCCTGACCACACCCTGAGAGGCAGAAAGGGTGACAGTCTCCATGATGCCAAAAGGGGCTGTAACTACTTGAAGAGTTAAGTCACCAAGTATTTGCAGAGGTGAGACAGTCCTTAGCTATTCTAACTCTTGCTTATCCTGAACCACAGTTTCTTCTTCTGTAAACTAGGGATGAAAATATGCTTTCTGGGATGTCAATGAACTAATACATGTGAAAGTATCTATCACAGAGCCTGGCACATGGGAGCCACTTCCCTCCTCTCTGCCAGCAGCAGCTCTAAGCCCTAGATGGATATTAGTGGCTTGTCAGGCACCACACCCCCCGCTCCCCCAAATACCATGAACGAAGTGATCACATTTCTTAATAGAGCCCCAAGGACTAACCCTGTGCCTACATCTCTTGCCCCTTTGGTCTCACCTGCTCCAGGCAGCTCCGACAGGCCTCCTGGATCAGCTGCTCTGCGTCCACTTCTTCCCCCACATTGTCTCTCACATTCAGTGCTGCCTTCTGGAAGAACTAGGGGGAAGCAGAACAGAGGACAAGGTCAGAAGACCTGCTAATTTGCATCAACTTGAAGGAAATGGAATATAAAAGAGAAGCTTTTGTCTTACCCTCATACAGAAGGGAAAGGGATTATGAATGTGGCTTTGAGATCAGACAGATTTATTAAAAAAATTTTTTTTAAATGTTTATTTTTGAGACAGAGGGAGATAGAGCGCGAGTGGGGGAAGGGCAGACAGAGCAGGAGACACAGAATCCGAAACAGGTTCCAGGTTCTGAGCTGTCAGCACAGAGCCCGATGTGGGGTTCGAACTCACGAACCATGAGATCATGACCTGAGCCAAAGTTGAACGCTTAACCAACTGAGCCACCCAGGAGCCCCAAGATCAGACAGATTTAGAGTCAAATCCTAGGTTCCTCACTTTATTCTCTCTTAAGGAGGGAAATAATCATGGAGATGCCCAAAGGATGGTCATTACAGCATTAATGTGTAAGCAGTACAAAACCAAAGAATAACTTAAATGTCCAATTACTGCTCAAATAAATTGTGGTATATCCATACCAGGAAGTAGTGTGCAAATATTAAAAACCACAGTAAGAAAAGGGGCGCCTGAGTGGCTCAGTCAGTTAAGCGTGTTGACTCTTGGTTTCAGCTCAGGTCATGATCTCATGCTGGTGAGTTCGAGCCCCGCATCGGGCTCTGTACTGACAATGTGGAGCCTGCTTGGGATTCTCTCTCAGGGACCCTCTCTCTGCCTCTCCCCTGCTCACACTGTCTCTTCTCTCTCAAAATAAATAAATAAACTTAGAAAAGAAAAAAAAGATTCTCTCTCTCCCCCCCTCTGTTCCCCTCTACTGCTGTTTCTAAAATTAAAAAAACAATCCCTTTCCTTTCCTTTTGAGAAAGAGAGCAAACAGGGGAGGGGCAGAGAGAGAGAGAGGGAAACAGAATCGGAAGCAGGCCCCAGGCTCTGAGCTGTCAACACAGAGCCTGATGTGGGGCTCAAACTCACGAAACATGAGATCATGACCTGAGCCGAAGTGAGACGCTTAACCAACTGAGCCACCCAGGCGCCCCGAGAATATATTTTTGACATGACAAGGCATTCAAGACATGTTGCTAAGTGAAGGGAGCAAGGCATCAAACAGTTTTGTATAGAGTGAGTCTATTTATGTAAAACAGCACAAAGCAAACACAGACAAAAGAACTATAAAAATTTTATTAAAGTAACAGTGGTGATATTATGGATGACTGTTCTTTCTTTTTTTTTTTTTTTTTTTGCTTATCTATAGTCTCTCAATTTTTACAATGTACCTGTATTACTTTGTATAGGAAAAGAGGAACAGCCCAGGCCAGGAAAGATCCCGAGCGTAGAAGGTCCTCACTGAATTTTTTGCCCTATCTGAAAGAAATGTGTGGGATGGACAGCATGAGACCTGGCCAGGGCCCCAGGACACCAGAAGTCCCAATCAGCTGGGGAAAGGGAAGGCAGAAGGTTCCTCTATGGGGGAAGAGGGAGAGCTGGAGCCTGAAAACACTGAGGGACAGGTGATGAGCGGCCTCAGATGGAGTCACTGAGAGAACACATTCACAGTAAGAGTCCAAGTTGTGTCCTAAAAGAGTGTTACAGAAAAATGCTGGCATCTATAATCACTGCTCCTACTGTGGGAACGTACTTTCTTTCTTTTCTTCTTTTTTTTTTATTTTAAGTAGGCTTGGGGCACCTGGGTGGCTCAGTCAGTTGAGCGTCCGACTTCAGGTCATGATCTCGCAATTCATGAGTTCGAGCCCTGTGTTGGGCTCTTTGCTGACAGCTCAGAGCCTGGAGCCTGCTTCGGATTCTGTGATTCCCTCTCTCTCTCTGCCCCTCCCCCACTTGCACTCTGTCTCTGTCTCTCAAAAATGAATAAATGTTAAAAAATTTTTTTTTTTAATTTTAAGTAGGCTCCGTGCCCCCCAACTTAGGGGCCTTGAGATTAAGAGTCATGTGCTCTACTGAGTCAGCCAGGCACCCTCAAGGAGATATACTTTCATTTTATTTTATTTAAAATAATTTTTGAAAAATGAATCTATCAGTATCTGTATTCAGCTATTTTTTTTTTTTAATGTTTGTTTATTTTTGAGAGAAAATGAGCAGGGGAGGGGCAGAGAGAGAGGGAGACACAGAATTCGAAGAAGGCTCCAGCCTCTGAGCTGTCAGCACAGAGCCTGGTGCTGGGCTCGAACCCATGAACCATGAGATCATGACCTGAGCCAAAGTTGGGTGCTTAACTGACTGAATCACCCAGGTGCCCCCCCCCCTGCTTTTTGAGTTTATTTTATTTATTTTGAGAGACAGAGAACAGGAGGGAGAGAAAATCCTAAGCAGTCTCCACACTGTCAGCATGGAGTCTATGTGGGGCTCAAAATCATCAATGGTGAGATCATGACCTGAGCTGAAATCAAGAGTCAGATGCTTAACCAACTGAGTCACCCAGGCACTCACATTTTATATTTGGCAAGGCCAAATGCCTGATATTATTAATGTCCAGCCAAGGAAAAGAGTGAGAAAGTGTGGATTAGAAATCTCACGAGATGAAGAGGAAAATTCTTCAGGCCAAATTAAATGAATGGTCACAGTTTCACTTTAGAACAAAACCCTAAGAACTAGAGATTAATGTTGGTATTCAGTGTTGAGTATTGGCTAAGTGAAAGCTAGTTAAAACAGTCTGGATTCTTTACAGCCAGCAGGGGAGATGGCAGTGTGATGAATATACAGGGGTGACTGTAAGTGATCTCTGGACCTGAGAATGAAATTTGGTCCTGAATAAGGTGTTCGCAAATGCTGCTGGGAGAAATACAAAATTGTACAACCCTCTGGAGAGAAATTTTTCTCGGGGCAAAAAATGTTTTCCTTTCTATCCACCAATTCCATCGCTAGAAATTTATCCTCCAGAAAAACTCTCACAAGCGAATAAAGATGTATACTCAAAGTGTTCAGTGTAGCACTGTTTGTAATAGATAAAAATTTGAAATAATCTGAATGTTCTTGAGACTATCTAGTTGTGGTACATCCATACAATATACTATTCTGCAACTATTATAAAAGAATCAGGTGGGGCACCTGGGTGGCTCAGTCGGGTTAGGCAGCCGCCGACTTGATTTTGGCTCAGGTCATGATCACACGGTTTGTGGGATTTCACTTCGCTGACAGTGGGGAGCCTGCCTGGGATTCTCTCTCTCTCCCTGTCAAAATAAATAAATAAACTTAAAAAAAAAAAAAAGGTATCAGGGCGACGGGGCGCCTGGCTGACTCAGGCAGTAGAGCACGTGACTCTTGACTTCAGGGTCGTGAGTTCAAGACCCAAGGTAGGCACTGGGATTACTTAACAAAAAGAAAAAAAAGAAAAAAAAGAAGAAAAAGAAAAAGAATCAGGGTGAGCTATTATGTACTGACCTAAAAACAGGACCAAATTATATCGTTAAATGAAAATACTGAGTTGCAGAACAGTGTGTGTAAAATGATGCCACATAGTTTTTGAACATGGGTGCGCGCGCACACACACACACACACACACACACACACAAATAAGTATGGGAGACTACGTAGTCACTGTTAACAGTTTGGTATCTCTGGGAGGTTTAAGTGACTTTAGGTTTTTACTTTTCAAAATATTTGTATTATTTTTTTCCCAATATTTTCTTATGAAAAACTTCAAACGTAAAATTGAAACAATTATTCAATCAGTGACTAGCTAACATCTACCATGTCGAGTCTATAATTAACATTGTGTTACATTTGCTATAACATATCTATTTATTCATCCCTTTGTCCATCAGTCTATTTTATGAACTATATTATTAGGATATTTCTTTTAAAAAGAGGGATGCATTTAGTCATCACACAGATCAATAACGATGAACAGATGAACAATGTCTCAGATAAGATCAGTCGTGGCTAGAAGTTACTACCCTAAACATTTTTAAAACAATGGATAGACAGAAGAGGTCAATCAACAGTGTGAACTTATCTGAAGCAGTGATATAATCAAGTCTCTTAACTGAAAACAAGGGTGATAAGGAGATATACATTTTTTAAGTTTATTAATTTATTTTGTGAGACAGAGAGCACGAGGTAGGGGAGGAGCAGAGAGAGAGAGAGGGAGAGAGAGAATGGGGGGGGGGGGCAGGGGGTGGAGCAGAAAGAGAGGAAGAGAAAGAATTCCAAGCAGGCTCTGTGCTGTTAGCCCAGAGCTGGATGTGGGGCTCGATAACACAAACCATGAGATCATGACTCGAGCTGAAATCAAGAGTCGTACGCTTAACCGACTAAGCCACCCAAGTGCCCCAATAAGGAGGTATCTCGACAGACTACATAAGAAGGGAGCGCAGAGCCACAAATTGTGTTCATCCAGCATTTGTCCAGGAGAGAAAGTTCTTGAATCACGGTATCCACTATTGGGAAATGATAAGGAAAGGGCTTTGGAGACCAGCAATCCTGGACTGACTCCTGGCCTAGCCTTTTCCTAGTGGATTAACCTCTTTACTTCTGCATATGTAAACGTGTGCAGGCGTGAGAATACATGGTGCATTCTGGAACATGCAATATTTGGGGGTAGTAATAACCGGGTATATGGGGAGGTGTGGCTGGGGTCTGATCACAGTGGGCCATATATGCCATGTTAAGGAATCTCGATTTTACCCAGAAGGCAATGGAAAGTCACCGAGGGATTTTAAATGGGGAAGTGACACGCTTAGATTTACACCTTAGATGTCACTGGCAGCTGTATGGAAGGTGAGTTGAAAGAGCGGCAGTTACAGCTAGAGCCTGGGTGAGAGAAGATGAAAGCCTGAACCAAGGCAGAGGCAAGGAAGAAGACGGATGATGAAGGCATGTGTGACGGATGATGAAGTGGAAGGTACACGACTCCGTGACTGGATGGGGAAGGTGAAGGAAAGGCAGAGTTCTTGGTTTCCAGTTTCTAACTGAATGGTAGACCCATTCAAACTTCACACTAGCTCCAAAACTGAGCTCCCGATTCCCTCGCTCGTTCCTGCTTTCCTCATAGTAAGTCAGTGGCAATGCTATTTTCATAGCTGCCCAGGGCAGATAACTCAGAAATTGTTTACTTCTGCTCTTTTACCCCGCACATCTGAATTGTCAGCAAATCTTGTTGGCACCTTTAAAATACACACTAGAATAGAATAGAATAGAATAGAATAGAATAGAATAGAATAGAATAGAATAAAATAAAATAAAATAAAATAAAATAAAATAAAATAAAATACACACAGAATCTGGGGTGCCTGGGTGGCTCAGTCAGTTAAGCATCTGACTTGATTTCGGCTCAGGTCACAGTCTCGTGGTTTGTGGGATTAAGCCCCATGTTGGGCTCTGTGCTGACACAGCTAAGCCTGCTTGGGATTCTCTCTCCCTCTCTCTGCCCCCACCTTCCTCACCCCCCACTCATGCACAAGCATGTGCGTGTGCTCATGGGCTCTCTCTCAAAATAAATAAAAACTTTAAAAAAATGCACATGGAATCCGACTCCCAACACCTTTACTGTTAACACTCAAGCCACTATCATCTCAAGCCTCCTAACTGGTCCTCCTGCAGCTGCTTCTTTTCACATCAGAGTGACCCTTTAAAAATATTCAGATCAGGGGTGCCTGGGTGGTTCAGTCCGTTAAGCATCTGACTTCAGCTCAGGTCATGATCTCATCGTTTGTGAGTTCGAGCCCTGCGTCGGGCTCTGTGCTGACAGCTCAGAGCCTGGAATTTGCTTCAGATTCTGTGTCTCCCTCTCTCTCTGCCCCTCCCTTGGCTCACGCTCTGTGTCTCCCTGTCTCTCAATAATGAATAAACATTAAAAAAATTAAAAAAAAATTCAGATAAGTACTCTGCTCAAAACTCTCCAAGAACTTCTATTTTACTCAGAGTAAACCCCAAAGTCCTTACTGTGGCCTCAAAGATTCTGCATGAACTGGGCCCCTATTTCCTCTCTTATTACCTCTCATTACCCTCCTACTGGCTCAGTTGGTTCTAGCCACACAGGCAACTTTGTTGCTTTTTTTTTTTTTTTCCCAAAGTTTTATTTAATTAATGTCTACACCCAACATGGAGCTTGAACTCATGACCCTGAGATCAAGAGTTGCCAGCCAGCCTTCTCTTCTGAGCCAGCCAGGGGCCCTGACTTTGTTGCTTTGAATGTGCCAAGCACACTCGTGCCTCAGGGATTTTGCCCTTGTTCCCTCTACCTGGACTGCTTTTCCCTGATGTGTCCACATAGCTTGTATTTTCCTCACTTTATTCAAGTCTCTGCTCACGTGTGGCTTTCCTAGATACACTCTATGAACTAGAACTGCTCCCCACCGGTCACTCTCCCCCTTCTCTCTGGTGTTCCTAATGCAGTACATATCAGTTTAAAGAGAACAAGGACACTGTCATTTTGGTCATTGCTACATCCTCAGTGCCTTGAACAGTGCCTGCTATTATGGTGGGTTCTCAGTAAATACTTCTTGAATGATTAAACAAATACAAGAAGAGGAAAAGGTTTAGGAAGAAAAACAGTTCAGTTCTCAATATGCTGAGTTTGAAATATCTATGGGACAATCAGGTAGAGTCATGTGGACGTTTATTTATAGGTCTAGAAAGGAATTTTTAAAATTTTAATTAATTTAGAGATGGAGGGAGGGGGGGAGGAGCAGAGAAACAGGGAGACAGAGAATCCCAAACAGGCTCTGCACCATCAGTGCGGAGCCTGACGTGAGGCTTGAACTCATGAACCATGAGATCATGACCTAAGCCAAAACCAAGAGTTGCATGCTTAACCAAATGAACCACCCAGGTGCCCCCAAAGGAATTTTAAGTAATAATAATGGTGATACTACTAAACAAATAAAAACACTTGTTCGAAGCACAGTGCTGAGCACATTACACTTAAATCATTTTATGCTCATAATGACTTGACAAAGAGGTATTCAAATTACCCCCCAAAGAGGGGAGAAAAGTTCTCAGGGATTCAGAATAGGAGACCTTTACACATCTGTGCACTAGAGAGAGCCAGGGGGATTGTGATGCAGGAAAGACCTGTCCGTGAATCTTTGTCCTTCTTAATTTTTTACTGCTGTGTCCCTCTCACCTTCATGTACTTGTTGAAGACAGTCTGGATCTCCTCATTGATGCTAGGCTGGAGAACAGCTCGGAGGAGGTCCATGGAGATAGCAGGATCTGTGAAACTGCATTCAGGAGGGAGACATAGTTAGGGATCATGTCCCAAACATATCTTTCCTGGTCTGCCCAATTATTGACACAAACTCCTTTATTTATTAAAAAAAAAATTTTTTTAATGTTTATTTATTTCTGAGACAGAGCATGAGTGAGGGAGGGGCAGAGAGAGAGGGAGACACAGAATCAGAAGCAGGCTCCAGGCTCTGAGCTGTCAGTGCAGAGCCTGACGTGGGGCTCGAACCCACGAACCATGAGATCATGACCTGAGCTGAAGTTGGACGCTCAACCGACTGAGCCACCCAGGTGCCCCTATGTTTATTTATTCTTGAGACAGAGACAGAGCATGAACAGGGGAGGGGCAGAGAGAGAGGGAGACACAGAATCCGAAATAGGCTCCAGGCTCTGAGCTGTCAGCACAGAGCCTGACGCAGGGCTCGAACCCACGAACCATGAGATCACGACCTGAGCTGAAGTCGAACGCTCAACCAACTGAGCCACCCAGGCGCCCCTGACACAAACTCCTTTAATGAGAATAATAGATAGCTTCTACTGAAAACAAGCTATGTGCCCAGATGTAGTATGCACTACATAGATGTATGGCTTTATTCCATTTTCATAATAACCTGTGAAATGAGCATTACTTTTCTAAAAAAATTATTTTTTTAATTTACACCCAAGTTAGTTAGCATATAGTGCAACAATGATTTCAGGAGTAGGTTCCTTAATGCCCCTTACCCATTTAGCCCATCCCCCTTCCCACAACCCCTCCAGCAACCCTGTTTGCTCTCTATAAGAGTCTCTTATGTTTTGTCCCCCTTCCTGTTTTTATATTATTTTTGCTTCCCTTCCCTTATTTTCATGTTTTGTATCTTAAATTCCTCATACGATATTTCTTTCTCTGACTAATTTCACTTAGCATAATACCCTCTAGTACCATCCATGTAGTTGCAAAAGATTTCATTCTTTTTTACTGCTGAGTGATACTCCATTGTGTGTGTGTGTATGTGTATGCATATATATATATATATATATATATATATATATATATATATACCGCATCTTCTTTATCCATTTATCCATCGATGGATATTTGAGCTCTTTCCATACTTTGGCTATTGTTGATAGTGCTGCTATAAACATTGGGGTGCATGTGCCCCTTCGAAACAGCACACCGGTATCCCTTGGATAAATGCCTAGTAGTGCAATTGCTGGGTCATGGGGTAGTTCTATTTTTAATTTTTTGAGGAACCTCCATACTGTTTTCCAGAGTGGTGGCACCAGTTTGCATTCCCACCAGTAGTGCAAAAGAGATCCTCTTTCTCCGCATCCTCGCCAACATCTGTTGTTGCCTGAGTTGTTAATGTTAGCCATTCTGACAAGTGTGAGGTGGTATCTCATTGTGGTTTTGATTTGTATTTGCCTGATGATGAGTGATGTGGAGCATTTTTTCATGTGTCGATTGGCCATCTGGATGTCTTCTTTGGAGAAGACTTTCATGTCTTTTGCCCATGAAATGAGCATTCTTCTTCTTTTTTTTAAAATGTTTTATTTATTTTTGACAGAGAGAGACAGAGCACGAGCGGGGGAGGGGCAGAGAGAGAGGGAGACACAGAATCTGAAGCAGGCTCCAGGCTCTGAGCTGTCAGCACAGAGCCTGATGCAGGGCTCGAACTCACAGACCGCAAGATCATGACCTGAGCCCAAGTCGGACGCTCAACCTACTAAGCCACCCAGGCGCCCCGAATGAGCATTATTCTTAAAGTGTTTTATGAAATACAAAATCTGTATGCTTTAACAAATAGTTTTAGTGAACATCCATTTAATCACTACCCAAGTCAAGAAATATAAGCCACATCCTATAGGCCTATCTTGTACTCTCTCCCTTCACGGAGATAAATACTACTAGCCCCACTTTTTTCTGAACCTCCATGCTATTCTTTCTTTTTAGCAGTATATTCATTAAATTTTTTTAATGTTTATTTATTTTTGAGAGAGAGAGAGAGAGAGAGAGAGAGAGAGAGTAAGTAGGGGACGGGCAGAGAGAGAGGCACAGAATCCAAAGCAAGCTCTACGCTCCGAGCTGTCAGCACAGAGCCCAATGAGGGGCTGGAACCCATGAACTATGAGATCATGACCTGAGCCGAAGTCGGACGCTTAACCGACTGGGCCACCCAGGCGTCCCTCTGGATCTCTTTATAGCCCTCAACCACAGAGCCAGTGAGTGTTAGGGATCTTAGGCACGGTTGAATCCATGACTACCCCTCATTTGGTACATCAGTTCAGAGGAGACAATGACTCAACCAAGGTCACACAGAGTTACAGAATCTTAGTCTCCTCTTTCTTAGTCCAGTGCTCCTTCCAATGGCTCATTATCTCTTCTCAGCTCGGTGCAGTGGGGACCCCAAAGGTGCCATCCAAGCCAATGCCTGGGAGGTAAATACGCAAGACCAGCCTTACCTTGTCGTCATCTGTGAGCGGCGGCCCCTTCGCTGCACCTGCCGGTGCTTTATCATTATGTTCCAAGGGTTCTGTGGGGACCAAGGGAACGGGTGTCACTGAGGTCCATGACACTGGGGTGGAGGGTGGAGATGAACTTAAACGTAAACATCCCCGCTTCTCTGGGACGGGGTTGGCGGGAGGGCAGCGGTTGAAAGGCCCTGCCCGGGAGGGAGGAGGAACTGAAGAAAAGTTTCCTGCCTCCAAAGGTCCCAACCCCACCTTTTCTGGAACGGCAGGAGGAAGGTAACCAGTGTTCACCGAGGGGCTACTCTGGGGCAGGTGGTGTGCTGGGCGCTTTCCTCGTACTTACACCCCATCCCCACAACTTTATGAGGCAGGCACTAATCATCTCCATTTTACAGAAGAGGAAACTGGAGCTCAGGGGTTGGCAGGACTTGCTCACGTCACCTAGCGAGGAAGGCGGCACCAGAATTTGAATCCAGGTCGTTGGACTGCGAAAACGCCAACTCCCTGGGCAGCAGCACCAGCCGCCGCGTTCTCTCACCCGCGGGCCAGGGTCCCGGGAGCCCGAGGCCCAGCCGGCCCGAGCCCAGGCCCAGCCCCGGCCTCCCCGGGGGCGCCCTCACCGTGAGAACCAGCTGCCCCGCTGCGCCCGCGTCGCCCAGGTCGGGGCCGCCCCGCTCTGCCCCGCTGGGTCCCCGCGGCTGCTCGGCGTCGCCAGTGGCCCCCATGGCTCCCCCGGCCCCCACAACTTCAGACCGACTCTACCACCGGCCGGAAAGTGGCCTCGTGACGTCATTGCAGCGCGCCGTTCGCCGGCCCGGAAGCGCGCCGCGGGGAGCTGCGGCGTTTCCATGGGAACCAAACGGCCGCGACTCGCCAGGGTCTGAGACGCCTACAGGCGCTGAGTGCGCGGTCGCCGGGGCTGCGTCCGGGGCGGGGCCGCGCCTCCCGTGTGGGCTGTGGGTGTTTGGTCCCGGAACGCTCCCCGTTGGGTCAAGGCCGGTGGAGAAGTGTGGGGCAGGAGGAGGGCAGCAGGCTCCCTGGGCTGGGGTTGGGGAGCGGAGGGGAGCACAGCGGCGCCTACCGTCCAGTCTTTGAAAGCCGTAGAATTTAATATGCCTCGTACTCATCCCCCCGGAATGGAGGGAGTGGGCCTACTACGGGGACCCGATAACCCAACAAGAGGGGCTCTGGCCCGTGCCGTCCCAAACGCTTACCCACCGGGGCCCTCCAGGCCTAGACGCCAGGGGCTGCCTCTAGCATCTGAAGGCATCATAATGAAGGTTGAGTCTTGGGCCGTGGACTCCCCAAGCCCCAGGGAGCTGGGCTTCTATCCCCAGAGGGGTGATTCTGGGATGGGCAGGGGATGCAAGGGGTTAACAGCTATGGAGCTCCTCTTAGCTCTGGCTTAGAGGTAAGAGGTCTGTGAAGAGAACTGGATCGATTTATGGGTGGTAGAGAAAGTTCCTTTTACCAGGTCACAATATGGGGGAGTAAAAAGTACACGAGTTTTACATGTAGAAAGATCTGAGTTCCAATTCAATATGATATGGTGATTAACAACATTGACTATGCAATTGGGCTGCCTACCTTTGGTCTACTACTAACTGACCCACGTTTCTTTCTGTGCCTCAGTTTTTCCATCTGTAGAGTGGGGATAATAGTACCTAACCTATAAGATTGCAGTGAGGATTAACTACATGCAGTTAATTCATGTAGAGCACTTAGAACTGTGGTGCAAGTAAACCCTCAGGCAATGTCCTCTATTGTTACTATTAGTAAATTCTGGTAGCCACTACTTACTAGCTTAATGACCTTGGGCATTCTTTCTCAACCCCTCTGAATCACCTTTCTTACCTCTGCAAGATTATTGTGAGGATTAAAATGAATAATACACACAAAGCAGATGTTAGGTCGTCAACAAATGTTAATTATCTCCATGCTCCCACATCAGCCTTAAAACGATGAGGCAACTATATGGCACCAAACTCTGGCTCTATTAAGGAGATTTTTACTTTGGGCCTTGAATTTCCTCTGCCCTTTAACCTTACTGGGATAAGCAGCGTCAGATGAACAGGAGCCACAGTACATTTTATTAGCTTTGGTTATTATTAAGTCGTGTCTCTGGTCCTTCCCTCTGTCACTTTGGCTGCGGCTGGGTCCTTCCAGAGGCTCCTTTATCTAGTGGCCCTCCCTACATTTCCCCAGCTACTGAACAGGTTCCTCATCATTGTCCAGGGATGTTGTGTGTATTGCATTACAGAGTCTGATCACCATCATCACATGTGCCTTTTGGGAGTGCCAGGAATTTTCCCACACACCAGCGACCAGTCACTTTTCTTTTTGTCAGGAGAAGACATCCTGGGGGATATTGCACAAGGGGAGACTTTGGGGCTGGGTTTGGGCCAGTCTCCTAGTCCTGCCCTTCCTTTGGTTGATGCTCTGGGCAAGGTGTATACCTCCGGCCTGGACTAAGTGCTCATCTCACTTCTCAGCATCATCGTCATGTTGAGCTGCCTTTTCCTCCTGAAGGCACTTCTTGCTCTTGGGTCCCTGATATCCTGGGTGGCTTCTGGAGAGCATGGTGAGCTATTACTTGGATTCCTTGGCTGACAGTAATAGAAAGTGACTAAGGAGAAATTATCCCCTGCCTCTTTTTGAAGTGAGAGTCCTTATTTGTGGAAATGGTGATCCCTGTAGGACAGGACTGGATGTGTAGATTCTCAGGACAGCCAGGGTAGGTCTTCCTGGCTTGGAGGTAGGACTTCCAGTCTGGCTTACTAGAGGTTCTAGGTTTTCCCTAGGGCTCCTTAAATGGGAACAAGATCACCCCAACATTTCCCTCTCTTTATCCACAAAGTGGCTGGTTGTTTAGTAGTGGTGGGCGTGTCTCACTGGTTGTGTGGGGGGAGGAGAAAGTGGTTGCAGAGATATTGGATAGGAATGTTTGCAGAGCCTGAAAAATCCTTGAAGTGCACTTGGCTTTCATTCCCTGTTTCTTGAGGCTCAGCCAGTTACCCTAATCTCGCGTGCTATCTTTTGCAGTGAAAGAAGGAGAATGCCCTCCTAATAAGAACCTATGCAAAGAGCTGTGCTGGGGGGACGAATCATGTCCGGCTGGGCAGAAGTGCTGCAGCAACGGCTGTGGTCGGGTCTGCCGAGGAGGCATTCTGAAGGGTATGTTGGCTGGACGGGCAAAATCCAGGTGTGCTTTCTGACCTTGCCTCTGGGCTAGAAAGACCTGGAGAGCTTCCCACCTCCTAGATTGCTCTCTCTCTTTTTTTTAATGTTTATTTTATTTTATTTATTTATTTATTTTTTGCTCTAAAGCATTTTATTAGAATCCTTTTGACAAGACCAAGTATTTGATTACAATGAAGCAAAGTGGTCTGAATGATATTTAAATATCTCAAAATTTCTATGCAGTTTTTTTTCCCAAGTTCAAAGCTGCTCACAGGTTAATGCAAGACAGCTAGATGAAGTTCCTAGGATTTGCTCAACACCAAATAAGACACATCCTCTCGTTAGCAAAATCCATAGGAGCCAGGGAGAAAGGACATGGCTCTTCACTCCTCATTGCAGCCCAAAGATTCAAATGGCAGGAGCCACTATCTAGGCGACCCGGAAGTCTCAACAGCACTTCTCCAAGAGGCTAAGTTCCCAACTTCAGCCCTTCAGTCACCAGATTAGACACTGATCTGTGAAAGGGCACTGCCCCAAGTAGGCTTCTAGAATAATCATGCTAGAAAAGTAAAAAGACAGCCATTGAGAAGCACAAGCAGATTTAAAGGCCCTCCTGTTGGCCCCTTCTCAGACCCAAGCGTCCAGTTCTCCAAATGAGTCAGAACTTTAATGTTTATTTTTGAGAGAGAGAGCGTACGTGTGTGCAAGCTGGGGAGGGGCAAAGAGAGAGGGAGACACTCTGAAGCAGGCAGAGCAACGCCAGATATGGGGCTTGACCCCACGAACTGCGAGATCATGACCTGAGCGAAAGTCAGACGCTCAACCAACTGAGCCACTCAGGTGCCCCTGGATTGGTTCTTGAGATCTAGCTTGCTTGCAGACCCTCCTCCCCCTTTTGGGGTCTCTAATCACTCAGTTCCCAGTTCTTTGTCTTTCATCAGGAGAGAACACATAACAGATGATCTCTGTCTTTTATTGTTATTTTATTTATTTATTTTTACTTTTTTAATGTTTATTTATTTTTGAGAAAGAGAGACGCAGAGCATGAGCAGGGGAGGGGCAGAGAGAGAGACACAGAAACTGAAGCAGGCTCCAGACTCTGAGCTGTCAGCACAGAGCCCAATATGGGGTTTGAACCCACGAACCGTGAGATCATGCCCTGAGCCAAAGTCAGGCACTTAACTGACTGAGCCACCCAGGCACCCCTATTGTTATTATTTTAATGTTTATTAATTTATTGAGAGAGAGAGAGAGAGAATGAGTGCGGGAAGGACAGAGAGAGAGAATCCTAAGCAGGCTCTGTGCGGTCAGTGCAGAGCCCAATGCGGGGCTCGAACCCACAAACTGTGAGATCATAACCTGAGCCAAAATCAAGAGTCAGATGCTTAGCTGACTGAGCCACCCAGGTGCCCCTCTGTCTTTTATTTGAACTTGGGGTTCCTGTGAAGACTGGAGGGCAAAGTTGTGCAGGGAAGCCTGTTAAAGGTAGATGATCAAAAGGGGCACCTGGGTAGTTCAGTTGGTTGAGTGTCTGACTTCGGCTCAGGCCATGATCTCGCAGTCCGTGGGTTCCAGCCCCATGTCAGGCTCTGTGCTGACAGCTCGGAGCCTGGAGCCTCTTCGGATTCTGTGTCTCCCTCTCCCTCCCTCTCTCTCTCTCTCTCTCTTTTTTTTTTTTAAATTTTTTTTAACGTTTATTTATTTTTGAGACAGAGAGAGACAGAGCATGAACGGGGGAGGGTCAGAGAGAGGGAGACACAGAATCTGAAACAGGCTCCAGGCTCTGACCGTCAGCACAGAGCCCGACACGGGGCTCGAACTCACGGACCGCGAGATCGTGACCTGAGCCGAAGTCGGCCGCCTAACCGACTGAGCCACCCAGGCGCCCCTCCCTCTCTCTCTCTGCACCTCCCCTGCTCACATTCTGTCTCCCTCTCTCTCTCTTAAAAAATAAAATGAACATTAAAAAAAAAAAAAGGTAGTGATCAAAAGAGTAGACCCCAGAGCCAAGCAGGCTTTCCGTGCCTCAGGTAAAGCTTTACACTTGATCTTAGCCAAAAGGCCGAGAAGTGATTGCCTTAGGTAAGCTTTAAACAGCTCTTTGTAAGTGTTAAGCTTTTAAGCCTCAATTTTCTCATGTGTAAAATGGGGATAATTGTTGTGAGGATCAAATGAGAGGTTCCTGGCACAGGTAAACTCAGTGAACCTTATAGTAAATGTGAGCTGTTATCACTGTCTCTGCTCTAGCACCAGAGCTGAGAGTCCTAAAGAAGCTCAGGGCTTCCTTGCTTTGATTTTCCCTTTTGCTACACCCGTGGGTGCCACCGGGCACCATTATCTCTCTCTCTCTCTCTCTCTTTTTTGAGTGTGTGGCTGTCTCTCTTTTTTGCTACAGGGAGGAAAGGAGATTGTCCCAGGGCTGTTCGGAAACAATCCTGTTTCCAAAGGTGCGTCACTGATGAGACTTGTCCGGGTAGAAAGAAATGCTGCGCGTTTGGCTGCAACAAGAGCTGTGTGGTCCCAGTGTCTCAACCAAAGCTGGGTAAGAAACACTACCTCGGGCCCCATGGGCTCTTTGGGGGCCTACTTGTTTCTTTCTCAAATAAGCCCATACCATCTTATTGCTGGTTTCACTTTACTTTGAAAAACAATAATTAAGTGCCTGCCAAGTTCTGAGAACCTTTCTAAAAAAAGATAGACAAAGGCTTACCAGCCGTGATGATCTGTGGTATGTGGTCCAGGCAGGCAGAGGAGGCTGCCAGAATGGAAATCTTGGCGTGTCCTTATTGGCAGGCAGATTTGAAAGCTCTTGGCTAATTCTCAATGCCCCTTGTCAGTTGCAGTCTTCTCTATTAATTCTTAGCTCGAGAATCTGCAGGGAGACAGCAAGATAGAATCTTGGTACCTATGCAAGGCAGCAAGCGTTTCCCTGCTCACTTGCTTCTGAGGCCTTATGTCCCCTCTGTCCGCACCTAGGTAGGCCATCTCCTACTGGAAATGTGCCCTGTTTTATTCTGGTTCTGGTAGAGAGGTGTTTGAAAGAGATTTCTCCTACCTTTTGCAGGATTCTCATGCCCCAAATTCTCCATTTACACATTATGTCTTCACCAATTATTTGTTGAATGTTTATTGTTTCCTAGATCTAGCATGGGCTCCGGGTATATTGTGGTTAACAAAGGGGCTCCCATCCCGGCCTTCTTGGAGCTCATGGTCTGGTGCGGGAGAAAGAGGTTTCCCAAATGAGCAGGTGAACATACACTTTCCAACTGTGAGAAGGATATGGAGGAAAACTAATGGGTGCTGAGAGATAGAAAGAGGGGGTGCTGGCTTTGGACTGGGTGGTCAAGGAAGGCCTGTCTGGGGCAGTGATATTTCACCTGGAGTTGAGGTTAGCCAGGAGAAGGGTGTGATGAGCATCCCAGGAGCTTTGCCACATTAGAGAAATCGAAAGAAAGCTGGTACGGTTGGAGTAGAGACAGGGAGGGACCGGATGCTTCTTGCTGAGGATGGAGTCCAGTCAGACCAGGGGGTTGGCAGTGGGGACGCAGGAAAGGTGACACAGTGGAGAGAATTTGGCGGTCAGGAGGTGGAAGTGACAGAACTTTCTGCTCGATTGCTTGCCTCCTCCTTCATTCCCTGAGAGGCCCTCCCCTGCCCTCCGCCCCCGCCAAAGGTATTAGGAATTGACCATGTGTCTGTCTCCTGTGTCTAGCCCCTTCTCATTTCTCTCTTGTTTCCAGATTTTTATGATTAATTTTGCTTGTTTGTGCTTCCAAATATATTTTATCATACTGTCTATCACTCCCCCCCTCCAATACAGAGGCTATTTTTATTGGAGAGGTGTTAGATGTATACATTAATTTAGGGACAGCTGATATTTTTATGTTGAATCTTTGTCTTCCCACTGTCCAAGTGTATTTGGTGTGTTTCAGGGTATTTTATAGTTTTAAAATACTGTTTGATAGGGTAATGCCCAAGATACTTTATTATCTTCTTTGTTGTCTTAAATGGGGTCTTACATCATTCCTCCCATTAGGTTTTCTGAAGAAACTGGAACCTTTCTCGCCTCTGAGCGCATGTGGCAGAATATTACAGTAGAAAAGAGTAGGTTTTGGTTGTCAGAGAGCCGGGTTCAAACCTGAAGGCTCACCAGTTACTGGCCAGCGTGTCCCTGGTCAAGTGTCTTCTGCTTCCCTGAGCCTCAGTTCCCTTCTCTATAAAATGGAAAGAATAAGCCTCGGAGGTTGTTGCAATGATTCAAAGTATGTAAGGTGTTTAGTATACATTACACATTAGCTTCCTTCCTCTCGCCTACTAAGGTGGGCTTCATCAGGAGTACAGTTTCTAACCAACTCCTTTTGTCGCGAATCAGGATTGCTTTCTCCTCCCCTGATCACTCCCTCTCTGAGACCCTGAAACTCCACAACATGTGACAATCTCTTTCCTTCTGGCCAAACCTCCCCAGGCGGTGGGCCCCTTCCCTGTAACCCAGTGGGGCTGTGTCTGGCTTAGGCAGATCTTTTGGGCGTCCTGCCCATAAAAGAGAATAGAGGGTTGTACTCCTTGCCAGGACTCTTGAGGCCCAGCTCTGGAAACAGAGCCTGGGAATCTGTGTTAGGCGGGTCACTCCCTGCCAGCCGGTAGGGCCCAGCACAATCTTCCCAGTGTGTGAAGCTGATGGCTGAATTACGGGGGCCGAGGGTGAGGCTGGCACCCAGGCAAGGCACTTTGTGAGCTGCTCTGGGGCCTGGCCAGCCCTGATGGGGATTCCTCTTCCCTTCGAGCCAGGCGGGCTGCAGTAGTGATCCCCCTAAAGATCTCCCAGAGTGCATTGGCCGAGTGGGGACTGGCCGGAAGCGATCCTGGTTGCTGTGTCCATAGTTAATGACTTTTCTATAGCTTCAGTCCTGCACTGGCCCACTCACCCAATGGGACTGGTTGCTATACTCAAGGTCACAGGAAGCCGTCTGTCTTGGGCTCTGGGTGGTTCCTGCTTTCCTTCAGTTCTGACATTGCCAGAGGTTTACCATCGTCAGTGCTGGTCTGTTTGGTACAGTGGAGGGACAGTCAAGCCTCCAGAGGGCTCAGGGCAGACTCTGGGACCTGCTCCCCTCAGGCAGTTCTCGTCTGCACCTGCATCTGAGTCTTGGCTTCTCTGCTTGCTGTGTGGCCTTGGGCAAGTCCTTTCATCTCTCTGAACCTCACCTTTGTCATCTGTAAAAGTGGAGATGAGGAAGTTTACCTCAAAGTGTGATAATGTAGTGTCTTAGTCCTTTGGGCTGCGCTAACAGAGTGTCACGGGCTGAGTAGCTTATAAATAACAGCAATTAATTTCTTATGATTCTGGGGGCTGAGAAGTCCAAGATTAAGGTGCCAGCGTAGTCAGTGTCTGGTGTGGGCCAGCTTCCCGGTTCACACACTGCTGTGTTTTCACCGTGACCTCACATGGCGGAAGGGCAATACGGGCATCATCCCATTCATGGGGGCTCCCCTCTCCTGACCTCATCACCTCCCGAAGGCCCCATCTCCTAAAACCATCACATTGCGGGTTAGATTTCAAGATACGAATTTTAGGGGAATACGAACATTCAGTCTGTATCATACAGTTTGGAAGAAATGTATTTAAAAAGCCGGAACAAAACCTACCAAATAATGCTTAACAGCTCAGACTGTGATACCAGTGCCTCCCTGTTCAGCTTTCCACCTGTCTGAAGTCTGGCCTGTTTGCTCACTCACTTATTTGCTCACTGGAAGTGTGGAAGTGTGGAAGGAGAGTCCTGGTCCAGTTTTCATTAAAAAAAATTATTTTATTTTTTAGACAAAGCATGCACATGGGCAGGGGAGGGGCAGAGGGAGGGAGGGAGGGAGGGAGAGAGAGAGAGAGAGAGAGAGAAAGAGAGAGAGAAAGAATCCTAAGCAGGTTCCATGCTCAGAGCACAGCCTGATGGGGAACTCCATCCTACGACCCTGGGATCATGACTTGAGCTAAAATTGAGTCGGATGCTCAACCAACTGAGCCACTCAGATGTCCCCGGTTTTCATTTTAAAATCACCACCCTGCTGGCGTGTGAAGAATGGATGGATGGGGGCAAATGTAGCAGATGGCAGGCCAGTTAAGAGGCCGTTGTGGCAGGCTGGGGGGGAGGTGAGCACGGTTTAGACCAGGGTGGTGACGGTGTGGACGTGGGAAACTGGCAGGCTTGGAGTACTTTTCAAGGTCGAGTTGACAGGTGAAGAAGTAAGTGGATGTGGGTGCTGAGGCAGAGGAAGTGTCAAGAACAGTGCTTAGGTGTGTGGCTGGAATAAGTTGAGTGATGGGAGCACTTGGGGAGGAAGAGGTATTGGAGCAAAGATTCAGATTATGGTCTAAGAGTTGTCTCCTTTGGATCCCTCACGGTCCCCTCTCTCACACCATGAAACGTGATCACTCCTCATCACCTGTGGCCACTGTTTTGCTTATTACAACATGTGTAGTATATCCTTTGGACAGATGGGTGGCATGGGCTCCCTGTGTGCTTGGATGACCTTTTCCTGAAACCTCACTGCTGGTTGTTGAGAAAAGAGTTAATGTAGCAGGCCTGAGATTGATGTTCTTAGAAAGTCCTGCCTGTAACATTGGCCCTGGCTGGCTTCTGGGAAGTTAGATTTTTGAGAGTGTTCCTACCACCGTAACTGGTAAGAGTCGTATCTGCTAGGCAGAGAGTGCCCCGTAAAAACCCTGAGTCTCTCGTGAGCATTCCTGGGAGACAACACTTCACATGTGTTTTCATGTGTCATGTGATTCCACCGGAAGAAGACTCTTGGTGCCTGGTTTCTTCTGGGCTTTGCCTCATGCACCTTTTCCCTTAGATGATTTTGCTTTGTATCCTTCTGCTGTAATAAATCATGGCCATGAGTCCAACTGTACTCTGAGTCTTGTGAATCCTAGCAAATCACCCAGCCTAGGAGTTGTCTTTGAGACTCCCAACACACTGGTTTATTGATACATTTTCCTAATCCCTAAAACTCTCTACCACTAGGTCTTCTTTTTTGTCAGAATTGAGCTAAGCAAGTCCTAGCTCTTATTGATTCATTTTTGGGTAATCCTCGTGGAATGTAGGGAGTCATAGTGATGTGGTTTAAAGGGCACCGGATCTAGTGTCAGGGCTGGGATTTTGGGACCCAATTCTGCCACCATTGACCTCAGGCCAATCCTGCCCCCTCTTCCTGGATGTCTGTCTGTCTGTTTGCAAGAGAAGTAGGTTTGATAGCTCTGAGGGCCTGTCTTGGCTTAAGAAGTTTTGAGGTTTTACTTTTCTGCCAGCACCTGGAGTCCTTCCCTCGGATATAGTGGAAGGTTGGAGCTGGGGCAGCAGTAAAGCCTATGTCCGAGTATTTCCTGGCTTTCATATTTTTATTCCACTTTTTTTTTGGTGATAGCTTGGGGTCTTGGGATAGAGACATATTTGCAGGGTGGGGATGACCATTCCCATCCTGACTCTCTTCCCTATTTCTCATCCTGGTTCCTGGTAAGATAACTGTGAGGTGCCTAGAAACCATGCGGTATGAGGAACTGAGCTTACCTAGTCTGGGAAAGCTGAGATGGTGAAGGGCAGAGGATCCTATCTAAGGGGATGGCACAAGCCATGTTTTCCTCAGGTCTCTGGGGATAGGACAAGGGCCAATGGATAGAACTTCTAGAAAGCCAGATTTCAGTTGAGTATAAAGTACAAGGATGGGATAGTCCGGCTTGGAGGTCGTGACACCCCTTTCCAGTGTTTGAGCTGAGAGTAGGGAATTATTGGTAGGGATTTAGGCATCAGACATGGGGGCCCATGCTGGGCCCTGGTCAAAGGGCATATGTTCTGACCCTCAGGGCTTTAGCCTGTTCCCCAAGAGTCCATTCAATGCTTCTGGTATTTGACAAAACCCCAGGGACCTCAAGGAAGCCTGTCGTGGAAGAGAGTAGAGGTTTGGTCTCAATGCCTGGTCCCGGGGATGAGGGCAGAAAGTGCAGAGTGCTCCTGGCATTGGTCACTTTGGGGCCAAGCTCAGCCAAGTGGTGAAATCTGGGAAGGGTGCTGCTCAGTATAATTCCGTGAGGAGTTATGTTGCTAGGTTTTTCTCACCAGGAAGATTGTTTTTATGCCCAGCCTTCTTAACTGTGGATGAAAGGCTTTGTTCTTTGTTAAATAGATTTTTAGTGTTTGTCAAACAGGAGGGGAGGTGTGGAGGGGTACATCGGCAGTTACAGTGGCCATATTTTCTGGATAAAAAATCAGGTTTGAAGGGCGCCTGGATGGCTCAGTTGGTTAAGTGTCTGACTTCGGCTCAGGTCATGATCTCACAGTTTGTGGGTTCGAGTCCCCACATCAGGCTCTGTGCTGACAGCTCGGAAACTGGAGCCTGCTTTGGAGTCTGTGTCTCCCTCTCTCTCTGTCCCCTCCCCGCTTGTGCTCTCTCTCTCTCTCTCTCTCTCTCTGTCTCAAAAATGAATAAAATTTTTTAAAAATCAGGTTTGACGTGATGTGCCATTGGCCTAGAATCTTTGAAAGGGGGGCTGTTCAGGAAAATCCTGGGATGCAGGGTTATTAGACCTTGATTGTTCAGCTGCACGTGTTCTTGGAGTCCAGCACTTGCTTTTTCCATCATGGCAGACTTCCCGGCAGCCATATGCATTTGTACTCACATGTCCTTACTCAAAGGTCCTGGACCGGTCCTGCTTTGGTTTTCTACAATGCTTTTAATTGCCTGCCACTTCTTTTCTCCATTTCAAAAACTTGAAACAAACACTGGGATGAATGAATCATGGTGAATCAGTTTGTTTTGGGTGTGACTTCTTAGGGAGTGCCTGCTCCAGAGGACCTGGCCTGGTGCCTGCGTGTTTTAAGGATGGTGTAGTAGAAAGAGTGCTTCCTTGCAAACCAAGAGGCTGAGTTGCGTCCTGCTTTGCCGCTGACTCACTCTGTAGTTCTGGGCAAACCCCTTCACTTCTCTGAGCGTCATTATCTTCCTAGGGGTGGTGAAGGGGCGCATCAGGGATGTTTGGCTGTGTGCAACAGAAAATTAACGGAGTCGGTATGACATTTTTCTCATATAGCAAAAGGTCCTGAAGTAGGTACCAGGACTGGTGTGGTGGCTCCATGATGCTAACAAGGATGAGGTTATTTTTTTCTTTCTCCTTTGCCTTCCTTGTCTTTGTCCTCATTAGTTGCCTCACGGTTGAGAAAAGACGGCTCTTCCTCCCTGTGTTATGTCTGTCTTTGCACTGGAAGAAAGAGAAGCCAGGGGGCAGTTTGAAAGGAGCATTACCTGGGTCGGGAATGCAGAATTTTCCCAGCTTATGTCTTCATTTCTGGTCCTTCTAGTTACCAGGTAATATGGGGAAGCAACTCACTGTAGCTGGCTGGGCTCATTGACTGCATGAACCTGTGGCTTTATTAGCAAGTGTTTCTGTTGTCCATGGCTGCATAACAAACACTTCCTGAACTTAGTGGCTTCAAATCCCAGCAATTGACTCTTTCTCACAGCCGTGTGGGTTGGCTGAGCTTAGTTCTCATAACCTATATGGTGCAGCCATGTCACTCATGAAGCTGCCTGCAGCTGGGAGCTCAGCGGGGAACTTGACGGTGGCTGGGATGTTCAGGATGCCTCTCTTCATGCCTCTCTTTGGGGCATCTCATCATTCTGCAGTGGAGCCCAAGCTGCTTCACAGCATAGCGGCTGGTTTCCAAGGAGGCGGTGGTGGGGGGGGGATTGTTTTAAGAGGATGAGCCCCAGTATGCAAGTGCTTACCACGCCTCTGCCTGCATCACACTTGCTGGTGTCCTGTTGGTCAAAGCAAGTCCCTTACAGCCCAGCCCAGAGATAGTATGGGAGGTGTGGCTCACTGGGGGCCACCACCTACCACAGGAAGGAGGGACGGAGAGTGACTGTGGGGCTGGCAATAGGTACGTTTGCCACAGTGGGTTAGACCTCAGCAGTGTTTCCCAGACGGCGAATCTTGAGATCAGTTTAGTAGTTGACGGCCAGCATTAAAAAAAAGAAGAAATAGACTATAGAGTATATACATGTGTGTACATAAATATATACGTTTGAGGCATGCATACGGATTAACATACACAATGAAAGATGTATTTTGCACTCAAGAGTCACAGTGAAAATAACCAGAAACACTGGGCTTGAACACCTCTGAGCCCCAATGCTATGATTCTATGGCAGAGCCTGGAGGTGAATGTCCGGCTGACCCCCTTCCGTGTAAGGAGCTGTGTGATGGGGACGTATCCTGCCCCCAGGGGCTTAAATGCTGTAGCACCGGCTGTGGCCACTCCTGCCGTGGAGACATTAAGGGAGGTATGTTGGCTCCTTGGGGAACAAGTCCTGAGTTCCAGAGTGGGATGGGGAGGGAGCCATCTCTGGCCTTCCTGTCTTTCCCTTTCTGGAGGGGGGGGGTGGTGAGAGTTCTCATGCTTCCTGTCCTCCTAGCCCCCCAGTCCAAAGCAACCCCTCTTTCTAGGGCCCAGGGGCCCATGTTGGCATTGAAAGAACTGGAGGAAGGCAGTGTGGGTTAGTAGGAAGGGTCCTGAGGCCGGAAGATGGGCAGTGTGGCTTCTGGGCTTCATTCTGCTGCCGACTGGCTCTGTGACCTCAGGGAAGCAAACTCCTTTCATTGAGCCAGTTTCTTCATTTGTAAAGTGAGGGAGTTGCCCAAGATCAGGATTTTCTGACTGATTTCTTAGCAGCATGTATGCAACAGAGAAAAGCATTGCTGCTCTGATTTCTTTGTTTCTTCAATATATTTTAAAAAACAAATACATCTTTTTGAATGCTCCTTTTGTACCAGACTGTAGAACTCCATTAAAAAATTTTTCTTTAAGTTTATTTATTTATTTATTTATTTAAAAAAATTTTTTTTTCCAACGTTTTTTATTTATTTTTGGGACAGAGAGAGACAGAGCATGAACGGGGGAGGGGCAGAGAGAGAGGGAGACACAGAAGCGGGAACAGGCTCCAGGCTCCGAGCCATCAGCCCAGAGCCTGACGCGGGGCTCGAACTCACGGACCGCGAGATTGTGACCTGGCTGAAGTCGGACGCTTAACCGACTGCGCCACCCAGGCGCCCCTTAAGTTTATTTATTTTGAGAGAGAGAGAGAGAGAGAGCGCGTGCACGAGTGCACAAGTTGGGGAAGAGCAGAGAGAGAGGGAGAGAGAGAGCATTCCAAGCAGGCTCTGCCCCGACAGTGCAGAGCCTGAAGTGAGCTTGATCTCACGACCACGAGATCATGACCTGAGCTGACATCAAGAGTCAGACGCTTAACTGACTGAAGCACCCACGTGGCCCTGTAGAACTCCATTTCAGAATCACTGGCTCAGATGTTGTTTTTAGACAACACGTGGATTCCCAGGCAGGGTTCAAGGTTCTGAAGACAGATTCTCTTCCTTACGTAGCTTAGAGTTTATCAGGGAAGGTAGACGGATCAGGCATCGTAATAAATTCTGATGAAAGGCACACAAAGCAGGGCACCAAACCTTGTCTGGCAGACAAGGCCTCCCTGAAGAAGTAACACTATAAGGCCCAGGTGTGGGGGAGAGAGTGGTGGTCTTGACAGACCCCAATCAGCCCCACCCACAGAGCCGTCAAGCCCCGAGGGACCACCATAGGGAAATCTGAGATGCCAGTTGAAAACTATTGGTCCAGATGCTCTCTTGGGGACCTACCTATTCTCAGAGGCTGTGGCTTCCTGGTTTCTCAGCCAGATGTTTGGTTAAGATCTAGTTACAGTCAGGGATGGATTCATCTGGAGCCTCTGAGTCTCAGTGCCAGTTGGAACGTGGAGTCCATGGAGTCGACTGTCCTGTCTCTTTACCCGTGCCTGTTTATCTCGCAGGGCGGAGTGGTGATTGTCCAAATATTTTGGTGGGCTTGTGCATTGTCAGTTGCATGACGGATGAGAACTGCCAGGCCGGGGAAAAGTGCTGCAAGTCAGGCTGCGGCCGCTTCTGTGTCCCACCAATTCTGCGAGCCGAACTGGCCACAAACCCCAGCTGGACCCTCAGGTCTGATTCTGAATTAGGTGAGTACAGCCTGTCATCGCTGAAAACAGCCAACTTAACTGCTAGGTGCCGAGCACTGGCTTAGGTGCCGGGCAGGGGGCTTCAGAAGGTCGAGACAAAGTTCTTGCCCTGCAGAGGCTAGTTGGGAGAAAAAGGTCATGTGTCACAGATGAGAATCCTTGAATAGACGAGCTGGGGCTTCTAGGCTCTCTGTGTGGGAGTGGCTCCTTAGGAAGGTCTTTCTGCCAGAAGTGGGATCTGATCTGGGTCCTAAAGGCTAGGTGGGCTGTGACAGAGGGAGAATAGCACAGAGTACACGCTGGACAGCGAGTCTGGTGGTTAGCAGGCACAGAGGGTGGAATATGTGTGACATGTTTGGGGAACTGGGTGGGGCAAGTGTGGGTGAAGGAACAGCTGGGCTGCTTTCATGCCAGGAGATACGAGGTTGGTATCTGAAGGAGTAGAGTCTTCACCACCAGTTTGGACTGGATTATCTGGGAAGCAGGGCACCATTCGAGGCTTTGGGGAGCAACGTATGCCATGCTTCTCTAGGGTGTAGAAGGGAAACCTCTCTAGGGTAGAGGGGAGCTGGAGCCAGGAGGGCACAGTTGTGACCTGATGTTTCTTCTTTTTGCAGAGACCCGGGTGTCCTAGCTGTCCTGAGCTGCTACAGGGGGCTTGTTCTGGCTGCCAGGAGAGGGAGATATCCTGGGGCTGTGACCCTCCGGGGGGCTCTCATTGCCCTCCCTGCTCTGCTTCTGTTCCTGCTGCTGCCTTGAGCGTGGGAATATAGCCGTGGATTTGGGCAATGGTGTTCGGTGCTGCTTGTCCCCAGTAAAGGCTCATGCTGACCTTCTTGTCTGTGCTGTTTGAGGGCTAGGATGAGGAGAGAGAGCTAGGGGGTCTGAGCATGGCTGCAGGATTATGGCACCTTAGGCAATCCATCCTTTCTGAGAACACTGAAATGTTGCTGCTCAGGTGGCGAGGGCAGAAGAGGGTGGGAGCTCAACTGACTTGCCCCAGAAGTCTCTCAAGCCTCAGGAGTGGGACCCTCAGGCCTCTTCTTGGGCCTGCTGACCTTTCTTTTATCAGAATGTGAGTTGGGCTTGGAACTGGTTTACTGCAGTCGTTTGGATGTTCCTACCTTGGACCTCCTTCCTTAGGGGCTGGCCCATGGCTCCAAGACAGGCAGTAAGTCCCCTCCAGGTCACTTTGCTGTAGGGAGGAATTATCTTTAGGTTCTTGGAATCAAGATCAGTTTTTAAAAATTATATTTGTTAGAGGGCATCTGGGTGTCTCAGTCGGTTAAGCTTTGGACTTTGGCTCAGGTCATGATCTCGATATTCCTGAGTTTGAGTCCTGTGTCGGGCTCTGTGTTGGGCTCAGAGCCTGGAGCCTGCTATGGATTCTCACTCTCTCAAAAATAAACATTAAAAAAATAAAAAAAAATTATATTTGTTAGGTATACAAAATGGACCACATTCTATATCTTTGAGAAATTTATGTCCTCACATACACTCTTGTAGTGGGACTCCATGAAAATAGCTAATTTGGCTAGTCATCTCTTGTTGGACCTTAATCTGTGTACGTTTAATGTTGGCCTACTTTTGCAGGTAAATCTGGGGACAATTCTCAATAGTAGAATTCTAGGTTCTCAAATAGAGTCTGACAAAAAAGACACACACACACACAAAGCCCCTCAATCAATGTTCATTGAATGAATGGAAGAATTTTTTGAGCTGCAAGTAATAGAAAACCCAACTAACAGTGGCTTAGCCAATAAAGACATTTAATTTTCTCACATCAGAGTCTGGAGAGAGGCAGTGAGGCTGGTTTGGCAGCTTACCCTCAACACCAATGCGCAGACTCCTTCCTTCCCCACCAACCTCAGCATGCTGGCTTTTGTCCTCAAGAGGGTCACCTCACAGGTGTGGGATGGCTGCCGTAGCTCCAGACATCACAGAAGGAAGATGTAGTGGTGAAAAGACCTTCACCTCAGATGGTGCTCTCCTTTTAATGATGGAGACCATCTTCCCCAGAGGCCATCCCCTCCCCGGATTTCCCTTGTCCTCTCATCGGTCAGAACTGTTGCCACAAGGGAGGCCAGAAAAGCAAATGGGAATGGGAAAATGTGACTGTCTTTGATTAAACATGCTTCATCCTTGAGGCTGAGGGATGGACCCATCTGTATATAAAAGCTGAGATTCTATTAGCAAGGAAGAAGGAGAGAATGACTTTGGGGTTAGGTGGGTAATGAACCACACATGTCGTATTGGGTCAAAGGACACATGCATTCAAAATTTAGAAATTGCTAACATAGGCAGGGCTTTTATAACAAGAAAAAAAGAGTATTAGTGCTCAACTTGAATATTGCAAAAATGTTTTTGTAATTCCCAAGTCTAGTGGAAAAAGGCAAGTTACAACTTAAGAAGAAAGTTCCCATCACTGCTGTCTTTTTTGTTCCTCCCTTCCCTCTGTTTTCACACTGGCCTATGAAATTCCGGTTTCTGCTATGATCCAAGCACTCTTCTCTCTGAGCAGACGTGTCCGTTGTTGCCTGGTCTGAACAAGAATAGATGGTGTGAGCCTGTCCATGGCCATCCCAGGGCTCCGGGCTCACAGCGCAGGGAACTAGGAGGACCCACAGGTGTCAGTGTGACAGGCTGCTGGACATTTTGGCAGGTTCCTCTTCCATTGTTTTGCTTGTCGTGTTATTGTTTATTAAAAAAATCAAAATAACACGTGCACACTTGAAAAAAAATCAATGTGGAGAAACTTTCAATGAAAAACAGCAGTCCTAGAACCTTAAAATACTGTAAAGTAGGGTGATTTTTCTGCCGGGATGGGGGTGGGACTGGAAAGGAAGGTGTGAGCCCCAGCACAGCACAGGCTGAGCACCAGGAGAGAGGTCCCTTCCAGGTCTTCCCTCCTCATCTGGGGCTACCCACCTTGTCCACTTGGGAGCAATGACATGGGGCTGGGGGCGGGGGGAAGGGGAGGGGAGAGAATGAGGTGGGATGGGGGGAGAGGGAGAGAGAAAGAGAAAGTATGAACTGAAGGGCTGATTTTTTTTTTAATTAAACATTTTTAAAAATTTAAATATAATTTATTGTCAAATTGGTTTCCATACAACACCCTGTGCTCATCCCAACAGGTCTGAAGGGCATTTGGCCTTGGGGTTGTGTTGGAGTTGGAGGTCAAAAGCCAGATTCTACGCCTCCCCCCGCCCCCCTAGGCCTTTCTAGGCCTCTTTTCCTACTGTTGTACCCTAAACCAAAGCCATCAGAACCTTTCCTTCCTCAGAGTTTAAGGCCATTTCCACCTCAGGCCTGGGGGAGCAGGTCTCAGTGGACCCTGCTCCTATGGATGCCCCAAACTTGCACCCTGAAATTAGCTTCTGACCAGATGGAAAGGCCACACACAAGCCCCTCCCCATCCTCAGCTTCCAGGTGGTTCACCTTGGGAGGGGTGAAATCTGAAACCGGCCCCCAGACACAGAGGGCAGGGTAAGGCAGAGGAAAGAGAAAAGAGGCCACTCTGATCTCCGCAGGTGGCAGGTGTAACAAGCAAGGGAATTTACACACTGGCAGGTGTAACAAGCAAGGGAATTTACACACTGGCAGGTGTAACAAGCAAGGGAATTTACACACTGGCAGGTGTAACAAGCAAGGGAATTTACACACGATGCTGGTCTTGGGCTCTGGAAGACAGAGGATCTCAGCGCCTGCCCACCAGAACCTTAACAGTTTACGGAGGGGCCTTAACCAGGCTCGGTCACAGGTACCGGCCAGAGGGTCTCAACAACACTTTGCTCCCTCAAGGCTACATCCGTGAAAATGGCTCCGCTGTGGGAATGGTGGGCGGAGCCTATGCTCCAAGGATGGGGGAGGGGGAGGAAACTCCAACTGCCCAGGGTCAGCTTGCAGGTCAACTGGCGGCCACCATGTCCTCTCTGTGACCTCCTCCAACACTTCCTTGCATTGGGCAGGGATTTCTGGGGCTCTGATACTTGCCAGTCCTCAAGTGTGAGTCGTCTGAGACCCGTTCTCTGACCACTCTGTGGGTCTTGCAGCTCCCAGCTTCTCCATCCCTTTCCTTGACCATCAGGTGGGGGAAACCCCTGGCTGCACACCCATGTGCCACCTCAGTGACACCACAGGCCCTGCGTCCTCTCCCTGCTGCTCTTCTGGATCTTACTCTCTGGGAGGCATAATGTCATTGGTAAGTGGGATATGTGGGGTGAGAGGGGCAGGCGGCTGAACCTGTGCCCCCTGCGAGGGGGTGCTCTTGAGGGCTACCTTCCTTTTCCTACCCAAGTGAAGGCCTCTTGTCAAGGGGATTGGTGCCTAGAAGGCCAGCTTCATATAGATTCACAAGCATCGGAAAAGAATGAAGAACACCCCCCCCCCCCCCCCGCCCCTGGAATTAACAGCTAATCCTTACCGAGCACTGACTATATCCCAGGTGCTGGGCTTGACGTGCACACTCGTATTTAATCCTCACAGTAGGCCTGGGAAAGTCCTGAGAAAACTGGGAAAGTTTAAATAACTTGCCCAAGGCCTCAGAGTGAGTGGCAGGGCTAGTTTGAACCTTGGTCTGTAGGAGTGCAATAATTTTGGTATTCTACCTTCTCTCACTATAAAATGGTGGTAGGCAAGTGGTTTGGGATCAACTGTGATGGTTTGGGAAGTAAGGAAAAGAGAGACAGGTAGGGGTAACTCTGAGTTCCAATCCAGACTGGCTGCATGAGCTGGGGCAGGGTGCTTCTCCCTCTAGGTCCGAGAGGGAGAGAGATGCAGGGAGGGAGAGACAGGGAGAAATGGGGAGGGAGGGAGGGAGAGAGTGAGAGAGAGAGAGAGAGAGGACAGGGAGGGAGAGAGGGAGAGACAGATAGGGAGGGAGAGGGAGGGAGAGAGGGACAGGGAGGCAGGGAGAGAAAGAGAAGGGGACAGAGACAGACATCGGGTTCCATGAGATTTACAGTCCCTTCCAGGCCTGAGATTCTGCCCAGCTGAGCAGGTCCCAGGTGGGAAGAGCTTGGCCCTGGGTATCTGTGACCTATTCATACTCTCCCTTTCATGCTTTCTCATTCATATTCTGGTCACTCTGCCATCCTCTGATAGCAACTCTTGAATTGTTGTCTTCCAACAACAATCTGGGTCCCAGCACCAGCCTGAATCAGGACACCAGTGCACCCAGGGGAGGGAAATGAAATGCAGTTTGTGAGGGCTGGGGCAGAGCCCAGACCCTGAAGATGGGGTGTGTGTGTTCAGAGAGGGTTCAAGGCCTGTTTGGAGTCGGGGGAGGGGGGGAGCTCAGATGCTCCTCTCCTCAGACCCTGGGCTCCGCTGCTTTGCGGGCCTGTGAGAACAACAATGGTTGGGCAGTTTTGAGTGGAAAGAATTCTTGGCTGGGTGCCTTTATTCTCAGAGACACCAGAGGGCAGCAGAGGTCTAAGTCCTAGGCCATTCCCAGGCAAGAGAAATATGCTCCGAAATTCTAGGAGCCTAGTGAAGGGAAAAAGTTCAGTATTGTCTGAGTTCCTCCCAACTGTTTCCTGTCGCTTTGAGAAAAACGTTACATAGCAGGGTCTATAATCCAGATCCGTACTGGATTGCAGTTAGTCAATTAAGACATAACATTAAGCCCTCCCTTTTCATACCATATGGAATGACCCTGCAGTTTGGGTACCACTTATCTTGGGGACATGATCACGTTGTATCAGTATTTCTTGGACAGAGTCACAGAGCAAGTTCTTTGTGGAGCTCAAGGTCAGGAGAAAGTTTCCCTCTGGCCATGAACCATTCTGAGAATGGGCAGGGAAGTAACTTTACTGGCATCACCTCTGTTACTGGCCCCTGTGAAAAGGTGCTTTCTAGAGCCGATGTTTCATTTTTGCCTCGGCTACCAGGAAGCCACGAGCTTGGATTTTGCATTGAGGCCTGGGTTCAAATCTGGACTCCGCTGCTGCTTATGGGCTCTGTGCAAAATGAATGAGGACAATCATGTTATCACATTACCCACCTCACAGGATTGCCGAGTGAATATATAAAGAAAGCACTTGGCACAGAACCGACACAAAAAGGGCACATTCAACAAATGTCAGTGATGGTTATTCAGTTTCTCTGAAAAAAGATGAATCTCTTCGTGATACCCTCTTTTATTATTCTCTTTGCTTTCTTTTACTCTTGGTATGATTTTCAGCTTCCTGTAATCTATGCCTGTTTGGAAGATGGTGTGGTATGTATACATGAGAGGTTAGCATCAGTGAAATTTTGGGGCAGAAAGAAATATCCAGAGCAGCGCTCTCCAATAGAACATAATGCAAGCCACACATATAATTGCAAATTTTCTAGTAGCCACTTAATGTAGTAAAAAGTGTGGTGGTGGCTCAAAAAGTTAAGCGTGGGATTACCATGTGGCTCAGTGAATCCACTCTCAGCTGTGTAACCAAATGAATAGAAGACAGGTGTTCAAAGGAAAACTTGTTCAACAGTGTTCATAGACATGCAATTTGAAATAGCCGGAAGGTGGAAGCAAACCAGATACCCATGAGAGGATAAATGGATAAAAAAAAAAAAGTCACCTATCCCTCCAGTGGAGTATTATTCAGCCGCAAAAAGGGATGAAGTACTGATCCATGCTACAATATGGATGGACATTGGAAACACTGTGCTAAGTGAAAGAAGCCAGACACAGAAGGCCACCGATGGTGGGTGATTCCATTTATACGAAAATTCTAGAAGAGGCAGATCCATACAGACAGAAAGCAGGTGAGAGGTTGCCAGAGGCTGGTTTTAGAATACGGTTACTTGAGTGGGCTTGTCAATGTGCAGATTCCCAAGTTTCGTCCCAGATATTTTGATTCAGTAGGTCAAAGGTGGGGGCAGGCCAAAAGAAACTGCTTGTTTGTCTACCAGGAGCTACATTTCAAAAAAGCTTATCAGGGGATTCTAACGTGTGGTGCGGTTTGGTAATCTCTGAATTAGAAGTTCGTGAAAGTCCTTCTGGGCTCTGAGGATATGGGAGCCTAACTCAGTAGGATTATGGGATTATGCTTCTTTTTTTTTTTCTTCCTTCCTTCCTTCTGCCTCCTCCTCCTCCTTTTCCAGTTTTTTTTTTTTTTTTTTTTTTTTTTGAGAAAGGAGGTGTAATCACTGTTGAGATATTCAAACAACACAGAAAAGTCCAAAGAAGAGGATCCCTCGTCCATAGATAATGATTGCTAACTGGTGAACATTCATCCAGCCTTGTCTTAGGTATTCATGTTGATATGGTAGCAAGTGTGGGAAGGAAGTTCTTGCTGTTCTGTAATAGCTTTCGTCACTCAACGGTATGTCATAGACATGATTTTTGAAAAAAAATTTTTTTAACGTTGATTTATTTTTGAGAGACAGAGCATGAGTGGGGGAGGGTCAGAGAGAGGGAAACACAGAATCCGAAGCAGGCTCCAGGCTCCAAGCTGTCAGCACAGAGCCTGATGCGGGGCTCGAACTCACAGACCGCGAGATCATGACCTGGGCCAAAGTCAGACGCCCAACCGACTGAGCCACCCAGATGCCTCTAGACATGATTTTTAATTGTTAAAGTGTTCGGTTTCTTTAAATATATAAGAATTTTTTTTTTTATATTTAACCACACCCTGGAACTCTGTAGCTGCTGCTTGCTGTGTTTCCCATGTTCTTTGCCAAATGGCCTCAGAGGCTTTTACTCTCAATCTCACTGCAATTAGACCAATAAGTGTATTTAGATGCAAAGCCTCTATTTTTTGCAACGCTTCTTGGGCTTGCAGATAGATTGCTATGGATGTTTCCTGATATATAGGGATACTGGTTTTTAATTTTTAGGCTCTCCTGTCCTGTGGTGCTCCACTTTATAGGTTACATCTTCCATTTTTAATATTTTTCCAGTTTTAACATTTTTTTTTCGGTCTTTTGAACATAGGCTTCTTTTTATACCATTCTCTCCCCTGAGCCCAGATGGAAACAATCTAGTCTCTTTCCTCTCCCTTGTTTTCTTCTGCCTTCTTAGCACTGAAACTCAAAGCTAAAGCAAGCTTGCCTCAATACCCAACCAGTGGCCCAGACCACTGGGCTCCTAAGAATGAACAGTTTAAGGTACTTGATGAAGAGCTTACATTTAGACTGAAATTAAAATAGTTTCTTTCTGGTTTTCTGATTACAAGTTCTAGTGAAGTTCCTTAAAGCCACACTTTTCGTTACTTCGCTGATGCTTTATGTGCATGCTTAGCCTAGCAGCTGGGTGAGGCTACCCTTCCCTGGAGTGGAACCCTCATCTGACTAGGTAGCTGTGGGTCAGGGTTCTTTGTTACCAGCAATGGAAAGATACTGGCTAACTCAGTGTTAGAAATAAGACCTATGACCCTATCAAAGGAGGGATGCGGAGACTCGGAGCACAGTGAAGCGAGGCTTTAATTAACGTTCTTGCAAGAGTGGGTGTCTGATGGACAGGCACACTTGGGGCAGTTACAGCAGACAATTTATCTCCCAGCATGCAAGTCCCTCCCCTGGTTCCTCATTGGCTGAGTACTACAGAGGTTACAGCCTTACTGGGATGTTGCCTATGCCCACGTAAGGCAAAAAGTAGTCTGATTGGAAAAAGTGTACATTCCCTGGGGTGATGCAGAGACATTTAGTCCTTCCTCCCTTTGTTTCTTTGGTGCATGCTCATTGCAAAGCCCGTGAAAATAAGCCCGTGAAATGGAGAGGGGGAGAAGAACCAGGAAGTGAAGTGTCTAAGGGTTTGGGACTCCATTGTGTGCGGGAGTCCATACATATTTCCAATAGCTTCTAAACCTATTATTAATTAGACAGCATACCCTTTATTTAGTATTTCTGAAATGAATCATCTCCCTTACGTCTCACATCAAGCAAACCCAGGAATGTGTTGGGACGATACTGGTGCTCACATGATTCATGGAAAGCTGGGGCTCCACGGTTGGGAACTGATGGCACCGCAGAGGGTCAACGAGGAAGAAGTACATTGTCTAAGCAGGAAGGTCATCTAGATTGGGTTGTGGTGGCACCGCTGTGACAGCGATGTTCACTTTCTCTTTAGCTTTTCTGAGAGAGGAAGAATATGATTCCTAATTGAAGGTTTCGCAACCTTCGATCTACTATCATTTTAGACTGGGTAATTCTGTGTTGTGGTGGAGGGACTGTCCTGTGTATTATGTGATGTTTAGCAGCATCCCTGGCTTCTTCCCACTGGAGGCCAGCAGACTTCACCCTCCTTTGTGACAACCCAAAGTGTCTCTGGATATTGCCAAATGTCCTCTGGGAGCAAAATGGCCTAGCTGAGAATTTTGATCTTAACTAATGTGCTGCCCCCTACACACCCCATGTGTGGAGAAATGGTCTCGTTCCCTGACTTCAGTTGGTCAGTAGGCTCCTGGAATTGACCTTCACAAGACATCACAGAATGGGGGGGGGGGGAGAGAATTCCCTGAAAGAGAAATAAGCCACTACTAGGAACAAGAAAGGGATGGAGGCGGCTCACTGTAAATCCTCAGGGCCATATAGACTCTGTGAAGAGGTTCACATTTTATGGGTAGAAGGCAGCTGGTGCAGGAGAAACTTTCGTTGTAAGAAGCTACTCAGGTAGATTTCCTTTCCTGATGCTTCCTGATTTTCCATAGGCTCGTACTTGCAAAATGAGCATACAAATCACCAATGGGTCTTGTTAAAAGGCAAATTCTTTTTTCTTTTCTTTTCTTTTCTTTTCTTTTCTTTTCTTTTCTTTTCTTTTCTTTTTACAAACTGGGGAAAGGCCTTGAATTGACATTCTCGCAAGAAGATACACCAATGGCCAATAAGCACATGAGAAGATGCCCAATATCAGTCATTAAGAAAATGTAAGTCAAAATCACAATGAAATATTAAACAGGTTCATACTCACTAGGATAGGATAGCTGTAATTTTTTTTCTTTAATGAGGAATAACAAGCGTTGGTAAGGATATAGAGACATTGGAACCCCCAAACATTACAGGAAGGAACATAAAATGGCGCAGCCACTTTGGAAAGCAATTTGGTAGTTTATCAAAAATGTATGGGGTACATGGGTGGCTCAGATGGTTAGGCGTCCAACTTTGGCTCAGATCATGATCTCGTACTGCGTGGGTTCGAGCCCTGCATCGGGCTCTGTGCTGACAGCTCAGAGCCTGGAGCCTGCTTTGGATTCTGTTTCCCTCTCTCTGACCCTCCCCCACTCATGCTCTGTCTCTCTCAAAAAATAAATAAACATTAAAAAAAGTAAACATAGCATTATCACATGACCCAGAAATTGTACTCCTAGATATTTACCCTAAAGAAATGAAAACACGTGTCCATATTAAAACTGATACATAAAACTGATTCTCAGGTCCACCAGAGAATTGCCAAATTAGAATTGCGTTTTAAAACTGTTAGTCTGCCGGGGTGCCTGGGTGGCTCAGTCAGTTAAGTATCCGACTTTGGCTGGGGTCATGATCTCACGGTTCATGAGTTTGAGCCCCACATCCGGCTCTGTGCTGACAGCTCAGAGCCTGGAGCCTGGAGCCTGCTTCAGATTCTGTATCTCCCTCTCTCTGCCCCTCCCCCACTCGCACCCTGTTTCTCTCTAAAAAATAAATAATAAAAATAAAATTTAAAAAATTAGAAAAGGGGCACCTGGGTGGCTCAGTCGGTTAAGGGTCCGACTTCGGCTCAGGTCATGATCTCACGGTCGGTGAGTTCGAGCCCCGCGTCCGGCTCTGTGCTGACGGCTCAGAGCCTGGAGCCTGTTTCAGATTCTGTGTCTCCCTCTCTCTCTGCCCCTCCCCTGCTCACGTTCTGTCTCTCTCTGTCTCAAAAATAAATAAAACATTAAAAAAAATTAGAAAAAACTTATAAATGGATGCTCACAGTAGCACCGCTTATAACAACGACCTAAATATTCATCAACCGATGAATGGACAAAGTATAGTATACCCACACAACGGGACATTATTCGGCAACAAAAGAATGGAGTACTGACACGTACCACAACCTGGACAACCCCTGAAAGCACCATGCCAAGTGAAAGAAGTCAGGCACAAAAGAACACATTGTATAATTCCACTCACATGAACGTCCAGAGCAGACAAACCCACAGAGACAGAAAGCAGACTAATAGTTTTAATGTTTATTTATTTTTGAGAGTGAGACAGAGAGACAGAGCATGAGCTGGGAAGGGGTAGAGAGAGGGAGACACAGAATCCAAAGCAGGCTCCAGCCTCTGAGCTGTGAGCACAGAGCCTGAGCCCAACGCGGGTCTTGAACCCTGAGCGGTGAGATCATGACCTGAGCTGAAGTTGGACGCTTAACGGACTGAGCCACCCAGGCGCCCCAGCAGACAGATAGTTTTAAAACGCAATTCTAATTTGGCAATTCTCTGGTGGACCTGAGGTTCCACATTTCTAACAAGCTCCCAAATGGTGCTGATGCTGCTGGGTTTTTTGTTTGTTGTTTGTTTGTTTTGTTTTTTAGATTATCATCCTTAGGTTGTTTCATATTTTGAAAAAAATCCAACAATTTCTTAAAAGTCACAAAAGTAATATTTGTTTATTTTTAAAAAAATTATAAAAAGGTGATATATACAGATATATATGTATATATATGTATATATATATCTGTATATATCAGAATATTACTCAGCAATCAAGAACGAAATCTTGCCATTTGCAACAATGTGGATGGAACTTAGAGTGTATTATGCGAAGCAAAATAAATCAGAGAAAGACAAATATATGATTTCACTCATATGTGGGGTTTAAGAAACAAAACAGATGAACATAGGGGAAGGGAAGGAAAAATAAGATAAAAACAGAGAGGGAGGCAAACCGTAAGAGACTCTTAAATACAGAGAATAAACTGAGGGTTTCTGGAAGGGAGCTAGGTGGGGAGATGGGCTAAATGGGTGAAGGGCATTAAGGAGGGTGCTTGTTGGGATGAGCACTGGGTGTTAGATGTAAGTGATGAATCACTAAATTCTACTCCTGAAACCCATACTACATTATATGTTAGCAAACTAGGATTTGAATAAAAAAATCAAAGCTATGAAACCTATCTGATAATTTGGCACCTCTGTCCTGGCTGGATTCTTGGAATATCACCTGCATATAAGAGACTGGGGAGACAATCAGGGATTTGAGAGGAGGTTGTATAACAATGTTGGAGATTCCCTCTTGTGGTTGTCTCCTCTTTGGATTTCCTCCCTTGATACATAGTTGCTTTGGGAGTCTATCCTGAGTACTGTCTTCTGACTTCTCAGGACGTAAGACTATGGCTTTCTGCTTGAGCTTTATCTGCCTCGCTCAGGCTGGATTGGGGGTCTTCCTCTGAGAAAAGCCATGTGTGGATCTCTTCCACCGTGGCTCTTTTCTTTCAAGGATTAAATCCTATCCAGCTTCTGCTTAATTTTGGTCACTGTCCAGTGACTTAAAACCGCTGTTTTTTACATTTTGTCAAGATAATATAATCGTCATCTGTAGAATAGTTTGATATAAGCTATTCTGCCGTGCTCAGAACCAGAATTCCCCGAATGGTCTCTTAGAAACATTATTCTTCTTTTTGAAACCCTCCATTAAAGAAAAATTATGTATTTAATTTGGGGGCAGAGTGGGAAGGGCAGAGAGAGAGGGAGAGAGAGAATCCCAAGAAGGCTGTGCATTGTCAGTTCTGAGCCCGATGTGGGGCTCAAACTCACAGACTGTGAGATCATGACCTGCGTGGAAATCAAGAGTCAGATGCTCAACTGATTGAGCCGCCCAGGTGCCCCGAAAACCTCCATTTTTATTCATCACAGTTGAAAGAAATCTAAACTTCTTTCCCTGACATATAAAGTCATACAGATGACCTGGGCCTGCTAACCTCCATATCTTCACTGTGCCCCCAGCTCTATGGGAGCACATTCAATTCTTAGAATATGTTATGCTTTATCCTGCCTCAAGGTATTCACGTTATCATTCTCTCTGGTGGGAATGCCTGTCCCCCTTGTGCCTTGTTATGCTTCAGATGTCAGCTTAAATATCATTTATTCTGGAAAGTATTTGCTGAATCTATTGATAGGTTAAGTTCCTCTACTGCACCTGCTAATAACACCCTATGCCTTTCTTGTAGATCGTGTATTAACATTTATCATCAGGTACTGGGTGGTTGTTGGATAAATGTCTGTCTCCTCTTTAGATTGTCAATTCCATGAGAACAGGGTATGGCCCTCTCTGCTCACTACTTTATCCCATGCCTCATATGGTATCTGGCTTACAGTAGGTGCTCAATGAACGTGCTGAATGAATGAAGAAGGAGAGAATGCATCGTGCATGGAAGAAAGTTCCCAACTGAGAGTCGAGGTATAAAACATAAATGAAACTATGAGATAACAGGGGCATTAGTCAAGTCACCTCACATTTCAGACCTTTTGTTCCAGTAAGTACAATAGGTCAGAATTGGTTTGGGTCACTCTCCTCTCTCAAAGTCCATGCTACTCATAAAAAGACTCGTAAAGTTGAGACAAAAGTATAGGAAACCGTAATAATATGGGGCAGACATGGGAGACCTGGATATTTGGTTAAAATCTTAACCACAGGCAGTGTGTGTCTTGAATCAAGGGCCTGAGAAACAGAAATGGTGCTTGCGGATAATTATTCTGGCAACAGCAGATAGAACTAATGAGGTTTTGAAGTGGCCAGATCAAGGATGGATCTGATAAAGGGAGCTTGGCAGGATGGAACTGGTGTCAGGCTGCTGGATATGGAATTTCATGTGGGGAGAATGATCTACCAGACCCAGTGAAGGCTAGCCTGGGGAAGGGTTGGAGCTTTTCTCCTACCCTATTTATTCCCCTACAGGAGATGGAATGGATGGTTAGATGGGGGAAGAGATCAGTGTCTTCATGACGATCATTAGATCTCCCTTCTTTCCATCTTCTCCCGGGTTCTGCTCTGCACCCAGATGTGAGGGTGGAAGGCACTGAGTATCTCTCGAATGACAGGCATACTTGTGCCACATTCCAAGGTCTGCTGCACAAATTCCTTCTTTCTGGGGCCTCTTGGAATCAGAAACCAAACCTTCGAGTTTCTCTGGTGATCAGATATGACCTTGGGAAGAGACCAGACTCAGGACTGTAATCTTTTCGTTCTGTCCCTGGTGTACCCCAAGACGTTGCTTTATGTTGTCATCTGTGGCCCCCCTTTTATCAGTGATCACCCCCTCAAACTATCTCACTTGAATTTAATGTGAAATTCCTTTGGGTTTCTCATTAATTGGTGTCCTGTATTACTCCTTGGGTATGTAGTTCTGTAGGAAGGCCTGCAAATGTTGTATGGCTTTGTGCCTTTTTACTGATCTTTGTTGGCACTTGTGAATATCATCCTTCAGCACCACAGAAAACACACACACAAACCATCCTACAGGCAAATTTAGGATTGAGTGAGAAGGAAACTTGGACAATCACTTGAGCGCCCAGGAGAAATCTGAAAACCTGAGGCTAAAATGGACTTTGGATACTAATTGTCTTCAGAGAGCACTTTACTTGTAGTAATTCTTTGGAATACTAGACTACAGTTCTGAAAGAGTTTTCAAGGAAATTACACTCGTTTATACTTGTTTATGTGACACTGTGTTTCACAATAGTCAGAGGGTGGGAAGTCTTCAGAATCCATGAATGTGCACCAGATAGGTCATACCCGTGATGCCAGGCCTAGGAAGAAGTTTTCTATGGATTCAGAATGGTCTGAGTTACTAGACTTTGGTTCAATACCCAGAAACTACCTTTTTCATTTGTGTCTTTTTACACAGGAACAGTTCCTGGGTGAAGGGCTAGGGTGACTGACATCTTTAACCTATGCTTCCTGCCAATTCCTGAGATGTCTCCAAGGCTGTGCCCAAAGTCCAGAGGCAGGGGTTGCCATTGTTGGGATTGACTTAGCATGCCCATATATGGACTTACCCTGGGCTACAGTGCCCCCCAGTGTTTATGGTCCTTAGAATGCTCGTATCACTGGACTCCTTTGTGAAGCTGGGTCCTTGATGAGAATGTGAATAGGGAAGTCAGGGCAAAGGGGAATGACTCTCCATACTCTGATTATAGAAGTTCAGCTTCATTTAAGATTTGCAGCTTCCAGGTGTAAAGTCATAATTTCTATATTCCTGGTCCCTGGGGCACTGGAGATAGTTCCCTAGAATATGAGCCTTGTTGAGGGTTGAATGCTCATTGATTTGGGGCAGATGAAACAACTTAATGAGGATTATTTTAGTGCCACTTATATGGAAATCCACTGGGGTCAGTGACAAAATACAGGAGCAAACTCAGTTTTGGCGGGTCATGCCAAGGAGGTGCCAACAATGATTGCCTTTATGCAGATGAATTCATTACATGGGTAGGTTGGTATCTTCAGAGAGGTCATCAGTGGTTTACATTGGAAGAATCTAGGATGGGAGGAAGTTTTCAGTTAAATTTTTATACATATAATCAGCATGAAAGGCAAATCTGAGCAAGGAAATTAGCAAGAACTCTGAATTCAAAATCTTCCAGTAATAGTCCCATTTATATTCAGAATTATTTTGGCATACTTTTGCATAAGGAATATTCCTTTTTCTTCATTTCTTCCTTATGTTGTGTTGGGTTTCCTTTCTTCCACTGCCTCTGTCTCTGTTAATAAATAAATGTAGCAATTGTTAGCACCTTTGGTAGAATCCATGGGTCTTTTACATTTCAGCAGAACTTCAGAGCTTTTTTTTTTTAACTTTATTTTTTTACATCCAAACTAGTATATAGTGAAGCAATGATTTCAGTAGATTCCTTAATGCCCCTTACCCATTTAGCCCATCCCCCCTCCCACAACCCCTCCAACAACCCTCAGTTTGTTCTCCATATTTATGAGTCTCTTTTGTTTTGTCCCCCTCCCAGTTTTTATATTATTTTTCTTTCCCTTCCCTTATGTTCATCTGCTTTGTCTCTTAAAGTCCTCATATGAGTGAAGTCATATGATTTTTGTCTTTCTCTGACTGACTCATTTCACTTAGCATAATACCCTCCAGTTCCATCCACGTAGTTGCAAATGGGTTTTTAATTCCTATACCATCCTGATCCATAATGCATCCATAAAATGTTAGTGAGCCAATATAGTACTCTACTCTGAGGACATACAAATTAATAAAGTGAGGTCTCTGCTCTTGAGTCTAAGGCTATTGTGTAGCCATTTACTATAGATACTGAACTACTCTGCCCATTCTCACTACTTTGCTTTTTAACTGTACAAAAATAGGGGTTGAATAGGATCTTAAAGACCTGAGGTGATCATGGTAGTGGTGAGTTGTTGGGTGGAGAGTTTGGGCGTCTGGACCCACGTCCTTCTTCTGAATGAGCCTCTCGTTGTTAGCCTCTCTGGGCTCTGATTTTCACAATTTCAAAAGAGTTTTGTTGGACTAAATGACCTGAGACCTTGACATTTGTGCCTGTGACTGATCGTCCCCAACCCAGGTACAATCTTGTCCCATTGCTCAATTTCCCCTGGCCTCTTTCTTGCTTTTTGACTGAAAAACCAGGGTTTCTAGTATTTGGTGTCATTGGGGGTTGGGTGAGGAGCTGAGAGACTTACTTTTCAGGAATACAAAATTTTTCGCAGAGAAATTTATGTTTAAAGTTGTTTCTGTTGCCTCCACAGCCAGAGAAGACGAAGGGCTCACACAAAAATGTCAAGGTGTTGTAGTAGAATCTCGTGTAACCTGACTTACAGGTGCCAAATACTGGAGGATAGTTGCAGATTTCTGGGCATGAGAATCCCAGAGTCAGGTTTTCTTTTCTTTTCTTTTTTTTAAAAAACTTTCATGTTTATTTATCTTAGAGAGAGAGAGAGAGAGCGCACAAGAGCAAGTGGGGGGAGGGGCAGAGAGAGACGGAGACACACAATCCGAAGCAACCTCCAGCTCCAAGCTGTCAGCACAGAGCCCTACACGGGGCTCAAACTTGTGACCCACGAGATCATGACCTGAGCCGAAGTCCCTCGCATAACCGACTGAGTAATCCAGGCACCCCAGGTTTTCTTTTCTACTGCCAAGCGGACATTCTTTTCCTCATGGACTCAGATGACTGATGGTCATCAGCCCATGTGAATCTACCTGTTACTCTTTCACTGGGAGAGTTCCTTCAGCAAAAATATCACTGTATATGTGATATGGGGCAATGATTCTAGACTACGGCCTGCGTCAGTGACTCAGATAATTGGAGAAGGACGGTAAGGTAGAGTGGAAAGCAAGAAAGACCTGAGGCTTCTGCGCTCTATCACAGAATTTCATATTAAATATATCCCATTTCCTGATTCTCCACAGGCTTTCCCATGGCACTGGAAGTAAACATGTCATCTGCTTCCCCAAGGCCATAGGTCAGAGCCCTTACTTTACTTTTACAGAGTCTCTGCAAACACAGGCTAAAAAGGCCTTTGTCTGTCTACATCTACTCCTGAAGGATAGGCTCAAAATGCTTAATTTGCAAAAGATCTTCCTTCCTTCCACCAGTGTCTGTGTCCTCTCACATCTAGCTATGCCCCTCCCCTTTTACCTACCATGCAGACTCACCTGGCCTCACTGAGACCATGGAGGTGGGTGGTCAGAGCAGGAACAATGACGTCCGTGTTGGAGACAAAGAATGAGTTAATGTCAGTCTTCCTGAAGTCCAACTCCAGCCCTCACCCACAACTGGGACTTTGCCACATTTACTCATGGATACATGAGTATTCCACATGTGTCCATCATGATAAGTAGATGTGAGTGCCCCAAGTGTGTGAATGATGGCTTTGCTTCTCCATTATCTGTGGAATGCAGAGTGGTCCTGTATATATGCGTTAAGTAGAATTAAAGTTCATCTAATACACACACACCCACACCCACACACAACAATAAAGAGGTTTTCTGGACACTCCTTACGTTAATCCAATTTTCACAATCCCCCTCCTCTTCCACTGAAATCCCTTGGAAAAAACTTGATTCTATTTTCTGTCTTCCTCCTTCTCCAATCCATAGACAGAAATGAATGAAACTTCTGGAATTAGATGCTCTAAGGGCTGTGTGGTGTAAGAGAAAAGCAGGACTTCATTACTGCCTATCACCCAGGCTGCCTAGATCGCCTTCACCTTCACAGTGTTCTCCTGGGCTGCCCTTCCTATTTTGCCTTACCTCCAAGATGTCCACTTTCACACAATTGTTTTCTGAGAGGTAAAGGAAACAGGACGCCTGAAAGTGTCTGGAGGGGCATAGACAAGATGAGGAGACATAGAGAAAAGAGGATCCATTCAGTCTTCATGGTGTTGCAGGCAGGAGATAGGAGAGTCTAGGACTGGGCTGACATTTTATATTTGGGATGGAGCTCCTTCTCTTGGGAGGAGTTGAACCCATCTTTTTGATTTCATCTCCCCAGGGCCCAAGCCTGGGCAGAGTTCTGGTGCATACAAAATCAGCCTAGTGAGCAGAACACTAAGTGCTTGGGTACCCAACCATGTAGCATCCAAGGTCATGGTTTGTCACAGCTAGACTGGTGAGCCTCAGTGCCCCCACTCTCTTCTTCATATCTAAGGCTCAGGGCATCAGCATTTCTATAATGAACATTTAACATATAAATGTAAAAATTTGAAAGTAAGTTAATGCAGGCTTGAACCTAAGAAAATGGAACAAAAACAGCAAAATAAATGTAAAGAAAGTAGACAGGATATTGATGAAGATATTGATGCAGATATTGATGAAGATAGTTGAAATTAGTGAGTAGTAGAAAAAAGACAATACAATTATCAAATAGTATTAAAAATTTGTACTTTATTTTTTTATTCTTATTTTTAAAATTATTTATTTTTTATTTTTTAAATTTACACCCAAGTTAATTAGCATATAGCGCAACAATGATTTCAGAAGTAGATTCCTCAATGCCCCTTGCCCATTTAGCCCATCCCCCCTCCCACAACCCCTCCAGTAACCCTCTGTTTGTTATCCATATTTAAGAGTCCGTTATGTTTGTCCCCCTCACTGTTTTTACATTATTTTTACTTCCCTTCCCTTGTGTTCATCTGTTCTGTGTCTTAACGTCCTCATATGAGTGAAGTCATATGATACTTGTCTTTCTCTGACTAATTTCACTTAGCATAATACCCTCTAGTTCCATCCATGTAGTTGCAAATGGCAAGATTTCATTCTTTTTGATCGGCGAGTAATACTCCATTGTGTATAGATACCACATCTTCTTTATCCATTCATCAGTTGATGGACATTTTGGCTCTTTCCATACTTTGGCTATTGTTGATAGCGCTGCTATAAACATTGGGGTGCATGCGCCCCTTCGAAACAGCACACCTGTATCCCTTGGATAAATACCTAGTAGTGCAATTGCTGGATCGTAGGGTAGTTATATTTTTAGTTTTTTGAGGAACCTCCATACTATTTTCCAGAGTGGCTGCACCAGCTTGCATTCCCACCAACAATGCAAAAGAGATCCTCTTTCTCTGCATCCTCACCAACATCTGTTGTCGCCTGGATTGTTAATGTTAGCCATCCTGACAGGTGTGAGGTGGTATCTCATTGTGGTTTTGATTTGTATTTCCCTGATGATGAGAGATGTTGAGCATTTTTTCATGTGTCGGTTGGCCATCTGGATGTCTTCTTTGGAGAAGTGTCTATTCATGTCTTGCCCATTTCTTCACTGGATTATTTGTTTTTGGCGTGTTGAGTTTGAGAAGTTCTTTAAAGATTTTGAATACTAACCCTTTATCTGATATGTCGCTTGCAAATATTTTTTCCCATTCTGTCAGTTGCCTTCTAGTTTTGCTGCTTGTTTCCTTTGCTGTGCAGAAGTTTTTTATTTTGATGAGGTCTCAGTAGTTCATTGTTGCTTTTGTTTCCCTTGCCTCTGGAGACGTGTTGAGTAAGAAGTTGCTGCGGCCAAGATCAAAGAGGTTTTTGCCTGCTTTCTCCTCGAGGATTTTGATGGATTACTGTCTTACATTTAGGTCTTTCATCCATTTTGAGTTTATTTTTGTGTATGGTGTAAGAAAGTGGTCCAGGTTCATTTTTCTGCATGTTGCCGCCCAGTTTTCCCAGCACCACTTGCTGAAGAGACTGTCTTTATTCCATTGGATATTCTTTCCTGCTTTGTCAAAGATTAGTTGGCCATACATTTGTGGGTCCATTTCTGGGTTTTCTGTTCTGTTCCATTGATCTGTGTGTCTGTTTTTGTGCCAGTACCATACTGTCTTGATGATTACAGCTTTGTGATACAGCTTGAAGTCCAGGATTGTGATGCTTCCTGCTTTGGTTTTCTTTTTGAAGATTGCTTTGGCTATTTGGAGTCTTTTCTGGTTCCATACAGATTTTAGGATTGTTTGTTCCAGCTCTGTGAAGAATGCTGGTGTTATTTTGAAAGGTATTGCATTGAATATGTAGATTACTTTGGGTAGTATTGACATTTTAACAATATTTGTTCTTCCTATCCAGGAGCATGGAATATTTTCCCATATTTTTGTGTCTTCTTCCATTTCTTTCATAAGCTTTCTATAGTTTTCAGTGTATAGATTTTTCACCTCATTGGTTAGATTTATTCCTAGGTATTTTATGGTTTCTGGTGCAACTGTAAATGGGATCGATTCCTTGATTTCTCTGTTGCTTCATTGTTGGTGTATAGGAATGCAACCGATTTCTGTGCATTGATGTTGTATCCTGCCACTTTGCTGAATTCATGGATCAGTTCTAGCAGTTTTTTGGTGGAATCTTTTGGGCTTTCCATATAGAGTATCCTGTCATCTGTGAAGAGTGTGAGTTTGACCTCCTCCTGGATGATTTGGATGCCTTTTATTTCTTTGTGTTGTCTGATTGCAGAGGCTAAGACTTCCAATAGTATGTTGAATAATAGTGGCGAGATTGGACATCCCTGTCTTGTTCCTGACCTTAGGGGGAAAGCTCTCAGTTTTTCCCCATTGAGGATGATATTAGCATTGGGTCTCTCATATATGGCTTTTATGATATCGAGGTATGATCTTTCTATCCCTGCTTTCTTGAGGGTTTTTATCAAAAAAGGATACTGTATTTTGTCAAATGGTTTCTCTGCATCTATTGAGAGGATCATATGGTTCTTGTCCTTTCTTTTATTGATGTGATGAATCACATTGATTGTTTTGTGGATATTGAACCAGCCCTGCATCCCAGGTATAAATCCCACTTGGTCATGGTGAATAATTTTTTTAATGTACTGTTGGATCTGGTTGGCTAATATCTTATTGAGGATTTTTGCTTGCATGTTCATCAGGGAAATTGGTCTATAGTTCTCCTTTTTAGCGGGGTCTTTGTCTGGTTTTGGAATCAAGGTAATGCTGGCTTCATAGAAAGAGTTTGGAAAATTTCCCTCCATTCCTATTTTTTTTTGGAACAGCTTCAAGAGAATAGGTGTTAATTCTTCCTTAAATGTTTGGTAGAATTCCCCTGGAAAGCCATCTGTCCCTGGACTTTTGTTTTTTGGGAGATTTTTGATTAGTAATTTGATTTCTTTACTGGTTATGGGTCTGTTCAAATTTCCTATTTCTTCCCGTTTCAGTTTTGGTAGTGTGTATGTTTCTAGGAATTTGTCCATTTCTTCCAGATTACCCATTTTATTGGCATACAATTGCAAATGATATTCTCTTATTATTGTTTTTATTTCTGCTGTGTTGGTTGTGATCTCTCCTCTTTCATTCTTGATTTTATTTATTTGGATCCTTTCCTTTTTCTTTTTGATTAAACTGGCTAGGGGTTTATGAATTTTGTTAATTCTCTCAAAGAACCAGCTGCTGGTTTCATTGATCTGTTCTACTGTTTTTTGGGTTTCGATAGCATTAATTTCTGCTCTAATCTTTATTATTTCCTGCCTTCTGCTGGTTTTGGGTTTATTTGTTGTTCTTTTCCCAGATCTTTAAGGTGTAAGCTTAGGTTGTGTATCTGAGACCTTTCCTACTTCTTTAGGAAGGCCTGGATTGTTAAACACTTTCCTCTTATGATCACCTTTCCTGCATCCCAGAGGTTTTGGGTTGTGGTATTATCATTTTCATTGGCTTCCATGTACTTTTTAATTTCCCCTTTAAATTCTTGGTTAGCCCATTCATTCTTTAGTAGGATGTTCTTTAGTCTCCAAGTATTTGTTCCCTTTCCAATTTTTTTTTCTTGTGGTGGTTTTGAGTTTCATAGTGTTGTGGTCTGAAAATATACACGGTATGATTTTGATCTTTTTGTACTTGTTGAGGGCTGATTTGTGTCCCAGTATGTGGTCTATTCTGGAGAATGTTCCATGTGCACTGGAGAAGAATGTGAATTTTGCTGCTTTAGGATGAAATGTTCTGAATGTATCTATTAAGTCCATCTGATCCAGTGTGTCATTCAAAGCCATTGTTTCCTTGTTGATTTTCTGATTAGAGGATCTGTCCATTGTTGTAAGTGGGGTGTTGAAGTCCCCTACTATTATGGCATTATTATCAATGAGTTTCTTTATGTTTGTGGTTAATTGATTTATATGTATGGGTGCTCTCACATTTGAAGCATCAATGTTTACAATTGTTAGGTCTTCTTGGTGGATAGACCCCTTAATTATGATATAATGCCCTTCTTCATCTCTTGTTACAGTCTTTATTTTAAAGCCTAGATTGTCTGATATAAGTATGGCTACTCTGGCTTTCTTTTTGTTGACCATTAGCATGATAGATGGTTCTCCATCCCCTCATTTTCAATATGAAGGTGGTTTAGGTCTAAAATGGGTCTCTTATAAACAGCATATAGATGGATCTTTTTTTCTTATCCATTCTGTTACCCTATGTCTTTTGATTGCAGCATTTAGTCCGTTGACATTTAGAGTGAGTACTGAAAGATATGTATTTATTACCATTATGTTGTTTGTAGAGTTGGAGTTTCTGGTGGGGTTCTCTGGTCCTTTCTAGTCTTTGTTGCTTTTGCTCTTTATTTGTTTGTTTGTTTGTTTTAGTCCTTTCTCCCCTCAGAGAGTCCCCTTAAAATTTCTTGCAGGACTGGTTTAGTGGTCATGAAGTCCCTTAATTTTTGTCTGGGAAACTTTTAATCTCTCCTTCTATTTTGAATGACAGCCTTGCTGGATAAAGAATTCTTGGCTGCATATTTTTCTTATGCAGCACATTGAATATATCCTGCCACTCCTTTCTGGCCTGCCAAGTTTCTGTGGATAGGTCTGCTGCAAACCTGATCTGTCTTTCCTTGTAAGCTAAGGAGTTTTTTCCTTTGCTGTTTTCATGATTCTTTCCTTGCCTGAGTATTTTGTGAATTTGACTATGATATGCCTTATTGATAGTCAGTTTTTGTTGAATCTAATGGGAGTCCTCTGCTTCCTGGATTTTGATGTCTGTGTCTTTCCCCAGGTTAGGAAAGTTTTCTGCTATTATTTGCTCACGTAACCCTTCTACCCCTATTTCTTTCTCTTCCTCTTCTGGGACCCCTGTGATTCTGATGTTGTTCCTTTTTTAATGAGTCACTGATTTCTCTAATTCTTCAATTGTGCTCTTTTGCCCTAATATCCCTCTTTTTTTCTGCTTTAGTCTTCCTCTTTTTTTCTGCTTCATTATTCTCCATAAGTTTGTCACTGATTCTCTGCTCTGCCTCATCCATCCTTGCCGCTGTGGCATCCATTAGAGATTGCCTCAGTTACAACATTTTTTATTTCATCCTGACTAGCTTTTACTACTTTTATCTCTGCAGAGAGGGATTCTAATCTATTTTCCACTCCAGCTAGTATTCTTATTATCGTGATTCTAAATTCTGGTTCAGACATCTTGCTTGTATTTATGTTGGTTAAGTCTCTGGCTGTTGTTTCTTCCTGTTCTTTCTTTTGGGGTGAATTCCTTCATTTCATCATTTTGAAGGGAGACAAGGAATTAATGAGGTAAAAAAATTAAAATAATTAAATTAAAAAAGGAAGATTGAAATAAAAAATTAAAAACAACACACACACACACACACAAATCAAATAAATGATGTCAGATCCTAGGTGTGTTTAAAAAAATTTTTTTTTAACATTTATTCATTTTTGAGAGTGATAGAGGCAGAGCATGAGCAGGGGAGGGGCAGAGAGAGAGGAAGACACGGAATCAGAACCAGGCTCAAGGCTCTGAACTGTCAGCACAGGGCCTGACGCGGGGCTCGAACTCATGGACTGCGAGATCATGACCTGAGCTGAAGTCGGATGCTCAATCCACTGAGCCACCCAGGCGCCCCAGATCCTAAGTGTGTTTTTGTCTGGTTGTTGGCAGGGTCTTGATAGAGAAATGGAGAAAGGAAAAAAAAGGAAATCATTTGAAAATTTGAAAAAAACGAGTACACTGAAATAGAATAAAATGAAATTATGTAAGTAAAATAGAAGTTGAAAAAATTTACACAAAAGTAAAAACATAATAGAAAAAAATTAAAAATACTTTTAATAGAAATTGAAAATAAAAATAATTTTTTTCTTTTTCTGCATTTAAGAAAAAGAAAGGAAATGCAAAAGAGAAAATAATTGAATAGTTGGACCAGTGAACAGACTGAGATACGATTGAAATTACTTCATTTTCACCTAGAAGTCAAACTTTGAAGCACTTTATAGTCCGTAAACTAAGCAGCTGGAGAGATTTGTGTTCCTGAAGACGAAGGTTGGCCCAGTTGGACGGGGCTTAGTGTAAGGGCTCTGCTCTCCACTAGATGGCACTGCTTAGCTACTGGGTGGGTTGGTGTGGCGCTCGTAGGTGTGTATGCGCATGCGCGGTAGCAGTGAAAATGGCGTCACCCAGCTACTCAGTCTCTGGGTAGTATCGGGACTCAGTTCTCCCCGATCAGCAATCGTGCACCTGTTCTTTATCTCTGGCTTTTGTCCACTCCATGCTTTTACACTGTCAGTGACCAAGCCCCAGGCAACACCTCCCTCTTTAGTTTTATCTCAGATGCGGCTGTGTTTCCCAACCCCTCACTTCTGAGGGACTGCGGCTTTGACCCCTTCTGCCCCTCTGCAGGAGAGTCTCACTGAGCAGTGGCCGGGTGCCGGCTGCACCCAGGAATGTTCGCGGGATCGTGCTGCTGCCGAAGCCCAGAGACCGCGGCCGGGTGCCAGCCCGCCCCAGAAAGAGTTCACGCGATCGTGTAGCAGCAGCGCTTCAGGGATTATGGAAAATCACAACACGCGTCTGGCACCAGGCTTCACCCCCAGCGACCTTGTTCCAGCACCAGCGAATGTGGTTGTTCTCCTGGGTCCACTGGGGCACACAGCCTCTACCAGATGTCCTCCAGAGAGGGAAACCGCCTCTCCCCTGTGGCCCGAAGACCCCCCGGACTCCTCTCTGCTCCTGGGGATTCACCCTTCTCACCAGAGCACCGCCAGGTATCGAGCTGCAGAGTTTCAGACTCTGTGCTCCCCCTGTTTATAGTCTTAATGGAATTTAAATCCTCTCCTTTCTCCCTTTTTGGTTCAGTCCCTGCAGCTGTTTCCACTTTTCCACGTTCTCTCCAGCTGCTTTTGGGGGGATGCTTTCCTGTATTCTCCCCCGATCTCCGTCCTCTCTCCACAAGCAAAAACAACTCCCTACCCCCAGCAGCTTCTCTCTCCCCCAGTTCACCTCTCTGCGCCGCGTACCTGCTGAGTTCTGTGGTTCAGGTTGTGCAGATTGTTGTGTTAATTAATCCTCAAATCAGTTTTCCAGGTGTGCAGGATGGTTTAGTGTTGATCTGGCTGTATCTCTTGGACAAGAGATGCAAAAAAAGCTTCCATGCTGTTCTGCCATCTTGGTCCCCCACCCCCCTCTTTTTTTAAATTTTAAAGAGAAAGAGAGCGCACTAGCTGGGGAGAGGGGCAGAGGGAGAGAGAGAGAGAGAGAAGGAGAGAGAGAGAGAGAGAGAGGATCTTAAGCAGGCTCCACATGTGGAGCCCGATGCAGTGCTTGATCCCATGACTCTGGGATCATGACCTGAGCCAACATCAAGAGTCAGACGCTCAACTGACTGAGCCAGCCAGGCGCCCCATGCAACTGTGTGCTTAACGTTTTGAAGAACTGCCAAGCTGCTCTGCAAAACAGCCTCTCCATTTCCAACTCATACCAGCAATGCATGAAGGCTCCAATTTCTTTATATTCTTGCCAACAATTTTACTAAGTTAAAAGAATTATTATTATTTTAATTCTAGTGTAGTTAACATACAATGTTGTATTAGTTTCAGGGGTACAATATAGTAACTGAGTCCTCATAATGGTAAGTGTACTATTTTTTTTTTTTAAGTTTACTTGTTTTGAGAGAGTGTGAGAGAGAGCGCAAGTGGAGGAAAGGCACAGGGAGAGGGAGAGAGAGAACCTTAATAGGTTCTGTGCTGACAACGTGGGGCTCAATCTCACAAACTGTGAGATCATGACCTGAACTGAAACCAAGAGTTGGACAATAAGTGTGCTCTTAATCCCCATCATCTATTTTACTCATCCTTCCACCTACCTCCCCTCTGTAACCCTCTGTTCTCTATGGTTAAGAGGTTAACCTTCTGTTTTTTGGTTTGTCTCTTTTTTCCCCCTCTTTTGTTAATTTTGCTTCTTAAATTCCACATATGAGTGAAATCATATGGTACTCGTCTTTCTCTGACTTATTTTGCTTAGCATAATACACTCTAGCTTGTGAATGTATATGTTCCCAACCACAGAGGTCTAAGATATGTAACAGGGAGTAACTTAGCATGTCTGACTCCATATTGCTTTTATTTCTCTTGCTGCTGTGAAACTGTATAGCTAGGAAACCTTTGCTTAGCTCTGCACATAAGCTTGTTACAGCTGAGTGGTAAAAACTGCTCTTTTTCCAAAACCTACCTCACCCAAGGAGATAAAGAAGGACATACAGAAATGACTATACTATGTTTATTTGCTAGAACGACAAGATCAGATTCCTGTATGCAGAGGTCAACTGACTAAGGACACATAATTTACATGACCTTCCTCTTGTGTTATAGATGTCTGTCACCTTTTGACTCCAAGCCCTTCCCACTTCCCCTTCTGCTAACATAAAAGAAGCTCAAATTTCATGCTGAGGGGAGATGAGTCTTTAGGACAGTTGTCCACCATCTCCTTGGTTTGCTGGCTTTCTGAATAAAGTCATTTTCCTGCTCCCCTGCCCCTGGTATCTTGCCTGTTGACATTTGAGCCTATCCCGTTGAGAGCAGTAAGAGTTTAGATTTGATTACAGAGAAACAAACAGAATATTGACAGGATTGGACCAATTGGCAATCCGAATTATAATGTAAGATTTTTTTAAAGGTTTTTTTTTAACCTTTATTTATTTTTGAGAGACAGAGAGAGAGCATGAGCAGGGGAGGGGCAGAGAGAGAGAGAGAGAGGGAGACACAGAATCCGAAGCAGGCCTACTGAGCCACCCAGGTGCCCCATAATGTAAGATTTTTAATATACCTTTATGAGAAACTAAGAGATCAAAAAGACAAAAACTCTAAACATATACATACATACATGTATCCATGTATATGGATATTTTATTTTACATATATACATGTATCCAAAAATAGATAATGTTGGTCATTCTAAAGCCACTTGGATTGGAAGATAATACAACCTCTCATCTGAGTGCCATGCCCACATGTTGAACTATCTATTGAACATACCCACTCACATGTTTTGGACAAGCCAGGTCTTTCCTTCTCATTCTTACATGTATTAGTGAATGACACATCCACCTACTTAACCAAGCTCACCTGGGAGGCATCCATACCTCCTTCTAATGCATATCCCCATCGTCCTGTCTATTTACAAATCCTTTTAATTTTATCTCAAAAGATGTCCCTACTGTGTCCACTTCTCTCTTTTCTACCACCCCTCTCCAGCCCATGCTATGGTCATTCTGCACTTGGGTGTCTGCCAGAGCTCTCAACTGGTCCCCCTCACTCTGCCTGTGGTCTGATTTAGTTTACTCTCTATAGAAATCAGAGTGAGTATTTTTTAAAAAATTTTTATTTGTTTTTGAGAGAGAGAGAGAGAGAGAGAGAGAGAGAGGCAGAGAGAGAGGGGGGAACAGAGGATCCCAAATGGATTCTGAGATAACAGCAGAGAGTCCGATATGGGGCTCAAACTCAAGAACTGTGAGATCATGACCTGAGCTGAAGTCGGATGCTTCACTGACTGAGCCACCCAGGTGCCCCAGAAATCAGAGTGAGTTAAAAAAAAGAAAATATTTTAAAATAGGTTCATACTCAGGGCGCCTGAGTGGCTCAGTCGGTTGAGCCTCTGATTTCGGCTCAGATCATGATCTCACGGTTCATGGGTTTGAGCCCCGTATTGGGCTCTGTGCTGACGGCTCAGAGTCTGGAGCCTGCTTCGGATTCTGTGTCTCTCTTTCTCTGATCCTCTCATGTGCACTTTCTGTCTCTCTCTCTCTCTCAAAAATAAACAGCAGCAACAACAACAAAATAAAATAGGTTCATACAGCATCGTAAGAATAGTATGGAGAAGTGTCTTACACTCTTTGTTTAGATATCCTACTCAAATTCTGCCAATTGTTCCAGTGTCCTCCTTTTTAATAGAAAGGATCACTCTAGGAGCATGTGTGACATCTAATTGTCATGCCACTCTGGTCTTCTCCAGTCCGAAACAGTTTCTTGGTATTTCTTGACTTTTATGAAGTTTCGTATAGGCCAGGGATCTTGTATAATGTCCCTCAATTTGAATTATACCAGTGTTTCCTCATGATTAGGTGTAGGTCATGAATTTTGACCAGAATATTTCAGATACTGTGTTTTTGCCATTGCATCGTACTGAGTGGTTCACAATGTCTATTTGTCCCATTATTGGCAGTGGTGATTGTAGTCACTTGACTAAGATGGTGTCTGCCCCGTTTCTTTATTGTAAAACTGTTCTTTTGCCTTTGTTATTAGATATTTTGTGAGGGGATCTTTGAAGATCATGCAAAAATTAAATTGCTCATTGCACTTGTGACGGTGATTCCCTCATCTGTCATCTTTTGGCCTGTATTCAGATGTGGGGTGTTGATGTCATGAACGTAACTCTTAACAACTAGATTTTATGCAGCGTTCCGTGATCCTGGCCCTATCAAATCCTTTCCTTTAGGAGCTCTTGGCACTATTTTCTTTCTTTCTTTCTTTCTTTCTTTCTTTCTTTCTTTCTTTCTTTCTTTCTTTCTTTCTTTCAGATATAATTGACATTTAACACTGTATGAGTTTAAGACATACAACATGATGATCTGATGCGTTCACATATTGCAATATGGTTATTGTTGACTATAATCACTACGCTGTGCATTAGATCTCCAGGACTTACTTATCTATTATTTGAGTGTTTGTATCATTAAATAAAAATCTCCCTAATTTTCCCAGTCCCCAGCCCTGGAAACCACCATTATACTCTTTGTATTTAAGAGTTTGGCTTTTTAAGATTCTACGTATAGGTGATATTATATAGCATTTGTTTACCTCTGTCTGTCTGATTTATTTCACTTAGCATAATGCCCTCAAAATCTATCCATGTTATTGCAAGTGAGGAGATTTCCTTCTTTTTCATGGCTGAATGATAGTCCATTATATATGTGTATAATGGAGTATTTTATTTTATTTTATTTTATTTTATTTATTTTTTCAAATTTTTACTTAAATTCTAGTTAGTTAATATAATAGTGTAATATTGGTTTCAAGAGTAGAATTTAGTGATTAAGAGTCTCTTGATAAAGAAGATATGGCATATATATACAATGGAATATTACTCAGCTATCAAAAAGAATGAAATCTTGCCATTTGCAATGACATGGATGGAGCTAGAGTGTATTATGTCAGAGAAATAAGTCAGTCAGGAAAGACAAATACCATATTATTTCACTCATACGTGGAATTTAAACAACAAATCAGATGAACATAGAGGAAAGAAAAAAAAGAGAGGGAAGCAAACCATAAGAGAACAAACTGAGGGTTGATGGAGGGGAGGTGGGCAGGGGATGGGTTGAATGGCTGATGGGTACTAAGGAGGGCACTTGTGTTGAGCACAGGGTGTTATATGTAAGTGATGAATCACTAAATTATACTTCCAAAACCAATGCTACACTATATGTTAATAAACTAGAATTTAAATAAAAAATTGAAAAAAAATTGAAAAAAAGTCTCTTTTGGTTTACTTCCAAAATTTTTTTCTTGTGGTTGACTTCAAGTTTCATAGTGTTATGGTCTGAAAATACACATGTTTTGATCTCAACCTTTCATACATGTTGAGGCTTGATTTGTGACCCAGTATGTGCTGTATTCTGGAGAATGTTCCATGTACATTGAAAAAGAGTGTGTTTTCTGCTGTTTTAGGATGAAGTGTTCTGAATATGTATCTTAAGTCCATCTGGTCCAGTGTGTCATTCAAAGCCATTGTTTCCTTGTTTATTTTCTGCTTAGATGATCTGTCCATTGTTGTTAGTGAGATGTTAAAGTTCCCTACTATTAATTTATCATATCAATAAATTTCTTTATGTTTGTGGTTAATTGATTTATCTATTTGGGTGTTCCAAGTTGGGGGCATAAATATTTACAATTGTTACATTTTTCTTGTTGGATAGACCCCTTAGTTATGATATATTACCCTTCTTCATTTCATATTACAGTATTTGGTTTAAAATCTAGTTTGCCTGATGTAAGTATGACTACTCTGGCTTTCTTTTGAAGTCAATTAACATGATAGATGGTTCTCTATCCCCTCACTTTCAATCTGGGGATGTCTTTAGGTCTAAAATGAGTCTTTTGTAGGCAGCATATAGATGGGTCTTTTTTTTTTTATTATTAATCCATTCTGATACCCTATGTCTTTTGATTGGAGCATTTAGTCCATTTACATTCAGTGATTATCGATAGATATGAATTTAATGCCACTGTATTACCTGTAAAGTTGTTGTTTCTGGAGATTTTCTCTATTACTTTCTTTGTTTTTTAATGTTTATTTATTTATTTTTGAGATAGAATGCACAGAGGAGGGGTAGAAAGAGAGAGGGAGACAGAAAATCCAAAGCAGGCTCCACATTTTGGGGAGCTTGTATCAAAACTCCAAATTTTGGGGACCTGGCACAGCATGAACTTGGTGCTGATCTTCAGGGGAGGGTCTTGCCATGCTCATACACCCATTAACTGCTTCTTTTGCTGTTTGCTATAATCTTGTAGGTCTTGTTGATGCAAATCTCACTGTCTTTCAGAATTAGTGTTCTGGGGGCCCATTCTTTAGGTGGGGCACTAAATTTGGGCTTGAAACACTTTGCTTCTCAAAAGGCTGGGAGGTGGGAGTTCCTTCCTGATTGTATGGCACTGTGCTAGGGGTGGGATTTATTTATTTATTTGTTTATTTATTTATTATTTATTTATTATTTTAGCGGTGGCATTTATGATGAGAGTGTCTCAGGCTTTTCTACCTGTTTCAATATGAGTATGTTCTCATTTGCCCAGTGTATAGGAATCACTCAGCTAGTTTCTGGCTTTTTTTTTTTTTCAGAAGTAATTGTTCCATGTGTAGCTGTACATTCAATGTTCAAGGTGGGAGGGGAGTTCAGGAGAATCCTGTATTGCCATCTTGGTTGATCCCCTATCTCCTCCTCTTTAAAAGGACACTATTGCTGGATATAGGATTCTTGGTTGATGGTTTTTTCTTCTGGCATTTTTACTGTATTAGCCCACTGCCTACTGGCTTCTAAAGTTTCTGATGAGAAATCTGTTGTTATCTTAATGAAGATCCCTTGTATGTGATGTGTCACTTTTCTCTTGCTGCTTTAAAGATTCTCTCTTTGTCTTTAGCTTTTGAAAGTTGGATTATAATGTGTCTCAGTGTGCATTTCTTTGAGTTCATCTTATTTGTAGTTTGTTGAACTTCTTGGATATTTATAATCCTATCTTTCATCAAATTTGGGAAGTTTTCAGTCATTATTTCTTCAAACAGTATCTCTGGTCTTCTCCCTTCTTCTTCTTCTTTTTCTTCTTCTTCTTTCTCCTCCTCCTCCTCCTCCTCCTCCTCCTCCTCCTCCTCCTCCTCCTCCTCCTCCTCCTCCTTCTTCTTCTTCTTCTTCTTCTTCTTCTTCTTCTTCTTCTTCTCCCACGATGCATATCTTGGTTTGTTTAATGGTGTCCAAACATCTCTAAGGTTTTGTTCGCTTTTATCAACCTTTTTTCTTTCTCCTCTTTAGACTTGATAATTTCCATGGTTCTATCTTCATGTTTATTTCTTTTTTTCTTCTGTCTTCTTCAATCTGCCTTTGAATCCCTCTACTGAAAATTTCATTTCAGTTATTGTACTTTTCAGCTTCAGCATTTCTTTTAAGTTTTTTTTAAAGATTTAAAAAAATATAGGGATGCCTGGGTGGCTCAGTTGGTTGAGCGTCCAACTTTGGCTCAGGTCATGATCTCACAGTTCATGGGTTCAAGCCTCACATTGCGCTCTGTGCTGACAGCTCGAGTCTGGAGCCTGCTTCAGAGTCTGTGTCTCCCTCTCTCTCTGCCCCTCCCCTGCTTGTGCCTCTCTTTCTCAAAAATAAATAAACAGTTTAAAAAAAGATAAAAAAAATCTCCTTATTAATATTTCTGTTTTGTTTATACATTATTTTCTTGATTTTCTCCATGTTATTTCTTTGAGCATCTTTAAGACAGTTGTTTTAAAATATTTGTCTAGCAGATCTGCCATCAGATCTTTCGGGGGGGAGGCAGTTTCTGTTTGTTTGTGTGTTTATTTATTTACTTAAAGTTTACTTATTTTGAGATGGGGAGGGGCAGAGAGAGAGGGAGAGAGAAGAGTCCCAGTCAGTGCAGAGCCTGGCGTGGGACTCAATCCCAGGAAGTGTGAGGTTATGACCCGAGCTGAAATCTAGAGTCGGACGATTAACTGACTGAGCCACCCAGGTGCCCCTGATTTATTTATTTTGACTTGAATGGGCCATACTTTTGTGTTTCTTTGCATGCTTTGTGATTTCTTTTTGGTGGAGACTGGACATTTGAACCTAATAATGTGGTTAACTCTGGAAATCAGATTCTCTTGCTTTCCCAGGGTATGTTGTTTTATTTTGCTCTTGTTTTTGTGAGGTTTTATTTGCTTTTTGGATTGGTTAGGTTGTCTCTGTGCTGAGGAACAGTCTTAAATGTACACTTAAGGTGTTCTCATATCTTTTCCTAGGTGTGTATGGTCACTTTCTAATTTTCCCTATACATACAGTTGTTTCGAATGTCCTAGTCTTTAATGTCTGGCTCCCAAAAGGAAAAAGAGGAAAATAAAGGGAGGGGAAAAAAGGCACTGGCCCTTTAAACACCTGGAAGTCACTTTAGCATGAGAGGGAGGGGCTTGCAACAATGAGGGGAGGTGCTTCTTTTTGTGCACTCTGATCAGAGGCAGCAATCAGTGATCAGACCGTGGATCCCTGACATTTGGAAGAGGGGATCCTTTTTTGCCTACCCTGGCTGCTGTAAGCTGTGTTTAAGTTGCTTCAGGAACATGTGCACAGCTGCCTGCCATAAGGCAGGATGAGGGTGGAGAATGTGTAGCTACTAGTATGCTAAGAACTGAAATTGATTAAAATTAGTTGCAATTACCATCTAAGCCTTCCTGTGGAAGTTGCAAACCTCAGTAGACTCCAGTTCTGAATATAGTTCCATCAGACATATTTTGTAAGTGCCATTGTTGTCTAGGCAGAGAGACAGATTCCTGGCGTTTCCTGTTCGGCCATATCGCTCTGCCTTAATTTTCATATTTTAAAATTTCTTTATTCTTTTCTGGTATTTCAGAGGGCTCCTTGACCTAATCTTCTACCATCACTAATTCGTACTTTGGCTGTATCCTTTATTTTTATCTCGAGTTACTGTGTCATTTAGGTCACCTTTTCTATTTTCCAAATCCTATTATTTTTTATTGGTTCTTCTTTGATAATATATGTTCCTGCTTTAACCTACCCATTTCAACTCTTACCTAGTTGAGAATATTAATTATGTCTATTTCATTTATCCCTTCAATTAATTCTGGGTTATTTAATATTGGTTATTTAGCTTGTTGTTTCTCTTTGTTTACATGTTTGTGACAAATTTTGTTTGTGATCATTTGTGGAAATACGAGCCGGTTTTGCTTTCATTGTGTGTGTTAACCTTAAAACTAAAAACTACCAATTATTTTACCAGCAAAATATGGGTTTATTGGGGGGAACAAAAGAGAATTGTAACCTGGACAAACAAGCTGTGGCCAAACTGTAGGCAAGTTTGGGGAACAAAGGAGAGGTACGCTTTTTTAATGAGAAAAGGAGTACGTTGGGAGGGCTGTTATAAACTAAAAGTGCATTGGAGTATAGTGGGAGTTCAAAGTATGGTGGCTTCTCATTGGCTGAGCTCTTGCCCAAAGGGATGAGGGGAGTATTTCTTCCTGAGGCAGGAAGAGTAGAGTAGTATCCACATGCAAGGTCAAGTCTGTCTCTTCCTGCTTGGTCTACAATTGACTAGGAGAGGTAGAGCTCCCCCTGCTGACACCTCCCAACTCCATTTTATCGAGGCTTCCTGTTATAATTTTCATATGTATGTGGTGGATGGGTGGTTGGTGGGGTAACTTGCACTTCTCTTGGTTGATTCAAAGTAGGTGGTGGAGAATTCCAGTCAAAACTCCACAATGATACAATCTGGTCTTACTTACACTCATTTGCTACTTCCTAAATAACACTTTCCCTCTGTCTCCCTCCCTGCTTAGGGAACATTTCTATGTTTCTGCCCTAGATGTGTTTTCTATGGCAATTTTTTTTTCTCTTTGGTTTAGCCGTTATCCCTCAGTGTGTATAGGAAGAAGGATAAACAATAAACTCTGTGTCTGCCTCGTCCAATTGCACCTGTTTTTATATACTTCTTACTATAGCCATGCTCTGGAACCGCCACTTTGTTATATCCGTTGCACTTGTGGTATCTTGTGGATGTGGATGGTGATAGATCCAGATTTTTGTGGTGGGGAGAATAATTTAACTCAAAAGCTTTCATCCAACTCCTTCTTTTACCATTGGTGCCCAGCAATCTGTCTTGGGCATCTATTTCTTTTCTCACCAAGGTAACACTGCCCTCTTTCCTCAAAAAATTCTTAGTCTTGGGGCACCTGGGTGGCGCAGTTACTTAAGCAACCAACTCTTGATTTAGGCTCAGGTCATGAACATGCAGTTTGTAGATCTGGGCCCCATGCCAGGCTCCACACTGACAATGCGGGGTTTGCTTGGGATTCTCTCTCTCTTGGTCTATCTCTCTGTCTCTCTCTCAAAACAAATAAATAAACTTAAAAAATTCTTAGTCTTGACTTTAGTTATTCATATCCATATACCTTCTTTTTACTTGTCCAGCATTTCCAGGATTTGGTTAGCAGAAGAAGCAAACAGGCTGGGGGAATATGTTATTTTGTCTGAAAGACTGTCTATTTCTGGGACACCCAGCTTCGTGACTTGCAAAAGGAAAATCTCAGAACTTCCACTTATGTGAACCAGTCAGGTTAGCCTAGTTCCTATTATTTCAGAGTGCACAGCATGTCTCCAACAGCTTATTTGGCTTAAGAATAATTTGTAATTCCCAGGTCTTCACCAAAATTGAAACATGCCAGAATTTGGGCTTCACCTGTTCAGAGTAAACTCTCTTTGGATGAAGGCCTAATTTTGCAGTAATCAGAGCTCTTGCAGAAAATGGTCTCAATTTGGGGGATTAATTTTCTTATTTTTAAGACTGAGAAAAGACCAGGCTTGCATGTCTGGTGACAGGATCTCACTGGTTTATAATGTCTCTGATGTTGGCCCTAGCTACTAATAGTCCAGGATGCATTCTCAGGTAAGGGATTGGACTTGGTCAATAAGATGGACAGGGAAGGTATGCAGGACAGGGATGTTTGGATAAATTCAGAGATAAGATGGTCAAGCTGAGTGTCCTACAGCTGGGAAGATCATGGCCATGTCGAACCTTGTAGCATTATATTCAGGCACTTGGCAGCTAGTGTCTGGGTGATTATTTTCTTGGTAGTAAAACACAGTCATTGATTGAAATTGAGTTATTTTGCCAGAATGACTAAGAACAGCCAAGTGAAATTTCAATGACTGAGATACTAAACAGTGTCTAAATAACTACTTATTGATAGGGATCAAGTCAGGAGGCTAGTTAAGCTAACTGCGGCTCCTGACTTGGTGTGCATGAATCAGGAAGTGTCACAAAGAAACATTTGTCATGAGTGCAAGGACATGTATTTCATGTGAATGTGAGGCTCAGGGCTCATTGTGCTCATTTTGGTTTCATGGGCAAAAAGGAGCACAAGTTAGGTACTTTGGTTCTACTAACTAGTTCAACCTGAGAAAGGAGGTGATATAAACCTCTACAGATCTGGTTTGTCACACCTGAAACATTGTGTGCATGTATAAGAAATGGTTCAATGGGGAGAGGGCAGCTAAGGATGGAACCAGCTGACATTCAACTCTGGGTAAGGTGGGGGAGAGACATTTCAGAGAGCAGGGAAAACTGACACAAAGTTGCTTTCATTTTAATGGTCATACAGTTATTTCTCAAGAAAGATAAAACTAAAGTCAGGAAAATAGCAAACAGATGGAAGTTTCCAGGATTATGGAAATATTACAAAGATCTTAAAATTGGTTTGAATTTTCTTACAGCTATGTTTCAGAATGATGTATCAACTCTTGACTTTTTTTAACTTGGTTTCCCTGTTGAAGCAAAAACAAACAAACAAACAAACAAACAAACAACAAAAACAACAAAAATCTGTGTTATAGGTTTTGAAAAGTCTCCCTCGATTAATTTAAGTCATTTTTATCCCAGGGGAAGTCCTGAGGATGCCATATCTTTCAATGTCCCCCCTGTTCCATTGATTGATCTCTTACTCTTTCATTCCCTTAAAACTTAGTCATTGTCTACTATGTGCCAGGCATTGAAAAAATTCACTAGGAATATTAAATAAATAAAACAAAATTTCCGTTTTTGAGTTACACCCAAGGTTACTTTCCAACTCACTCTCCTAGAAATCAGCCATACCATAGCCTTGTTAGCCTCCATAGACCTTCTTCTAGTTCCAATGACTGGGGAATGGTCAAATTTGGGCTGAGAGCTTAGTTGTATAAAACAGGATATCGCTATGGAGAGATCACAGGTCTAGGATCACAAAGATTGGGTTTGGGTGAACTTTTGCACGTAAAATGGTCAAGCTGTAGGAGACCATCAAATCTGGTTAGAAAACTTGGTATGTCATTTAATGTGAACTTGGGCCAGTTAGTTACCTCTACTGGAGTTGGTTTCTTAATCTGCCACTTTAATAATACAAATCTACCTTAGGGTGATTTTAATTTTAAATTGTATCGATACATGTAAATTGCTTAGGGCAGCGCCTGGCACACGGTAATTATCTGATAACTGGTGACTACTATTTTTCCTCTGGACTTTTGATTTCCTAACTGAAAAATGACAAATGATCCTGAGATCCAACCCAACTATTAAACTTTTTGGTTAGGACAATCCTCCCTCTTCCCATCCCAACCAGGGATCCTAGGATCTCAGAGCCTCTCCTTTTCCTCTCCCCCAAGGACCAAGGGCAAGATGGGACTCCTTACTTTATTCTGTATTCTTCAACACAGGCTATGTCACATTCTAATTTAAGCTTGTAGTTGTTAAGGTTGCCATTACAGCCAGTGAAGATAAAACTTTCACATCTTTTGGAGGTTTGGTTGTAGAAAAATCTAAAGTGAATTTCAAAACAGCTGCCAGGATTCATATCCATTTTGCAGGGATCTGCATGAGAGGTTCCCATTGAGTTAGGGGGAATTAGTTAGGACTCAGCAGGAGATCTTGCCTTCCAGGGCCCTTAAAAATTCCTCATGTTAGTTTGGAAATGGGTGGTAAGTGATTGAGTGACTTGACCAAGAGCCCACATTTGCTAAGTGGCTGGGCCAGAGTTTGGGGTGTCTGACTTGCAGGATAGACTCTGCCACCTTCCCATGCTCCAGAAGCACCAAGCCTGTACTCATGATCTGTGGAAGAAAGCTTCATTATCTTTCACATCTACATTGTGAGCTTATTAAAACAGGGGCCATGTGTTCAAGTGTTCTCTATGCACTGGGAGCCAAGATATTGAAAATGCCTGTTTTCTCAGTATCCAACCCCCCTTTATTCTCATCTCAACATGTACTCTTGAATGGTCTGAGATCTTTGAAATTTGTCATAAAACCCCTAATTCAAAATACTTTTGGTCCTTTGGACACCCTTCAAAAGACGGCCCTATCTGGAAGGGTGTTATTTGCATCATAGTTTTTTTTTTTTTCTCACCAGACATCCACAAGACCCCTAGATTAAGCAATTCCCAGAGTCAAAGGACTAAGAATCTATGGGTAATAACACAAAAGGAGAACCTTCATGGACCAGCTGTATATAACATTTTCTTTTTTTACCACTTTCTCCCTCATTCATAATTGGTCTTTGGATTTATTTTCTGCTTCAGGCTCATACCTTTGAGGTCTCCACATATCATTTCAGCAAGTCTAGCAACACCACCCATTAATGGGGTAGTCAGCAAGAAGAAGATGAAGAGACCTAGAAGAAATCCCAACTCAGCAGTCTTCATGATGCAGCAGACAGCAAGTAGGAGAGTCTTAGTGTCAACTCTTGTTATATTTTGGCCTTGGTACTTGAGAGGGCTGAACCCGCTTACCCCAAGGGCCAGGACTGGGCATTACTAGGTGTTGAGTTGAACAGTGAATGCTTGGGTACCCAGCCATGAAGCTGAAGGCCCCAAGCTGATTAGACCCCTGATAGTGAGTCCCATGTTCATCTAGAAACTATAGAAACTAAAGCTTCAGAGCTGCTAACATAAGTTTAATCATGGAGAATAGAATAATTAGGGCAAAAATTTAAAAAGGCTTGCTTCCTTTCTTCTCTTCAGCCTTCCACAATAAGGAAGAGACTGATCCTGGTGAAACAGGAAGAATGTAATAAAAACAATAATAGTAATGATAGTAACCAACCTCTATGGTACTTCCTATATGCTAGGCTCTATCTATCTATCTATCTATCTATCTATCTATCTATCTACACAAAATCATTAAATTTCAAAAGAATCACAGGCACCCTGTGAGTTTCATGCAATTATTACCATCATAGATGAAGAAATTGAGGCCGAGGTTAAGTTATATGTGTAAGGTCACCCATCGATTATGTAAGTGGAATCAAAATTTGAACTCACTATACCTAGGAATATGGGACAAATTTATTTTTTCTTAGTTTTGTTTTCTTGTAAGACTTTTGAAATTTTGACTTTCACATCTATACTCTTCTTTATCCATTTCAAATTAAGTTTCATGAGTGGTGTAAGATAGGGGTCCAGTTTCATTGTTTTGTACGTGAACATGTAGTTTTCCCAGCATCATTTATTAAAGTGACTATCCTTTTCCCATTGTGTATTCTTGGTTCCCTCGTGAAATATTGGCTAACCATATATGCGTGGGTATATTTTTGGGCTTTTGGTTCTGTTTCATTCGTCTATGGGTCTGTTTCTTTTTAAATGTTTATTTTATTTTTGAGAGAGATAGAGAGCAAGCAGGGGAGGGGCAGAGAGAGAGGGAGACAGAGGATCCGAAGTGGGTTCTGCGCTGACAGCAGAGAGCCTGATGTGGGGCCTGAACTTATGAACTGGGAGATCATGACCTGAGCTTAAGTCAAACGCTTAACTGACTGAGCCAGGCACCCTGTGGGTCTGTTTTTATGCAAATACAATAATGTTTTGATTACTGTAGCTTAAAAAATTTTTTTTAAATGTTTATTTATTTTTGGGAGAGAGAGAGAGAGACAGAGCGTGAGCAGGGGAGGGGCAGAGAGACCGGGAGACACAGAATCCGAGGCAGGCTACAGGCTCTGAGCTCTCAGCACAGAGCCCTACAGGGGGCCGAAACCCATGAACCCGAGATCATGACCTGAGAAAAAGTTGGACACTTAACTGACTGAGCCACTCAGGAACCCCTGATTACTATAGCTTTTTAAAAAAAGTTAATTTATTTATTTTGAGAGAGAGAGAGAGAGAGAGAGCGAGTGAGCAAGCAGTGGAGAAGCAGAGATAGAGAGAATTCCAAGCAGGTTCCGTGCTGTCAGTGCACAGAGCCCAACATGGGGCTTGATCTCAGGGACTGTGAGATCATGACCTGAGCTGAAATCAACAGACACTTAACCAACTGAGCCACCCTGGCACCCTGGATTATTGTAGCTTTTAAATGTAGTTTGAAGTCAGGAAATGTGGTGCCTCCAGCTTTGTTTATCTTTCTCAAGTTACTTTGGCTATTTGGGGTCTTTTGTGGTCCATACAAATTTTAGGATTGTTTTTTCTATTATGCCTTTGGAATTTTGATAGGGATTGCATGGAATCTATAAATCCCTTTGGTTAATATAAGGGAAAAATACACTCCTCCTGTGTGTCCTTTACTCTCCTGACTGTACAGTAACACTGCCTCACTTCTGAGACCAGGTGTGAGTGTGTGTGTGTGTGTGTGTGTGTGTGTGTGTATGTGTGTGTGTGTGTGTGTGTGTGTGTGTGTGTTTCCACACATCAAGCAATTCTGTAACACCAGCTGGGTGCCCTACAATTTAACTAAATTCTCACACTGTTTACCTGGAAATATCATCAGATCCCACAGATAAGGGGGCTCAGTCTGACAAGACCACACCCCTCTACTCACATCAGATACCAATGGCAAGTCCAGGTTGTTAAGGGTACTTCTGACCAACCAGTTATAAATTGGACGTTCCCATGATCCCCTCCTTGGGTTTGAGCAATTTGCTAGAGCAGTTCTCAAAATTCAGGGAAAATAGTTTACTTATCGTGTTACTGATTTATTATAAAAGGCTACAACAGGTTTTGTGGAGCGTGAAACCTGTATAATTTTGGGACCTTATTTTAGAAAAATAATGCAATGGGGGCGCCTGGGTGGTTCAGTCAGTTGAGCTTCCAACTTTGGCTCAGGTCATGATCTCGCGATTCGTGAGTTCGAGCCCTGTGTTGGCTCTGTGCTGACAGCTCAGAGCTTGGAGCCTGCTTCTGATTCTGTGTCTTCCTCTCTCTGTCTGCCCCTCCCCTGCTTGTGCTCTGTCTCTCTCTGTCTCTCAAAAAATAAAATAAAATGTTAAAAAAATTAAAAAAAGAAAGATAATGCAACGGAACAATACAAAACTACAGATAAAAAATTAGGTAGGTAAGTGAGAATATGCATTTGGAATGAAAAAAGAAATTACAAAAAATCACATGTTTCCAAAAGCTTATAAATATATCAAACATCATGAATCCTAGAAAAATAACATTTCATTACCATTATTTAAAACATCTTTATAATACCCTTTTCCTATATTTTGTGGCTGATTATTCTTTGATCACCTTTTATTATGACAGTGATTCTGTAATATCTTATTTCTATAGGGAGAACAGAAAGATAATTCAGTCTTTTCTCTAGCATGGTTGATCAAAAATTTAAAGTTATAGTCCTGGAGAGCTAATACACAGCATAGTGGTTATAGTCAAACAATACTGTATTATAATCTTCAAAGTTGCTAAGAGACTAGATTGTAATCATTCTCACCACAAAAAAGAAATAACAATTATGTGACTTGATAGAGGTGTTAGCTAATGCTACAGTGGTAATTATATTGTAATATATAAATTTATCAAATCAACAGGTTGTATACCTTAAATGTACACAATGTCACATCTCAATTATATCTCAATAAAAAAATAAGTTACTGATTATTTGGGAAAAATCCTTTCCAGATTGATAACACTGGCAAAGCCACATCTGTAACTTTCTTCATAGTTTCTGGTTCAGGTGGTGCTACATGCCTGGGGCAAGCCCTTGGAGAATTCTAGCTCTTTGATCTGGATCTAACGGACTCTCATTGCAGCCTAATAGCCACCGATCCCGCTCCGCCAAGTCCTCACCACCCTCACTGTGCCTGTCTTGGGTTCGTGATATGGCCATGAAACCTTGAACTCTGGCTCCGAGCACGTTGTGGTGCAACATCTTATTGCTACTTCTCCCTGAGGTCAAACGTGGGAGCATTTTGGCCGATGGGTGCAACCAGGGGCAGATTGTCAGTGAAGGTTGTCCAGACATGAACACAGAAGTAACTTAAGATCGCTATTAGGATATACCCCCCCAGCCCACCACCCTTCCATCCCCCATCTTGGGTTGGGACAGTGATGGCTGTTTCTGGGCTTGGACGGTGTTGTTCTTTCCTTTCCTCATCCTGAGAGAAGCAAGTGACGGATCTGGAGCTTAAACTACATGAGTTTCATGGTAAATTAGTCTTTTCTGCCAAACTCAAAATCTGTTTGCAAGTCAGATTTCGTTGGGGAGAATGACCTCAAATTTATTGCTTCTCAATGCTTTCCTCAAAGTGGACTAAGAAAAACAATATTGTGGAGGTCTGTGGGGGAAAAAGAGGATAATTAGTGCATTTTTTCTTCTGGGTTCTTGAAACACATCCATGGATTATACCATGTAGGGCCTCCAAAGAGCTGTTGTCATTGAATTGTGTATTGTTGGCTTATGCTTACAAACCCTTAAAGAAGTAGCCCCAGAAAACTTCCTGGAATCTAACATGACGTCATCATGGAGAGTGTTGTCCATCTTACTGCACAGTCTTTCCTCTTTGAGAACATGTGGAAGAGCTTGTCTCTTTTGCTGTTTACTACCATGATTATTTCCACTGTTCCTGAGTATCTTTTTGGGCTAAACTTATGCTTACTCTAAAAGTTGTAACTGATTGTGCTGCCCTTGTTGTGCTGTTATTATGAAAGCTTAGAGCTAATTTTATAATGTTTATTTTATTTATTTTTTATTTGAGAGAGAGAGAGCGAGAGAGAGCGAGCATGGGTTAAGGAGAGGAGCAAAGGTAGAGAATCTTAAGCAGGCTTTATTCTCAGTGTGGAGCCCTGTGTTGGGGCATCCCACGACCCTGGGATCATGACCTGAGCTGAAATCAAGAGTTGGATGCTCAACCAACTGAACTACCTAGGTGCCCTAGTTATGATATTTCATAGCAAGTGTCTGTGATCCTTGTAGCATGTATTTGCTGTGCTAATCTTCTGCATAGTTTTACCATACTTTATTATTTCTATATCGTCTTTCCTCTGTCTTACTTAGATAGGCTAAATTTATTTATTTATTTATTTATTTATTTATTTATTTATTTGAATACTATGTATTAGAATCCTGGTAAGCTGCCTTAAATCCTTCAAAACAAGGTTGAATGTCAATAAATAAAACCGTAAATTGATTTGAACCCAGGTCTTCACATTAACCTAAATTATTTTTTCTAGGACATCATGCTGCTTTGAAGGTGGATAGGAGGGGATGGGACTCTGGGGACATAAGATTCCCCTTTGTTCATTAGCTACATCCTGTCCTGCCCCAAGGGCTGAGAGGTAGTGAAGTGGGGAAGATGGGAACTAAATGCAAGAGGAACCACCAAAAATCTACGTCCCAACCTAAAAGGATAATCTTATCTCAGATGAAATTTCTTCCGTGTTGTCCTGATAAAATCAAGTAGGAGGTTCATCTGAACCCTTCTGGGTGCTTTACTCACTGCTCCAGATGATTAGACTGAATGGCATAGTAGAGCAGGACTGAGACCCCTGGAGGGGCTACATTCTTGCCCTAGCCTTTACCATGAAGGAGTGTTAGAATATTGCGAGGCTAGACTCTAGGTCAGGAATTCCCAATGCACTAGGGAGGTATTCTTTCCTGTAATCAGAACCCACAGTTTCGCTCTCAGTTTAGGAAGGAATGCCTAATGACAAAAGGCTGATGGAATGTAGGATCTATCTCTGACTTCTCTGAGTGGATGGTTTTCTGGAAAGCGGCCCAAGGGAGTAAGTAACTAGGTACTTTGTGTATGAAAAGTTTAATAAAACTGACTCCAACTGATGGTGAGAGTGGACATACCAATAGTGCAGGCAAATCCCCCCGAGTCAGGAAGTGTGTGCCTGGCACGGGGACCACCATGAAGCTAATGCTATCAGAGCTTCATGGAATCCCAACTGCTTCCCGGGCCACTGCTCCTGATACTTCCGAGTTCCCGGGTTAAGTCTTGAAAGCTTGGCTATGAGAGAAGAGGTGGGACTCTAAAACTTGGTTGCATGAGTACATGCTGCCGGTGAAGGAGTTCTGCATACTTGAGTATGGACACTATGTTACAAGGGGTCTGAAAGCAAGAGAAGTGTACCGCATGCTTCTGCATCAGTACAGCCCATTAAACCCATGGGGACAAAGCAAGACCCAAGATACTGTGCTTTGACTCTACCAATGCCACTTTCTTTTTATGTGGCCTCGAACATATCCTCCCTTTCTCTATCAGTTATTCTAACTTTAATTTTTTTTTTAATGTTTGCTTATTTTTGAGAGAGAGGGAGACAGAGCATGAATAGGGGAGGGGCAGAGAGAGTGGGAGATACAGAATCTGAAGCAGGCTCCAGGCTCTGAGCAGTTAGCACAGAGCCCAATGTGGGGCTCAAACCCACAAACCCTGAGATCATGACCTGAGCCGAAGTCGGACGCTTAATCGACTGAGCCACCCAGGTGCCCCTAACTTTAAAATGCAGAGATTAGACCAAATAATTGCACAGATCCTTCTGGTTCTAAGGTTGTAGGAAGAAGGAATGTGAATTGTGTCTGTCCAACCAGGAGTTTGAGGGTAAAAAAGGAAATAGATCTGAGGTGGTAGGTAATAAAAGCAATATATGGTTAAGCAACAGGTGAAGAGAAGTATTTCAGCTGCTTGGCACCGCCATGATGGAGCTGTGGGCCCAGACATGGTAGAACCTGGCCATGAAAATCTTGATGCCTGTTTGTTGGTTTCATGGGCAAAAATGGGGGTGAAAATTTGATATTAGGTGGAGCTATGAAACCCCTTGCAGTCAAGGAGTTGGGGCCAGCCTCTGGGGTTGGGTTATTATGGCCCTGATTTCCTTCCCAGACCCTGGTACATGCCTCTCCTTTTCTTTGACAAATCTCAGGGCCCAGGAGTCATGGAGTTGGCTGATAGCAAGTATACAGTGTCTGACCCAAAGTTAGCAATTTTTAAAAAAAAATTTTTTTTAACGTTTATTTATTTTTGAGACAGAGAGAGACAGAGCATGAACAGGGGAGGGTCAGAGAGAGGGAGACACAGAATCTGAAACAGGCTCCAGGCTCTGAGCTGTCAGCACAGAGCCCGACACGGGGCTCGAACTCACAGACCGCGAGATCACAACCTGAGCCAAAGTCGGCCGCTTAACCGACTGAGCCACCCAGGCGCCCCCCAAAGTTAGCAATTTAATAAGTCCTAGTTGTTGGGATCTTACTTGTTTTGTTGTGTACTTTTTCTCCTTGAGTCTTTTAGAGCAGGGACCTTTGGGGCTCCAATTACTCCTCCATCAAAAGAACACCCTCACTCTTTCCTTTCCTTCCTTCCTTGTGCTGAGTCCAAGGCAATTGGGCATTTTTCTGAAGTATTTCAGATCATACTTGGAGCTTGACATCCAAGTTGCCAGAAGTTCGCAGGGAGACTGCAGTGGCTATAGCTATAGCTTTCCTACCGAAAAGGCACGTGAGAGAACTTGTGCATTCTCAAAGTAGGAACCTCACAAAGCACATGAGTTCAGAGGTCGTGCTGTTAGGTTTTAAGAGCCATAGATGAATAAGCCAAAAGGTAAGAGTTTGGTGGGGGATTTACACGAGTGATGGCTTAGAAATAAGGATTTTCTTTGATTTCCAAGTGAACAGAGGTAGCTAGTGCCAATTGTTTGCAAAATTTGGGACGAATGATGACTACAATTCCAAGTCTCTCTTCATATCTCTTCCTATTAAGGCTGCTTGAGTTGTTGTGTTGCTGTCCTTGTAACTCTTGGGACTTCCAAACCTAGGAGCTCATCCTCATATCCTCCCTTTACTGTTTGTCCCACCATCTCACCCCTTGTGCCCACCACATGTTATGTGCCTATGGTAAGTGAGGGAATTACAAGCAGATACCCCTGGACTCAGGGAGTTTTTAGCATTTGAACTCCAGAAAAACAAACTTGATCTGTTGGGAACAAATCTAGTTCTCAGGAGCATTCGTAGATATGTTCCAAGGATCTTACTGTATCTTGCCACTGTACCCATATTGTATACACTCTGTATGTACACTCAGTATGTATTTCTACCTTAGGACTGTGCCCCTGGGCTTCTAACCTTTTTCTGTTGTATTCATATGGAAACTGTTATGCCAAGTCACTAGGAGCAGAGCACTCAAGGCTAACTGGGAAAAGATCTAAAGTCATAGCTCCACAGGAATAATTTTGTCCCAATGTCACTGTGACTACTTTCCGCTCTGTTGGTCAATGCCGATGCAAGATATTTTATTTATTAGCCTAATACTACTTGCTTAAACAGCCCTTCCCACCACTGCTCCAAAAGATTCCCTGGATTTGTCTAATGGAAAGTTTCTGCCCTGAACTCCCTTCTTGGGTGTCCAACTTCCAGGACCAGCTTCTCTGATTGATCGCTGCATTAAAGTTTTCTTAAGCAACTCAGCCATACGCGTACACTACTATATTTATCATTTGTATCTTGAATCAATACACAGTTTTCCTAAGGCCTTCAAGTTCCTTTATACCTCTATTATGTAGCATTCTTGTGCTGCAGTCAAACTCCCATTTAAGACCCTTCACTGAAATAATTCCTTGTACTTATCCAGACACTCACTTAGTTCTGGTTGAATTGAAAAAGTTTGTTCCAATAAGGATGTGTAGATGGGACACAAAAGGACTTAGTAAAAGTTCCCATCAGGAGAGTCCCAGATTCCAACAAAGGCGAAATCTCTGATCCCTATTTTTGGCTTCACCACCTTCCCTTTACTCTTCCTTTTGCTCTTTTGGACTACAATTTTTTTTTCACTTATTCACCATCTCTACAGAGAATACCTCATTAGGGCTTTGCTTCTTTCACATTGCTTAAATGGTGGAGGTACAGACAGTCTTATTCCTTATTCCTTATTCCTTATTCCTTATTCCTTATTCCTTATTCCTTATTCCTTATTCCTTATTCCTTATCCTCCTGCTTCTATCTTCCTAGCTCCCCTCCATCCTGTCCATTGCTTCCAGTATAATGCTCACACTCTTTATACTATCATAGTTTTCTAAAAATTTCAGAGTCATTCAGAAGGGACTTTTCTCTATTTTGAAATGCAAAGTGTGAATACACTGGATGCATATGCATTTATAGTAATTAAGTTAACCTCTTTCTTGTTAACCTTATCAAATCCATTATTATTATTATTATTTTAAAAATTTTAATGTTTATTTATTTTTGAGAAAGAGAGACACAGAACACAAGCAGGGGAGGGATGGAGAGAGAGACACAGAATCCGAAGCAGACTCCAGGCTCTGAGCTGTCAGCACAGAGCCCAATGTGGGGCTCAAATCCACAAACCGTGGGATCATGACCTGAGCCGAAATCAGGCACTTAACCGACTGAGCCACCCAGGTGCCCCTCCAATCCATTATTATAGATCTACCCTCTTCCAATGGCCTCCAGGTGGACAGACTGTACTCCCTCTGTATTTTCTAGGTCTTTGACTTTGGACTTGATCCTTTTGTATGCTTTAGTCAAAGAATAATATCAGGGTTGAAATATGCTTGCAGGTTGGATTTCCTCTTTTGAGCTCTGCATTTTGCTACAAGAAGAGTGTTTCTTGAGAAACAATTGTCCAAGAAGAATGAGAGACACAAGGATCAAAAGTGGACTCTACCCTTGGCCTGGATCTAAGCTCAGTCAAATCCAGTTTAGACTAGTTAGACATCTGTTTTCCTGCTTATGTGTGAGAGAGAAATAAACTTTTGTTGTTGCTGTCACTGAGATTTACTGGTGAGGGATTGTTATGGAACAATGCTGACTAAAACACTCATGCAAAAAATTCTAATGTAAATATTACCTGCTCACATAATATAAAATAGTAGAAGAACATGGGAGATGGAAAATAACTAAAATAAACACACACATACAATATTAATGACATTTATATTTATAAACATCCATAGTATAGCAAGGAAGAGAAAATTATGGTCCTCTTTTCTGATCAGAAAGTCATGGCTGATATTTTTGACTTCTTCCTCACACTATTCATCCACATTCCCTTGCTTTCAGCCAGCAATGCATCAGCTGATTAATGTTGTTGTTTTTCTCACCTGGTAGAATGTTCCAAATCCTCATTTCTTTAAAAACAATTTTTTAAATGTTTTTATTTATTTTTGAGACAATGCAACAGACAGAGTGCAAGCAGCAGAGGGGCAGACAGAGGGAGACACAGACAGAATCCAAAGCGGGTTACAGGCTCCAAGCTGTCAGCCCAGAGCTCGATGCGGGTCTCGAACTCAACAACCGTGAGATCATGACCTAAGCCAAAGTCAGACGCTTAACCGACTGAGCCCCTTAGGCACCCCCCAAATCCTCATTTCTGAAGCGTGTGAGCTCTTCATGGCTCTGTCTGTATTGGTTGCTGTTATCTTCTACTATGCCAGACCTAGAAAGTTTCTGTGTTCTAGCTCTAATTCCTGTCCCACTGTTGAGTAGCAGTCTTATTTCTCCTTTGTAATGGTGACTGATCACTACAGCCAACAGGGCAACTTCTTTTGATTTGTTCAGTGAGATAAGAAGCACAAAGTGGCCACTTGGCAGTCTTATTCCATAAACCAGGTATGGTTTTTTGACATTTGGTAGAGGAATTCTGCCCTGGGATACTAAAAACCAAAAAAACTACACAAAACAAAAACAAAAAAACCCCAAACTGGTAGAACACAATTGCCATTGTTGGGGACATTCATGGAGCCTTAGAAGAAAGATCTGTGGTAAGACAGAAGGGGAACTGGGAATCTTGGGTTGATGAGCCTTTGGAAGATTTCTAATCTAGCCTTTCTTAAGGCATGTCCATACCCATCCCCCTCAGTCCGAGGGGCATTTTCAGTTCCAGACTGCAGCATTCCCTGATGAGGTGAAGCACTTTATGCTAACTTCTTCTATAACTGCCCCTGGCAACACACACTCAAGGTATCCACAGCTTGTAGTCTTCTTGCTGAAGTTTTTCCTAGATGTCCCAAGCCTGGATACTTCTGTTATTTCCTTGGCTCACAAAAAGCCTCAGGCTTCCTAGCTTTTTCAGACTCTGGATGGGAAGACATCTCCCATCACCTCTCATCATCTAGACAATAGTCTCTATGCCTTTCAACCTCAGAGGACACACCTCAATCCCTTCTAAGCACTCTTATATGCTCTGCTTGGACAGCAGCAGGGCAGGGGATCTCCTCTTTCTGAAGTTCATCTGCACCCAGCTTGGGGCTGGAATGTCAATGTCTCTTTGGGCAGAAGATTCAACTCACCTGTGAATGGTTGATTCCTCTAAAGCCTCTCATTAGGCAGGGTGGAGGGGAGCACAGCATTCCTTAGTTCTATGACACCTCTTCCAAAAGCATGTTCATGATCCCTCTCTATATTAAAGATCTAACCTTCTCTTGGATGGCTAGAGGTTAAGGGTGGCCATTGGACCCACTGTGGCCACTTGTGAATACTTTCATCTTCAGGCATTTCACACTTCTCTTTAGAATGGGTGGGCACTCGTCGATAATTGTCTGTAGCTACAAAGTCTCAGCTAAAATCTATGAGACAAAGGACAAAGTTCCATTTCACAGCCTGTCATAAGTACATTTGTTTCACACCAGGGATCTATCATAATCTACATAACTAGTCTCCTATTGTTGAAAATTAAAGTTGATTCAAATATTTTACATTTATAGGTAATATTGATGACTATCTATCCATACCACTTTGAGTAACAGGTTTCACTTGGTTTGATGGATGTGGGCCTTCCAGTCCAACACTCATCTAATCCTCCAAAAACATGGGCCCATTCCTGTATCACTCCCAATTCCTTCAGTTGGAAAATCCGCAGTGTGGGTGGCTATGAGATAGAAGACCTTCATTTTCCCAATGCCTTCACTGCCTGTCCCTACCTCAGGTTCTTTTCATATTACACTGTTATACTATAGCAGAGTAAAAAGTTCAAATACATGCTTCGACAGCACATATCCTCAAATTTTATTTCCTTACAAATAATTGGAACTAAATGCTAATACATTAAATGTAAAATAAAAACTCCTATAATAGTAAACCCTTGTAAAATTCTCTGACATCATGATCTTTATTTTCCCGTTATTATTTAGACATTAGCTCCATATAACTCAAAGCAATGTTTCCAATAGAACTTTCCACCATGTTGGAAATGTTCTGTTTGCATTGTTCAATACAGTAGCTACAAGCGAAGGACGGTTATTGAGCACTTGAAATGTGATTAGTGAGACTAGGGAGCTGATGGAATATTTCATTTTACTGAGTTGTAATTAATATAAATTTATATATATATATTTTAAATTTTTAAATTCATTTTTGAGAGAGAGAGAGAGGGAGGGAGAGAGGCAGAGAGAGAGGAAAACACAGAATCTAACGCAGGTTCGAGGCTCTGAGCTGTCAGCACAAAGCCCAGTGTGGGGCTTGAACTCGTGAACTTCAAGATCATGACCTGAGCCAAAGTTGGATGCTCAACCGACTGAGCCACCGAGGCGCCCCAATATAAATTCACCTTTAAATCGCCTCCTGTGATCAGTGTTCTTGTAAGGGACAGAACAAACTCAGGTGATTCAAACAGTGGTAGCTATAGTTTGAACCGGCCACTCTTAGTGTGAGAGGTCACCTTGAACCACATCAGGTCAGCTCATGGCAGTGAAGGACCCTGTAGAGTTTTTGAACAATGTTTCCAGCTCAGGGTCAGGGGTCACCAGAGATCAGCTGGATTAGAAAGGGGGAAATAGAAGAGAAGAGTGCAACATGGAATTGTGATAAATTTATCTCGGAATAAGTTCATTTGGATGGGATGTGGTTGCGGGAGTGGTATCGTGGGACTAGGTGACCACAAATTTCCAAGTTGGCACATTCCCATGGGATTTGCAGGGGAAGAAACATCTTCCCTAGTTGCTGGAGGCTTGGTAGAGGAATCAAGATCATTGTTGAATTATCTGGTTCTTCATCACGTGGTTTAATTATATTATCTCTCAGGGATGGAGTACTTTCCACAACTATGGTTGATTCGGTCTTAGATGTTTCCAAGGTCAGAGACATGCCGCTATCTTCTCTGGGAGCTAATTTATTTGGAACCTAGAGAAATTTTTTAAAAACATAGAGTTTCAGATGGAAGATACACTTGGATTCTTTTCTAAAACAAGACTTTTGGATAAAAGAAGGATTGAGAAGACGTGAACAATGATGGTAACCTTCTCCTCAGACCCTCTATCAGGTGCTGTGGTACATGCTTTACCTGCCTCATCTCATTTGGTCTCATGACACTCCTGAAGGTAGGTGTTATTCAGCTCCATTTATAAATGAAGAGACTGAGGCCCCAAGGAGTTGGAAATGCCCAGCTCCCCCAGGCCAGCAGGGACAAAGCTGGACTGAGTCCCAGAGCAGCTAGGACCTAAAGCACTTACATTCCTATATACTAGTTCCACCACTGACCCGTTGGTTAATGCTGTGCATGTGACTTTATGATCCTCAGTTTCCTTGCCTGTAAACTGGGTGTAATGGCTGCTATGGGGACCAAAGGAAGTGAAGCATGGCTAACACATTAGCTCACATTTAAAAAGTTGGAAGCCCTTGGCAACGCCCACCAGAGCCCAGATTATATGGAAGACACTGGCAAGGTATGCCGGGGCTGTTCTACCCACTTTACCACCATAGGCAGCTGAACACAGCACTTTCTGGGAATAAGATGAGCATTTTTCTCAGGTCCTCACTGGCACTGCTATCTCCTTCCTCACTTGAGCTTCCCAGCCAACACCAGCTCCTCCAGAGCAGTAGTGGCCAGTCGAGGGGAACGGTTCTCCAGAGGACAGGCTGCAGGACTGGGGAGAGCAAACATTCTGACATGGGGATCTAACAGATACCACAGTTAATGCAATGCATCAAAGGGCACAGTCTTAGCTGAGCCTACCAGAAGATGACAGGATGGGGATGTCTATTTCTATAGAAGACACAGTCAGGTCTATGGCAGTGTTTTTCTGCTTGTCGAAGATGAAGTCTTGTCTCTCTGGGCAATGCTTAAGATGAGGCTTGCTACGGCTCATATACCTGTAGCCACACATCCCTGAAACTGCGATAAAAATACTCTATATAGTTGCACCAGCCACCTTCTGTTACCTCTCACCTGGATAGAACCCCTGGGTTCTTATTACAGGCTCAGTATCTTCCCACTGTGCAGGCCGTGGATTATGTGACAATGCGGATGCACTGAAGGAGAGCCAGGGTGTGGTCAGAGTGCCTAATCACCTACAAGGTGCAGAGGAGTTAGCATGGCTGACTCACCAGGGTCTGAGCAAGGTGGTATTCATGCACGTAAATTCCTCCACTGGACTCCACTTCTCACCATTTATCAAACTCCTTTGTACAGGGTTAATGAAAGGACTGCATAAACTGAAATAACCCTTGGAAACTCTGGTGACTTCCGAAGGACTGTTAGAAGACCCTAAGGTCCTCCTCTTTTTCCAGTCTAAAACAAAATCCACCAAATTATAAATTGTAGCTTTGTTTTGGTGGTGGAGTTACAGAGGACTCTATTTTGCTCAGCTTTCTTGTAACATTGTAAAATAATAAAGATGATCCCCCCTTTTTTAAGAGGCAAAATCTGAAACCCATAAAGAGTGGGTTGCTGGCAGCTTCTAACCTTTGCAGGCCCTTTGCAACGATCAAGTTCTTCCATTCCACGTGGCTTCATGTAATCCTCAAAAAACCTGACACATGGATGTTCTCCTCATCTCTCACACGAGGAAGCTGATGGTCTCAGAGGTGCGAGGAAACTAAGCCACACAGAGTGTGAAGGGCTCAGCTTGACTTCCTGCCTAGGACATCATTAACACTCAGGCTGGCAGAACCTGATCCTTGGCAATGGCTCAGATGTGAGGGCCCTGTGTTCCCCTGGGGCCATGACTCTGCCTCCTTATGTTGCTCTGTGAGGTAGAACTCACCCTGGACCACATCCCGCTCCAGGGAATGAGAGCATAAACGGTGGCGGTGTGTGTGCGGGGAGTAATGGAGAAGGGTGAAACTGGGATGACAAAAGGCTATTCTGACATTGCAGGAATATTGGAGAGGTTAGAGGAGGAAAACTGGAAAAGGCTATGCTGGGAATCTCAGGCCAAACCCCCATACTTACAAAATGCTCTGAGAAACATGCCTCAGTTACCAGCCATGATGTTTCTTATGTTTGGTTCTGTAGAAGAAAAATATTTTCAAATATTCTCTGGTTAAGTTTTGTTCTTAGAAATGTAGGTATTTAGGGGTGCCTTGGTGGCTCAGCCAGTTACATGTCTGACTCTTGGTTTTAGCTCAGGTCATGATCTCCTGGTTCCTGAGTTCGAACCCTGGGTTGGGCTCCATGCTGGCAGTGGACTCAGCTTGGGATTCTCTCTCTCCTTTTCTCTCTGCTTCTCTCTCTCTCTCTCAAAATAAATAAATGAACTTTAAAAAAATTAAAAAATATATAGTTATTTAATTTTTCCATTACTTCCATCATTAAAACTAGACCATAAAGCTTAATTTTCCTGCCATAGAGAAAGCAGAACCTCAAAGAACCAAGTGACAACAAAAAGTCTTACTTATGCTTCTGCATTCCACTTCAGAGCCTGGAAACATGTGAAGTTTCACTGCAAAGGCCCACCTCTTAAGAAAGAAGTGGTTGCCTAATTGCAAAATTTACTGAGTAATTAATCTGTCGTGAGTAACGTTTTTAGAGCTTGCATGGGTTATCTAATTTAATCTCAGTCTTGTTCCAGTCTTAAAGATGAGGAAGCTGATGCCCGGAGAGAGGTTGATTAAGTTGTCTGAGATCACTCAGCTAAGAGGTGATAGAGCCAGGATTTGGGTCTGGGTATCTGGCTCTGGGCCCCTACTTCACCACTCTGTTCCTTGTGTCCTATGTTGGGTATTGTGCTCAGGGCAGGGAATACAGCAGTAAACAAGACAGTTTAGAAGGTCGCTGGTTGAGTCTCTTGCCTTGTGGGTCTTTATAGCAATCTTGTAAGGCTGAATTAAAGAGTCCTTATCTTATGCATGAGAAAAACAAACAGAAAAGGCAAACATGTCTTGCTCAAGGTCATAGAAAGACATAGTTGGAAGATAGAATTAGAAAACCAGATGTCTCATAGCTCTTTAATGCCCTTTCTCTGCTCTGGAAGCACTTCCATTCAGCAGACTTGGGGCCAGCGTTAATGCCTCAGCAAATAACCAAAGTTTTGCTCAGGCTGGAGGATGTGCAGTGCCCAGGAACACTGGGAGCCAAAGGTTGGTGTTGGATGAAAGAGGGAAAGCAAAACCAGAAAAAACAGATTGACTTTGAGATTTGGGTGAGACTTGAAGATATAATGTCCCAGGCTTCTGGATAAAAGTGGATTCTGGGACAAGCAGGGTCTGTGGATGGGTGTTTGGGTGAGTTCAGAGAGACATATTCAGAGATTCACAGATGTGGTGATGAGGAGACAAGTTTGGGAGTGGAGGAAGGCTCTTTTTGCCAGGACATTTAAGGAAATTATTGTTGGTAAAGAGAAGGTGAATGTTCAAAAAATAGTTCCACTGTAGGGGCTGGTAAGAGACTCTTCTGTTGAATTCCCAAATGGCAGCTGGATCAGAACTGGGAATGAGAATCCCCTTACCTGTCATGCTTTATATTTATGTTTAGAGTACAGACTATCCCACAGAAGGCAGAACAGCACTGAAATCCTTTATGGCAATCTTCCTGCAATGTACAGAAATGAGTACAGTTTTCAGGGTCTGATTTGCAGGGTGGCGGTTCCAAGATACTCCCTGGAACACAGAACAGGAAAGAGAAGGGCTTAAAGTAGGCTGGAGTAACATTCAGAACTCCAAAAGCCTAAGGAACTTCCAGGCAATCAGCCACCCTGATCTTTCTCCTGTGGTTATAGGGAAGTGGAATCAGATTTTGTCTGTAGCTCCTGCCTTTCTCTGAGTTCTCAGCAGGGAAAACCAAGAACTCTGGGTATCTGATTGAAGACAGAGGTAGGCAGAACCCTACACCCACTGGTGATTCACCTCCTTGCAGATCAGATATCTTATAGACCCTGGCTGGGTCCGGTTCAAGGGAATGAACAGTGTGTGGTGAGCAAGAGAGGGGTGTGTAGGTGCATTTGCACTGACTCATTGCATAGTCCCAAACAAGTTGTACGAACTTTCATTAACAACATAGTTTATCTCAGGGTTGACCTAACATGTATTATTTGTGTGTAGGAAGAATGAGTGGGAAGGAAGATTTTGGGAAAGGGCGAAGACCACACAGTAAACTGAAGATACTGGCATCAGAATGCTAGAACCCAAATCACAAATGAGTTCTGAGGGTGACTTATTTCATGGAGTTGAGGGTGGGCATTTCAGAATGGGGTGCAAAGATTGGCTTTTCTTTCCTCCCAGGTCTCTTCTGATAAGGAAGCCAGAGAACCAGGATGCCCCCACTTTGTACTATTAGAAAAGAATAAGAATCTTCATGCTAACATCCCATTTCTCCCATCTCTTAGTTCTTGGGTCAAAGTCCAGACCACCTACACCAGGAGATCCTACTGCAGGGCTCCAATTCACAATCTTCTTTCTGTTCTTGAACTCCATGGCGTTAAGAATAGACACCATAAACCCCTTTATCGAAGCCAGGCCAGGCCTTAGTTTTTGTACCTTGTGACTTGCCCTTTCTCGGGGCAAATGTCATAGGTGGAGCATTCTATAAACCCCTGTTGACTTATTCCTTTGCAAGTATTTGCAATTAGAAGGGGATCCATAGGATATCATACCGACCTGGAAGGAACAAATGATGATGAAGTTGGGGGCTATAATTGTAACAGCAAATGGCACCAGAGAAAAAAGCCAAGGCCCAAGCTATTGACAACTTGGCAGAGACCAGTATGAAGCTCACCCTGGGTCTCCAAGTCATCCCATGGCTCATTAGTTCGGTGCAAGAAATTGGAACTGGCCCCCACTTTGGGGGAGCTTGGGGAATCAATGGAACAGTGTGGGGAAGGAGTCTGTGAGCCAGGGATCTCAGAGAGGCAGATCTTCTCAAGTTTTGCCTCCTTTTCTGGGTATCTGGTCCCAATTTTACTCACAAAGACTTACTAGTCTTTCAGGACCCCTCTTTGTATTTCCTTTCCAATTTTAGTCCTTGAGGGGCCCCTGGGTGTCTCAGTCTGTTAAGCGTCCAACTTTAGCTCAGGTCATGGTCTTGTGGCCTGTGAGTTCAAGCCCTGCGTGGGGCTCTGTGCTGACAGCCCAGAGCCTGGAATCTACTTCGCATTCTGTGTCTCCCTCTCTCTCTGCCCCTCCCCAGCTCGTGCTCTGTCTCTCTCACTCTCACAAATAAATACACATAAGAAAATTAAAAAAATTTTAGTCCTTTATTCTCCAATTAACTCTACCCTGGATTCCCCCATTCTCTTGCATCTAGTTTAGCCTCCCTCAGTCTTACAAATCTGCGTGCCCTCTCTGAGACCCCTAAAACAGGATCTTCCCTCCCTGTACACCTGAGATAGTACTCACATCCCTCTTCTGAGCCTCAGTATTCTGAGGATGCTCTCCGCATAGAAGGGTGCAGGTATGATGGATAATAGTTCATTTCCCATTTGGCATTGGTCAAAGTCAACATAACATGGTCAGCACTCTTGTTAGGTTGAGCTGGGCAATGGTGGCTGCTGAGATGGACTCTGTACTTTGCCACTGATGACAGTCAGTGGCAATTGTGCAGGTCCCTCTGAATATTTAAAATGTGGAATAGGGGTACCTGGGTGGCTCAGTTGTTGAGTGTCTGACTCTTGATTTTGGCTCAGGTCATGATCTCACCGTTCATGAGTTTGAGCCCTGTGTTGGGCTCTGTGCTGTCAAGAGCAGAGCCTGCTTGGGATTCTCTCTCTCTCTCTCTGTCTGTCTCTCTCTTTCTCTCTCTCCCTCTCTCTCTCTGCCCTTCTCCCACCTGTGCTCAAAGAAATAAACTTAAAAAAATGTGGAATAAAATGTAAGGCTTTCTCTCCTTCCCTCCCAAAACATTCTCCAAGGCAGAGATTATGTAGGTGACAGCTCGAGTTCTACCAATGTAATTTTCCTCTCTGTTTTAATGCTTGACAAGTTGGCGCATGCATCCGTGAAGGAACTTAGGCAGCAAGAATAACCTGGATGATGAGGCTGATAACATTTGCGGTAGTTAATTCTTATTGAGCATTTACCATGGTCCAGTAAGAGTGCACTCTGTGTGCATGCATTATCTCAGTTTCTCCTCCCAACTGTCCCAAGATCATTATATCAATTGCAAAGATAAAATCTGAGTCCCAGATACTTTTGTCCAAGACCACTCAGTAAGCACACAGCAGGGATTCAAACCTGGATCTTACTGACAATAAAACTTGGACCTTTGAACATGATACTATATTTTTTTCACAATGTGTATCCTCAGCCCTCAGATCCTCTCATCTCTACAAATGCCGCTTCCCTCCCTGGAGCCCAGACCCAACACGTACTCATAAAATGTTGCTTGGGACTCCCAGGCACCCGCTGAGGTGCTAAGTGAATCAACAGCAGAAGTTGAAGAAACAGCACAGGCTTCATGCTGCTGGCAGGATGGGTTGGTAAGTCCTGGCTGAGGGCTGCTGGGTTTGACCAGGCACAGCTCAAACGAGAAGAGAGGAAGAGAGGGCAAATTAGAGGCATGGTCATTCATTGTGTATTCCAGTGACACATCCAAGTGCCTCCCAACCACACCCACCCCAGGGACAGGCAGTGTTTTCAAATTCACACCCATTTTATCCCCTAATCTTGGACTTGTTATGTCTCTCATCCATCTTGTTGCTGTCCTTTCGCAAAATTTTAACAATTCTTCCCATGTAGCGTTCTGGCATGTCTTTGTTATATTTATTCCTAGAGACTTGGACTTTTATTTTATTTTATTTTTTTTTAACGTTTTTTTTATTTATTTTTGGGACAGAGAGAGACAGAGCATGAACGGGGGAGGGGCAGAGAGAGAGGGAGACACAGAATCGGAAACAGGCTCCAGGCTCCGAGCCATCAGCCCAGAGCCCGACGCGGGGCTCGAACTCACGGACCGCGAGATCGTGACCTGGCTGAAGTCGGACGCTTAACCGACTGCGCCACCCAGGCGCCCCGAGACTTGGACTTTTAAAATAAAATTGTAAGCAGTATGGCAACTTTTTGGTTATTTGTTTCTGTTTGTTGCTAATGTAGAGAAATGACTTTCATGTATTGATCTGTTACTAGCTATCTTGCTAAATTCTCCCCCTGTTCATCTTAATTTCTTGGTGTGTTCCTTGCAGTGTTCTGGGTGGTCATCATCTGCAAATGATGACAATTGTATTTTTCTCTTTAAACTTTATGCCATTCTTGGGGTGCCTGTGCAGCTCAGTCGGTTAGGCGACAGACTTCAGCTCAGGTCATGATCTCGCAGCTCGTGAGTTCGAGCCCCGCATCAGGCTCTGTGCTGACAGCTCGGAGCCTGGAGCCTGCTCCAGATTCTGTGTCTCCCTCTGTCTCTGCCCCTAACCCACTCACATTCTGTCTCTGTCTCTCTCAAAAATAAATAAACATTAAAAAATTTTTTTAAAAAATAAACTTTATGCCATTCTTAATGCCTTCTTGTGCAGACTAGGGCCTCTATACATTATTGTATAGAAGTGAGGATGTGCATATTCTTGTCTGACACCTGATTTAAAACGAAAGCTTTTTGGGGCATCTGGGTGGCTCTGTCAGTTGAGTGTCCAACTCTTGATTTTGGCTAAGGTCATGATCCCAGGGTTGTGGGATCAAGCCCTGTGTGGGGCTCCATGCTGTGCATGGAGCCTGCTTAAGATTCTCTCTCTCTCTCTCTCTCTCTCTCTCTCTGCCCCACTCCCCCGCTCCCCCACTTATGCACTTACTCTCTCTCTCTAAAATAAGTAAGTAAGTAAGTAAGTAAGTAAGTAAAAATAAAAGCTTCTTGAATTTCCCCTTTTAGGGTAGTATCTGTTTTAGGTTTCTCATAAACATCTTTATCAGGTCCAGAAAGTTCTCTTTCATTCCTGACAAGAAAATTTTCCTTAATTTATGTGAAGTTATATTTTTGCTTTTTTTTCTGTTAATGTGTTGAATTACATTTCAGATTTTCTAACATTAAACCATTCTTGCATTTCTCCAGTCATCTAATGTGATCATTTTATATTATCATTTTTCATATCATTTGGTTCAGTTTCCAATTTTTTTTTTAAATTTTTTTTAACGTTTTATTTATTTTTGAGACAGAGAGAGACAGAGCATGAACGGGGGAGGGACAGAGAGAGAGGGAGACACAGAATCGGAAGCAGGCTCCAGGCTCTGAGCTGTCAGCCCAGAGCCCGACGCGGGGCTCGAACTCACGGACCGCAAGATCGTGACCTGAGCTGAAGTCGGCCGCTTAACCGACTGAGCCACCCAGGCGCCCCCAGTTTTCAATTTTTAAGGGATTTTATATCTATATTCACAAGAGAACTGTGCCTGTAACTTTCCTTTCTCATACCGTCCTTGCTTGGTTTTGTAGTAAGTTTGCACTAACCTCATAGAATGTGCTGAAGAGCAGACTTTATCAAATATGTGGGAAATTTTGTGTAAGATAAAGATAATTAGTTACTCGAACCTTTAATTTCCTTTTTTTTCCTCGCACAAATATACTCATTTGCACTTTGTTGTTTTCATTTAACAATATATCCTGAAAATTACCCTAAGGCAGCTCATAGCAATTTCTCCTTTTTTACAGCTGTGTTGTACACTACTGTGTACACACAAACTTAGTCATTTGGCCAATCTCCTTTAAATGGGCATTTATGTATTTTCCAAGATTTTGCTATTACAAATATGCTTCAGTGAACAACCATATGCATATTTTCTGTATTGTTGAAGGTGTAACATCAGGGTAAGTGTTTGTAGGTATTTTTGTTGCCTAAAAGGGTAAATTTATACGTACTTTTGTTAGATATCACTAAATTCTACTCCGTAAAGTTTATACTATTTTGTACTGCCACCAACCATGTGAGCATGGGTGTTTCCCGTAACAGACTGTATGGTGGTGTTTTTGAATTTTTGCCAAAATAAGTGAGGAGTGTTATCTCTGTGGTTGTTGTGGTTCATTCACATTGTAGTATGTATCAGTACTTTATTCATTTTATATCTGAATAATATTCCATTGCATGTATATGCCACAACTTGCTTATCCATTCATCTGTTGATGGACATTTGGGTTGTTTCCATCCTTTGGTGATTGCAAATAGTGCACTACACAAATGTTTGTGTACAAGTAATTTTTTTAGCACCTATTTTCACTTCTTTTTAGTATATATAGATATACATATATACGTATATATGTATATATACATATTCTTTTGGGTATAATAGCTAGCAGTGGAATTGATGGGTTATATGTTTAACTTTTGAGGAAATTTCAGGCTGCTTCTACAGTTGTTGAACTATTTAACATACATTTTTTATCACTAATGCATAGGAGTTCCAATTTCTCCACATCTTTGCCAACTCTTATTCTCTTCCCTCTTCTTCTTCTTCTTCTTCTTCTTCTTCTTCTTCTTCTTCTTCCTCTCTTCCTCCTCCTCTTCCTCCTCCTCCTCCTCCTCCTCCTCCTCCTCCTCCTCCTCCTCCCCCTCCTCCTCCTCCTCCTTCTTCTTCTTCTTCTTCTTCTTCTTCTTCTTCTTCTTCTTCTTCCTCTCCTCCTCCTCCTCCTCCTCCTCCTCCTCCTCCTCCTCCTCCTTTGTTTATAGTCATCCCTGAGAGTGTGAAGTGGTATTTACTTGTGGTTTTGACTTGCATTCCCCTAATAACTAATGATGTTGAGCATCTTTTCATGTGCTTGCTGACCATTTCTGTTTCTTCCTTGGAGAAATGTCTATTCAAGTCCTTTGCAACTTTGTCACTGGGTTGTTTATCTTCTTTGAATTGGAAGAGTTATTTTTATATTCCAGATATTAGACTTTTATCAAACATATGTTTTTCAAATATATTTTACCGCTTTACGTGTTGCCTTTTCACCTTTTTGATAGTCATTTGGTGCACAAGTGTTCTTAACTTTGATGAAGTCCAACTCACCTATTTTGTTGATGTTGTTGCTATGCTTTTGATGCCATTTCTTGCCTAATACGAGGTCATGATGATTTACCTCTACACTTTCATCTTAGAATTTTATAGCTCTTATATTTAAATCATTGATCAACCTTGAATTAATTTTTGTATATGGTGTGATATAGGGGTCCAGTTTCATTCTTTTGCATTTAGATATCTTTTGCAAATCGTCTCAATACCATTTGTTGATGTGACTATTCTTGGTCTTGATGCCCTTGTTGAAAATCATTGGCCATAGATGTGTGGGTTTATTTCTGGACTCTCGATTCTATTTGTTTTTGCTTTTAATGTTTATTATTTTTGAGAGAGAGACAGAGTGTGAGCAAGGGAGGGGCAGAGAGAAAGGGAGACACAGAATCTGAAGCAAGTTCCTGGTTCTGAGCTGTCAACACAGAGCCTAATGTGGGGCTCGGACTCACGGACCATAAGATCATGACCTGAGTCGAAGTTGGACGCTCAACAACTGAGCCACCCAGGCACCCCTCAATTTTATTTGTTAATCTATATGTCTGTCCTCATGCAAGTACCACACTCTTGATTATTGTAGCTTTGTAGTAAGTTTTGAAATTGAGAAATGTGAGTTCTCCAATTTGTAGTACTTTATCAATATGTTTTTGTGTATATGGCATGCCCCTTGAAATTCCATGTGAATTTGAGGTTTGGCTTCCTCATTTCTGCAAAAAAAAAAAAGCCATTGGAATTTTATGTGGGATTCCATTGCATCACCATTTTAACACCCTGGATCTTCCAATCCACACATATGGGATGTCTTTTAATTTATTTAGGTCTTCCTTAATCTCTTTCAGCAATGTTTTGTATTTTTTGGTGCACAAGTTTTTCACCTTCATGGTTACACTTATTCCTAGATATTTTATCATTTTGTATCTTATTATAAATTGAATTGTTTTCTTAATTTTGCTTTTGGATTGCTAACTGTTGATGTGTAGAAACACAGTTGATTTTTGTGTGTTATTTTTATACTTTGCAACTTTGGTGAATTTGTTTATTAGCTCTACTAATTTTTTTGTGTGGATTCTTGGGGAATTTCTCTACATGGGATCATGTCATTTGCAAAAAGACAGAATTTTATTTCTTTCTTTCCAATTTAGATGGCTTTTTCTTGCTTAATCGCTTTGGCTAAAACTTCCAGTGCAACGTCAACCAGCAATAATGACAGTTGCATTTTTGTCTTATTCCTGATCTTGGGAGGAAAGCTTTCACTCTTTCACCACTGAATATGATGATAGTGGTGTATTTTTCATAGATATCCTTAATCATGTTGAGGAAGTTCTCTCTGTTGCTAGTTTCATGAATGTGGTGCATTTGTAAAATGTCTCTTCTGTTTCAGTTGAGAGTATCATGTAATTTCCCCCCCCTTCTTTATATTAATGCATTTGATTACATATCACTGAAATAGATAAAAGTTTCATAGTTTTTAAAAATAAGCTATATCTGTGTACTGAAGGAGACTGTATTTGGAGTTTAGAATATCAAAACAAGGTTCAAATCTTCACTGCTATCCAGCTTCTTCCCAGCTTCCCAGCCTATTGGGAGCCCAGTGTCCACAGGTTTCCCCTTTTTCTCCTCTTAGGGGAAAGTCAACTTCTTTATTTCTGAGAGCATTTAATATTTCTCCACAATATTTACACTCAATAACCACCTTCTCCTGGAGAACCTGCCCTGGGCTCTTGGCTGACAGATCTCCTCTTCTGTCTGAGCTCTAAGATACTTACTGTGTGCTCCTATTCTTCCCATGTCCTCTTCTAGTCTCTCTGTATATAACATTTTTTTATTATATTAATTACTTAGAATTAATATATATTAATAAATCTGGAAAATGTGTGTTAATATATATTTTAAGCTTTATTAAGATATAATTGATCTATTTCAAAATTTTTTCAAGCAGGAAAAAATACATGTGTGTAATATATGAAATTATATATGTAATATATTGTTTTCCAGCCTTATTAAGATATAATTGATATAACATTGTAGAAGTTTAAGGTGTACAATGTGTGGATTTGATATGCTTATATATTGTAAAATGATCTACCAGTCCATCACATCACTCACTTATCATTTCTTATTTGTAGTGAGAACACATAAGATCTACTCTCTTAGCAACTTTCAAGTAGGTAATATGGTCTTGTTTTCTATAATCACTATGCTGTATGTTAGATCCCCAGATCTATTCATCTTATAACTAGAAGTTTATACCCTTTGCCAACATTTACCCATTCTCCAGTCTCCAGCCAATCATTCTACTCTCTGTTTCTAACAGTTCAACATTTTTAGATTCCATATAGAGGTGTTATCATACAATATTTATCTTTTTCTGTCTGACATTTTACTTAACACAATGCCTCAAGTTTTATCCACGTTGTCAAAAATGGCAGGATTTCCTTCCTTCTCAGGGCTAAATACTGTATATATATTCTATATAACATATTGTATATTATATAAATATATAATATATAATAATATATTTATATATAATATAATATATAATATATATATACCACATCTTCTTCATCTATTCAACCATCGATGGACTGAGGTTGTTTTTATATCTTCCTGCAAAAATAATGTTTTCTTCTTTTCTGTAAATCATTTTATAATTAGAATATAGAAATATTATTTCTTTCAGGGAAAAAAATTTTGTGTGCAAAAGAGGGGTTTAGACGTGTGAAAGGAGAGTTGTCTGCAGAAGCCCTAGTGCCACAGAGAAAAGGCCATGGTAGAGGCAGGCAAAGGAGAGGAAATGTTTTTGGCCAGTGGAAGCAGGGAGGAGCCTGGGATAACCACCCAGCTCTCCAGGGAAGCCTGTGCCAGACTGAGAGCTCTCCTCTCTGGCCAGAGTCATGCCAACCCAGGCTCTCCTGCCCATGCTTCTCCTCTCTGTGCTGCTGCTACAGGCCCAGGGAGGGCACCGTAAACTGAACAGGATGCAGGGTAGGTGATGGACTAAGGGGGTGGGGAGGGAAGGGGGCAAGAGGTGCTGTGTCACTTCTGGGGAGGACCTGGAAACTGGAACCTTTCAGCACATCCTGCTCTGATTACAGCACTATGAAGACTCTGGGTCGTCCAAAGTCAAGGCCCTCTGGCCCCTTTACCCCGCACTGGGAACAATAATGGGGGTACGGGGGGAACCTATGTCTTTTGACTCTCCATTCCAAATACCAGGACACAAATGGTACATAGTGTGGTGAAAGGTACATCAGGGCTGAAAATCACTTGGGGACACCCAACCACTATTCTTGGATTTCTGCACGTATGTGATCTCTAAAGATCTGGAGATATTGTTGGGAGTGGGTACAGAATGAAAGGGCCCTGGGAAAATAAGCTTTGGGGTGTCCAGGGTCAAGTTGAAGTTCTCATCAGAGGACCAGGATGGTGGCAGCAGAAGGGAAATAGTGCAAGTGGTATTTTCTGGGAAAGGGCAGGGGTCCTGGACACAGTGACAGGCACAGGAGAGAGGGGGGAGGGTGACAGGTCATCTTCCTCTCTGGACCCTGCAAATCCTGGGGAGTGAGAGGGTCTGCGGGGTGTCTCAGACTCTGCTGAGTTCTCAGAGTGTAGATTCTATGGGGGTGACTTCACCAAGGCCATGACTAACATGGGAGACAGGTTCCTGTCTGCAGAGAAAGGAGAGGGCCCAGGGAGGCCAGGCATTGAGATCTGTTGGGGCAGAAGGTGTGTGGGTGGGGGGATATAGGATTTAAGATACTACAATCACCAGGTTTGGGTAAAGGGAAGAAACTGCGTTCCCTGAAAAGTTCAAGAGCATCATGAGTAGGACTTGGGTTTTAGGGTTTTTGGGAGAGGATTTAAGCTTGAGAGGAGTGCTCTTGAGGGATCTGGTTCCACTGACTCTGATTCTGCTCTTTTTAGGTCTAAAGGCCTGTGAGAAGAAGCCCAGCGTGTATCTTTGCAGCAATCACTGTTCATATTTTCTAAAGTGTCCAAAAGCAAATACTGTATGTTGTTCAACCTTCTGTGGGAACGTTTGCATGAGCCTCCAGTGAGTGGGTGAGGGCGCTGGACTTTGCATTCTGCTCCCCCAAACTTCTATTCAGACCAAAGCACAAGGACCTCAGATCCTGGGCACCAGGATGTCAACGGGAGTACACCTTTACCCTGTCTGAACTGTTTGTTCCTGTCAAATAAACCAGAACAAATGTCCACAGACCTGCCTATCTTACTCCCAGGGCTTATAGTCATTGAGGACCCAGTGCAGACCCCAGAGCGCTCCCTTCTCTGCGTCCAGGGCTCTGATCTCTCCCCCCTTGTGATGTTTCTTTATTTTCTCTCCCATTGGCCCCTGCTCCCCCACCAGGGCCCCGAGGCCCAGCCTCATTGTTGATCTGCTCATTGAACCAGTGACGCCAGGGAAGAAACTGCTCATGTGTGGTACCTCCCAATGCTAACCAGAACACTCCTCAGCCTGGAGTCAGAAGGGCCAAGTTAAACATGAGGTGGGGTGGGGCTACACTCTGGGGCACAAAGTAGGAGGTCCCCAAGGAGGCTTCTTCTTAAATTTAATCCACCTCCATCCTGTTCTACCCATTCTCCTTGTGAGGTTCAGATTACCATATGTTTACAATATAGAAAACCAATCGCAGGGAGTTAAGTGACATGCTTGAGGCCAAAAGACAGTGAGAGGTCATGTTGTGGCTAGAGGACGATGTTCGTCTGGACTCCCTGTTTGCTCACTGCTCCTCCATTATTGTGAGAACATGGGTGTGGAAGTGAGTGCCTACACTATCGTCTCCCACCCCACCCTCCATCAATATGGCCCCTTTTGTGATGGGGCATGGAATGGGGTCCCAGGACCTGAGACTCCAATGTCTTCCATCAAATGAATGGTCCCCACCTTTCCCCAATCCTCCTCCTTATGGTCTCATTCTCTCTCTCTCTCTTTTAACCCAGAAAGAAGCCAGGTGGTAGGGAACAGGTGGTTCACGGTGATACTACTAAGGATTAATTGGCCACTAAGGGGTCAGTATGAGTGTTGCCCATGGTCTCATGGTGAATCAGTGGAATTCTGTGCAAGCAGAGCTCCTCTGAGGTTGTCTTGGGACTAAATCCAGGGACTAGGTCACATGTGCCCAAAGGGGACTCGGAGTCAAGTGTGAAGAACTCAGGCAGGTAGGCAGGGCTTGCTGGAGGCAGGTGTGCAGTGTTAAACTCCAGGGCAGTGCTTCCTGTGGGCATCAGTGAGGATTGCCCACAGAAGAAACCAGCATCTCTCAGGCCAGAGTCTACGGCCCACCTCAGAAGCATCCCAGGGCTCCTGGTATTGGAGGAGCTTCTCCACCTATCCTGGGAGCTGGGACTAGGAGACTGTAGGAAAGAGATCATGATCCATTAGCAGCACAGACATCATCAGATGTAGGTGGATGGTAAGGGCATACCCTGCAGCAGATCTTAGCGGGTGCTTCCTCAGACAACCTGACTCTGCAAGCATCTTCCCAGTGCTTGGCCATGCCCCCGAACACCCTGGGAGAGACTATTAAGAGAGGCAAAGCTACCTGCCAGGGCCCACATAGAGAATGACCTCCACGTCCATGACCAGTGTTCCCCACTATGTGGGTTCACCATGCTGCCAGCTGACCTATTCCTTGCCACCAGTGTGAACACCCCAGACCATGAAATCTACTGGAAGGATCTGGTTTTCTCCATTGTGATAACTCGTGTCTTGGCCTGTGTTCCCCAGAGCTCTCTGGACACTCCACATTGCCTCACTGGACCGAGAGGCCATACCTAGACTGCTTTGGCTGGGAGGAGTGCTTGCCTGGCCAGCACTGCAAGTTCTGTGGTATGGGACAACTGTGAGCCCCTGTGGTAGATCAAGTGGAGGAGTGGGGACCCCTGCAAGACCCTGAATCTCATGGAGGCAGAGGAGGAAGCGAATGTAAATTGTGCCATGGCTTGGGTCTCCAGAAAGCCAAGTCCCAGCTGAGGAGAATTGTTGATCAGGCTGGTCTGTCTGTGAGAAACAATGGCCTTGCAGTTGCCCTGGCTTCTGCACCGTTCTCTTCTCATGCCCCAGACATGCTTTAGCAAATTTTTTCTTCGCAAGTTCTCATCACGGTAATAAGAAGTAGCTTTCTCATATGCAGGGACTCAGCCACATGCCTTCACTATCTTAGTCAGGACTAAGTCATCTCCTTGGCCCTGTGACATGATAGAGGTTGAAGAGACTTTGATTACTTGATATCCCACAGGACATCATGCTGGTCTCTCAGGTCACTTACATTGTGCTAACTGACCATGGGGAAATAGTAGGTAGCCTACATGCTTTATTACGTGCATGCCAGAGGATAAGACTTTCTATCTGGTGTATTTTCAGAGATCCACTGGTCTAGGTCATATGGAGACATTCTCTTGAGACAGGAGACAACTTCCGGCACCTTGTATTGTTCACCATGAAGCAAGAGAAAATGCATGGTGGGCCTCTGGATTTTGGAGATGACAAATGTCACTTTTGGGCATTCTCTATTTCTTTGGGAAATATAAGGCTGCTAGTTTTTTAAATTTTTTTATTTTTTCAGAGTTTTTTTCTTATTTATTTATTTATTTATTTATTTATTTTTAACGTTTTATTTATTTTTGAGACAGGGAGAGACAGAGCATGCACAGGGGAGGGTCAGAGAGAGGGAGACACAGAATCTGAAACAGGCTCCAGGCTCTGAGCTGTCAGCACAGACCCCGACGCGGGGCTCGAACTCACGGACCGCGAGATCATGACCTGAGCCGAAGTCGGCCGCTTAACCAACTGAGCCACCCAGGCGCCCCCAGAGTTTTTTTCTTTTTTAAGTCCAAGTTAGTCAACATATAGTATAATAGTAATTTCAAGAATAGAACTTAGTGATTCATCACTTACATTTAACACCCAGTGCTCATCCCAACCAATGCCTCCTTAATGCCCATTGCCCGTTTAGCCCATCCCCCCACCCAACACCCCGCCAACAACCTTCAGTTTGTTCTCTGTATTTAAAAGTCTTTTATGGGGGCGCCTGGGTGGCGCAGTCGGTTGAGCGTCCGACTTTAGCCAGGTCATGATCTCACGGTCCGTGAGTTCGAGCCCCGTGTCAGGCTCTGGGCTGATGGCTCAGAGCCTGGAGCCTGTTTCCGATTCTGTGTCTCCCTCTCTCTCTGTCCCTCCCCCGTTCATGCTCTGTCTCTCTCTGTCCCAAAAATAAATAAACGTTGAAAAAAAAATAAAAGTCTCTTATGGTTTGTCTCTCTGTTTTTGTCTTATTTTTGCTTCCCTTCCCCTGTGTTCATCTGTTTTGTTTCTGAAATTCCACATATGAGTGAAATCATATGATACTGGTCTTTCTCTGACTGACTTATTTTGCTTAGCATAATACGCTCTAGTTCTATCCACATTGTTACAAATGGCAAGATTTCATTCTTTTTGATGGGCGAGCAATATTCCATTTATATGTACGTTACATCTTCTTTATCCATTCACCAGTCGGTGGGCATTTGGGCTCTTTCCATACTTTGGCTGTTGTCGATAGTGCTGCTGTAAACATTGGGGTGCAGGTGCCCCTTCGAAACAGCATTTTTGTATCCTTTGGATAAATACCTAGTAGTTCAATTGCTGGGTCATGGGGTAATTCTATTTTTAATTTTTTGAGGAACCTCCATACTGTTTTCCAGAGTGGCCGCACCAGTTTGCATTCCCACCAACAGTGCAAGAGGATTCCCCTTTCTCCACATCCTCGCCAACATCTGTTGTTGCCTGAGTTGTTAATGTTTGCCATTCTGACTGGTGTGAGGTGGTATCTCATTGTGGTTTTGATTTGTATTTCCCTGATGAAGAGTGATGTTGAGCATCTTTTTGTGTGTCCGTTAGCCATCTGGATGTCTTCTTTGGAAAAGTGTCTATTCATGCCTTTTAAGGCTGCTAGTTTTGAACAAGACCCAGATTAAGAAAAGATTCTGCAGCATGATCAGCGTATGTTGAAAGTTGCCTGCCAGTTGGGTCTTAGCACCTAGCCTATGCATTTTACTAAATGTGTCTCTGGTGGATTAAGATGCTGGATAGAACATTTGCATACTCAACTAGGAGAATCACAGAACACATACTTGGAGTATTGAGGTGAAGCCTTGTCCTCTTCTGTTGACAAGTGCTTTCCATTTGAGAAGCATCTCTTTACTTGCTAGTGGACCCCAGTAAAAAAACTGAATGCCTGACCATGGGACATTGAGTCACTTTGAAACTGGAATTATCCATCACAAATTGGGAGCTATCTGACCTATGAAGTCTTAAAATGGGATGTGTATAGAGGCAGTCCATTGTCAAATAGAAATGGTATAAATGAGACTGGGCTTGATCAGATAATTTCTTCTGGAAATGAGCAACCTATGTAATCAGGTATTTGGGCTCCAAAGACCCACTGATATCTCCTCTTGCTTCATTCTTGCCTGCTGCCACTAAGTCTCCGACAGGGGCTCCCCTTTCCACACATGCATTCCCTAAGAAGTGGTGTCTTTTAATATCTGCCTATTTGGGTCCCTTGTACTTTCAAATCCCTTCCTTATGGTTTCTTAGGAACCAGAGAGACCTGATCTACCAGATATCAGCCTTGTGTTCTAGGCTAAGCCCCCTGCTCATATCTCATTTCCATACCATCTGTGTATGTCTTTGCCATTAACCTAAAATATAAAACTGTCAGTTATTCTTTACCAGCAAGAATAGGTTAACTTGGGAATAGCAGAGAATTGCAAATCAGGGCTAACAAGCTTCAACAGAAGAATAGGAAAGTCCAGAGAAGAAAGGAGAGGAAGGTTCTTTTATAGAGGAAAGTGGGAATTAACAGGGAGTTCCAACTAGAATGGCTTTTCATTGGTTGTGATAGTCTCTTATTGGGTGGGCTATTGCCAGGGGAGGAGGAAAACCTTTCGTCTTGCTGTGACAACAAAGCTAAGGTACTATCCACTTTCTGGGAACATTTCCTGTTGGGTCAGCAATTGATAACAAGTAGTGTGGTAGGAGCACTCCCCCTGGTGGCCTCCCAACTCCATTTCAGTGAGGTTTCCCTTTATTAATTTTCACATTGCATCTATGTGGATGCCAACACTACTAATCCAAATCTGCTGGATATGAGTGTTTTATTTCTCTGCTCACAGATTGTTTGAAATTTGTAGCATTCTCTATTTCCTCATTAGGCTGTGGCTATGGGTTATAGATTGATTTATTTGCTTTCCTTGTTGAGCTGTATTTTTTTTTTTGTTTTGTTTTGTTTTTAGGAAAAAGATCTTATAACACCTGATGGGATGAACTCTATTCTTCCCATTCTTACATGTGAGTAAATGAAGTTTCAGAGAAATGAGACGACTTACCTAAAGTTTTTCAGTCAGCAAGTGGTGGAGGTGAGTTTCAAATCTGTCTGATGAACCTAAGGTCTGTGAGTATGACACTATACAACTGTGAACTTCCAATCAATAATACATTGGCTCCTCTGAATGACATTCTGGATCATCTATGGTTCAGGGTCAGGATGAGGGAAAATGGGTTGACCCATATTCTGTTGGTGCAAGTATAACCCAAACATTATGAAGGGAGAATTGGCAACATTTATGCACAGATTAAATTGTGTGTATTTTCATTTCTTCTCACATTGGCTTTCCCAAGGAATAAAGAAATGCTCAAGGATTTAGTTATAAGAATGTAACTAATAATAGTGAAATGATTGCTTAAAATAGGGAAAAAATGGAACAACCAAGATGTCAATAACTGGTGATTAATTGGCAGACCAATCCCTTAATCAATGAAGTTGTAGAAAATATTTAAGACTATGGGAAAATATTCATTATAAATGTTAAATTTTAAAATAGTCACAGGATTTTCCACTATAATTTTTCTACTTTTATTGTGATAAAATACACATAAATCTAACCATTTTTCTTTTTTTTAATTTTCTTTTTTATTTTTTTAAAATTTACATCCAAATTAGCATATAGGGCAACAATGATTTCAGGAGTAGATTCCTTAGTGCCCCTTACCCATTTAGCCCATCCCCCTCCCACAACCCATCCAGTAACCCTCTGTTTGTTATCCATATTTAAGAGTCTGTTATGTTTGTCCCCCTCACTGTTTTTACATTATTTTTACTTCCCTTCCCTTGTGTTCATCTGTTCTGTGTCTTAACGTCCTCATATGAGTGAAGTCATATGATACTTGTCTTTCTCTGACTAATTTCACTTAGCATAATACCCTCTAGTTCCATCCATGTAGTTGCAAATGGCAAGATTTCATTCTTTTTGATTGCCGAGTAATACTCCATCGTATACATATACCACATCTTCTTTATCCATTCATCAGTTGATGGACATTTTGGCTCTTTCCATACTTTGGCTATTGTTGATAGCGCTGCTATAAACATTGGGGTGCATGCGCCCCTTCGAAACAGCACACCTGTATCCCTTGGATAAATACCTAGTAGTGCTATTGCTGGGTTGTAGGGTAGTTATATTTTTAACTTTTTGGGGAACCTCCATACTATTTTCCAGAGTGGCTGCACCAGCTTGCATTCCCACCAACAATGCAAAAGAGATCCTCTTTCTCTGCATCCTCACCAACATCTGTTATTGCCTGAGTTGTTAATGTTAGCCATTCTGACAGGTGTAAGGTGGTATCTCATTGTGGTTTTGATTTGTATTTCCCTGGTGAGGAGTGAAGTTGAGCATTTTTTCATGTGTCGGTTGGCCATCTGGATGTCTTCTTGGAGAAGTGTCTATTCATGTCTTTTGCCCATTTTTTTCACTGGATTATTTGTTTTTTGGGTGTTGAGTTTGAGAATTTCTTTAAAGATTTTGAATACTAACCCTTTATCTGATATGTCATTTGCAAATATTTTTTCCCATTCCGTTGGTTGCCTTTTAGTTTTGCTGCTTGTTTCCTTTGCTGTGCAGAAGTTTTTTATTTTGATGAGGTCTCAGTAGTTCATTTTTGCTTTTGTTTCCCTTGCCTCTGGAGATGCGTTGAGTAAGATGTTGCTGCGGCCAAGATCAAAGAGGTTTTTGCCTGCTTTCTCCTCGAGGATTTTGATGGATTCCTGTCTTACATTTAGGTCTTTCATCCATTTTGAATTTATTTTTGTGTATGCTGTAAGAAAAGTGGTCCAGGTTCATTTTTCTGCATGTTGCTGCCCAGTTTTCCCAGCACCACTTGCTGAAGAGACTGTCTTTATTCCATTGGATATTCTTTCCTGCTTTGTCAAAGATTAGTTGGCCATACATCTGTGGGTCCATTTCTGGGTTCTCTATTCTGTTCCATTGATCTGAGTGTCTGTTTTTGTGCCAGTACCATACTGTCTTGATGATTACAGCTTTGTGATACAGCTTGAAGTCTGGGATTGTGATGCCTACTGCTTTGGTTTTCTTTTTCAAGATTGCTTTGGCTATTTGGGGTCTTTTCTGGTTCCATACAAATTTTAGGATCGTTTGTTCCAGCCCTGTGAAGAATGCTGGTGTTATTTTGAAAGGTATTGCATTGAATATGTAGATTGTTTTGGTTAGTATTGACATTTTAACAATATTTGTTCTTCCTATCCAGAAGCATGGAATCTTTTTCCATTTTTTTGTGTCTTCTTCAATTTCTTTCATAAGCTTTCTATAGTCTTCAGTGTAGAAAAAATTAAAGAAAAATATTTTTAATAGAAATTGAAAATAAAAATAAATTTTTTTCCCTTTCTGTATTCAAGAAAAAGAAATGAAACGACAAAGGGGAAAAAAAAGTGAATAGATGGACCTGCGAGCAGACTGAAATACGATTGAAATTACTTCGTTTTCCCCTAGAAGTCAAACAATGAAGCGCTTTATTGTCTGTAAGCTAAGCAGGTGGAGAGATTTGTGTTCCTGAAGAGCGAGGTTGGCCCAGTGGGTGGGGCTTAGCGTAATGGCTCCGTTCTCCACTAGATGGCGCTGCTCAGCTTACTGGTGTGAATTGTTGTGGCGCCTGTAGGTGTGTACACGCATGCGCGGGAGCAGTGAAAATGGCGTCACCCAGCTACCCAGTCTCTAGTGTTGTAACTCTGTTCTGCCGGACCCCCAATTGCACACCGGTCCTTTGTCTCCAGCTTCCATCCACTCCCCGCTTTTACACAGTCCTGACCAAGTCCCAGGCAGCACCTCTCTCCTGAGTTTTCTCTCAGATGTGGCCGTGTTTCCCGACCCCTTACTTCTGAAGGGCTGCGGCTTTGACCCATCCTGCCCCTCTGCGAAAGGGTCTCACCGAGCAGTGGCCGGGTGCCGGCGGCACCCAGGAACGTTGGCGGGACCGTGCTGCTGCCGAAGCCCAGAGACCGCGGCCGGGTGCCAGCCCGCCCCAGAAAGAGTTCACGCGATCGTGTAGCAGCAGCGCTTCAGGGATTATGGAAAATCACAACACGCGTCTGGCACCAGGCTTCACCCCCAGCCACCTTGTTCCAGCACCAGCGAATGTGGTTGTTCCCCCCGGGTCCACTGGGGCACACAGCCTCTACCAGATGTCCTCCAGAGAGGGAAACCGACTCTCCCCTGTGGCCCGAAGACCCCCGGACTTTGCTCTGCTCCTGGGGATTCACCCTTCTCACCAGAGCACCGCCAGGTATCGAGCTGCAGAGTTTCAGACTCTGTGCCCGCGCTCCCCCCGTTTATAGTCTTAATGGAATTTAAACCCTCTCCTTTCTCTTTTCTTCCTTTTTAGTTCAGTCCCTGCAGGGGCGCCTGGGTGGCGCAGTTGGTTGAGCGTCCGACTTCAACCAGGTCACGATCTCGTGGTCTGTGAGTTCGGGCCCCGTGTCAGGCTCTGGGCTGATGGCTCGGAGCCTGGAGCCTGTTTCCGATTCTGTGTCTCCCTCTCTCTCTCTGCCCCTCCCCCGTTCATGCTCTGTCTCTCTCTGTCCCAAAAATAAATAAAAAACGTTGAAAAAAAAAATTAGTTCAGTCCCTGCAGCTGTTTCCACTTTTCCACTTTCTCTCCAGCTGCTTTTGGGGGGGGTGCTTTCCCACATTCTCCCCGCCCCCCATCTCCATCCTCTCTCCACAAGCAAAAAACAGCTCCCTGCCCTCAGCGGCTTCTCTCTCCCCCAGTTCATCCCTCTGCGCCGCATACCTGCTGAGTTCTGTGGTTCAGGTTGTGCAGATTGTTGTGTTAATCCTCAATTCAGTTTTCTAGGTGTGCAGAATGGTTTAGTGTTGATCTGGTTGTATTTCATGGATGCGAGACACACAAAAAACCTTCCATGGTGTTCCCAGGTTTTTTATATATGGCTTTAATTATGTTGAGGTGGTGTTCTATTCCTAGTTTGTTTTTATTATGAAAGGCTGTTGAGATTTGTTGAGTGATTTTTCTGCATCAGTTGAGATGATCATGTGTTTTTTTCCCTTCCATTCTTTTAATGTGGTATATTATGTCGATCATTTTTCATATATTAAAGTATTCTTGCATTTCAGGAATAAATTTAACTTGATCGTGAGTGATGTATAATCCTTTTAGTACACTGCTTAATTCAGTCTGATATTATTTTGTTGAGGTCCAGAACTTCTCTTTGGTGGAGGTTTTTGCTGAGATTTTTGATTCAGTTTTTCAAATTAGTTATAGGTAAGGGACCTGGGTGGCTCAGTCGGTTGAGCATATGACTTCGGCTCAGGTCATGATCTTGAGGTTCGTGAATTTGAGCCCTGTGTTGGGCTCCGTGCTGACAGCTCAGAGCCTGGAGCCTGCTTTGGATTCTGTGTCTCCCTCTCTCTCTGCCCCTCCCTCACTCGTGCTCAGTCTCTCTCTCTCAAGAGAAACTGGGGACTTGACCATCTGGCATACATGGCTCTAGACTCACTTCCTTTTAAATCTTGTACCTGGCACTTACTAGCTGTGTGGCCTTGGGCAAGTTGCTTAACTCTTCTGTGCCTCAGTTTCTGTATCTGTAAAATAAGAATAATAGTAGTACTAAACTCATAGTGTCATTGAAAGTATGTATTAATTAATACATGTTACATATCTGACACATAGTAAATTTGCTCTTAAACTGAATGATTCTCAACACTTCATTGGGCGAGTGTTTCATTTGTTTATTTAACAAACAAACATAGACTCTATGCCAGACTTTGGCTCTAAGTGCTTAACACATAATCACTCCTGGAGCCTTCACAACAACCTTATTGGTTGGAAAGTGCTATTATTATCCCCATTAGCAAATGAGGAAATTAGTGTGCAGAGAAGATTAGTGACTTGCCCAAGTAAGTGGAAGCTAGGATTTGGATCCAGATAAAGTCTGTGTGTGTGTGTGTGTGTGTGTGTGTGTGTGTACAAATGTATGTATTTATGAGAGTGGGCACAAGTAAGCGAGGGAGAGAGAGAGAGAGAGAGAGAGAGAAGTGGAGCTCACCCAAAGAGGGGCTTAAGTCTGTGTTTTAAATTTCTATGTTATGTGGACTTTTGCAAGCTCTCTTGGCAGACCTCTCTCTTCTCATCAGCACAAAAGTCACAAGACATTGGTGATAAAGTAATGTAGGCTGATCCTAGCAATGGAGAAATTAATATCAAAGATGGATGGGGCTTTATAAAAATCTTCACATAGATGCTACAGAAAATTAGATACATAGATCCTCTCCCACCTCCACAATCACCCAGCCTTCCAGAAATGTGTGTGTTGGTGGAGTGCAGGAGGCTCCTGCAATTCCACAGTGATCTGCTTCTGTCTATGCTACCTGCAGCAAAAAGAAAGGAAAAAAGAAAGTACCACTTGAATAGGAATTCAGTCATAATGTTCTAAATGTACCCAACTTATGGCTTGGGGCAGAACTCCCAGATCTGTCACAGCCAGAACGATAATTACATTCTGAGTGTTTGAAATCTATTCTGCTCATCGTTGCCCTGTGCAGGGGCTCTGGCATTCCCAGAGACCAGGAGGAAGAGCCACCAGTCAAATAGCTACCAGCTTCCAACTCGAACATCTTCAGAGGTAGGTAGAGGTCAGAGTCTTGGGGCTAGAATTGGGAACTTGCAAACACTTTTGTTTGTGGTTTGGTTGGATGAGTTCCCTGTCTAAATCATGCCTCCAGATCACGCCAACCCTATCCCTATATGGAAGAAATTATTGTCCTTTTTGTTCAAATGGAGAAACTAAGAGAGAGAAAGATGACGTGGATAGACACTGTGTCCCTTCATGCATGCTACCCTGACAAGGATACTATGTATTGATTATGTAATATTCCCACTGAGCATGTATAACCTGAGTCTAATCATAAGAAATTTCAGACAAAGCCCAAAATGAGGAATGTTCAACTAAAAGAAAAGTTTGGCTCTGTTATTCAAAAATTTCAGTGTTGTATAAGACAAAGGACATTACTGGGTGAATTTGTAAAATGGAATACTGATAGTAGCTTAGATAAGTGTATAAAAGTATATTTTGTCAATGTTAAATTTAATGAAATTGATAATTGTACTATGATCACTCACCAGAACTAATTCCAAATAGGTCAAATAGTTAAAAAAAAAAAAAGACCACAATAAAGTCAATGAGATCAATGTTTACTCTTCTGGAGAAGAAAAGAGAGTCTGAGCTTAATAATCACAATAGCGGCCATTTATTTTGTGCATTCCATGTGCCAGACCCTATGCGTGGTACTTTCTATACTCAACATTTGCAGTGTGGATTATAATATCACCTCCATGTTACAGGTAGGGAAACTGAGGCTCTGAGAAGTTAGGTGGTAGGCCAATTTCAAAGTTTCAATTAAGCTCAATGCGTTGGGGTCAGGTTTCAAGCCCAGGTCTCTCTGATTCCAATGCGCATGTTTTGTTCTCTGTCTTATATGATATTGACAGTCTTCAGTGTGGTAACAAGTGGGAGGGAATTTCCCTTTTATGGTGAGACAAGATGAGCATCCTATTTGCAGAATAAACCAATTTTAATGGAGAAGAAAACTGGCAACAACTATGTAGGGTTCGTAATAGGCAGTACCCTTTACTCAGGACTTCTGGAGCTAGACATTTGTGCTCTGAAGCTAATACTGGATTTAACTGAATTTCAGTTGCAATATTCCTACTGACACTTTTTCCTAATGCAGAGAAATTTTCAGATATTACAAATTTTCAGATACCTTATGATCAATGGGGAAGTATGAATGCTATATGTAACTAGAATATTGGGAAAATATTCACAGAGAGTGTTATTGATAGTATGGTGAAAAGCTTGTCTTTTGTCTCATTTAAATTTATTTATAAAAGCTACTTTTTTTTCCCTACCTCCCTGTGAGACCCTGGGTGTAGAACTTGACTTTTCTAGACTTTAGAATATATAAAAAGAGTCTGAGCCCATGCAATAGTCAAAATACTAAAATTGAAATTGTGGCTTCCCCCACACCAAGAAACCTGCAACTGGGGAAGAGAGTGGACAGTTTCCTCTTCTCCTGCAGCTGGCTAAGTGCCATTTTGGAGATGGGAGGAGGGAGAGGAGGAGAGGGGGTCAGGATGGTTCTTTCTGGCAGGGAGGATTGTACCTTTGTGCTTTGTGCTTTCTGGGCTTAGTATTGCTTAAAGTTTACTCTATTGTGGGTGGTTTCAAGGGTTCTTTGAGTTTTCCCCCCACCCCAACTGATGCAAGTTTCTCACCTGTGGTTCTCTTGATATGGCGGAATCTACCTCCTTTCTGATACCTTTCCCAGGCCCTAGGCATCTGGCTACTCACTTTCTACTTCTTTATGCTGAGGTCCCCTGGCCTTCCCAGGCAGCCCGCCTGACATGAAGCTAGTGCAAACCTACACTGGCTTTCTTCCATATGTTGCCTTATCAAATGCCATAGCACAAGCTGTAGTCTCTTGCTTGTGGCCATAGGTCATTTCAGCCAGTGTCCTACCCTTTGTTTCTCTGTTGTGACTCAGACACCTGCTACTGTGTCTCCACAAAACCTTGGGGGTGCATAAAAAGCTCTATGGGAGGTATTCTCAAAGCCTTTCTGGTGACTTGGAATTAAAACAGCACAGCAGTTGGGGCACCTGGGTGACTCCCTCAGTTAAGTGTCTGACTCTTGATTTCAGATCAGGTCATGATCTCACGGTTCTTTTTTTTTTTTTTTTTTTTTTTTTTTTTAATTTTTTTTTTCAACGTTTTTAATTTATTTTTGGGACAGAGAGAGACAGAGCATGAACGGGGGAGGGGCAGAGAGAGAGGGAGACACAGAATCGGAAACAGGCTCCAGGCTCCGAGCCATCAGCCCAGAGCCTGACGCGGGGCTCGAACTCACGGACCGCGAGATCGTGACCTGGCTGAAGTCGGACGCTTAACCGACTGCGCCACCCAGGCGCCCCTCACGGTTCTTGATTTTGAGCCCTGCATTGGGCTCTGTGCTGACAGTGCGAAGCCTGCTTAAGATTCTCTCTCCTTCCCTTTCTCTCTCTGCCCCCTCATCTCTCTCTCTCTTTCTCTCAAGGTAAATCAACTTTAAAAAAGAAAATAAAAGAGCACAGCATTCTTTAAAAATGAGAGAGAAAAATGGCCCAAGAGTGGTTGGTGACTCTTAAAACTCTGACTTTTTTAAAGGTAGAAAATGACTAGGAATTTGACATATTTTTTTGCAGGTGATTTTTGAGCACATCTTCTTGAAAGTACAAGTTGATTGGTCTCACATGCTCACTTTAGGGTCTCTCTGAAGGTCTTGGCCAAAACTTTAATTTTAATACCAAGATATATAAATAAATAACATATACATATATATCATATATATCATATATCATATATATATAAATAAAAAGTCAAGCCAGATAGCCTGATTTCAGCTTTATGTGCACATATAAAGGAATAACATACACCAATATAGTGGGGTTACTAGAAATATTTCATTGTCTTCTTTGCATTTTTTTATGTTTTAAGAATTTTGTAAGCTGGATCTAAATTATCTTCTAATCAGGGGAAGGCAGCACATTTTTAAAAACACATTTTCAAAATAATTTTTTTTTTTTGCAAAAGGAAGGCATGAAATGTGAGATGGAGAGAAACCTTTTAGCAAAGCCAATGTTCAGTGTGCCTTTTGCCGAGTGGGTAGAGGCAAGGAGGAATGAGTAGACAAAGAATAAAGAAATTCTATGAGCACGTCTTCTTGCTTCACAACTCTGTTTATACTTCTTGGTCTCCAGCAGCAACTGGAAAGGGGAAAAACATCCTGACAGTATATATTCAGACACATACGGTCAGCATCATGAAGCTCTGGACGCCTCAACCCATGACATTCCTCTGTATGGTGCTACCGTCTGTGCTGGGAGTGATAAAAGAAAAACACAACTGTAGGTGACTAGGCCGGGCTGGGGAGTCAAAGGGGCGGGGGGTACTCTGCTTGTTCCTGGATAAGTGAAGGGGTATTGTGTCTGGCACATCTGACTCAGGACTCAGGACCTTCCCTGGAACACCTAGTGGAGATTCAGAGACTTTCTTACGCACAGAGTCCAAGAAGTGTCCAAGTTGAGGTCCTTTGATGCTTCCTCTCCAACCTTGAACCTGGCAATGGGTACCTGTCACCTTTTATGTACATTCCATATGTTATGAGGATATAATATTTTCCCATGTCAGGCTACCACAACTTTTTGTACTTCCAGAAGCTCTGTGTCTTAGCTTGTGTGTACTTTAATGAGTCCCATATGGGGCTTTCTTAATATATACACTTAGTTTCAGTGGCAGGATCTTTCTGAATATGAAAAGATAGAGAAGAGACATGAGATGGGGCCCTAGTGGGGCAAAGTTGGGGGCCATGTGATGAGAAAATGGAATCAGTCGAGGGTACCAAGAAAATTGAGTGAGAGAGAGAATTTGGTGAGAAGCTGTTCTTAAAGGTGGAGTCAGCAAGGAAGAGAAGAAAAAGAGAAAGAATCTGTTCCCTACTCTCCCTGGTCTGGCTTCCCACACTAGGAATTAAGTATGGTAATAAGGCTAGAGGCTACCTTGGGCCCCTCCTATTACAGAAATGTAGATTTTATAGGATGACACATGAACATGGGGAGTATGAGGAGTCCTGTCTCCAGGATGCTTGATGAGGGCCCAGAGGTCTGTGGGAGCAGAGAAGGCAGAGATCTGTGAAGACACAATGAGGAAGCTCAGCAGGGGGATTTTCTCATAAGGCAGATGGATAGTCAGGTGGGGCTTGGTGGGGCTTTGATTCTAGGAGGGGCCGTTAAGCTCATGAAGGACTTCTCTTCCCACCTTGGCTATGTAGCCCCTGTGAGCCTCTTCCCATCTCATCTCAATTACAGGGGCTGAAATGTTACTTGAGGAGTGCTGGGGACAGCCAAATGTCCTTGAATGCACCAAGAAGTGTTCTGGAACCTTTAAATGTATAAACAAAAATCACACATGCTGCTGGACCTATTGTGGAAACATCTGCTGGAAAAATAAAGTGAGTTGGGAGGTGTGTTTGGGCATGGATCTTCACTGATTCTCAGATGCTGTTATTCATAAACAGAAGGCCGAAGCACCCTAAATCCTAGGCACAAAAATAGTGGAAGACAATGTACCCTAAACCTGGACAGCAGTTCACCGGCAAATAAACCAAGATACCAGGCTGGGGCATATTGTTCATTATATAATCAATGCCTATGTTGTTCTCATTATATTGCTCAATGGTTTGCTCTTTTCCTGATTTTTGTCCAAATTTCTAACCATTGTCTCTAGAGTCAGACCTTTCTATGAGCCCTTTTGGCTCAGCCAGGCCCCAAATCTCTATGTTTCTCTGTTCAATGAACCAAACCCACCTCCCCACCTCAGAAGTGGACTTTTTCTTGTTACAAAAAGTACTCCTGTCCCAGGGTCTGCCATAGATGGGTAATATTAAGCTTGGGAATGAATGATTGTTCCTCAGAGTTCCCTAACCTCTGAGTATATAACCTTTCTGTCTTACAGGAAATCTTTGAAAGACGTCTAAAACCCTAATCTCCCAGCTGGACACCAGTCTGTTCTCACTGAGGGCTGGGCAGGAGCAAATCCTTGACAAATAAACTCATTTATCAACAGTGGCTTTTAGCTTTTTCAACTCCATTTCACTACTTTTTTTTTTAACTTTATTTTTTATTTTTAAAAATTTACATCCAAATTAGTTAGCATATAGTGAAGCAATGATTTCAGGAGTAGATTCCTTAATGCCCCTTACCCATTTAGCCCACCGCCCCAACAGATCTCAATGCCTGGCCTCCCTGGGCCCTCTCCATTGTCTGCAGCCAGGAACCTGTATCCCTTGTAAGTCATGGCTTGGGTGAAGCTACCCCCCATAGAATCTACACTCTGAGAACTCAGCAAAGTCTGAGACATCCCGCAGACCCTCTCACTCCCCAGGATTTGCAGGGTCCAGAGAAGAAGATGACCTGTCACTTGTCCCCCTCTCTCCTGTGCCTGTCACTGTGTCCAGGACCCCTGCCCCTTCCCAGAAAATACCACTTGCACTATTTCCCTTCCGCTGCCACCATCCTGGTCCCTCTGATGAGAACTTCGACTTGACACCCCAAAACTTACTTTCCCAGGGCCCTTTCTTTCTGTACCCATTCCCATCAATATTACTGGATGTTTACAGGTCACAGAAGTACAGAAATCCAAGAATAGTTGTTTGGTTTCCCCAAGTGATTCTCAGCCCTGATGTACCTTTCACTACTGAGTGTACTGTTTAGTGTCTGGGTACTTGGGATGGAGAGTCAAAAGACATAGTTTCCCCCTCCACTCCCATCAGTGTTCCTGGTGCTGCGTAAAGGGGCCAGAGGGCTATCGTTTGGGAAGACCCAGAATCTTCATAGTGCTGTGGTCAGAGTGATGAGGGACCATAAGGCAGGCTGAGGGCCAAGCACAAGCTAGCATCACCCCCCACCCCCAGGTGGGATATGAGATATTCCTCAGACACTCCTAACTGCACAAGTACAAAGGAAAGGACAGAAAACAAATGACTAACTGATAGAGATCACAGTCATACAGGACATGAGTCTCCATCAGTTTACAAATATCTTAGTAAATTAAAATTTAAATAAATTTTAAAAATTTAGCAAATTTATCAATAGCCTAGTCTCTAGAAACCTATGGACTCAGTTTCCTGGAGTCCCTACTATCACCCTTCCCTCCATAGTGATGTGGGGAAGGATTAAAGGCAAGAAGGAAATGGCAGGTAAAATTAAATTTCTTTATAACCTGCAGCCCATCGACAAGTACTTGAGGCAAATATAGAGTAGTACATTTCTCCAGGAACATTTGTCCTAGAGGGCCCTACCGCCTTAATGCTTTGCTAGAGGGAAAAACAACCTTAGCTTGACAATAGCTAGGCTTCCAGTAATCTGTGAGTCTTTAGCTTATGAAAGTCTCTTTGGAAACTTCCCTTTTGACTTTACCTCCCCCAAGTCCATGGTTCTACACAACCCCAGTGAAGCTCTTCCTGCCCACTGGTCCTGTTCCCGTGCTTTAATAAAATCACCTTTTTGCACCAAAGACATCTTCAAGAATTCTTTCTTGGCTGTCAGCTCCAGACCCCACGAACCCCACCATCACCCCAAAACCTCATCAAGAGCAGAATGTGCTAGGGGCGCCTGGGTGGCTCAGTCGGTTAAGCGGCCGGCTTCGCCCAGGTCATGATCTCGCGGTCCGTGAGTTCGAGCCCCGCGTCGGGCTCTGTGCTGACAGCTCAGAGCCTGGAGCCTGTTTCAGATTCTGTGTCTCCCTCTCTCTGACCCTCCCCCATTCATGCTTTGTCTCTCTCTGTCTCAAAAATAAATAAACGCTAAAAAAAAAAAAAAAGCAGAATGTGCTGAAAGGGTCCAATTCCCAGGTCTCCCTCAGAAGGGACACAGCCCCTCCTGGCTCCCTTCCCTCCCCACCCCCTTAGTCCATCACCTATTCTGCATCCTGTTCAGTTTATGGTGCCCTCCCTGGGCCTGTAGCAGCAGCACAGAGAGGAGAAGGATGGGCAGCAGAGCCTGGGTTGGCATGACTCTGGCCAGAGAGGAGAGTTCTCAGTCTGCCACAGGCTTCTCTGGAGAGCTGGGTGGTTATCCTGGGCCCTTCCTGCTTCCACTGGCTGCTCAAGGGGCCTTTTCCCCCATCCCCTATGCCTGTACCTGACCATGGCCTGTTCTCTGGGACTTGGGCTTCTGCAGACAAGTCCTCCTCTCACGTGACTAAACCCCTCCCTTGCAAACAATTATTTTCTACTTTAATTATAGTGCCTTAGAGCTCAGAGTTATCCAAAGCACAAAGACTCAGGGGCTCAGGGCTGGGCTTTGTTTTGACCCTTAGGGATAAGAAGGACTTGGAACTGGAACTGGATTGAGTGAGGGTGGTTATTCCTTCATGACAAAAGAGGTAGAGAAGAACAAAAGGTTAGGGACCCTCAAAGGAAGGATCAGGGAAGGAAAGCATTTTCCTCTTGGATATCCAGGATATTACAGGGGAGGAAAGCAATTTTTCCTCTACCCTTCTGGGTTCTTGTTTGAACCCCCCCCCCCGCAGTAAAAGACAGATTAGCAGGAGAAAAACAAACTGAATTTTCCTAACATGTATACCTCCAATATACATGGGAGAGACCAGGAAAACTGAGTAACTTCCCCAAGTGGCCCAAATGATCTCCTCAAAACCTGCTTCAGCTGAAGACAAAAGATGTGGAAAGGAAGGGGAAGACCAGTTATGGGAAGTCACCAGGAAAGGCACTAAGAACAAAGGTATGGTTGTTATGCAGATTTCTGCTACAGGCTCCATTGATAAAGAGTTTCTAGGGGTTGAAAGTCACCCTTCTTTTCCACTTAACAGAGAGGAGGACACGTTTACAAATGGAGACTTTCCTCATACGTGTAAATGTTTCTTATGAGGGGGAGCAAACTTTGCCAACCCAGGATCTGCCTCTATGGCATATTGATTATTTTACGCTGGTTATTTTTAAGAACTAGCAGACACAGGTGAAACTCTGAAAACTGAATAGAAGTTACCATTTTGTAAGAGATTGTTTAATGTAATCCCGGGCCATTGAGAGATGGAAGGGAGAGAAGATGTGTTGCTTCAATTTGGAGTTTTGACTTTCTTATTTCCAGACACCTTCTATTTCCCTCCCTTTGAACATCTGAAGGAATTTTGTTCAGTTCATCTGGAGTATTCCAAAAAAGGAAATAACTTTAAGGGAGACAGTTCCTTGACAGTCCGAATATCAGAACTGTATACTTTTTGTCTCCTCCTTCTCTTTCTACTTGAGTGCCCATGTAGTAGGAGAGTAGAGCCAAAGAATGCATGCCCAGCTGTAGATAGTACGTCCTAGTCATCCTGTAAGTAGTTGCTTTTCCTCTGAGGGGGCTCCAGAATTCCTCAGCCTCTGCACCAGCTTGTCTGGTCTCCAGGGCCATACACAGCAGCACCGGGGACTTCACTTCACCATCATGGAGGCACTTCAATTCCTCCCGGATTAGGAGCCCATTTCCTAGATCCCTCCTCTCCCTTTTTCTTGAGGACCTCGTTTTGGTAACATACACTGCACAGGAGCTTCCTGAGAGAGCATGTGAGAAAGAAGTAAAGTAGAGACTTTTAAGCCTCCATTCTACATTACCATATACTTCGGTTGGTATTTCAGTTCAGATTAGTTTTGAGTACACGATGACTACAACAACAAAGAAAATAGTGGCTTAAATAAGATAGGTCAATATTTGTTCGCATGGAATATTCAGGATTTAGGTGTCCCAAACAAGTGTGGAGACACCACAAAACGATGGAAGATCCAGGCTGCTTTGCCTCTTTGCTCCATTGTCCTTGGCATGAAGTTTCCATTTCCAAGATCACCTCATGACCTACCAGGACTAAACGAGATATGAAATATCACCCTCACCCAAGAATAAAACTCAGACAGCTAATTCAAATGTTAAATCAAAGTAAGAAAATTCAAACCATAGCCAAACTAGATGGAATATAGTATTACTCAAAACTGGATGAGGAAAGACTCTGTGGACTTATAATAAATATGGTGTTGTGGTGCAGCATTTACAATTTTTTTTAACGTTTATTTATCTTTGAGAAAGAGAGAGAGAAACAGAGTGCAAGCAGGGGTGGGGTAGAGAAGGGGGGAGACACAGAATCCGAAGCAGGCTCTAGGCTCTGAGCTGTCAGCACAGAGCCTGACACGGGGCTCAAACCCACAAATCATGAGATCATGACCTGAGCTGAAGTTGGAGGCTTAACTGACGAGCCACCCAAGCACCCCCATGGTGCACCATTTTAAAAAAATATTAATCTAGATACTGTTTTTTCTACTTTGCAATTCCTTATTTTTCCATCAAGGCCTTTGACCATGAAACTAGGACATGAAGCTGAGGTTTATTTCCCCAGGGAAAAGGGATCACAAAATAAACCAGTGAGGATAGTCATGTTCATGGATCTGAGGTCACAAATAGTTTTGAAAGCCATTACTGGTCATTGAGAGAGAAAAGTTGTTTCTCTATGTTTGTCTTGTGTTTGAAATAACAAAGGCTCAGCTTTGGCTATCATGAGTGTGGAGTCATTCCATAACCTCAGAATTCGGGAAAAAGCTAAATAACGTAAGAATAGATCTTGTCCACTGGGAAGGTATAAGCACTTGGAGAGAAAGGTGGACACCAGAAGACTGGGTTAGGATAGAAACAGAAACATCCAGATAGGTTGGAAATCCCAACACAAAAACAGGTCCACCAGGTAAACAGGGTATTTGAATATGAATATTTGTTTCCTATGGCTGCTGTAACAAGTCACCACAAATTTAGGAGCTTAAACCACGCAAATTATTACCTTACAGCTCTGTAGGTCGCAAGTCCCACACAGGTCTCTTCTGATTGCAATCAGAGTGTCAGCAGGGCTGCGCTCCTTGTGCATTTCCTCTCTAGATGGAAGGACCCATGTCTGTGTTCATTTATTTATTTAATTTTTTAAAATGTTTATTTATTTTTGAGACAGAGAGAGACAGAGCATGAGTGGGGGAGGGGCAGAGAGAGAGGGAGACACAGAATCCGAGGCAGGCTCCAGGCTCGGAGCCGTCAACACAGAGCCCCACAAGGGGCTCGAACTTGTTAACCGTGAGATCATGACCTGAGCTGAAGTCGGACGCTCAACCGACTGAGCCACCCAGGCACCCCCTGTGTTCATTTAGATTGTGGGCAGAATTCAGGTCCTTGATGTTATGAGACTGAGGTCTCCATTCCCTTGTCTGCTGTCAGCTGAGGGCTGTTTTCAGCTTCTAGAGGCCACTCACATTCCTTGGCATGGGCTGTGTTCCTCTATCTGCAGAGCCAACAAAGGCCAACTGGGTCCTCATGCTTCAGGTCTCACCTTCTTCTGCAGGCCTCTGACTCACTGCAGTCAGGAAACATGCCTGCTTTCAAGGGCTCATGGTTATACCCGTCCCATCTGCCTCCCATCTCAAGGTCCCTGCTCTTCACCATGCCAGGTCAGGTAGTCCCAGTTTCCAGGGACTAAGACATGAGCATCTTTAGATGGGCCTTTATCCTGTTTACCTCTGCTTGCACTGAAAACCTCACTAAAAAGATGAAGAAGAAAAAAAACCCCACCTTAAGAGGTGAGGAAATGGTAAATGAGCATTTTCAAGGACTTAAAAGCTGGAAAGCAATGGCTAACTAGTAAGTATCTTACTTCATTAGAAAACATAAACCGTCCCTCCCCATATGTTCATCTGTTTTGTTTCTTCAATTTCACATATAAGAGAAATCATATGGTATTTGTCCTTCTCTGATTGACATATTTTGGTTAGCATAATACATTCTAGTTTCATCTACATTGTTGCAAGATTTTATTCTTTTTGGTGGCTGAGTAATTATCTATCTATCTATCTATCTATCTATCATCTGTTCCCCACATCTGCTTTATCCATTCATCAGGAGAGCACTGGTTGTGATGAGCACTGGGTGTTTTATATAAGTGATGAATCACTAAAATCTCCTGAAACCAAAACCAAAACCAAAACCAAAACCCAACACCAAAACCAAAAACCAAACCCAGATTCCCTGGGGTATATGTCCAGATTCATAGGAGTTTAGGGCAGGGGCTGGGTGAGGAATGCAAACCCAGCTGATTTAGCCAAAGAATCACACAATGTCTGAGAACTGAAGCCATCAAGTGTCTGAAGGTGGGGATGTGGATGTGGTTGAAAAAAAGGTTGTTGGAAAACCAGAACAGTCAAAACTTGCCTTTATACATTGTCTTTATCTTCTGTACGTAAATTAAGCAGTCTTTCACTCTTCTCAAATCTCTTGAAACTCTTCTCGACTCTTTGAAATTCACCTTCTTCACAGAACTACCTCCTTTGTCCACTGCCTTCTTCTTGAGATATTTGAGGCTATCCATCACAATTTGCTGTATCAACCCGGTGCTTGACTCCCCCCGCATAGTGATTGTGCTTAGCAATCTATGTATGTATTATACTAGCATTAAAAAATATCATGCCATGCTCTGGTGACTCACCACAGCTTTCTAGAGCCTACGAAACTTTCATAATTCATTTTCCTGTGCGCAGAGGAATCATGTGGTCTTTTATGTGTTCACCATCCTCAAGTGCTGAACACTTAGCAAATTTTCTCCTAATATGGTGGGCTTTTCCAGTCCCCCTTGGCTCATGCCAATCTCATTCATAAGGTTTAATTTGTGTAGAAGATGTCTTCACTTAGTAATGAATCGATAATGCACAATATGTGTAATGCACAATATGTGTAAATAATGTGAGTGTGGAACAAGCTGAAGTGTGCTGCAGGGACTGTATATACTTCCTCTTGCCTGAGTTCACGGAGAACTTAAACATTTTTGCAGGCACAATTCCTTAGAGGATTTGTTTTAAAAATCTGGATAGATATGGTGCAGGTAAAGTCAAACTGTGACTTGTAACCTCTCCAATGTGTCCACACTTGGATTGTTTTTTTCCCAACAGTGTGATGGAACATCTCTGTTACACGTCCGGACTTCCACAAAGCTTGTCATATGTGGGTGATTGTCTAAATAAGGGTTCTCCCTGGCTCCTGGACTGTGGCCAAGAGGGGAGAGTGCCAGTTCACAGGCTACTTCAGGGTCTCATGCCAAGACCGAGGTCTCTATGCCTATGACCCAAACTATGGGTGAGACTCCTTCACCTCCCTTCACGTACAGAGCTTGATCCCACAGCTTCCACAGAGGTACTTCTGTCTGTGGGTGGATGCCAAATTGTTGTAGGGGGATGACTCAAGCAGGGGTGTCTTATTCAGCCATCTTGCTGATGCTACTCCCTAAAAATACCTTAATGGAATTGAGGGATAGAAAGTTAGTGTATTTCCAAAAGTTGTAAATTAAGTATGCTTTAAAAATGAAATGTGCTGTTATCATTTAGGAGCTAATTCTTGAGAAACACAGAAAAAGTAGGGGAAATTCAGGCTTAGAAAAAATTGTTCCACTTCAAAGTTTGTGATCAATTTTTAAAAGTCTCTGGTGATCTTTGGGGCGCCTGGGTGGCTCAGTCGGTTGGGTGTTCGACTTCGGCTCAGGTCATGATCTCACAGCTTGTGGGTTTGGGCCCTGCCTTGGGCTCTGTGCTGACAGCTCCGAGCCTGGAGCCTGCTTCAGATTCTGTGTCTTCCTCTCTCTCTCTGCCCCTCCCCATCTCTCACTGTCTCTCAAAAATAAGCATTAAAAAAAATTGTTTTTAAAAGTCACTAATGATTTTTAAATTTTACTTTCCTTACATTTGATATTCTTTTTTTTTTTATTTTTTTAATGTTTATTTATTTTTGAGACAGAGAGAGACAGAGCATGAATGGGGAGGGGCAGAGAGAGAGAGGGAGACACAGAATCGGAAGCAGGCTCCAGGCTCTGAGCCATCAGCCCAGAGCCCGACGCGGGGCTCGAGCTCGCGGACCGCGAGATCGTGACCCGGGCTGAAGTCGGACGCTTAACCGACTGAGCCACCCAGGCGCCCCACATTTGATATTCTTTAATGGCTCTTAAAATACAGCAAAATACTTTTACAATAAATACCTATTTTTTTTAATTGACACATCAATTCTAAAGTTACCTTTCATGAAAGGCAAATGACTCTATTATCTGACTAGCTAATGGATAGCTTATCGTATCTTATTATTTTTGTTGTACTTTTCTGTGTTTTACAAATTTCTAAAATAAGAAATGATAAACTTTTGAAGAATTCATTTCTGCAATGAAAGGAGTAGAAAGCATAAGGAGAAGGCAAGTAGCTCAGGAGACACCTGTGCCTAGCCAAGGAATGGTGCGTGGAGGACAGGAGGCAGAACCAGATGGGGCAGTGAGAGACCAGTCACGTGATTTCCACACCCCAAAGCCCTTCGCTACCCCCAGCAGGACCTGGTGAAATCCTGGGTCTCCTGCCAGGCTCACACTCAGACATCCCGGGTTCACATCATGAAGGGGTTGTTTCTCCAGCTGCTGATACTCTACGGCCTGGTGATCTCGCCAGTGGCAGGAAGTCTTAAAGACAAAACTAAGACTACAACTAAGCCTCCAAAAGACAGTAGGTATTCTGGTTGAGCTTCAAAATGAAGAAGGGGTTGCAAGCAGAAGAAACAGGGACTGACTGACATATATGAAGGCATTAGTTCCTTTTATAAGCCAGGATACTAAGGAAAGTTGAATGTGCACTTCTTAAGTTTGAGGGTCTCCAGATGTTTCATGTAATGATGTTTTTATGTGTGTCGTGGGGACTGTGGTGGCTACATGGCATTTTTAAAAAAAGGAGCTTAGCAGTGGAAACCTCCACAGGGTTCAAAACCCACGTGGAAGGTGCTTAGACTGAGTCACCAGGAGTTTGTGTCCTCCAGTTAGGAGTTCCAAGGGTGACTACCACATTGGGAAAAGGGTACTAACTATTTCTTGAAATATGCCCTTTGCTTAGGGAATTGAGTATTTTAGAACATTGGGCGTGGGGTGCAGAAATAAAACACATGCTTATTGAAGAGAAATTTGGAATTCTTGGGGTAAAGAATTCAAATCAGCAATAAAGTGGAAAATTGTATATCCATAACTGATGGCAAAGGTTTCTGGGGAACAGCTAGGTTTGGAGGGCTGTCTCACCCAGACACAAAAAGTACAAGACAGTTCTTTTTTTCTCTGTAATCCATTCTCCCAACCCTGTAAAATGAGAGCAGGTGGCAAGAGGATCTCTTGAGTCTCTTTGTTCTGAGAATTGGGTTTCAGGCCTCTGTTCCTGTGATGTTAAGTTCCATGGAGGTGACTTCATGGTTGCTGGATTCGTTAGGGGATAGGAGCTGGATTTTGACTCGAGGAATGGAAAAGGCCACCAGATGCCTGGACAGGGAGAAGAGAAACCAATGGAATGGGTCCTGGGGCCTTAAAGGGGCTGATAGTAATGGGAAAATGTCTTCTTCTTGGAGTCATTGCTCATGTGTTCCTTCTCAGTTATGGTAAAGGCAAATCTGAGAAAATGCCACTTGGATTCCTAATGCCTACAAATGCTGAAGAAAATGCCAGCTTAACTCAAATTGTGATATAGGCTATGAATGTTGCATTTCTATCTGTGGAAATACCTGCATGAAAAACCCAGAACCTGGTAGGATCTTAAAAGCACCACTCTTCTGCCATTCAGTTTTCAAAGACTATGGACCCCCTAATTGTGAGGGGACAGACAGAAGGAGACTATGCCTCCCTAGTCCCAGTGCCCAAACCAACATTGAGACCCCCATTTCTTCATCCCAGCCCAAACCCCCATTCTCCACTTGCAGGCCTACCTGATTTATCCAAACTTCAGGAGGTCTGTCATTTATGTGTCTTTGCTCACTGGACTTAAAACATCGGAGAAAAACCTTGTGTGGGCATCTTCTAAGCCACAGAAAATATTCCTGCCTCCTGGGTTTGGGAGGGTGTTGCACTTAGAGAAATGTATTTCACTACACCATGTGGCCACTGACTACCTACCCCTTCTCTCTTCCAGAGACTGGCACTGAGAACTATACACCCAGCCCTAGGGAAGTGCTTACATGACATCCCATAACCACCACTAAGAGCTGTGGGACAGACACCAGAGGGGCATCAGAATAATACTAGCTGAAGTCCAGTGGGACCATTGTCTTGTCCCAGCTGGAAAATGAGAGGAGAAAAGAGAAGGGGTCCCAGGACAATGTCTTTCCTACTTGACAACCCTCTTCCCTGAACCATTGTATCCTCAATTCCTTGACAAATAAACTGTGGCAGTAACCCAGAACCTCTGTCTCTTCTATAATCCCAGGACCATTCGCTGCCCTCATGTTTTCCCTAAGCCCCAAACCCCTGCCTCCCAGTGGATTTCCCTGCCTTCTCAACATCCAGAAGCTTATTCTCCTTAGCCAAGAGTCTTGGACTCTCTTGGTTCATTGACCAACATCCCTGAAGAAGGCTGCTATGTGTGGGAGATTCTTATGGCTACAGGAAACATCATCCCTCTGGGTTCCCCATACCTTGGTGCAGCCTTTCTTTCCTTTTTTGTTTTTTTTTTTTTAATGTTTATTTATTTTTGAGAGAGACAGAGACAGAATGTGAGTGGGTTAGGGGCAGAGAGAGAGGGAAACACAGAATATGAAGCAGGCTCCAGGCTCCGAGCTGTCAGCACCAGAGCCCGACGTGGGGTTCGAACTCATGAGCTGTGAGATCATGACCTGGGCTGAAGTCAGACGCTCAACTGACTGAGCCACCTAGGGCCCCATTTCTTTCCTTATTTCAGGCCTGTGATTCTAGCAGGTTCCCACAAGTGGCCTCCCTTTTAACAATCTTCCTTAAAAGTGGCAGCACCCATGGTCTACAATTGGAAAGAAATGCCTTTGGCCTCTCCAAACTGTCCTCTCAGATGATGCCTCATTTATTACCATTATTTACACAGTCACTTGGAATCTGGAAAATTTTTTTCAAATGTAAATACTCCTAGAAAGAATAGGCAACCTTTAGAGGTTATAGAGAGCTTACAATGTGTTCAGGTTTGTGGCAAGGGCTACTCCTCATGAGTGCAGGTGTGACCAACTCTCTATTGGCATATAGCCCAATGAAGGGTTAAGTCTTATGATCCAAACAAGCAGAAACCAGGTGGGGTATGCAAGAAGGGATGAGTGGGGCATATAGTCAGTGCCTTAAGGTATAATAAATCCAGAAGAGTTTTTACATGTCTGGGTCATGATATCAGTTTTCCTGGAAGAAGAGATGCTTGGTCCTACCTTGAGGGATAGAGAGGAGTTGGGGTAACTCAGAAGGAAAGTTAGTTTTCCTCCATGACAGGGTTAAATATGGACTTGGGGGGAAAGGAAGGGAACTTGAGGGAAATGAAAGGTTGAAACCCTATCCTCCTCCTGCCCCCAAAACCAACAGGTGAAGTTGCAGACAAGGTTGGATTATGGATTTGGTATTAAGCTCTATGACCCTCGCATATTCAAACTGCCAACTTTTCCTTTTGGGTCCCTGTTGTTATACCCATAAAACCTGCAGAGCACAAGTATTGTTTGATAAAATTAACAGAGGAAAACAAACAGACACAGACAGGTGGCTGAAACTACTCAGTCTGCTCTGAAGGTTGATGACAAACAGATACGTAGATTTCAGTGTCCCAATGCCCCTGTACTCAAGTTTCCTGAAATATATACAAGTTAAGGGCCAGAGATGTGCTTAAACAGGGGTTCTAGTGGGGAATAGGGATGGGAGGGATGCTTTGCAGAAAGAGTATTAGCTGAGATGGGTTAAGGAGGACAGGTCTGTAGTGTTGGACTAGCAGGGGGTGATTGCCTTAGGACAAAACAAATGAACTGTTTCATGCTAAGCAATTAGCAAAAAAAGGCAATTGAGAGAAACTCTGGGGACACCAGGTGGAGAGGACACTCTAAGCCACAGGTGCTTAAGGAACACACTGAGCTTTTATACTTGGGTGTCTCACTTCAAAGGCCACAGTTAATCCACACTGAAAGCAGAAGTGGGAGGTTATTTGTATCCAGCCATGGGGCTGGGTAACCCACAAGGGATTTCTTTTGCTCTCCTGGAAGGATTGGTCCCGAGTAAACTAGACTGGCAATGCCAGAAGAATTATGGACCAACAGGCAATTTGAACATACTTCCTAGGAACTTATATAATAGGAAGAAAAAACAAAACAAAATAAAACAAACCCAGTAATTACCTAAATTATGTTGTTTGATTTGAACAACACAAATAATAAGGGACTAACTTCTCTCAAAAAGAATTCAGAATATACAAGAGCAAATGGAACATTTTTTAAAAAGTCTCAACAAATGTCAGGAAATTGAAATCAAACTGATCATGGTAGAAGCAAATAAAAATAAGTAATGTAAAATGGCTAGAAAAAATTTCCATATGATTAAAAATTAAGCAAAGCAATTAAAAGGAGTCAAGAGCCAAAATGAAATCATGATAGAAATAGAAAATATTTCAAACCAAAAATGAAAATATGACATCTCAAAACATATGCATACAGAGGGATGTCCACCAAATGACAACATATGAGACCCCAGCCTCTGTCCTCCAACAAAGATCAACAATTACACAAGAATCCAGGAACAAAAATAGTTCTGGGAAAGCTCTGGAGTCCACGTAGAAACTTCAGCAAAACAGGGAATATACAACTGAGAGTAATTGCGTACGAAGAGACGGAAGGGCAGCTACATTCGCCTATGTCATCCCATCCCCCAGCTGGCCTTGCTCCATACCAAGGGGAAGTCTCCCATTAAAGCTCCCCTCACCACAGAAGGAGAAAGCAGAGTGAGTCACTGCCCCCACCCCTAGCCTTCTGGGGTATCACACAAACGTCGGGTTTCAGTTTCACCCCACACAGACCAGCAAAGCTGAGACGTTTAGAGACAGCTAGGAACAGGGATGAAAAGCAGTAGCAGCCACACAGTGGCAGTGATTGTGGTAAATAGTGACCTGCCCTGCAAACAAACCCAGCAGATTTTCCACTGAAGAAACCAATGGCCAGCATGGCCACCATAGACTCCTGCGGATTTCACTAGCTTTTGCCACACGATTATTTGCATCCACTGTCATCAACCACCTGAGTCTCTCCCAACTCCTTACCGCCTGCCCACCTGGAGTCCAGTAACTGCACTGGTAGCTGATCCAGACGTCTGCAGCTGTGCAATTGCAAGATGCCAGTCTAGACCCCCATGGCTGACTCCCACCAAAGGGTGCATACTTGGGGCTGGCCTTTCCAGCTGTCACAGGCCACCATGTAATGCACATGGCTGGGGGAAACTGTGAAGTCCAGGAGGGCATGCTCACCCCCATGGCCCCTGCAGCTGCTTGTGGTCCTGGATCAGGCCCTGTCTTCGGTCACTGGCCTGTACCACAGCACTCATCTACAGATGGCCCTCTAGCTGTGCAGCTGCACATTCCTGGTCCCACCCCCACCACAGGTCTTCACTGACAGGTGCTGGGGACCTATGTACAGCATGTTGACTATAGATAATAATAGTGTAGTGCATACTTGCAAGTTGCTGAGAGACTCAATCTTACATGTTCATCACAAGCTTTTTGAGTCTATAGGCTTGTGTCTTCCAACATACTTGGAAATTTTCAGTCATTATTTCCTCAAATGTTTTTTCAGCCTTGTACTGTTCTCTTCTCCTTCCATGACTGTGACAGATGTCAGGACTTTGGTTATTGTCCCTGAGGCTCTGTGTATCTTTTTTTAGTATATTTTTTTGTTATTAAAATTGGATAGTTTCCATGGGTCAGTCTTCAAGGTCACTGCTCCTCTCTGTCATGTGCATTCTGATATTAAGCCCACCCACCATCCAGTGAGTGTTTAATCTTAATTATTATGTTTTTATTAAGTTTCCTTTTCCTTCTTCTTTATGTTTTCTGTTTCCTTCCCAAGACGTTCTATTTTTCCATCAGTTTCAATGGATAGAAACCATGATTACTTGCTTCAGAATTGTTATAATAGCTGCTTTAACATCTTTGAAAGATAATTCCAACATTTATTTCATCTCAAAACTAGAGTCTGTTGGTAGTTTTTTTTTTTTTTTTTTTTTTTTTTTTTTTGCCACAGGAGTTGATATTTTCCCTTTCCTTCATAGGCTACATAATTTTGGATTATATCTTGGACATTCTGAAAATTATAAGACTGAGTCTTACTTACACCAAATGGAGAAGGTTGATAATTGTGTTTTGAAAAGTAGTTGAAATGATTAGGTTCAGGCTGAAGAGCTTAACCTGTCTTGAGTGGGTTGTATTCAATGTCAGTTCAGCTTTTCAAAGCTTTGTTTGTAGTTCATTTATTGCCTCCCTGGATATGCACCACCAAGTGGTTAGTCTGGGACCTAGGTGGTGGTGTATCTGTGAATTCATTTCTCAAAGTATGTCAGTATGCACAGCTTAGAGGTGAACCCAGGAATACATAAACAACTGTATGTGTTTGCTTTCTCAAGTTTTTCCCTTGGTGATCTCCCCAGTGCCTTTTGTTTCTCCAAGGTTCCAAACAGCTTAGGCTTTGTTTACCCTGAATTGCCAGGCCCTTCTGCAACTATATCCATATCCAGAGCCAAGTGGCAGAGAACAAAGAGAGAAAAGAGAAACAGGGGCAACCCACCAGGGGTTCACCCACTCTCTTAGAATTACAGCTGACCCAACAGAGAAAGAGTTCCCCTCTCTGAGTTTTCTCTCCTTCCAATCCTATTCCACCTGCTGCCCATCACTACTATAGATTTTGTTAGGGACTAGGAAGCAGAACAAGAATTAAGGGACACCTGGCTGGCTCAATTGGTAGACAGCGTGACTCTTGATCTTGGGGTTGTGAGTTCAACCCCCATGTTGGGGGCTAGAGATTACTTAAAAATAAAATCTTTTAAAAAAATCACCAGAGTATTGAAAAAGTACCAAGTAGAATATCTAGAAATAAAATATATAATTGAAATAAAAAGCAAAAAGAAAGAAATTGTTTGAATCACTGAGGATTACTCAAGAGCAGCAAAAAAAGCATAAAGAGAGTAGAAATAAATTTTCAACATGCTGGCTTAAAACAATTAAACAGTTCTGAATACCCAGTGGAACCTTCTTTTTCTTTTTATTTTTTTTAAAGTTTTTTTTTTGTATTTATTTTTGAGAGACAGAGAGAGACAGAGCATGAGCAGGGGAGGGAGAAACAGAATCCGAAGCAGGCTCCAGGCTCTGAGCTATCAGCACAGAGCCCGATGTGGGGCTTGAACCCATGAACCATGAGATCATAACCTGAGCTGAAGTCAGACGCTTAACTGACTGAGCCACCCAGGCATGCCCCTTCTTTTTATTTTTAAAAAATTCTGTCAGGGGGACCTGGGTGGCTCAATCAGTTAAGCATCGGACTCTTGATACGGGCTCAGGTCATGGTCTCAGGGTTATGAGAGGGAGCCCCACGTTGACTCTGCACCGGGTATGGAGTCTGCTTAAGATTCTCTCTCTCCCTCTCTCTCTGCTCCTCCCCCACTTGCTCTCTCTCAAAATAAATAAACTTAAAAAAATTCTGTCCAGGTTTTTGAGGTAGATTGACCAATAAAAATTGGGTATATTAAAGGTAGGTATCATAAATTTTGATATAGGTACATATTGTGAAATGATCACCAAAATCAAGCTAGTTTGCATATTCATCACTTCAAATAATCACCTCTTTTTTTTATGTGTGGTGAGAACACTTAAGGTCTACTCTCCTAGACACGGTATTATTAATTACAGTCACGATGCTATCCTTTGGATCCCCAGAGCTTACCCATCTTTTAACTGAAGGCTTGTCTCCTTTGACCAGCATCTTCCCTTTCATACACCCCCTGATGCCTGGAAACCACTATTCTACTCTCTTGTTTCTATGAGTTCAACTTTTTGAGATTCCACATGTAAGTGAGATCGTGTAGGATTTGCCTTTCTGTGCCTGGTTTCTTTCACTTAGCATAATATCCTCCAGATTCATCCATGTTGTTGCAAATGGCAGGATTTTTTTTAAGGCTGAATCATATTCATGTATATCATATTTTCTTTATCCATTCATCCATCCATGGATACTTAGACAGTTTCCGTGTGTTGGCTTTTGTGAATAATGCTACAATGAATATGAGGGTGCAGATATCTCAAGATCGCGCTTTCATTTCCTTTGGATATGATATCCCCAGAAGTGGGATTGCTGGATCATATGGTAGTTCTGCTTCTGATTTTTGAGGAACCTCCAGACTGTTTTCCACAGTGGATGCATCAGTTTAAATTCTCACCAAACATGCACTAGAATCCTCTTTTCTCCACATCCTTGCCAATACTTGTTTTCTTATGAATGTTGGATGATAGGCATTCTAAGAAGATATGAGGTGATATCTCATTGTAGTTTTCATTTCCCTGATGATTAGTGTTGTTGAGCATCTTTTCATATACCAATTGGCCATTTGTATGTTTTCTTTTGAGAAATGTCCTTTCAAGTCCTTTGTCCATTTATTGATTGGGTTATTCTTTTTCTTGTTATTGAGTTGTTTGACAAACACACAAAATGAATTTGCAAATACTGCAAATATCTGCAAAAAATAAGCATAGATTATAGATAACTCAAAATAAGATTGTAGAAATGAACCCACATATGTAATTAGGCCATAAATGTCAATTAATAAAGACTGGCAGACCTGGTTTTTTTTTTTTTTTTTTTTTTTTGTAGATTTACACGATTTGAAAAATGAAACACAAGTGCATGGAAAGGTTGAAGCAAACTGAGGGGGAAAAGTCGAGGCAAATGCAAACAAAAAAAAGAGATGGTATAGTTAGATCAATATCAGGAAATACAGAACCGTAAGAGGAGTTTATTCTCAGGATAGAGGAGGAGTCACTGTATAACGATAAAAGATTCCATTCACCAGGAATGTTTGCATTTACCTAAATCAATAGAATCAAGATTTATTAAACAAACACCGATGCAATTGCAGACATAAATTGAGAAATCTTTGTAGTGAGAGCCCTCCACACACCGTTCCGAATTATTGACAGTCAAAGAGACAAAAAATTCCAAAGATTTAAGATATTTAAACAACACACTGTGGAGATAGGCAGTGCTCTGCATGCCACACTTAGCGAGATTCAGTATCGGAATGTAGATCACTGGATAGGAGTTATGTAGAAGATCACATCTTGGGAGGAAGCATCTGCTTACTGTGCCCAAGCGTGGGACAGGGTGTATGAAGGAGATCCATGGAGCTAATTGTCCTCCTCAAGGTCTGCCAAGTGACTGAGGCAAAAGGCACATTGTTGGTTGAGTAGCCAAGCAGGAGACGTGCCGTGCCATTGAGAGGGGGAAGATGTGAGGAAGGAGCTCTCGGCCATGGACGTGGGACCTGAGGCTGGGTGTACTCCCGGCATGGGTTGGGAGTGGGGGGAGCAGTAGGGGGTTATGGGATGTGATAGAATCATAGTGAGGCCTTACCTGTAGTTTCTGAAAATGGTAACCTGGAAATTCAACTGTTCCCCTAGCTGCTGACCACCTGTGGACCTTTCAGTTGCAAAACGCTCCTCCATTCGCTGCAAAGAGCAACCTCTGCCATGTGGAGAAGCTGGGCAAAGAGGTAGGTTCGACGATGGGGTTCTGGGGAAGCTTCTGACTACCCAGGCTCAAGAAAGGAGGAGTCCACTGGGTTTGGAACATTGTCAAAGGGACAGCTGGGAAATAGGGAAAATATCCCCACCATCGTTTTAAGTGACTTAGAATCTTATGGTCCCAGAAATTCAAGCAAATTGCCTTAATCTCTTAAAATTTCTCACAGTTGCACCACTACGCACGTATTAGAACGACTAAAGTAAAACATCTGCGATCTTAAATGCTAGCAAGTAAGTGAGGCAAGCGGAGCTCTCCTGCACCACTAGTGGAGATGCAAGATGGCACAGACACTTTGCAAAACATTTTGGTGGCTTCTTGCAAACATATACTTATCACACAACCTAACAATCCTACCCCCTGGTACTTTCCCAAGAGACATGGCGACTTATGTTCATACAAAAACCTGTATGAAACTGTTTGTAGGGAGTTAATTCATAATCACCACAAACTGGAAACAACCCAAGTGCGCGTTAACTAGTGAATGGATAAACAACCCGTGGTGCCTCCATAGGATGAAACATAACTCAGCAACAAGAAGGTCCAGACAACACACAACAGCATGAGGGAATCTCAAATGCATTATGAAAACATGTTGTGAACATTAATATTTTAAACACTGCAGCATAACTTTTATTTTATTTTAATTTTTTTTAATGTTTATTTATTTTTGAGACAGAGAAAGACAGAGCATGAACGGGGAGGGGCAGAGAGAGGGAGACACAGAATCGGAAGCAGGCTCCAGGCTCTGAGTGGTCAGCCCAGAGCCCGACGTGGGGCTCAAACTCACGGACCGCGAGATCGTGACCTGAGCTGAAGTCGGACGCTTAACCGACTGAGCCACCCAGGCGCCCCTGCAACATAACTTTTAAAACAAATCCTTTGGAGCCAAAATACCATCCTAATTTGATACCCACAATCATCCACTTAAAAAATATATGGGGGAGGGGAAGGGAAAAAAAAGCTAGAGAGAGAGGGAGCCAAACTATAAGAGACTCTCAAAAACTGAGAATAAACTGAGGGTTGATGGGGGGTGGGAGGGAGGGGAAGGTGGGTGATGGGCATTGAGGAAGGCACCTGTTGGGATGAGCACTGGGTGTTGTATGGAAACTAGTTTGACAATAAATTTCATATATTGAAAAAAATAAAATAAAATAAAATTTAAAAGAACAAAGGGGAAAAAATATATGGATAGCATTTCTTGAAAAGTTAGACACTTTAAAACTCTTCTCCTTCTCGTAGAACTCATATTTCCATTCTTATTACCCCACAGACTCACAATCTAATGCAATATAATCTTATGCTCAAAAACCTTTTAATCACGACCTTTTCATACTGCTATGCCATAAACACATGTATATAGATTAAAATGTAAAGTTTTCAATTCCTGGGACCATAAGACTCTAGGAATAAAATGTTTTCTTATGGACTGATTTTTCATTCCATTTGTTACTTTAATAACATTATAATAGTGACCATATAAGTAAATACATTGAAATTATCGATTGGCAAAATTTTATTGATAAACAAAATTCTATAGGTAATGCATCTCTTGGTGATATGTAAGTGCATGGGAACAAAAGGAGTTTTAGTATAGGTATGTCACGTGGTTCTTGTAACTTCCAGATCATTGCCCCCCAGTGACGTAATATTCTATAATAAAAAACTATTTTTATACTTGATCTTAGCCAAAAGGCCAAGAAGCGATTATATAAAAAACTAATGATCTAATCTAAATATTCATATAAGCTTACTTAAATCCCCTTTCTATTTTTACAAGGCATAGAACTGGAAACCTTATACTTCAAAGGAATTTGTTTCCTAGGAATTAGGATACTGATCACAAATCACACGTGACTTTCTCCATTTCTGGAAAGTACCAAAAAGGCTTTACCAGTATTTACCAAATGATCAATAATGTTATTAATTAGACTTGTTACTCTTTTATGTAGAGACATTGTTTAATCTGATACACTGTAAGTGTTGGAAAGTTTGAATACTACTAACTTTGATAGACCTTCCATAATATATATTTTATAAAATGCTTTTATCTTATTGCATGCTTTAAATACATTTTAAAATTTGGGGGGGGGGCACCTAGATGGCTCAGTTAAGCATCCCACTCTTGATTCTGTCTCAGGCCATGGTCTCGTGAGATTGAGTCCCACGTCAGGCTCCAAGCTATAAGTGCAGAGCCTGTCTGGGATTCTCTCTGTCTCCTCTCTCCCTCTCTCTCTCTCTCTCTGTCTCTTAAAATAAACAAATAAGCATTACAAAAAATTTATGCCACAGATTTAACTCACTTTATTTATGGAAAATGTTAAACAAATCAACTAATTGGCAAAGTCAGTCCTCAATCGGCCAAATCAGGCCACTTTCTCCCACAATACAGCTGACTTCATTTTTCAATTGAAATTAATGTTTTCATACACATCCCTGTGGATATGTGCCATCACTCTTGGGATTTCTAACTCTAGAAGAGGGAGCTAAAGGCACAGTGACATACTATGACTTTGTCACCTGAGTGAAACAGGGTACCGACCAACCTCTTAGTATTTCCTACCCACACATTTTTGCTTTGCTCTTTGGGAAGCGTCCTCAGGAAAATGCACTCTCAAAGTGTTCCTTTGTTTGTAACTCAGTTTTTACACTTTGGACACATGCAAGAGATAGGTAAGGAGTATGGTCCCTACCCCTCCTTTTTTGGAAGCAGCACGGGGCTTTGTGCGAGACAGAGAAGGAGAAAGGCAGACTGCAGGCTCTTCCTCAGGCAGACCAACTTCAGGAAGAAGTAAATGCGGAATTTGAGAAGCAGGACATCATGTCCTTAAATCTGTCCGTGCCTGTGTACCCTCTGGAAAACCTTCCTGTGCCCTCAGGGGTACGTGTGCGCCAGCATGATCAGGACTGACTGAGTCGAATCTCGTCATTTTCACATGGGTAGACTGACATAGGAGGAGCCCCAAATGGCATGGCTTCAAAGTCTCTTCGTTCCTGGTTCGTTGCTGTTGCTACAGCACCCTAGTGCCCATGCCTCCCACGTCTGTCCCGCTGCCTAGGGCCACTGAGCAAGTCCCCCACACGCATTTGCTCATTCCCCATAGGACCCATGTTTTGTAGTCTCTTGCCCAAACAGATCCTCCTCAAATCAAAATGAATCCACTGTTTTAAAGTTGCCAGATTTAGGGGCGCCTGGGTGGCTCGGTTGGTTAAGCAGCCGACTTGGGCCCAGGTCATGATCTCACGGTCCGTGAGTTCGAGCCCCGCGTCGGGCTCTGTGCTGACAGCCAGAGCCTGGAGCCTGTTTCAGATTCTGTGTCTCCCTCTCTCTCTGATCCTCCCCCATTCATGCTCTGTCTCTCTCTGTCTCAAAAATAAATAAACTAAAAAAAAATTAAAAAAAAATAAAGTTGCCAGATTTAGCAAATAACAATATAAGCTGACCGACTAAATTTGAATGATAAACACCAAATAATTTTTAGTATAACGATGGTCCTTGTATTTCATGGGATATACTCCTATGAAAAATTCTAACCGGACATGCTGTATTATATTTGGCAACCTTTGGTCTGCATCTCGCCCTGCCCCCCCCCCCCCCCCCCCCGGGAGCTCTGATTCCTACTAACTGACTACAGGCTAATCTAACCAATGAATTCCGAAGACTGGGTTAATAGGTGTAAAACTTCACACCAAAAGGGTGATTTGATTATAAGAATTTAAGGCACCCTAGGGCCTTGGCTAATCTTTTGGGGGAACAAAAGTAATGATATACAAAGTCTTATACAGGAAACTCAAAAGCTAAAATATATTTTAAAATATTTAAAAAATATTTTTCTGCATTCAGTCAATTATTTGTTTAGTGACTAAACTATATTAAGTACTAATATGCTAGTCACCATGCTTTCCACAATAGTTCAGTTAATTCTCATGTCTATGAAGTAGATGTGTTATATTTCTTTTAAGGAAAACTGAAGCTTGGGGCTTGTGGCTAGACCAGTCAGTAGAACATGCAATTCTTGATTTCAGGCTTATGAATTCAAGCCCCACATAGGATGTGGAGATTACATAAAAATAAAATCTTAAGGGCGCCTGGGTGGCTCAGTCGGTTAAACGGCTCTTGGTTTCCGATGAGGTCATGATTTCACAAATCATTGAGTTAGATTTGGGCTCCACACTGGGAGTGTGGAGCCTACTTGGGATTCTTTCTCTCCCTCTCTGCCCCTCCCCCATTCTCTCTTTCTCTCTAAATAAACTTACAAAAAAAAATTAATAAAATCTTAAAAAAAAAAAAAAAGAAAGGAAAACTGAGGCTCAGTGAGGTTCAGTGGCTGAACCAAGGCCACATAGCTGGCAAGTGGGGGATCCACAATGTGAACTCGGGTCCAACCTCCAGCACTGCTTTTGACCACTCCATACCACTCAGGAGTAATCTCACACAATCTCATCTAACTCTCACAGTGACAACAAAGCTGCCAGGTAGGTGTATCATTTCCATTTCCTCGATGAGGAAACTGAGGATTCGCATACAGCTACACTTGTAAGTTACCAAGCCAGGACCAAAAACCAGTTGTCACTGAGTTTGGGGCCATAATTGCCATTCCGAACAGTCCAGGCATTGCTGTAACATTCAGAGAGGATACAGGATTAGAATTCCGGTGGCGGGGGTGGGAAACGATAAATTGCTACAAGTCTTTCCTCTTAGGCAGCCACGTAATATGGTTCAGGAGATCTGGAAAGGACTCCTGGCAAGGTCTGAAGTTCCACCAATAATATAGGTGCATTCTGGGCATAATGATGTTCTCTGTCTCTCTCTTTCTCTCTTCCTGTCTGCCTCCCTCCTCTCTTGCTGTTTTCAAATTGCATTTGTGTGTTTATTAATTTAATTTCTTTAAGTTTATTTATTTTCAGAGAGACAGAGAGAGAGAAAGAGTGGGCACCCACGAGTGGGGGAGGGGCAGAGAGGCGGGGAGAGGGAGAATCCCAAGCAGGATACTCTCCGCAGACAGCGGGGGACCAATCTCACAAACAGTGAAATCAGGACCTGAGCCAAAATCAAGAGTCAGATGCTCAACCAACTAAGCCAGACAAGTGCCCCTCAAAACGCATCTTAGTTTGAGAGGTAACACTGTATGGCCTTCTCAGTTCTTCACATCACAAAATGAAACAGTACATAAGGACCAGGAAGAGACATATGGAAATGGGATTGAGTGAGTGGGGGAGGGTTGTCAGTTTATTAGGTGCTCTAGGAGTAATTTAGGGGAACAGGGGAGGGTGGGTGAGCAGAGCTAGTCCTCTGAAGCCACAGTAGAAGTTCCTTCATCCAACGTGAGTCCTTGCCTGCTGTCTGACCCTCAGTCCCAGGAAGGCCTCCTGAAGAAGGGGCAGCCGTAGCTTCCCTCGACCCACCTTTGACTCTTTTCATTGGCGATGAAGATGTCTCCTCCAAAGAGAGAGAGAGAAGCAGCAGGAGCACTACATTCCTTGGGGAGAAGGTGGAACTGTGGACAGGAAGGTGCCTGTGTGGGGTGACAAGAGGCGGGGGATTAGGCACAAGCCAGACAGAGATACAGAGGGTGTGCTGAGAGCCATGCAGATGGTCCACACTTCCCTCAGTTCACAGATGAGGAAATCAAGATACACGGTGGGGAAGGGGGTTGTCCGAGGTCATGTGGAGAGTACGGCAGGCCCTTCAAGCCCAGGACCCTCCTGTTGGCCCCACACTCTGTCCCGGCACTGGGCCATGTCCCACCGGGACCCTCGCCCATTGTGTCACTCCTACATGAGAGGTCACATATCAGTGATCACAGGGATTTGTCTGGAACAGTTGCAGGGCTGGTCTGCCCACTGTCATTCCCAGGGCAACCCCAGACACGAGAGAACACCTTTTTCTTGCTCCACTGATGGCAAGACACTGATGGTAGGAGACTTTCAGGAGGGCCTGAGATGTCCCATTGGGTCCAGGAGCAAGAAAGTCCCAGATGACCGAGGGTTAACCAAAGGATCCCTCATTTCCTTTCTGTTGTTATCCAAGCCTAGCTTCTGATACTCCTAGAGCACCTCATAAATAGACGACCCCCCCCCCACTCAATCCCATTTCCATATGTCTCTTCCTGGTCCTTATGTACTGTTTCATTTTGTGATGTGAAGAACTGAGAAGGCCATACAGTGTTACCTCTCAAACTAAGATGCGTTTTGAGGGGCACTTGTCTGGCTTAGTTGGCTGGGCATCTGACTCTTGATTTTGGCTCAGGTCCTGATTTCACTGTTTGTGAGATTGGTCCCCCGCTGTCTGCGGAGAGTATCCTGCTTGGGATTCTCCCTCTCCCCGCCTCTCTGCCCCTCCCCCACTCGTGGGTGCCCACTCTTTCTCTCTCTCTGTCTCTCTGAAAATAAATAAATAAACTTAAACACATTAAATTAATAAATACATAAATGCAATTTGAAAACTGCAAGAGAGGAGGGAGGCAGACAGGAAGAGAGAAAGAGAGAGACAGAGAACGTCATTATGCCCAGAATACACCTATATTATTGGTGGAACTTCAGACCTTGCCAGGAGTCCTTTCCAGATCTCCTGAACCATATTACGTGGCTGCCTAAGAGGAAAGACTTGTAGCAATTTATCGTTTCCCACCCCCGCCACCAGAATTCTAATCCTGTATCCTCTCTGAATGTTACAGCCAATGCCTGGACTGTTCGGAATGGCAATTATGGCCCCAAACTCAGTGACAACTGGTTTTTGGTCCTGGCTTGGTAACTTACAAGTGTAGCTGTATGCGGATCCTCAGTTTCCTCATCGAGGAAATGGAAATGATACACCTACCTGGCAGCTTTGTTGTCACTGTGAGAGTTAGATGAGATTGTGTGAGATTACTCCTGAGTGGTATGGAGTGGTCAAAAGCAGTGCTGGAGGTTGGACCCGAGTTCACATTGTGGATCCCCCACTTGCCAGCTATGTGGCCTTGGCTCAGCCACTGAACCTCACTGAGCCTCAGTTTTACTTTTCTTTTTTTTTCTTTTTTTTTTTTTTTTAAGATTTTATTTTTAAGTAATCTCTACAGCCAACACGGGGTTTGAACTCACTTGCCGGAAATAAGGAGTTGCAGGTTCTACCGACTGAGCCAGCCATGCGCCCCAAGCCTCAGTTTTCCTTTTTTTAAATGTTTCATTTGCTCTTGTAAAGAATGTGTGTTCCACAGTATTTCTGAATTCTTTTCGATAGACTTCTTACTTGAGTTGTTCAAACTTGTGCTACTGGGTTTGTTGTACCTTGGTTTGTAGTATCTTCCTATCAGCTACTGGGAAGCATGTTCAAATTGTCTTTTGGTCCATAATGCTTCTGGAAATGGCAGGCCCATTACCTTGGGAACAGTTTTTCCAAGAAATCAAAATGAGATCCCTTGGGTGTCTCCTCACCAAACATTTAGATACTAATCACCTCCCACTTCTGCTTTCAGTGTGGGTTAACTCTGGCCTTTGAAGTGAACCACCAGAGTGTAAAGGCTCAGTGTGTTCCGTAATGCACCTGAGGGTTAAGAGTGTCCTCTCTGCCTGGAGGCCCCAGAGTTTTTTCAAATGCTCCCTTTTGCTAATTGCTTAGCATGAAAGAGTTCATTGGTTTTGTCTCAAGGCAATCATCCCTTGCTAATCCAGGAGAACACTACAGACCTGTCCTCCTTAACCCATCTCAGCTAATAGTCTTTCTGCAAAGTACCCCTCCAAACCCTATTCCCCACTAGAACTCCTATTTAAGCACATCTCTGGCCCTTAACTTGTATATATTTCAGGAAGCTTGAGTACAGGGGCATTGGGACACTGAAGTCTACGTATCTGTTTGTCATCAACCTTCAGAGCAGACTGAGTAGTTTCAGCCACCTGTCTGTGTCTGTTTGTTTTCCTCTGTTAATTTTATCAAACAATACTTGTGCTCTGCAGGTTTTATGGGTATAACAATAGGGACCCAAAAGGAAAAGTTGGCAGTTTGAATATGCGAGGGTCATAGAGCTTAATACCAAATCCATAATCCAACCTTGTCTGCAACTTCACCTGTTGGTTTTGGGAGCAGGAGGAGGATAGGGTATCAACCTTTCATTTCCTTCAAGTTCCCTTCCTTTCTCCCCAAATCCATATTTAACCCTGTCATGGAGGAAAACTAACTTTCCTTCTGAGCTACCCCAATTCTTTTCTATCTCTCAAGGTAGGACCAAGCATCTCCTCTTCCAGGAAACCTGATATCATGACCTGGACATGTAACAACCTCAGGGTATTTATACCTTAAGGCACTGGCTATATGCCCCACTCATCCCTTCTTGCCTGCCCCACCTGGTTTCTGCTTCCTTGGTCCTAAGACTTAACCCTTCCTTGGGCTATGTGCCAACAGATAGAGTTGGTCACACCTGCACTCATGAGGAGTGGCCCTTGCCACAGTTTGAGCACAGTGTAGGCTCTCTAGGAGTATTTACATTTGAAAAAATTCCTCCACGTTCCAAGTGATTGAGTAAATAATGGTAACAAATGAGGTCAGAGAGAACAGCTTGGAGAGGCCAATGGCATTTCCTTTCAATTGTAAACCATGGGCATGGTCACCTTTAAGGAAGATTATACTTCCCTGGATTAGTTAAAAGGGAGGCCACTTGTAGGACCCTTCTAGAAGCACTGGCCTGAAATAAGGAAAGAAAGGCTGCACCAAGGTATGGGGAACCCAGAGAGACAGTGTTTCCTGTAGCCAAAAGAACATCCCACACATAAGCAGTTTTCCGCAGGGATGTTAATCAATGAACCAAGAGAGTTCAGTCGTCTTGGCTAAGGAGAACAAGCTTCTGAAAATTGTGAAGGTGGGAAATGCCTGGGAGGCAGGGAGTGGGGACTTAGGTTAAAGGTGGAGGTAGTGAATTGCCCTTGGACGAAAGAGCAAGAGACAGAGGTTCTGGGTTACTGCCATAGTTTATTTGTCAAGGAATTGAGGCTGATGATATAATGGTTCAGGGAAGAGTGCTGTCAAGTAGGAGAGACATTGTCCTGGGACCCACCCTCCTCCACCCTCTCCCTGCTTTCCAGTTGCAACAAGAAGATGGTCCCACTGGACATCAGGCAGTATTATTCTGATGGCCCTCCGGTGTCTGTTCCTGGCTTTCAGGGATGGTTATGGGATATATAGTAACTTCCGGCCAAGGGTTGGGTGCATAGTTCGCAGTGCTGATCTCTGGAAGAGAGAAGGGGAGGGTAGTCAGTGGTCACACAGTCTGGCGAAATACATTCTCTAAGTGTAACATCTTCCCAAACCCTGGGGGCAAGAATATTTTCTGTGACTTAGGAGACACCCACACAAGGCTTCTCTCCGATGTTTTAAGTCCAGTGAGCAAAGACACATAAATGTCAGACCTTCTGAGGTTTGGCTAAATTAGGTAAGTCTGCAAGTAAAGAACTGGGGTTTGGGGTGTGATAAAAAAGTGGGGGCCCCCAGGTGGACTGGTTAACAGGACGAGGGAGGCATATTCTCCTTCTGTCCATCCCTTCAGTTAGGGGGTGCATAGTTTTTGACAACTGAATGGCGAGAGAGGGGTGCTTGTTAGATCCTATCAGTGTTTGGAATTTTCAGGTAGATTTTTCCATAACCGGAATAGCAGCATTCATAGCGGAAACCACACTCTGAGTAATATTCACAATTTCGTTGGCAACCAGCGTAGGTGGGAACTTCCATGCATATTGATAGTTTCAGTGTTGGTTTAACTGAGAAGGAACACATTAGCAATGACTCCAAGAAGAAGACTTTTTCTCACTATTATCAGCCCCTGTAAGGCCCCAGGACCCATTCCATTGGTTTCTCTTCCTCTTCTACCTGTACAGCGATCTGGTAGCCTTTTCCATTCCTAGACTCAAAATCCATCTCCCACCCCCTAACAAACCCAGCAGTTGTGAGCGCACCTCCACGGAATTTAACATCACAGGACCTGAGTCCCGAAACCCAATTCTCAGAACAAAGAGACCCAAGAGATCCTCTTGCCACCTGCTCTCATTTTACAGGGTTGGGAGAATGGATTACAGAGAAAAAAGAACTGTCTTGTACTCTTTGTGTCTGGGTGAGACAGCCCTCCAAACCTAGCTGTTCCTCAGAAACTTTTGCTACCAGATATGAAACCACAACTCTCTCCTCAATTGTGCTGATTTCAAGTCTTTTACCCAAGGATTCCAAACTTCTCTTAATCCTCCCCATGCCCAGTGTTCCAAAATATCCAATTCCCCAAGCAAAGGACATATTTCAAGAAATACTTAGTACCCTTTTCCCAATGTGGTACTCGCCCTTGGAACTCCCAACTGGAGGACACAAACTCGTGGTGGCTCAATCTTGGCACCCTCCATACATGCTTTATACCCTGTGGAGCTTTCCACCGCTAAGGTCCTCCTCAACAAAACACCATGTAGCCACCACAGTCCCCGCAACACACATAAAAACATCATTACGTGAAACAGTAGAGACCCTCAAACTTGAGAAGTGCACATTCAACTTTCCTCAGCATCCCGGCTTATAAAAGGAACCAATGCTTTCATATATGTCAGTCAGTCCCTGTTTCTTCTGCTTTCAACCCCTTCTTCATTTTGAAGCTCAACCAGAATACCTACTGTCTTTTGGAGGCTTAGTTGTAGTCTTAGTTTTGTCTTTAAGACTTCCTGCCACTGGCGAGATCACCAGGCCGTAGAGTATCAGCAGCTGGAGAAACAACCCCTTCATGATGTGAACCCGGGATGTCTGAGTGTGAGCCTGGCAGGAGACCCAGGATTTCACCAGGTCCTGCTGGGGGTAGCGAAGGGCTTTGGGGTGTGGAAATCACGTGACTGGTCTCTCACTGCCCCCTCTGGTTCTGCCTCCTGTCCTCCACGCACCACTCCTTGGCTGGGCAGGTGTCTCCTGAGCTACTTGCCTTCTCCTTATGCTTTCTCCTCCTCTCATTGCAGAAATGAATTCTTCATAAGTTTATCATTTCTTATTTTAGAAATTTGAAAAACACAGAAAACTACAAAGAAAAATAATAAGATATGATTAGATATCCATTAGCTAGATAGGTAATAGTGTCAATTGCTTTTCATGAAAGATAGCTTTAGAAATGATGTCCAATAAGAAATATATATATATATTTATTGTAAAAGTATTTTGCTACATTTTAAGAGCCATTAAAGAATATCAAAATGTAAGTAAAGTAAAATTTAAAAATCACCCAAGACTATTTATTTATTTAATATAATTTACAGTCAAATTGGCTTCCATACAACAAAGACTTTTAAAAATTGATCACAAAATTTGAAGTGGAAGAACTTTTAGTAAGCCTGAATTTCCCCTACTTTTCCTGTGTTTCTCAAGAATTAACTCCTAAATGATACCAGCCCATTTCATTTTTAAAGCATACTTAACTTGCAATTTTTGGAGATACACTAACTTTCTATCCCTCAATTCCATTAAGGAAGGTATTTTTAGGGAGTAGCATCAGCAAGATGGCTGAATAAGACACCCCTGCTTGAATCGTCCCCCTACAACAATTTGGCATCCACCCACAGACAGAAGTACCTCTGTGGAAGCTGCGGGATCCAACTCCATACACCAATGAACCCAGAAGGAGTCTCCCCCATGTGTGGGTCATAGACCTAGAGATCTCAGTCTCTGAGATCAGAGACTCTGAAGTGGCCTGTGAACTGACTGTTTTCTCCCTCAGCCACAATCCAGCAGCCATCAGAGAACCCTCATAGACAATCACCGCAGATGACAGAGTTTTGTGGAAGTCCAGGCATGTAACAGAGATGGAACAGGGAATTACAGATAGATGGATGCAGGGAGCTTGAATCAGGCATGGCATGGGGGTTGTTCACCTACGACATTCAGTGAAATTTATTGTGAATGAGGATAAACCTTTGCTGTGTTTACTGATATTTTAAAAAAATCTCTGCATTTTGCTAGAGTCATGAGTCTACTTACATATGTTAGTACCCATGGTGGGAGGGGACAACTGTTGATCGTTGTAAAGAGAGAAATTGAACCACAGGAGTGGAGTATAAAACAAGGCAGAGTCCTCAGGTTGGTTATCAGTTTATTTGTCAAGGACTCGAGCCTTCTCAGGGTGGGGAGGTCAAGGGGAGAACATGAGTCCTCAGTCAGGGCAAGTGAAACCCCAACAGAGAGCCAGGCAGCACTCTTCTTAGACTATATAGGCATCTTCTCAAGCATAACAAACCCAAAATCTGGAACCTGAGCTCAAAGTCACAAACAAAATATTTCTATGTATTTTAAGAAAATCCTTTTCTTGAATTCTGTGTCTTTTCACAGGAAGCCATTCTGGCATCCCATGACTTCCCTCTTTCTCCATGTCCCTATAGCCCTGCAGGCTTTCAGGCCCTCCTTAAGGTCCCTAAGGTTAAAACCCAGGACAACCTCACCATCATAGGCATCAGAAAGACTATTCTCATAGGATGTTGGATTTCAGGGCCTACAATATTCTGAAACTCTAATTTCCATACCCATGTGCAGACTGGAAAGCTGAGCTGGAGGAGAAGAGGTACTGATCTCTCCCCTTGTGTGTTTTCTTCTGTGCTGATACCACCTAAGCAATCAACCTCTCCCCAGATTCATATCTTTCACAAAATTTGGGGGACTTACCTAAGCTTTCCTGCGGAAGCAAGGAAACAACTAGCCATTCTGAATAAAGAATACACACAAGGGAGACAAAAAATATGATCACATCACACAAGTCATGCCAACAAGCCAACCATAAATATCATGGTCATTCCCCCAGAGATGGTTAAGGAAATTGTTAAGGAAAAAAGAGTGAAGCAGAAGATGAGATAGCCTGCTGACAACTGGCAGCTGAGGGGTGGGGGGAAGATAATTACCAGTCAATTTTCCCAGCGCTCTACTGTTCTGCCCCCTTTAACCTTTATCTTCTGCTTTGCCATCCTGAAACCAGAAAGGAAGGAAAACAAAAGAGCCCAAGGAAAGACCAAAATTGTAATGTTATGATTGCATCGTCACAGGTAATGATTGTCCTTGTTCCTGAAAGTCTTTATATTTGCTCAGAAGTTTTCAACCAAGCAGAAGAGACTCCTCTGCACTGTCCAGTGTGGTGGCCCTTCCCATATGTGACTATTTTAAGTCAACTTAAAATTCAGCTTCCAGTCCTTTCAAGCATTCCATAGCCACACGTAGCTAGTGGCTATTATATTGGGCAGCTCAAACATCAAACATTTCTATCATCACATAAAATGCTACTGAAAAACGCTGCTCTAGACGAATCGACCAAAATGCCTCTGCTCAAAAGCAAGTGTAAGTCATACAGATCATTTAAAAGGTGCAAAATGCTTCCAAGGGGCCTTTGAAAACTTACTCTCCTTTCAGAATAAGTGAAATTTAGAAGCTGGAGAAATGCAAGTTTTAGGCATGTGAATGTTTGGCACGCTGACTTTGAGCAGGTTGGATTTAGGAGACCTGGAGGGAAGAGGAGAGAAGGAGATTGTGGGGAGAAACAAAGGAGAGCAGCTTTACATGTAAAAGATCAGATGCTGGGGGGACTTCCACTCTTAGGTGCTCACATCTGCGCTCCCACATTCTCCGTTCGGAAACCGTGTCCCTGCCAGCCTGCCTCAGCACGGCTTGATGAAGGAAAGCTGCCAAGTGAAGGCATGGGGGCTCATTTACCATGGGGCGGTGTTTACCAGAGGATACAACCGAACTGGTGAAGCTCCAGGGCGAAGGCAAACTGTCTTCGAGCACGATAGCTTTCCAGAAATCCTATAAACCACTCACGTTGTTTGCACAAGCAAGCCAGCTCAAGGTGCAGGGCGTCCGATTCCTGAGCCTGGCTCAGACCGTGTCTGTGGTCCTCTGAGGGCATCGGCACACGGCAAGAGAGACACGCAATGCCGACGCTCCGTCCTCCACTTACAGGTGGGGATCTGAGGTAGGAGGTAGCTGGGGGAAGGTGGGCACGCACTGGGGTACACCTGGGTTCCTGGAAACTGCCTTTTGCACAAAGAAGGAGGAAGGCTGGTGCACAGCAAATCCAAAGCCACGGGTTCCATGCAGCGATTTATTTGTATCTAAAAATATCACTCTCCGCCCAAGTTTTCCAGAACTTTGAGATCTGTTCGTTGACAAGGCCTTGCTCTTAGTCCAGTTTTCTGCGTTCCTTACTTGCCCTTAAAGGGTGTTGAGGATCCTGGGGGTGTCCCATCCCCTTCTTCGCACACCTCAGGTGCCCTAACTGAGCCAGAGAAGAGAAATAGAATCGCGCCCAGGCTGGGCACTGCTCACATAGAGAATGCTGGGCGACTCTTTGGGCATCTTCTGAGACAGAGTGTAGGGTGATGACGAGGCCCCTGGGCATCACAAAGACCCAGAACTACTGCTCCCCTCAGAATTCAGGGTCCTCGGCTTTCCAGATAATGTTTAAGAGGAGAAAGTGTTCGATTTAGTTCGAGTCAGCGATACGGGGGTCTCGTGTCACGTCTGCCCCTTTTATTTGTGTGACCTCAGACAGGTATGCCACCTCTCTCTCAATGTTCTTATTTGAACACCAGAGACAACAATCCCCATCTCACAGAAATGGTGTCGACACCACCTGGGCCGGGAACTCCTCCAAGAAGCCACAAGTAAAATGTCACGCCTCAGGACCCTTACCCCCACCTACCTCTGAAGGTGTCTGAGGTGAGTGTGTGCGGTAACTGGCTGAAAGCTCTTTTATGTGGCCACTTCCACCCGGGGAGCGGGAGGGGAGGTAGTGGCTTGGAATGGGGGCAGAGGAGCAGAAAAACAAAGTTCAAAGGCCTGGAACTTAATGGTGATTGGGTCGTGGCGGATCTGTAAGTTCTACCCAGGAACCACACGGTGGCCGTATCACAGACTCTTTCCTTTGATATTCTCCCATTCCAAAGTATCGGATTTTCTTTGATGTGAGCAGCACCTCCTGTAAGCTGGGAGGAACGCTGTGCACCCGAGTCAGCTCTGGCCACCTAAGCAGACCCAAGTCTAGACTCTTTCTGTGGCGCCTCCGATTCTACCCAAAGGTGGGGAGTGAAGGGCGGTTTGTACAACTATTTGCCTTGGACTTGCTTGGTGCTAATAAGGTCCCACCCTCCTCTGTATTGATTCTCTTTTGCTATTTCGGGCATCACACTGTCTCCCACCAAATGCCCTGGGGGTCGTATGTGGACACAAAGAGACTGTCTAGGAAGGACTTTAGGGAAGACAGATGACCACCCAGCAAATGAGGGAAGGGAAGTGACGGAATCTATCACGAATCTTGGCAGTCTGTGAGGTGAGGGGTGGGCGGATCTGCTCACCAAGTATCAGAGAGGAGCAGTGTATTGGGCACTCGCACCCATGCCTTGGAGCTGATTAGACAAAAGAGAAGAGTCAGGTGGGCAGGGGCCAGGGCTCCCGAGGAGCAGACCTCCTGCTTGCGAACTCTGTCTCCAGGAATATTTCCTACACTGTCTGGAGACACCCATATGCAAGTGATGTGCCCCAGGATGCGTCGGGTGCATCGAGCAGTGGGATTCCAGGGACTTGGCTGAGGAGGGTGGACTGTATAGAGACAAAAGGCAGGATTTGGGGACCTGGGTACAAATGTGTGGGAGCAAACCGAAGGGAACTTTGGGGGGACCGCAAATGGTGCCAAACCTAAAGCTACTGCATTATGGATTCCCAAGTCCTTGCTTTCTATGGTAGGAAAACGATGTTCTGTACAGGGCAATCACAGCCCTGCCCTGCGTCTGGCCCGGATGTTAGGGGCCCTTCGGGGTCTGTTTGAGGAGCACCGTCGCTGAGAGGGCCAAGGAGCTTCCTCCCAGGATTCTTGCCACTCTTGGTTCCGGATCACGCGGATGGGTATGCAAAAAAGCTGTGTAGAATTTAGGAAAACAGCAGGCTCTGGCTGTCACTATCCGTATATGTTATACACACAGGCACACACACTCACAGTGTATATGCACACACATATATAAACACACACATTTTTACACACATATATAAACACCCCTCATATACATACACACATGCACACACAGACGTACAAACACACATATGTTTACACACACCCATATGGACACAGATGTATGTATAGGTACATACACGTTATTACGTATGTGTACATATTATTATACGATTATATATACACATACGCACACATATATTACACCTGTATATAATACTTGCTCATGTATTTCTGATCCATGGTGTGCCTATGTGTTCTTCCACAGCTGCAAGGTTGTGTTGTTGGTGCCTGCTCTCATAGTCTCCGTTCCCGAGCTCTCCATATATCCTAGAAATCGATTACTCCACATGCGTTTGCATTTTCAAATGGATATATAATTGACATATAACATTATGTTAGTTTCAGGTATACAGAGTAATGATTCAAAATTGGTGTAGTGAAATGGTCATCACAATAAATCTAGCTAACAGTCGTCACCACACCACTACACGTTTGTTTTCCTTGTGATGAGAGCTTTTAAGATCTAGTCTCTTAGGAACTTTTCAGTACTGCTACACGGTATTGTTAACCACGGTCACCATGCTGCACAGTACATCCCCAGGACTTACTCATTTCATAACTGGAAGCTTGTGCCTTTTGAACACATTTTGTTCACACCCTACCTTCCACCTCTGACAACCACCGAATTGTTCTTCGCACGCGTGAGTTTGGGCTGTCTTTGTTTTCCACTCACATAGAAGTGAGATCATACAGCGTTTGCATTTTGAAAGGGATCCAATCTCCAAAGAAAAAAATGGCTGCTCGTGGAAATGTAAGCATCACTTAGGAATTCTTTTTGGATAGGAATCCTTTTTGGATAGTTGGCCTCAGGGTAAAGGGTGAGGGTTGAGTGTCTTGGGCTAAAACTATCCCACCCAGGAAATGCTGAAAGAGGACGCAGTTTGTGGAGATCTTCCCACAGCCACTAGGACGAACAAGTAGAGAAGAGGAGGCGGGTGAGAAAGGAAAGGCTGAGGGACTCCCCCTAAGGGAGTAGGTCGTGGAGCCTATCGACAGGAAGAAATAAGTTGAAGGACAAGGTAGAGTAATTGACCCTCAACCTCATAGGATGAGAAAAGGTCCCCGGAGCAGACTTCACCTCCTCCCTCCAGAAAACCAGAACAAATTCCCCCACACTGTCTGTTCTTTAAGAGAGTAGACATAGTTCATTTGAAATGGCTGTTTTGGGGTTCCTGTACGTCTACTCCTGGCTATGCCTCCAATCCACGTGGAGTCACCGGATCTGCTTGCATAAGCATGAGAGTCCCGCTGACTCCTGGACCAAAAGGTTTTTCTTCTAAGAGTCCAATTCCAGGGCTGGGTCTTAATACCCAATATAAACTAAGAGGTAAGAGACTTCTTTTGGTCCTTTTTGTGCGGGGCTTGCTATGTGTGGTTGGGAGGGGAGAATGGAGAGAAGACCAGTGTTACATTGAGCACTTGCTGTGTGCCAGGTAGTATGAAGGTGCTTATAGATGCCATTTTATTTCATCCTCACAGCGGAGGTGCCAAGAAATAATGAGTAAACGAAGTCTATAAAGGTCATAGGATAGTCCCAGTATTACAAAGCTGGCAAATATTGGAATCAGGATTCCACTCCTCATCTGCTTTATCACAAGCACAAAACCTAAGGACATTCCTCTGCTACTCAATTTTTTATAGCCAATAGAGGGCTGATTCCCCACAACATCTCCTGATTTATGCCGTGGTGCCTTTCAAAGTTTGAGGAGATTGACAGTCAACCTCTGTTCAGTTCAACATGATGCAAACATGTTTAATTACAAATCTCATTCTCCTTCTCTCTGTTTGTGTCTCCAAGTATGTGTGTGTCTATACAGGTGAACATGTATATATGTGTGCATTTATTTATTTATACTTGAAATAACTTAACTCTTACACCCATAAATTCTACCTCTCTTATATTAGTCTAAAAACTAAAAGGTTTATGGTTGAAAATGCCCAACATAATATTGTCTAGATAATCAGTAATTAGAACAAGGCAAATGCTTGACAGTAGATAAGTTTTTAAAATTTTTCAATGTTTATTTTTGAGAGAAAGACACAGAGCAGGAACAAGGAAGGGGCAGAGAGAGGGAGACACAGAATCCAAAGCAGGATCCAGGCTTTGAGCTGTCAGCGCAGAGCCCGACCTGGGGCTCGAACCCACAAAACTGTAAGTTCATGACCTACACTGAAGTCGGACACTTAACCAACTGAGCCACTCAGGCACCCTGACAATAGATATTTGTCTTAAGTTAGACATGTGTAATTATGGAAAACCACACTGGGGAATATTTTCCTGATTAGATGAGGGTGGGACCAGATGGGTAACAAAAGGTCAGTTGTTCTAAATGTGAGAAAACGATAGATACTTTATGTTAAATATGCAAAAAATAGAATGGTAATGCAAACAGGCACAGGTTAATTCTCTGCAGTTAGATTATGACAATTCTTAAAAATTATACCTTCTTCCCTCTTTCTGTGAATCATCTTATCATTAGAAAGTAGGAAATATTGTTTGCAAAGGAGAGAGTAAATCATGTAAGAGGAGGAGTCATCTGAAGAGTCTAAGTCCCAGAGAACAGGCCATGGTAAGGGCAGGCAAAGAGGAGGAGGGTAAAGCCTCCTTGTTTGGCCAGTGGAAGCAGGGAGGAGCCCAGGACAAGCACCCAGAGGCTCCCAAACTGAGAGCTCTCCACTCCGGCCTGAGTCATGCCAACCCAGGCTCTCCCGCCCATCCCGCTCCTCTCTGTGTTGCTGCTGCTGCTACAGGTCCAGGGAGGGCACCGTACACTGAACAGGATGCAGAGTAGGTGATGGACTAAGGGGGTGGGGAGGGAAAGGGGCCAGGAGAGGCTGTGTCCCGTCTGGGGAGGACCTGGAAACTGGAACCTTAAATCACACCCTACTCTGACCACAGCACTATGAAGATTCTGGGTCTTTCCAAACGATAGCCCTCTGGCCCCTTTACCCAGCACCGGGAACACTGATGGGGGTGGAGGGGGAAACTTTGTCTTTTGATTCTCCATGCGAAGTACCCAGACACAAATGGTACACAGAGCAGGGTACCCCCATCAGGGCTGAGAATCACTTGGGGACACCGAACCACTATTCTTGGATTTCTGCCCATATGTGACCTGCAAGCATCCAGAGATATTGATGGGGGTGGGTACAGAATGAAAGGGCCCCGGGAAAATAAGCTTTGGGGTGTCCAGGGTCAAGTCAAAGTTCTCATCAGAGGGACCAGGATGATGGCAGCGGAAGGGAAACAGTGCAAGTGGTATTTTCTGGGAAGGGGCAGGGGTCCTGGACACAGTGACAGGCACAGGAGAGAGGGGGGAAGGTGACAGGTCATCTTCCTCTCTGGACCCTGCAAATCCTGGGGAGTGAGTGGCTCTGCGGGATGTCTCAGACTTTGCTGAGTTTCTTATAGTGTAGACTCTGTGGGGGTGACTTCACCAAGACCATGACTAACTTGGGAGACAGGTTCCTGGCTGCAGAGAAAGGAGAGGGCCCAGGGAGGCCAGGCATTGAGATCTGTTGGCTAGACTGGAGGGATATAGGATTTAAGATACTACCAATCACCAGGATTGGGTGTAAAGGGCAGAAAGTGAGTGCCTTGAAAAGTCCAAGAGCTTCATAAACGGGACCTGGGTACTGGGGTCTTTGGGGAGGCTTTAAGCTTGAGACACATGATCTCTAGGGGTCTGGTTCCACTGACTCTGCTCCTGCTCTGTTTCAGAAATAGAGCAGTTCAATGAAGTCAAGGTTTGTGAAAAGCACACCAACATATATATGTGCAGACGTCCATGTGAATATCACCAAGATTGTCAAGCAAATAACATATGCTGTTCAACCTTCTGTGGGAATATCTGCATGACACTCTAGGGAGTGGGTGAGGGGGATGGGCTGTGCACCCTGCTCCCCTAACCCTCTAGGCGGACCAACACCAGGCCCGCAGATCCCTGGCACCAGGATGTCAAGAGGAATGCACCCTCCCTCCTGTCTGAACCGCTTGTTCCTGTCAAATAAACCAGCACAAATGTTCACAGACCTGCCTGTTTTACTCCCTGTGCCTGTAAGCATTGACCCAGTGCAGACCCTTTCTCTGAGTCCGGGGCTCTGATCTCTCTCCCCTTGTCATGCTTCTCTATTTTCTCTCCCATCGGCCCCTGCTCCCCTGCAGGCCCCTGAGGCCCAGCCTCATTGTTGATCTGCTCACTGACACAGTCCTGCCAGGGAGAAACTGCTCATTTATGGTATCTCCCAGTGCTAACCAGAACACTCCTCAGCCTGGAGTCAGAAGGGCCGAGTTAAAAATGAGGTAGATGGGGCTACACTCTGAGGCACAGAGTAGGAGACCCCAAGGGGGCCGCCTCTTAAATTTAATCTACCTCCATTCTGTTCTCCACATTCTGCTCCCTTAGTGGGGGGTCCCTCAGCCTTTCCTTTCTCACCCGCCTCCTCTTCTCTACTTGTTCGTCCTAGTGGCTGTGGGAAGATCTCCACAAACTGCGTCCTCTTTCAGCATTTCCTGGGTGGGATAGTTTTAGCCCAAGACACTCAACCCTCACCCTTTACCCTGAGGCCAACTATCCAAAAAGGATTCCTATCCAAAAAGAATTCCTAAGTGATGCTTACATTTCCACGAGCAGCCATTTTTTTCTTTGGAGATTGGATCCCTTTCAAAATGCAAACGCTGTATGATCTCACTTCTATGTGAGTGGAAAACAAAGACAGCCCAAACTCACGCGTGCGAAGAACAATTCGGTGGTTGTCAGAGGTGGAAGGTAGGGTGTGAACAAAATGTGTTCAAAAGGCACAAGCTTCCAGTTATGAAATGAGTAAGTCCTGGGGATGTACTGTGCAGCATGGTGACCATGGTGACCGTGGTTAACAATACCGTGTAGCAGTACTGAAAAGTTCCTAAGAGACTAGGTCTTAAAAGCTCTCATCACAAGGAAAACAAACGTGTAGTGGTGTGGTGACGACTGTTAGCTAGATTTATTGTGATGACCATTTCACTACACCAATTTTGAATCATTACTCTGTATACCTGAAACTAACATAATGTTATATGTCAATTATATATCCATTTGAAAATGCAAACGCATGTGGAGTAATCGATTTCTAGGATATATGGAGAGCTCGGGAACGGAGACTATGAGAGCAGGCACCAACAACACAACCTTGCAGCTGTGGAAGAACACATAGGCACACCATGGATCAGAAATACATGAGCAAGTATTATATACAGGTGTAATATATGTGTGCGTATGTGTATATATAATCGTATAATAATATGTACACATACATAATAACCTATACATACATCTGTGTCCATATGGGTGTGTGTAAACATATGTGTGTTTGTACGTCTGTGTGTGCATGTGTGTATGTATATGAGGGGTGTTTATATATGTGTGTAAAAATGTGTGTGTTTATATATGTGTGTGCATATACACTGTGAGTGTGTGTGCCTGTGTGTATAACATATACGGATAGTGACAGCCAGAGCCTGCTGTTTTCCTAAATTCTACACAGCTTTTTTGCATACCCATCCGCGTGATCCGGAACCAAGAGTGGCAAGAATCCTGGGAGGAAGCTCCTTGGCCCTCTCAGCGACGGTGCTCCTCAAACAGACCCCGAAGGGCCCCTAACATCCGGGCCAGACGCAGGGCAGGGCTGTGATTGCCCTGTACAGAACATCGTTTTCCTACCATAGAAAGCAAGGACTTGGGAATCCATAATTCAGTAGCTTTAGGTTTGGCACCATTTGCGGTCCCCCCAAAGTTCCCTTCGGTTTGCTCCCACACATTTGTACCCAGGTCCCCAAATCCTGCCTTTTGTCTCTATACAGTCCACCCTCCTCAGCCAAGTCCCTGGAATCCCACTGCTCGATGCACCCGACGCATCCTGGGGCACATCACTTGCATATGGGTGTCTCCAGACAGTGTAGGAAATATTCCTGGAGACAGAGTTCGCAAGCAGGAGGTCTGCTCCTCGGGAGCCCTGGCCCCTGCCCACCTGACTCTTCTCTTTTGTCTAATCAGCTCCAAGGCATGGGTGCGAGTGCCCAATACACTGCTCCTCTCTGATACTTGGTGAGCAGATCCGCCCACCCCTCACCTCACAGACTGCCAAGATTCGTGATAGATTCCGTCACTTCCCTTCCCTCATTTGCTGGGTGGTCATCTGTCTTCCCTAAAGTCCTTCCTAGACAGTCTCTTTGTGTCCACATACGACCCCCAGGGCATTTGGTGGGAGACAGTGTGATGCCCGAAATAGCAAAAGAGAATCAATACAGAGGAGGGTGGGACCTTATTAGCACCAAGCAAGTCCAAGGCAAATAGTTGTACAAACCGCCCTTCACTCCCCACCTTTGGGTAGAATCGGAGGCGCCACAGAAAGAGTCTAGACTTGGGTCTGCTTAGGTGGCCAGAGCTGACTCGGGTGCACAGCGTTCCTCCCAGCTTACAGGAGGTGCTGCTCACATCAAAGAAAATCCGATACTTTGGAATGGGAGAATATCAAAGGAAAGAGTCTGTGATACGGCCACCGTGTGGTTCCTGGGTAGAACTTACAGATCCGCCACGACCCAATCACCATTAAGTTCCAGGCCTTTGAACTTTGTTTTTCTGCTCCTCTGCCCCCATTCCAAGCCACTACCTCCCCTCCCGCTCCCCGGGTGGAAGTGGCCACATAAAAGAGCTTTCAGCCAGTTACCGCACACACTCACCTCAGACACCTTCAGAGGTAGGTGGGGGTAAGGGTCCTGAGGCGTGACATTTTACTTGTGGCTTCTTGGAGGAGTTCCCGGCCCAGGTGGTGTCGACACCATTTCTGTGAGATGGGGATTGTTGTCTCTGGTGTTCAAATAAGAACATTGAGAGAGAGGTGGCATACCTGTCTGAGGTCACACAAATAAAAGGGGCAGACGTGACACGAGACCCCCGTATCGCTGACTCGAACTAAATCGAACACTTTCTCCTCTTAAACATTATCTGGAAAGCCGAGGACCCTGAATTCTGAGGGGAGCAGTAGTTCTGGGTCTTTGTGATGCCCAGGGGCCTCGTCATCACCCTACACTCTGTCTCAGAAGATGCCCAAAGAGTCGCCCAGCATTCTCTATGTGAGCAGTGCCCAGCCTGGGCGCGATTCTATTTCTCTTCTCTGGCTCAGTTAGGGCACCTGAGGTGTGCGAAGAAGGGGATGGGACACCCCCAGGATCCTCAACACCCTTTAAGGGCAAGTAAGGAACGCAGAAAACTGGACTAAGAGCAAGGCCTTGTCAACGAACAGATCTCAAAGTTCTGGAAAACTTGGGCGGAGAGTGATATTTTTAGATACAAATAAATCGCTGCATGGAACCCGTGGCTTTGGATTTGCTGTGCACCAGCCTTCCTCCTTCTTTGTGCAAAAGGCAGTTTCCAGGAACCCAGGTGTACCCCAGTGCGTGCCCACCTTCCCCCAGCTACCTCCTACCTCAGATCCCCACCTGTAAGTGGAGGACGGAGCGTCGGCATTGCGTGTCTCTCTTGCCGTGTGCCGATGCCCTCAGAGGACCACAGACACGGTCTGAGCCAGGCTCAGGAATCGGACGCCCTGCACCTTGAGCTGGCTTGCTTGTGCAAACAACGTGAGTGGTTTATAGGATTTCTGGAAAGCTATCGTGCTCGAAGACAGTTTGCCTTCGCCCTGGAGCTTCACCAGTTCGGTTGTATCCTCTGGTAAACACCGCCCCATGGTAAATGAGCCCCCATGCCTTCACTTGGCAGCTTTCCTTCATCAAGCCGTGCTGAGGCAGGCTGGCAGGGACACGGTTTCCGAACGGAGAATGTGGGAGCGCAGATGTGAGCACCTAAGAGTGGAAGTCCCCCCAGCATCTGATCTTTTACATGTAAAGCTGCTCTCCTTTGTTTCTCCCCACAATCTCCTTCTCTCCTCTTCCCTCCAGGTCTCCTAAATCCAACCTGCTCAAAGTCAGCGTGCCAAACATTCACATGCCTAAAACTTGCATTTCTCCAGCTTCTAAATTTCACTTATTCTGAAAGGAGAGTAAGTTTTCAAAGGCCCCTTGGAAGCATTTTGCACCTTTTAAATGATCTGTATGACTTACACTTGCTTTTGAGCAGAGGCATTTTGGTCGATTCGTCTAGAGCAGCGTTTTTCAGTAGCATTTTATGTGATGATAGAAATGTTTGATGTTTGAGCTGCCCAATATAATAGCCACTAGCTACGTGTGGCTATGGAATGCTTGAAAGGACTGGAAGCTGAATTTTAAGTTGACTTAAAATAGTCACATATGGGAAGGGCCACCACACTGGACAGTGCAGAGGAGTCTCTTCTGCTTGGTTGAAAACTTCTGAGCAAATATAAAGACTTTCAGGAACAAGGACAATCATTACCTGTGACGATGCAATCATAACATTACAATTTTGGTCTTTCCTTGGGCTCTTTTGTTTTCCTTCCTTTCTGGTTTCAGGATGGCAAAGCAGAAGATAAAGGTTAAAGGGGGCAGAACAGTAGAGCGCTGGGAAAATTGACTGGTAATTATCTTCCCCCCACCCCTCAGCTGCCAGTTGTCAGCAGGCTATCTCATCTTCTGCTTCACTCTTTTTTCCTTAACAATTTCCTTAACCATCTCTGGGGGAATGACCATGATATTTATGGTTGGCTTGTTGGCATGACTTGTGTGATGTGATCATATTATTTTGTCTCCCTTGTGTGTATTCTTTACTCAGAATGGCTAGTTGTTTCTTTTCTCCTCCTGGAAAATGTAGGCAGGAGCCCCACCTTTTGTGTGACTGCTCAGTCACAAAACATCTCAACCTAATAAATGTGCAGGTCCATGTAAGGAACCACAACTCCACCAATTGTTGAGAACTGTGGACTCGCTCCTCCCTCAGAAGCTCTAGTTGTGGAAAAGGGTGTGATCGGTATCTCCATCTTGGGCTCTTTGTGATTCTGTTCTGTCACCCCCATCTGGCTAAAAAACATTTCTGCTTCCTAGAGAGTAGAGGCAGGGAGAACCAACAGGAGGAAGTAGGACAGCTCTCACACAGTAGATGCTATCCTAAGCTGGCTTTGTGCTGCTGGCGCCTTTTCGTGGGAGATTCCAAGGGTTCGCTGCAGACACAAAACACTATCTGGCCATTTACAATTTAGATGTGCCCCAACTGCAGCCCTCTTCTCTGCTACTAAAGGCCATTCTGGCCAGATCCCTCACCCGTTAGAGCCTTCAGTCATGACTCAGATCTATGGTATCCCTACAAACTTCTGGGACACACAGTAAGCTCTATGAGTAGTATCCACAAAGCCTTTTCTCTCAACTTGGAATTAGAAGACAGCTTCCCTGCTTCCCAAGCAGAGCTTTGTACCAATAAAATCGTTGAAGGCCTCTCTACAACTCCTTTAACTTTGGGTCATCTGATTAGATCAAAGTTTAAGAGGTCCCTGACCCGTTCTTGGCTGTCAAATTTCTCAAGTCCTACCGAGTAACCCATCTCTCGTAATTCATTTTGGGTTCACTCTGGCACTCTGTCGTAGCGTCTAGACTAACACTTCCATTATATTATCCTATTACATATGTTCTTAAGTAAAAAAAAAAAAATATTCAGGACACTTGGCGGGTTCTATTATCCAGGTTCATAAAAATATTGAGGGCAACAAAAAGGATACACATACACTGGTTATCTCTGGGTGGTGCAATTACGAATGCCTATCTATTTCCTTCTTATATTTTTTGTTGTTTGACTAGTTATACAAACTGAAGATTTATCGATTTTTAATCAGAAAATGCAATGCATTTTTATTTTTTATTAAATATAATTTATTGTTGAATTGGTTTCCATACAATGCCCAGTGCTCATCCCAACAGGTGCCCTCCTCAATGCCCATCACCCACTTTGCCCTTTCCCCCACCCCCCAACAACCCTCAGTTTGTTCTCAGTACTTAAGAGCCTCTTATAGTTTGCCTCCCTCCCTCTCTGTAACTTTTTTTCCCCCTTCCCCTTCCTTCCCCATGGTCTTCTGTTAAGTTTCTCAGGATCCACATATGAGTGAAAACATATAGTATCTGTCTTTCTCTGCCTGACTCATTTCACTTAACATAATGCCCTCTAGTTCCATCCATGTTGCTACAAATGGCCAGACTTCATTCTTTCTCGCAATGCACTTTTAAACGAAAAAATTTTGCAAAGGAAGTGGCTGTAATGTGAGATGGGGAAGTAGCCTCGGGAAGCCAATGGCTAGTTTGATGTGTTGTTGGGTGACAGAGGGTGTAAAGGGAAAGTAGGAGAAAGAATAACCCAATATTCATAAGCATGTTCTCTCCCTTTCTGATCCTACTCTCCTTAATTCCTGTTGTACCTCTGGCAGCATTGGGAGAAGACCAGAACTTAACCCAAACACACATAGAGACTACTACCATGAAGCCCTGGGTTCTCCTACTCAACGTGATCATCTATGGGGTTGTGATGCCTCTGCCTGTGCTGGGAGGCCTCAGGAACAAGACATTTTGTAGGTGGTATGGCAAGGGAGGAGGGGTCTCTGCCCAGGCCCGGGATGTCTGGTGTAGCTGATTCAGGGACCACCTTTCCCGGATCCCAACCCTCCTTAGAGCTGAGACACCCAAGAAAGATTTTGGTTGGATGTTGCCAATCAAGTGCCCCTCCATGCTCCCCCTCTCATCTCTGAAAGCAACAATCATGGGTATATGGAAAGGGAACATAGTTCAGTCCATAAGTCCATTCCATAAGCTTGTGGGAAATGATATTTGACAAAGGTAGACTACCTTAGGTAGGGGAAGCACCAACACAGAGCTTCCCTCTGAGCCCTTCTTTTCGGAATCTGTGCCTTTGATGAATACCAAAAGGGCAATATTATTTCCTTGGAATATGAAAACTGGAAAAAACTAATAAGGGATCCTTAGAGTCTAAGTTTGGGGTCAGAGGATAAAATGGGGATACTAAAAGGAGGGTTGTGGGCCAGGGAAAGATACTGGGAATCTGGGGAGAGGCTGAGTGCTTAGGTGGTACCAGCAAGGAAGCAAATAGACAAGGGGAAATATAAGTGCCTATTCTCCCCCAGCTCAGTTTTCCATTCTGCAAACTGAGTGTGGAAATTGGAGCTACAGTATATTGCAGGCCCTGAAATCCAACGTCCCATGAGAATAGACTTGGTGAAGTGGTGCCACTAGAAGATGAGGTTGTCCTGGGTCCTATCTTTAGGGAGCTTGGGGAGGACCCGAATGCCTGCAGTGCTGTAGGGATGTGGGGAGAGAGGGAAGGCATGGCATGCAAGAATGGTCTTCTGTGAACAGACACAACTAGAACTCAAGAAAAGGATTTTCTTAAAACGCAGAGAAATGTTTTATTTGTGACTTCAAGCTCAGGTTCCAGAGCTTGGGGATAGTTAAGCTTGAGAAGGGTTTCTTCTCTAAGTTGTGGGTGGATGGATCTGCCAACATCTATCGTCTCAGTTTCAGTTGGAAGAACAGTGGTCGAGCAGTGCTGGATACAGCCTCTGTTACAGTACTGTGAGAAGAGGTGCACTAAATTACATGAGTGTTTATCTCCCAATCATACATGCTGCTGGACCTTCTGTGGAAACATCTGCTTGGACAATGAGTGAGTTGTTTGGGGTGGCAAGGTCGGGCCTAGATATGCTTCCTCACTACTGGTCACCCTCGTTCAGAAGGTGGGACCTGGAACAGAAGTCACCCAAGTCCCGGACAAAGAAACAGGCAGCATAAGTCGATGCCCTACTATCTCTGTACCTAGGCTGACATTCAGGGCAAAATAAATCAAGACACAAACATGGGGGGCTCCACTTTTCTCCCTTCTCATTCAGTTCCCCCAAAAGGTCACCCATCAGTTATTCATCCCTCCTTTGTCCAAGGCCCCGATTATGGACTCCTTAGTCTGGCCTCTGTGTGGGCCCCTTGTCTCAGGCAGGCCCACGAGGCCCAGCCTCCACCTGTGTGATGAATTGGCAAACTTCTTGGGAGAAATTGCTTAAAAGTGGGTAACCCCTGAATTACAGAACAAATTCCTTTTCCCATTAACCGGGGCCAGGGGTGTTGTTAAGTTTGGGAATGGGTGTTCCCTTTTAACCACCTGACTTTTCTCTTCCAGAGAACCCTTTAAATCCATGCTAAACCTCTAGGCTCTAGCTGCCCCACCACTGATGTGGGCTAGAGGACGCCTATGTAGTCTAAGAAGAGTGCTGCCTGGCTACCTGTTGAGTTATTCCCTTGCCCTGGCTGAGGACCATTCTATTCTCCCCTTGATCTCTCTGTCCTGAGAAGGTTCAAGTCTCAGCCAAATAAACTGACAACCAACCCGAGGGCTCTGCAGTGTGTTATACTCCATTCCTGTGGTTCCATTTGTCTCTTCACAGTGATCGAACTGTTCTTCCCACCCCACGACGGGTTATAGACAACCCAGTTAGTCTGCCTTCCCACTTATTCAGTAGACTCACGGCTGTAGCAACAATGCAGAGATTTAGAAAAATGTCAGTAAACACAAAGCTTATTCTCATTCACAATAGATTTCACTGCGGGTGGTTGGCGAACACCCCCATGCCATGCATGATTCAAGCACCATACATCTTTCTATCTATAGCTCCATCATCTCGCAGAGCCTCCTCTGCATCCAGCCAACAGATGGGAGAAGGTTACGTGGAAGCTCCTGCAGAAGGTTTTTAAGAGCCAGGCCTAGAAGTGGAGCTCTGCTCCATCCACATGCTATTTGCCATAATGTGGTCATGCGGTCCCTTATTTGCAAAGGAGACTGGGAAATATAGTCTCGCTGTATGCCCAAGGAGAACAGAAAGCAGGAGTTGGTGAACACAGGGTGGTCTCCGACCTGTCTACTTAGGCAAAGCCAAACTCCTCAAGCAAGACCCAAGACCTTGGCCTCCACATCACTGCAAAATGGAACAAGCGCCCCCTGGAAAGCTGGTGGCTCCTCTCATTAGAGAAGGTGGTCCTGCCCTCAAGGCGGGCACTCAGCTTCCAGAATCGTCCCTCCTTCTGCCTCCTTACATCCTCTTATTCCTGCCTGTTGTGTCTGCATGGTAGTTTTACGTGGGTAATATGAGTCATATCCTGACATGTCTGGTAATGCCAGGCAGGCTTCCGGCCCATAGTGTTCCCTTAGATTAAATTCGAATATAATATATGTCATATTATATTCTGCCATTAGTATCTTGAAGACCATTTTAATGTTTATTTATTTATTTCAGGGTCGGAGAGGGACAGAGAGAGAGAGAGAGAGAGACAATTCCAAGCAGGCTCCCCATTGCCAGCAAAGAGCCCAAGGCAGGGCTCGATCTCACGAACCACAAACTCATGACCTGAGCCAAATCAAGAGTCGGACGCTTAAACGACTGAGCCATCCAAGCTCCCCTTGAAGATCGTTTAGAGATATAACTTCCCTTGGATGAGGGGATTATAAAGTCCCTAGGATGTATTCATATCTGTGCCTCTTCCTGATCCAGAGGACAGTATATATTCATTTAGAGGGGCTGAGTCAGCAGATCACACTTATCAGCGGTGGAGCCCAAGGAAAGGTTCCACGATGTGATACAGCAAAGACCGAGGCCAGCAAGGATTAAGGCCTAACAGAACACTGGTTAGTGCCTTAGAGCTCAGAGTAAGGAAAAGGCACAAGGACTCAGCGGCTCAGGCAAACATCCTTCAGGAGTGGGGCTTTGTCTTGACGTTCAGGGATAAGGGTGACCTGGAGCTCGATTGAGTCAAAGTGGTTATTCCTTCAGGACAAAAGAAGTCAAGAAAAACAAGAGGTTAGGGACACCCAACAGAAGGATGAGGGAAGGAAGAAGGTATTGTCCTCTTGGGTATCCAGGATAGTATAGGGAGAAAAAGTGCCTTTTCCTCTCCCCTTCTGGGTTCTTGTCTGAGACCCCCCCACAACCCCCCCTGCCACTGCAATCAAAGACAGATTAGCAGGAGAAAAACAAACTGAAGTTTCCCAACATGTATACCTCCAGTATACCTGGGAGAGACCAGGAAAACTTAGGGCCCCAAGTGGCCCAAGCCATCTCCTCCAATGACATCTTCAGCTGAAGACAAAAGATGTGGAAAGGAAAGGGAAGGCCCGTTATGGGAAGTCACCAGGAAAGGCACAGTGGACAAAGGCATGGTCGTTATGCAGATTTCTGCTGCAGGCTCCCTTGATAAAGACTTTCTAGGGGCTGAAAGTCATCCTTCTCTTCCACATCCAGAGAGGAGGACAGGCTTACAAATGGAGACTTCCCTCATGCGTGTAAATGTCTCTTATGAAGGGGAGAAATTTTTGCCAACTGAAAGATCTGCCTCTATGGCATATTCATTATTTTAAACTGGTTCTTTTTAAGAAACAGCAGACACAGGTGAAGCTCTGAAAACTGAATAGAAGTTACCTTTTTGCAAGAGATTGCTTAATGCAATCCTGAGTCGTGGAGAGGCGGAAGGGAGAGAAGATGTGTTGCCCCAGGCGAGCAGTTGCTTACATTTGGAGCTTTGGCTTTCATCTCCTATTTTCCTCCCTTTGACTACTGGAAGGGATTTCATTCAGTTCATCTGGGGCATTCCAAAAAGGAAATCCTTTTAAGAGGGACAGTTAGCTCCTTGACAGTCAGAATACCAGAACTGTATACTTTTTGTCACCTTTTCCTCTTTCTACTTGGGACAGAATGGGAGCACATCGGGCGGTACAAGGGTAGAGCCAAAGAATGCACCCGCGGCTGAAGCCACTCGTCCTAAGCCTCCTGGAAGTAGCAGCTTTTCCTCCGTGGAAACTCCGAAAGTCTTCAGCCTCTGCACCAGCATGCTGTGCTCCAGGGCCATACACAGCAGCACTGGGGACTTCTCTTCACCAGCACGGTGGCACTTCAGTTCCTCCAAGATCAGAGCACCCAGTTCCTAGATCCGACCCCTCCCTCTTTCTTAACGACCTCATTTTGGTAACATACAACTCACCAGGCTTCCTGAGAGAGCACGTGAGAAATAAAAAAGATAGAGACTTCTTAAGCCACCATTCTCCATTAATATGCACTTCGGCTGGTGTTTCAGTTCGGATTCGTTTCGAATGCATGATGACAGCAACAACAAAGAAAATAGCGGCTTAAAGTAGGACGGGTCAATATTTGTTCATGTGGAAGACTGAGGATTAGGTGTCCCGAACCAGTGTAGGGACACCACAAACCATAGAAGATCCAGGCCGCTTCACCTCTTTGCTCCATTGTCCTTGACATGAAGTTTCCACTTCCAAGATCACCTCACGACCCACAAGGACTAAGCAAGATATGAAACACCCCCCTCCCCCAAGAATAAAATTCAGACAGTTACTTCAAATGTCAAATCCAAGTAAGAACATTCGAACCATAGCCAAACTAGAGGAAAATGGAATGCTGTATTGCTCAAAACTGGACGAGGAAAGACTTTGTGGCCTTAATAATAAAATGGTGCTGTGGTGCAGCATTTTAAAAAATATTAACCAAGTCGCAATTTTTCTTCTTCTGCAGTTCCTTGTTTTTCCATCAAGCCCTTTGACCATGAAACCAGAACATGCAGGTGAGGTTTGCTTCCCCAGGGAAAAGAGGTCACAAAATTAACCAGCAAGTACAGAGTCACGCTCAGGAATCTGAGGGCTGGAGTATTTTGAAAGCCATTACTGGTCATTGAGAGAGAAAAGTTGTTTCTCCGAGTTTGTCTTGTGTTTGAGATGACAAAGCTTCTGCTTTGGCTCTCACGAGTGTGGAGTTCATTCCACAACCTCAGAATTAGGAATAAAGGTAAATATGTAAGAAAGGCTCTCGTCCACTGCGAACGTATAAACACTTGGAGGGCAAGGTGAGCGCTGGAGGAGTGGGTTAGGATAGAAACAGAAACATCCAGATAGGCTGGATATCCCAACACAAAATTGGGCCTGCCGGTTAAACAGGGTATTTGAATATGAATATCTGTTTCCCGTTGCTGCTGTAATAAGTCATCACGAATTTAGGGGCTTAAACCACACAAATCATTACCTTACAGCTCTGTAGGTCGCAAGTGCCCCACGGGTCTCTTCCAATGACAATCAAGGTGTCAGCAGGGCAGTGCTCCTTTTTGCGTTTCCTCTCTAGACGGAAGGACCCATGTCTGCGTTCGTTCAGATTGTCGGCAGAATTCAGGTCCTTGAAGTTATGAGCCTGAGGTCTCCATTCCCTTGCCAGCTGTCAGCTGAGGGCTGTTTTCAGCCTCTAGAGGCCACTCACATTCCGTGGCGTGGGCCGCGTTCTTCCATCTGCAGAGCCAGCAAAGGCCAACTGGGTCCTCATGCTTCGCGTCTCACCTCGTTCTGTGGGTCTCTAGCCCACTGCAGTCAGGAAACATCCGTGCTTTCATCCACTCATGGTCACACTGGACCCACCAGCCTCCCCATCTCAAGGTCACTACCCTTCATCTCATTTGCAAAGCCCCTTCACCGCTCCAGGTCAGCTAGTTCCGGTTCTTGGAACTAAGACGTAGGCATATTTAGAGGGACCTTTATCCTTTTTCTCTCTGCTTACACTTAAAACCTCACTAGAATGACATAAAAGAAAAAACTCACCCTAATATGCAAGGTTGAAGAGAATAGGAGAGGAAATGGGGAATAAGCATTTTCAAGAAATTGAAAGCTGGAAAGCCATGGCTTAACTAGTAAGTATCTTAATTCATTAGAAAAGATAAACCCAAACTGCCTGGCGGATTTGTATGGATTCCTGAGAATTTGGGCGGGGCTGGGTGAGGAATGTAAATAGAGCTGGTTTAGCCAAAGAACCCAAAAGAGAACTGAAGCCATTTTGCCAGCATTCAAAAATATCATGCCATGCTCCGGTGACTCACCTAGCTTTCTAGAGCCTACAAAGCTTTCATAATTTATTTTCTTGTGCACAGAAGAATCATGTGGTCTCTTATGTGCTCACCATCCTCAAGTGCTGAACACTTAGCAACTTTTCTCCTAATATGGTGGGCTTTTCCAGTCCCCCTTGGCTCATGCCAACCTCATTCATAAGGTTTAATTTGTGTAGAAGATGTCTTCACTTAGTAATGTGCGGAAGATGAGTCGATAATGCACAATATGTGTAAATAATGTGAGCGTGGAACAAGCAGAAGTGTGCCGCAGGGACTGTATATACTTCCTCTTGCCTGGGTTCACGGAGGACATTTCAACATTCTTGCAGGCACAATTCCTTAGAGGATTTTTAAAAAAAATCTGGGTGGATGTGATGCAGGTAAAGTCAAACTGTGACTTGTAACCTCTCCAATGTGTCCACACTTGGATTGCTTTTTCTCTCCAACAGTGTGATGGGACATCTCTGTTTCACGCCTGGATTTCCACAAAGCTTGTCATGTGTGGGTGATGGTCTAAATGAGGCTTCTCCCCTGGCTCCTGGACTGTGGCTGAGGAGGGAATACAGCCAGTCCACGGGCCACTTCAGAGTCCCCGGTAACAAGACTGAGTTACCTATGGCCTATGACCCAACGCGTGGGGGATATTCCTCCCAGGTGCCCTGGTGCAAGGAGCTGGATCCTGAAGCTTCCACAGGGGTACTTTTGTGTGTGGGTGGATGCCAAATTGTCGTAGAGGGAGGATTCAAGCAGGGGGCTCTTATTCAGCCATCTTGCTGCTCTCACTCCCCAAAATCACTGTAATGGAATCGAGTGATAGAAAGTTAGTGCATCTACAAAAATTGTGAATTAATTATGCTTTAAATAGGAAATATGCTGGTATCATTAGGACCTAATTCTTATGAAAGACAGGAAATATTCGGGAAATTCCGGCTTAGGAAAAGTTGTTCCACTTCAAATTTTGTGATCAATTTATAAGTCTGGAGATTAAAAAAATTTTTTTACTAATATTTACTGATTTGTTTTTGTTGTAATTTTTATGGAGGGGGGTGGGGGAGGGGGAGGGAGAGAGAGATGATATTAAGTGGCTCCATGCCCAGGGTGGGGACTGACTCCCAGCTCAGTCCCACAACCCTGAGATCATGACCTGAGCTGAAATCATGAGTGGGACGCTTAACCAACTGAGCCTCCAAGGCATTTCCATGTGCTTATGTTCTTAAATGGCTTTTTTTCCCCAGTCCTTTTATTTATTTATTTTTTAAATATGAAATTTATTGTCAAATTGGTTTCCATACAACACCCCAGTGATCATCCCAACAGGTGCCCTCCTCAGTGCCCATCACCCACCCTCCCCTCCCTCCCACCCCGCATCAACCCTCAGTTTGTTCTCAATTTTTAAGAGTCTCTTATGTTTTGGCTCCCTCCCTCTCTAACCTCTTTTTTTTTTTCCTTCCCCTCCCCCATGGTCTTCTGTTAAGTTTCTCAGGATCCACATAAGAGTGAAAACATATGATATCTGTCTTTCTCTGTATGACTTATTTCACTTAGCATAACACTCTCCAGTTCCATCCACGTTGCTACAAAAGGCCAGATTTCATTCTTTCTCGTTGCCACATAGTTTAAATGGCTTTTAAAATGCAGTGAAATACTAATACAAGAAATATGTATGATTTTTTTTATTGAGAGATAAACTCTAAAGCTATCTGTCATGATAAGCTAGATGACTATTATCTATCTAGCTAATAGATAGCCGATCATATCTTAATACTTTTCTTTGTACTTTGCACTGTTTTTCAAATTTTAAAATAAATGATAATGCTATGAAGAATTCATTTCTGCAATGAGAGGAGGAGAAAGCATAAGGAGAAGGCAAGTAGCTCAGGAGACACCCGTGCCCAGCCAAGGAATGGTGCGTGGAGGACAGGAGGCAGAACCAGAGGGGGCAGTGAGAGACCAGTCACGTGATTTCCACACCCCAAAGCCCTTCGCTACCCCCAGCAGGACCTGGTGAAATCCTGGGTCTCCTGCCAGGCTCACACTCAGACATCCCGAGTTCACATCATGAAGGGGTTTTTCTCCAGATGTTCACACTGTATTGTGTGGTGATCATCATGTCAGTGGCAGGAACACTGAGAGAAAAATCTGAGACTCAGTCTCCTTATTCAGGTAGGTATTCTGGTTGAGCTTCAAAACGAAGAAGGGGTATAAAACAAAAGGAACAAAGGGACTGGCTGGCATCTATAAAAGCATTGGTTCCTTTTTAAAGCCAGGATATGAGGAAAGTTGAATGTGCACTTCTCAAGTTTGAGGGTCTCCTGATGTTACAAGTAATGATGTGTTTATGTGTGTTGTGGGGACAGTGGTGGCTACGTGGCATTTTTTTTAAAAAGAGGATCTTAGCAGTGGAAACCTCCACAGGTTTCAAAACCCAGGTGGAAGGTGCTTAGACTGAGCCACTAGGAGTTTATGACTCCAGTTAGGAGTTCCAAGCATGAGCACCAAATTGGGAATGGGGTACTAATCATTTCTTGAAATATGCCCTTTGTCAAGGGCATTGGGTATTTTAGACCATTGGGCATGTAGAGGAGAAGTTAAATGTGTGCTTGACCAAGAGAAGTTTGGAATCACTGGGGTAAAAAATTGAAATCAGCAGAATTGAGGGGGGAGTTGTGGGTCCATAACTGGTGGCAGAGGTTTCTGGGGAGCAGCTAGGTTTGGAGGGCTGTCTCAATGAGACAGGGAAAAGTACAAGACAGTTCTTCCTCTTCTCTGTGATCCATTCCCCCTACCCTGTAAATGAGGGCAAGAGACAAGAGGATCTCTTGGGACTCTTTGTTCTGGGAATTGGGTTGCAGGACTCAGGTCCTGTGATGTTAAGTTGCATGCAGGTGATTTTATGGTTGCTGGATTTGTTAGGGGTGGGAGCTGGATTTTGACTCCAGGAACAAAAAAGCCCACCCAGATCCCTGGACACAGAGTAAGAAGAAGAAAAACCAATGGAGTGAGTCCTGTGGCTTTAAAGGGGTGGATAATAGTGAGAAAAAGTGGTCTTCTTGGAGCCACTGCTCATGTGTTCCTTCTCAGTTGTAGTAGAACTGAAACTGAGACACTGCCCGAGGCTTCCCAGTAACTACGGGTGCGGCAGAAGGTGCAAGTATGCCTGGCAATGCGGTGCGGGCTACGAATGCTGCTGCTATTCTCTCTGTGGTCCTATCTGCATGACCGTCAGAAAACATGGTAGGACCTCAGAAGCACCCCTCTCTTGCCATTTGGTTTTTAAGACCGTGGACTCCCTACTGAGGGGACAGACAGAATATGTCTTCCTAGTCCTGGTACCCAGTCCAACTTGAGGTACCCCCCCCCTTCCTCCCATCCCAAATCCCTGTCCTCCCTCCATTCCAAGTCACTTGCAGGCCCACCTGATTTATCCAAACCCCATAGGTCTGACATTTATGTGTCTTTACTCATTGGGCTTAAAACATCTATAGTGTGCCTGGGTAGCTCATTTGTTTAAACATCTAACTTTTAATCTCATCTCAGGTCTTGATCTCAGGGTCGTGAGTTCAAGACCCACATAGGGCTCTGTGCTGAGCATGAGGCTTGCTTAAAGCAAACAAGCAAACAAAAAACATCTTGAGAGAAGCGTGGTGTGTGAATATCCTAAATCACAGAAAATATGCCTACCACCAGAGTTTGGGAGGATCTGTTATACTTAAAGAAATGTTTTTCACCAGACTGTGTGGCCACTGAATACCTACCCATTCTCTCTTCCAGAGGCTGATACTGAGGACTATACACCCGTCACCACCACCACCACGCCAGCGTTTACTTTTTCCATGACCACCACCCTGACTGGTTAATAAGTGGATACGGGGCATCAGAATAATACTACTTGATGTCCAGTGGGACCATCATCTTGTCCCAGCTGGAAAGGAGGGGGAGGGAGGAAGAGGGGTCCCAGGGCAATTTCTCCTACCTGACAGCCCTCTTCCCTGAAACATTATATTATCAATCTCAATTCCTTGACAAATAAACTGTGGAAGTAATTCAGAAGCTCTGTCTCTTCTTCTATAATCCCAGGACCATTCACTGTCTCCACCTTTCCCTAAGCCCCCAAACCGTGTCTCCCAGTGCATTTCCCTGATTTCTCAACGTTTGGAAGTTTGTTCTTCTTAGCCAAGACTCCTGGACTCTCTTGGTTCACTGACTAACATACCTGGGGAAAACTGCTTATGTGTGGGATGTTCTTATGGTTACAGGAAACACCATCTCTCTGGGTTCCCCATACCTTGGTGCAGCCTTTCTTTCTTATTTCTGGCCTGTGATTCTAGCAGGTTCCCACAAGTGGCCTCCCTTTTAACTAATCCAGGGAAGTACAATCTTCCTTAAAGGTGGCAGCACCCATGGTCTACAATTGGAAAGAAATGCCATTGACCTCTCCAAGCTGTCCTCTCAGACAATGCCTCTTTTGTTATCATTATTTACTCAGTCACTTGGAATCTGGAGGAATTTTCTCAAATATAAATACTCCTAGAAAGAATAGGCAAGCTTTAGAGGGTTATAGAGCCTACACTGTGCTCAGGCTGTGGCAAGGGCCACTCCTCATGAGTGCAGGTGTGGCTAACTCTATCTTTTGGCAGATAGTCCAAAGAAGGGTTAAGTCTTATGATCCAAGCAAACAGAAACCAGGATGGGAAAAGGCAAGAAGGGATGAATGAGACAGAAGGGATGAATGAGACAATATAGAGGGGTTGCTACATGTCCGTGTCATGGTATCATTTTTCTGGAAGAAGAGATGCTTGGTCCTTGAGGGATAGAGAGGAATTGGGATAGCTCAGAAGGAAAGTTAGTTTTCCTCCATGATGGAATTAAATACAGACTGGGGGAAAAAGAATGAGAACTTGAAGGAAATAAAAGGCTGATATCCTACCTTCTACTATCCCAACACCAACAGATGAAGTTGCAGACAAGGTTGGGTTATCAATTTGGTATTAAGCTCTATGACCCTCGCATATTCTAATTTGCCAACTCTTCCTTTTGGGTCCCTGTTGTTATACCCATAAAACCTGCAGAGCACAAGTATTGTTTGCTAAAATTAACAAAGGAAAACGAACAGGCACAGACAGGTGGCTGAAACTACCATAGTCCACTCAGCAGGTTATTACAAATAGATATGTAGACTTCATTGTCTAAAAGCCCCTGTGCCAATTTCCTGAAATACATACAAGTTAAGGGCCAGAGATATACTTAAATAGGGGTTCTAGTAGGGAATAGGGTTGGGAGGGGTGCTTTGCAGAAAGAGTATTAGCTGAGATGGATGAAGGAGGACAGGTCTGTGGTTTTCTTCTGGACTAGCAGGGGGTGACTGCCTTAGGACAAAACCAGTGAACTGTTTCCTGCTAAGAAATTAGCATAAAAAAGGGGTTGAGAAAAACTCTGGAACCACCAAGCAATAGGACACTCTTAACCTGCAGGTGCATTAAGGAACATGATGAGCTTTTGCTTGTGGGTGTCTCACTTCAAAGCCCAGAGCTAACCTACTCTGAAAGCAGAAGCGGGAGGTGATTTGTATCCAAAATGTTGCTGGACAATCCTCAAGGAATGGTATTTTGCTTTCCTGGAAGGATCTCAAGGTCCCAAGTAAACTGGTCTGCCATTGCCAGAAGCATTATGGACCAAGAGACAATTTGAACATACTTCCCAGTAACTTATAGAATAGGAAGAAAAAACAAAACAAAATACAGCAAACCCAGTAACGATCTAAAAGATTTGAACAACACAAATAATAAATGACTAATGTCTATCAAAAAGAATTCAGAATTACTGTGGAACATACATTCTTAACAAGAGCAAATGGAACATTTTTTTTTTTTTAATTCTCAACAAATGTCAAGAAATTGAAATCAAACTGACCACGGTGGAATTAAGCTAGAAATAAATAAACTAAAATGGCTAGAAAGATTTTACATATGATTAAAAATTAAGCAAAGCAATTCTGAGGGATCGTGGGTCAAAATGAAATCATGATAGAAAATAGAAAATATTTTGAACCAAAAATGAAAATATGACATTTCAAAACATATGCATACAGAGGGATGTTCACCAAATGACAACATATGAGACCCCAGCCTCTGTCCCACAACAAAGATCAACAATTACACAGGTGTAATTGGGCAAGCTCTGGAGTCCACGTAGAAACTTCAGCAAAATGGAACATACACCTGAGAATAATTGCATACGAAGAGAAGAAAGGGCAGCTACATTCGCCTGCATCATCCCATCCCTGCACGCTCCATGCCAAAGGGAAGTCTCCCATTAAAGTCCCCTCACCATGGAAGGAGAGAGCAGGGTGGGTCAGTGCCCCACCAGCTTTCCGGGGTATCACACAAAGGGTGGGCTTCTGTTTCACCCCACACAGACCAACTAAGCTGAAACATATAGAGACAAGTACTAACAGGAAATAAAAACAGTAGCAGCCACACAGTGGCATTGATTGTGGCAAACAGTGACCTGCTCTAATGTACAGCATGTTGATTATAGTCAATAATAGTGTAGTGCATACTTACAAGCTGCTGAGTCAATCTTACATGTTCATCACAAGCTTTTTGAGTCTATAGGCTTGTGTCTTCCAACATCCTTGGAAATTTCAAGTCATTATTTCCTCAAATGTTTTTTCAGCCTTGTACCGTTCTCTTCTCTTTCCATGACTGTGACAGATGTCAGGACTTTGGTTATTGTCCCTGAGGCTCTGTGTATCTTTTTTAAGTATATTTTTTGTTGCTGTTGTTCAAATTAGATAATTTCCATGGGTCAGTCTTCAAGGTCACTGCTCCTCTTTCTGTCATGTGCATTCTGATAGCAAGCCAATCCAGTGAGTGTTTAATTTCAGTTGTTATGTTCTTACCAAATTTCCTTTTCCTTCTTCTTTATGTCTTCTGTTTCTTTGCCAAGACATTCTATTTTTCCATCAGTTTCAAGGGTGTTCATGATAACTTGCTTCAGAATTGTTATATGGGCACCTGGGTGCTCAGTTGGTTAAGCATCCAACTCCGGCTCAGGTCATGACCTCACAGTTTGTGAGTTCGAGCCCTGTGTCAGGCTCTGTGTTAACAGCTCACAGCCTGGAGCCTGCTTCAGGTTCTGTGTCTCCTTCTCTCTGCCCCTCCCCAGCTCACACTCTGTCTCTCTGTCTCTCTCTCTCTCTCACAAAAATAAATATTAAAAAAAAAAGAATTGTTATAATAGTTGCTTTAACAACTTTGAAAGATAATTCCAACATGTATTTCATCTCAAAACTGAAGTCTGTTGGTAGCTTTTTGCCATAGGTTGATATTTTGCCATAGGAGTTGATGTTTTCCTTTTCCTTCATAGGCTACATAATTTTGGATTATATCCTGGACATTATGAAACTTACAAGACTCTAGGTCTTGCTTACACCGAATGGAGAAGGTTGATACTGTGTTTTGAAAAGTAGTTTAAATGATTAGGTTCAGGCTGAAAAGTTCAATCTGTCTTGGGTGGGTTGTGTTCCAATGTCAGTTTAGCTTTTCAAAGCCTCTGTTTGCAGTTCATTTGGTGCCTCCTTGCATATGCACCACCAAGTGACTAGTCTGGGACCTAGGTCATGGTGTATCTGTTAGTTCATTTCTCGATGCATGTCAGCATGCACAGCTTGGAGGTGAACCCAGGAATAACCCAGTTGCTTTCTCAACTCCTTCCCTTGGTGATCTCCCCTGTTTCTCCCCAGAAACAGACTTCTGTTTCCCCAAGTCTCCAAACAACTTAGGCTTTGTTTACCCTGCATTGCCAGGCCCTTCCGCAACTTCAGCTCCATATCCAGAGCCAAGTGGCGGAGAACAAACCAAAGAGAGAAAAGAGAAACAAGGACAACAGGGGTCCACCGACTCTCTTAGAATTACAGTTGACCCCCTGGATGGCTTGGTCAGTGAAGGGTCCGACTTTGGCTTAGGTCATGATATCATCGCTCTTGGGTTCAAGCCCTGCATCGGGCTCTGTGTTGACAGCTCAGAACCTGGAGCCTGCTTCAGATTCTGTGTCTCCCCCTCTCTCTACCCCACCACCACTTGTGCTCTGTCTCTCAAAAATGAATAAACGTGAAAAAATAAAAAATAAAAAAAAGAATTACAGCTGACCCAACGGAGGAAGATTTCACTTCTCTCAGAGTTTTGGCTCCTTCCAATCTTATTCCAGCTGCTGCCCATCACTACTAGAGATTTTGTTAGGGACTGGGAAGCAGAAGAATTTAAGAGGCACCTGGCTGGCTCAGTTGGTAGAAAGTATGACTCTTGATCTTGAGGTTGTGAGTTCAAGCCCCATGTCGGGTGTAGAGATTACTTAAAAATAAAATCTAAAAAAAAAAAAAAAAAATCACCAGAATATTGAAAAAGTACCAAGTAGAATATCTAGAAACACAACATATACCTGAAGTAAAAAGCAAAAAGAAAGAGATTGATTCACCGAGGATTACTCAAGAGTAGCACCAGAAGCATAGAGAGAGTAGAAATAAATTTTTAGGGGTGCTTGGGTGACTCAGTTGGTTAAGTGTCTGACTTCAGCTCAGGTCATGATCTCACAGTTTGTGAGTTCAAGGCCCGTGTTGGGCTCTGTGTTGACAGCTCAGTACCTGGAGCCTGCTTGGTATTCTGTGTCTCCCTCTCTCTCTGTGCCCCTCCCTTGCTCATACTCTGTCTCTCTCTCTCAAAAACAAATAAACATTTAAAAAAATTTTTTCAACATGCTGGCTTAAAGCAATTAATCTAGTTCTGAATACCCTTTGGAACCTTCTTTGTATTTAAAAAAAATCTGTAAGCTTTTATTGAGGTACATTGATGTGTAAACATTGTGTATATTGAAGGTGGGTATAATAAATTTTGATATAGGTACATATTGTGAAATGATCAACATAATCAAGCTAGTTAGCATATTTATCACCTCAAATAGTACCCCCCCGCCTTTTTATGTGTGGTGAGAACACTTAAGGCCTACTCCCTTAGAAAATTTCAAGTACACAACACAGTATTATTAATTATAGTCACCATGCTATCCATTGGATCCCCAGAACTTACCCATCTTTCAACAGAAGGCTTGTCCCCTTAGACATCCCCTAGTCTCTGGCAACCACTATTCTACTCTCTGCTGCTATGAGTTCCACTTTTTGAGGTCTTGCAGTAGTTGCCTTTCTGTGTCTGGCTTCTTTCACTTAGCATAATATCCTCCAGATTCATCCATGTTGTTGCAAATGGCAGGATTTTTTTTAAAGGCTGAATCATATTCATGTATATCACATTTTCTTTATCCATTCATCCATCCATGGACACTTAGATGGTTTCCATATCTTGGCTATTGTGAATAATGGTACAGTGAACATGGGGGTGCAGATATCTCTTCAGTATTGCTTTCATTTCCTTTGGATATAGTATACCCAGAAGTGGGATTGCTTGATCATATAGTAGTTTTGTTTCTTATTTTTTTGAGGAACCTCCAGACTGTTTTCCACAGTGGCTGCACCAATTTAAATTTCCACCGAACACACACAAGACTCCTCATTCTCCACATCCTTGCCAACACTTGTTATCTTATGACTTTTGGATGATAGGCATTCTAAGAAGACACGAGGTGATATCTCATTGTAGTTTTGGTGTTTACTTCCCTGATGATTAGTGGTGTTGACATCTTTTCATATGTGGTTGGTAATTTGTATGTTTTCTTTTGAGAAAAGTCCACTCAAGTCCTTTGTTCATTTATTAATCAGGTTATTTGTTTTCTTGTTATTGAGTTGTTTGACAAACACACAAAACCAATTTGCAAATACAGAATCTGCAAATAATAAGGATAGATAATAGAAAACTCAAAATAAGATTGTAGAAATGAACCCACATGTCATTAAATCCCATAAATATCAATGAATAGGTAAAGATTGTAGATTTTTAAATGTAGATTTTTTAAATGTAGATTTACACTGTTTCAAAAATGAAACACAAGTGCATGGAAAGGTTGAAGCAAACTGAGGGGGAAAAGTCGAGGCAAATGCAAACAAAAAAAGAGATGGTATAGTTAGATCGATATCAGGAAATCCAGAACCGTAAGACGAATTTATTCTCAGGATAGAGGAGGAGTCACTGTATAACGATAAAAGATTCCATTCACCAGGAATGTTTGCATTTACCTAAATCAATAGAATCAAGATCTATTAAACAAACACCGATGCAATTGCAGACATAAATTGAGAAATCTTTGTAGTGAGAGCCCTCCACACACCGTTCCGAATTATTGACAGTCAAAGAGACAAAAAATTCCAAAGATTTAAGATATTTAAACAACACACTGTGGAGATAGGCAGTGCTCTGCATGCCACACTTAGCGAGATTCAGTATCGGAATGTAGATCACTGGATAGGAGTTATGTAGAAGATCACATCTTGGGAGGAAGCATCTGCTTACTGTGCCCAAGCGTGGGACAGGGTGTATGAAGGAGATCCATGGAGCTAATTGTCCTCCTCAAGGTCTGCCAAGTGACTGAGGCAAAAGGCACATTGTTGGTTGAGTAGCCAAGCAGGAGACGTGCCGTGCCATTGAGAGGGGGAAGATGTGAGGAAGGAGCTCTCGGCCATGGACGTGGGACCTGAGGCTGGGTGTACTCCCGGCATGGGTTGGGAGTGGGGGGAGCGGTAGGGGGTTATGGGATGTGATAGAATCATAGTGAGGCCTTACCTGTAGTTTCTGGAAATGGTAACCTGGAAATTCAACTGTTCCCCTAGCTGCTGACCACCTGTGGACCTTTCGGTTGCAAAACGCTCCTCCATTCGCTGCAAAGAGCAACCTCTGCCATGTGGGGAAGCTGGGCAAAGAGGTAGGTTCGACGATGGGGTTCTGGGGAAGCTTCTGACTACCCAGGCTCAAGAAAGGAGGAGCCCACTGGGTTTGGAACATTGTCAAAGGGACAGCTGGGAAATAGGGAAAATATCCCCACCATCGTTTTAAGTGACTTAGAATCTTATGGTCCCAGAAATTCAAGCAAATTGCCTTAATCTCTTAAAATTTCTCACAGTTGCACCACTACGCACGTATTAGAACGACTAAAGTAAAACATCTGCGATCTTAAATGCTAGCAAGTAAGTGAGGCAAGCGGAGCTCTCCTGCACCACTAGTGGAGATGCAAGATGGCACAGACACTTTGCAAAACATTTTGGTGGCTTCTTGCAAACATATACTTATCACACAACCTAACAATCCTACCCCCTGGTACTTTCCCAAGAGACATGGCGACTTATGTTCATACAAAAACCTGTATGAAACTGTTTGTAGGGAGTTAATTCATAATCACCACAAACTGGAAACAACCCAAGTGCGCGTTAACTAGTGAATGGATAAACAACCGTGGTGCCTCCATACGATGAAACATAACTCAGCAACAAGAAGGTCCAGACAACACACAACAACATGAGGGAATCTCAAATGCATTATGAAAACATGTTGTGAACGTTAATATTTTAAACACTGCAACATAACTTTTATTTTATTTTAATTTTTGTTAATGTTTATTTATTTTTGAGACAGAGAGAGACAGAGCATGAACGGGGGAGGGGCAGAGAGAGAGGGAGACACAGAATCGGAAGCAGGCTTCAGGCTCTGAGCCATCAGCCCAGAGCCCGACGCGGGGCTCGAACTCACGGACCGCGAGATTGTGACCTGAGCCGAAGTCGGACGCTTAACCGACTGAGCCACCCAGGCGCCCCTGCAGCATAACTTTTAAAACAAATCCTTTGGAGCCAAAATACCATCCTAATTTGATACCCACAATCATCCACTTAAAAAGTATATGGGGGAGGGGCGCCTGGGTGGCTCAGCCGGTTAAGCGGCCGACTTCGGCTCAGGTCATGATCTCCCGATCCGTGGGTTCGAGCCCCGCGTCGGGCTCTGTGCTGACAGCTCAGAGCCTGGAGCCTGTTTCGGATTCTATGTCTCCCTCTCTCTGACCCTCCCCTGTTCATGCTCTGTCTCTCCCTGTCTCAAAAATAAATAAAACATTAAAAAATTAAAAAATATATATATATATATGGGGGAGGGGAAGGGAAATAAAAGCTAGAGAGAGAGGGAGCCAAACTATAAGAGACTCTCAAAAACTGAGAATAAACTGAGGGTTGATGGGGGGTGGGAGGGAGGGGAAAGTGGGTGACGGGTATTGAGGAGGGCAACTGTTGGGATGAGCACTGGGTGTTGTATGGAAACCAATTTGACAATAAATTTCATATCAAATATATATATATATATATATATATATATATATATATATATATATACATATAATCTCCTGAAATCATTGTTGTACTATATGATAACTAATTTGGATGTAAATTTAAAAAAATAAAATTTAAAAAATTTAAAAAACAAAGAGGAAAAAAATATGGAAAGCATTTCTTTAAGAGTTGGACATTTCAAAACACTTCTCCTTCTCGTAGAACTCATATTTCCATTCTTATTGCCCCACAGACTCACAATCTAATGCAATATAATCTTATGCTCAAAAGCCTTTTAATCACGACCTTTTCATACTGCTATGCCATAAACACATGTATATAGATTAAAATGTAAAGTTTTCAATTCCTGGGACCATAAGACTCTAGGAATAAAATGTTTTCTTACGGACTGATTTTTCATTCCATTTGTTACTTCGATAACATTATAATAGTGACCATATAAGTAAATACATTGAAATTATCGATTGGCAAAATTTTACTGATAAACAAAATTCTATAGGTAATGAATCTCTTGGTGATATGTAAGTGCATGGGAACAAAAGGAGTTTTGTTATAGGTATGTCACGTGGTTCTTCAAACTTCCAGATCATTGCCCCCCAATCATGTAATATTCTATAATAAAAAACTATTTTTAATGATCTAATCTAAATATTCATATAAGCTTACTTAAATCCCCTTTCTATGTTTACAAGGCATAGAACTGGAAACCTTATACTTGAAAAGAATTTGTTTCCTAGGAATTAGGATACTGATCACAAATCACACGTGACTTTCTCCATTTCTGGAAAGTTTACCAAAAAGGCTTTACCAGTATTTACCAAATGATCAATAATGTTATTAATTAGACTTGTTACTCTTTTATGTAGACATATTGTTTAATCTGATACACTGTAAGCACTGGAAAGTTTGAATACTACTAGCTTCCATAGACCTTCCATAATATATATTTTATAAAATGCTTTTATCTTATTGCATGCTTTAAATACATTGTAAAGTTGGGGGAAGCAGCTAGTGGCTCAGTTAAGCATCCCACTCTTGATTCTCTCTCAGGCCATGGTCTCGTGGGATTGAGTCCCACGTCAGGCTCCAAGCTATAAGTGCAGAGCCTGTCTGGGATTCTCTCTGTCTCCTCTCTCTGCACCCCACCCCTGGCCCTCTCTCTCTCTCACTCTCTCTCTCTGTCTCTTAAAATAAACAAATAAGCATTACAAAAAATTTATGCCACAGATTTAACTCACTTTATTTATGGAAAATGTTAAACAAATCAACTAATTGGCAAAGTCAGTCCTCAATCGGCCAAATCAGGCCACTTTCTCCCACAATACAGCTGACTTCATTTTTCAATTGAAATTAATGTTTTCATACACATCCCTGTGGATATGTGCCATCACTCTTGGGATTTCTAACTCTAGAAGAGGGAGCTAAAGGCACAGTGACATACTATGACTTTGTCACCTGAGTGAAACAGGGTACCGACCAACCTCTTAGTATTTCCTACCCACACATTTTTGCTTTGCTCTTTGGGAAGCGTCCTCAGGAAAATGCACTCTCAAAGTGTTCCTTTGTTTGTAACTCAGTTTTTACACTTTGGACACATGCAAGAGATAGGTAAGGAGTATGGTCCCTACCCCTCCTTTTTTGGAAGCAGCACGGGGCTTTGTGCGAGACAGAGAAGGAGAAAGGCAGACTGCAGGCTCTTCCTCAGGCAGACCAACTTCAGGAAGAAGTAAATGCGGAATTTGAGAAGCAGGACATCATGTCCTTAAATCTGTCCGTGCCTGTGTACCCTCTGGAAAACCTTCCTGTGCCCTCAGGGGTACGTGTGCGCCAGCATGATCAGGACTGAGTTGAATCTCGTCATTTTCACATGGGTAGACTGACATAAGAGGAGCCCCAAATGGCATGGCTTCAAAGTCTCTTCGTTCCTGGTTCGTTGCTGTTGCTACAGCACCCTAGTGCCCATGCCTCCCACGTCTGTCCCGCTGCCTAGGGCCACTGGGCAAGTCCCCCACACGCATTTGCTCATTCCCCATAGGACCCATGTTTTGTAGTCTCTTGCCCAAACAGATCCTCCTCAAATCAAAATGAATCCACTGTCTTAAAGTTGCCAGATTTAGGGGCGCCTGGGTGGCTCGGTTGGTTAATCGTCCGACTTGGGCCCAGGTCATGATCTCACGGTCCGTGAGTTCGAGCCCCGCGTCGGGCTCTGTGCTGACAGCCAGAGCCTGGAGCCTGTTTCAGATTCTGTGTCTCCCTCTCTCTCTGATCCTCCCCCATTCATGCTCTGTCTCTCTCTGTCTCAAAAATAAGTAAACTTAAAAAAAAATTAAAAAAAAATAAAGTTGCCAGATTTAGCAAATAACAATATAAGCTGACCGACTAAATTTGAATGATAAACACCAAATAATTTTTAGTGTAACGATGGTCCTTGTATTTCATGGGATATACTTCAATGAAAAATTCTAACCGGACGTGCTGTATTATATTTGGCAACCTTTGGTCTGCATCTCGCCCTGCACGCCCCCCCCCCCCCCACCCATCCCCGGGATGCTCTGATTCCTACTAACTGACTACAGGCTAATCTAACCAATGAATTCCGAAGACTGGGTTAACAGGTGTAAGACTTCACACCAAAAGGGTGATTTGATTACGAGAATTTAAGGCACCCGAGGGCCTTGGCTAATCTTTTGGGGGAATAAAAGCAATGATATACACAGTGTTACAGGACACTCAAAAGCTGAAAAGGTAATAACTTTTTTTTTCATTCAGTGAATTATTTTTTTATTGACTAAAATATATTAAGCACTATATGCCAGTCACCATGCTTTCCACATACTTCAATTTGTTCTAATGTGTATGAAGTAGTTGTGTTACTATTTCCTTTAAAGAAAACCAAGGCTTGGGGGAGCATGGCTGGTTTGGTCAGCAGAATGAGCGACTCTTGATTTCAGGCTTGTGAGTTCAAGCCCAGCATTGGGTGAGACTTAAAAATAAAATCAATAAAGAAAGAAAGAAAGAGAGAGAGAGAGAGAGAGAGAGAGAGAGAGAGAGAGAAAGAGAAAGAAAGAGAGAAAGAAAGAAAAAGAAAGAAAGAAAGAAAGAAAGAAAGAAAGAAAGAAAGAAAGAAAGAAAGGTAAAACTGAGGCTCAGTGAGGTTCAGTGGCTGAGCCAAGGCCACATAGCTGGCAAGTGGGGGATCCACAGTGTGAACTCGGGTCCAACCTCCAGCACTGCTTTTGACCACTCCATACCACTCAGGAGGAATCTCACACAATCTCATCTAACTCTCACAGTGACAACAAAGCTGCCAGGTAGGTGTATCATTTCCATTTCCTTGATGAGGAAACTGAGGATCCGCATACAGCTACACTTGTAAGTTACCAAGCCAGGACCAAAAACCAGTTGTCACTGAGTTTGGGGCCATAATTGCCATTCCGAACAGTCCAGGCATTGCTGTAACATTCAGAGAGGATACAGGATTAGAATTCTGGTGGCGGGGGTGGGAAACGATAAATTGCTACAAGTCTTTCCTCTTAGGCAGCCACATAATATGGTTCAGGAGATCTGAAAAGGACTCCTGGCAAGGTCTGAAGTTCCACCAATAATATAGGTGCATTCTGGGCATAATGACGTTCTCTGTCTCTCTCTTTCTCTCTTCCTGTCTGCCTCCCTCCTCTCTTGCTGTTTTCAAATTGCATTTATGTATTTATTAATTTAATGTGTTTAAGTTTATTTATTTTCAGAGAGACAGAGAGAGAGAAAGAGTGAGCACCCACGAGTGGGGGAGGGGCAGAGAGGCGGGGAGAGGGAGAATCCCAAGCAGGATACTCTCCACAGACAGCGGGGGACCAATCTCACAAACAGTGAAATCAGGACCTGAGCCAAAATCAAGAGTCAGATGCTCAACCAACTAAGCCAGACAAGTGCCCCTCAAAACGCGTCTTAGTTTGAGAGGTAACACTGTATGGCCTTCTCAGTTCTTCACATCACAAAATGAAACAGTACATAAGGACCAGGAAGAGACATATGGAAATGGGATTGAGTGGGGGGGGGGGTCGTCTATTTATGAGGTGCTCTAGGAGTATCAGAAGCTAGGCTTGGATAACAACAGAAAGGAAATGAGGGATCCTTTGGTTAACCCTCGGTCATCTGGGACCTTCTTGCTCCTGGACCCAATGGGACATCTCAGGCCCTCCTGAAAGTCTCCTACCATCAGTGTCTTGCCATCAGTGGAGCAAGAAAACGGTGTTCTCTCGTGTCTGGGGTTGCCCTGGGAATGACAGTGGGCAGACCAGCCCTGCAACTGTTCCAGACAAATCCCTGTGATCACTGATATGTGACCTCTCATGTAGGAGTGACACAATGGGCGAGGGTCCCGGTGGGACATGGCCCAGTGCCGGGACAGAGTGTGGGGCCAACAGGAGGGTCCTGGGCTTGAAGGGCCTGCCGTACTCTCCACGTGACCTCAGACAACCCCCTTCCCCACCGTGTATCTTGATTTCCTCATCTGTGAACTGAGGGAAGTGTGGACCATCTGCATGGCTCTCAGCACACCCTCTGTATCTCTGTCTGGCTTGTGCCTAATCCCCCACCTCTTGTCACCCCACACAGGCACCTTCCTGTCCACAGTTCCACCTTCTCCCCAAGGAATGTAGTGCTCCTGCTGCTTCTCTCTCTCTCTTTGGAGGAGACATCTTCATCGCCAATGAAAAGAGTCAAAGGTGGGTCGAGGGAAGCTACGGCTGCCCCTTCTTCAGGAGGCCTTCCTGGGACTGAGGGTCAGACAGCAGGCAAGGACTCACGTCGGATGAAGGAACTTCTACTGTGGCTTCAGAGGACTAGCCCTGCTCACCCACCCTGGGACCTTTGAATCCTTCTCTGACTGGAGCCCCCAAATTATTTCCTTAACTTTGCCTCATTTGTATCTTTTCCAAGTTAATTTTTTGGAGGTGAATCAGACACTGGGGAGGACCTGAGGTGAGAGGACAGTGAGGAGGAGGTGGCACAAGTGGAAGAGAGACATGAGCGGAGGTCGGGAGCTGTCTTGGAAGTGGTGGCCAAGAGGGGAAGCCATGGGACTTGGAGAGAGATTAGGAGGAGGAACTGACCCGAGTCCATGTCTGACAGGATGCTGGGGTGACAGAGAGGGAGGAGTGAATCTCAGGGTTCTCTCGATAGCCTGGGGGCATATTGATGCCAATATAAAGATGGGAGCAGAGAGAAGGAGGCACTGCTAAGGCATAGGGAGATGCTAGTTCAGTTTTGTCCATGTGGGAAAAGAGGTCTTATGAGATGCCCAGGTGTATGTTGCCAGGTGCTTGGATATGTGTCTTAGCTGGGAAGTGGGGATAGGTCAGGAGGGAGGCATAGGAACCACAGATAGCATCGTGGGAATGGATGTGGTCTGTGGGAAGTATGTGTCAAGTAATGACAGCAGAGAGCAAGACCCAAACTTTGGGGAGCATTCCCAGTAGCTGCAGAGGAATCCCCAGTTTGTGTGCTTCAGGGGAGACCACATGGACAAGCTAAGTGGCTGGAGAAGGCTGGCTGGGAGGGAGGAGGATTCTAAGTGGGAGCTGAAGCTGACAGAGGGGGAAGGAGCTGAAGTGTAGAACCCAAAAAAGGTTTAATGCCCCCAGAAGCAGGAGAGAGGTGGGCCTGGGTAAAGTCAACACTAGTGAGGAGACATTTGTCTCTGGCTGTGTAACGCACTACCTGTAGTTCAGAGGTCTGGTGTGGTGCGTCTGGCTCAGGTTCTGTCTCTGTTCGGGCTGTCACCAGGCTGACATCCAGGTGTCAGCCAGAGCTGCAGTTTCCATCTGGGACCCAGGGTCCTCGTCCATGCTTACTAGCTGTAGCATTTGCACTACTGAGGTCGCTTCCAGAGGCCACCCTTAGTCCAGGGCAATTAGCTTCTTCCATCCTCAAAGCTACTGATAGCCTGTTGGATTCCTCTCACCCTTCGAATCTCTCTTACCTCTTCTCTGTTAATCAGGGGAAAACCCCTCCTTTTTAAAGGACTCGACAGCTTCGGTCTGGCCCACTCAGATAATCTCTGTATTTTAAGGTCAATTAACTTGGGACTTTGCTCCCATCTATGAAATTTCTCCACAGCAGTACCTAAATTCATGTTTAATTCAATAACCAGAGGATGGGAATCTGGGGGGGTGCGACTTTAAGATTCTGCCTCCTACCGGGACGGATATGAGGCAGCCATGTTTAACCCTACAGAGGGAGGAAGCAATCCCATATCTGCCACGCTGTTCCCATGTGCCAGGTACTGTGGTGAGTGCATTACAGACATCATCTTCCTTAATGCTTATAAGCAGACTGTAAGGAAGAGATTGAAATTCTCATTTTATAGGTGGAAAGCTTAGGACTCAGAAGGAAGACTTTTTTCTCCAAGATAACTTAGCTAGTCGTGTTGGAGTCAGGCTCCCACGCCAGGTCTGTCTTATAGTGCTCCTCTCGCTGCACCATTCCTGCCCACTTTAAAGATAACTGTGAAGTTACATAGTGGAACTCAGGTTGTTCTTGAGCTCACAAGGAGTCGGGGGCCCAAATCGGGTATCGCGACCACAATATTCCTATTTCCATGATATTTACACCACTCCTCACTAATTTCCCTGTCAACTGAGATACTGGAGGCAGAGGGATTAGACATTAAAATATTAAGCTTTAAGAGGAGAGAGGAGTTCCCAGACTAAGGTAAGGCTCCTGGTCCCTATTTAACTCCCTGCTGTAGAATCTGAGATGCTTCCCTTCCCTTTCCTTCTTCCAGGAAACACAGTTTCCTGATTCAGATCAATCTGAATGAGCTACAAGTGGTGAGAGGCAGACCCAGCCCATAAGATAAGCAAAGCAAGCACTGAGGATGGAAGGTAGAGGAGAGGGCTGAGAGAATGTCACTATTCCCCTTTGCCATGGCGGGGGGGAGAGCTGAAACTCTCAAGGGATGTGAATGTGGACACTGTTCTCTTGCAGAGAAACCAGGAGTGTGCCCCCATGAGAGGATCACCTGTGAAACTAAAGTTCCAGATTGGTGCCAAACTGATGGGCACTGCGCGGAACAGATGAAGTGCTGCTCATTTGCCTGTGGGAAGAAGTGCATGGATCCACTCCAAGGTAGTGGCACCAGGGCTGAGGGCACAGGTGCCTTTTGAGGTGTCTTACTTCCTGCCCCGTCTAGAACTTGCTGAATGATTCCCTTGAATGGTAGGACAAAGAGGCCAGGGCTCATGATTTTCTCTTTTTCTAATTATATTCCAACCCTCAAGTACAAACAATGAGTCTAAGCATGGTGGATGGCAACTGGATAATATTGATGTTAGTCCTCTTGGTTCAACATTCAAGCATTCACAAATAACTAATACTTGTCGTATGCTTCCTATGTGTCAAGAGGCTATTGTTGCCACTGTGGTAAATGTAAACCCCAGTCAGCTTAGATGCTGGTCTTATTTTTGGACTCTTTGGCCTTCAAAGAGGTTTTCTGGTAACTCAAAGTATAGAGCATCTCATAAGAGGAAATTGTGCATTATAGATATAGATATCCATTTATTCACTCAAAAAATATCTACTGTTAGTGTCCTTTGGCCAAAGACCACCAGGAACACATATGTATTTGAACAAGTTGGATTTACTACTCATTGCAGTGAGGGAGAATGTTCACCATAGACAACCTGAGAGATCTCAGTAAGAAGCTGTTGGAAAGAATCTACTATGGGATTGAGGCTTTGACTGAGTAATTTGCAGGGGTGGATTTGGTCTATATGGGGTGTTGTCAGAAAGTGGGGCAATTTTATGATTATCTCATGTTATCTTATCTACAGAGAAGGGAGGCTAGACTGAGGATAAAGCCATAATGTAGAGAAACATAAATCACTCATAGATGTTGGGTATTCTGTGGCTTTCACAATTACTGTTTTTGGTCTCCCTTTATCATGGTCCCAGAGTGACCTTGTTTGATGTAGCTGTCTGGTGAGCTGGTTAATATCTGACAGGGGCACACCGTGGCTCAGCTGTGAGCTCTGATCAATTTCCAAACATGAGAGATTGTTTTTTTTTTTTCCTTCTTGATGTTTCATTCTATCTATGTGCCAGGCACTTTGTTAGGCACTTTGGATAGAGTCATTGAACAAGTCTTGTCCTCCCAAAGCTCAGGCAGTAGAGAAGAAAGATCAGCTCCAAAGCACCTCATATGCTTTTCACTATGTCTTTTGAAAGGTGTGAATGATGCTCAGAGATTCAATGCAACATAGAGTATTTGTAGTAGAGCTAGGCTAGAAATTTTATTGATGATGGTCTCCTAATCACTTGGATCTAATACCAAGAACTGCACAAAGGTGAGGGCCTGAACCCTTCTTTGTTTTTGCTACCCTTTATGTTCTTCCCTCTTTGTTTCCTGCCCTCAGAACCCTGCATGCTACCCTCAGAGCAAGGAAACTGTAACAGTAATATCATGCACTGGTATTTTGACAATAAACATCACCTCTGCAAACCCTTTACCTATGGAGGCTGCTATGGGAATGCTAACAACTTCATCAGCAAGGAACACTGCATAATGGCTTGCACATTAATTGGTAAGACTTATATGCCTGGCCATCTGAGGGCCTAGTGTAACTGGAAATAGTACATCAGAATATTCATATGCTCAGGCTTTAAGGTTAAAATGTTTTGTTCAACTCTTAGCTCAATCATTCACTGAACAGGTGGTCTTGGGTCAGTTTCCTGTTTCCATGAGCTTCAGTTTTCTTGTCTACAAAATGGGGGGGTCATGATAGTATTGACCTGATGGAGTTGTTGTGCCAGGAAACAGATAGTGCACATACCTGTTGAGTGTTACCTAAGTACTTACTCAAAAATGAAACATAAGCAGGTCAGCTCTGGTTTCCCAAGAAGTAGGGATAGAGCACGGAGTAGGTGAAGAATAGGGTGGAGTGAAGGTGAGGGCTGTGGATTAATTCCTTACTATAATGACCATTAGCATTAATGTTGGGAGAGAATGTCTTACAGAGCTTAAGTGACAAATGATGTAGATAAAAATCCCCCTTTTCCCACTTACTGCAAATTTCTTCACCTGTTTGAGTTTCAGTTCCCTCCCCCATAATACTGGAATAACAAAAGTCATTGCTGAGTTGTTGGTATGATTATATGTGATCAGGACACAAATATTTGACATGATGGCTGTTCAGTAGTGCCGGTTTGCTAAATGGTAATAATTGAGGTGGTGGCCGTTGATGTTCAAAATGCACAGCACTGTGTGACTTTACAAAGCAGCACTAGAACTTTGACCTCAGATTCTGCAATGCAGGCTGAAATGTATACCATCACCTCCATTTTACAGACAAGAAAACAGAGAGGTAAATTTAGTTGCCCAAGGATTCACAGTGGGTCAGGGGTAGATCTGAAATTTTAATTCTATAGGCCTAGTGAGCCTGAATGGCCAAGGCAACCTTGTGGCCTGACCCTTTGTGGGAGGCTGTAAGGAATTATGGCACTATAAACTAGACCTTGGCTCTCTCTCAGAAACCAGAAGAAGAGGCCAGGGAAATTGGTTTGAGCTGGTTTGGGGGAAATTTATGTTTAGACCTCAGAAAGAACCTAACAATAGTTTTGAGAGTCAAACACACCATGGTCTGTTAGAATCTGACCTGAGGAAGAAGAAGAAGGACGAGGAGGAGGAGGAAAAAGGGGAGAAGGAGGAGAAGAAGAAGAAGGAGAAAGAGAAGAAAGAGGAGGAGGAGGAAGATAAGCAGTAGGAGGAAGAAGAGGAAGAGGGAGGAGAAGGAGAACAGGAAGAGGAAGAAGAGGTAGAAAGAGAAGGAAAGAGAAGAAGAAGGTGGAGGGGAAGGAGAAAGGAAGCACCTCCTACCCTCATAGAATTTGCAATCAGATAAGGACAACAGAAAACATGAACAAAATTCTAAAGAATTCATTTCAATACCATCTCTACCCTAGTGACTCACACAGTTGTATCTCCAGCCTGAATCTGACTCCCAAACTCCAACTGCCTTGTCTTCTCCTCCATCAGGATCTCAAAAACATCTCACACTTCATTTGTTTGAGAACCACTCATCTTTGCTCTCCCATCTCAAACCTGCTCTGTCCATACTTCTCTCCAGCTTGGTTGAAAAAACAAAACAAAACAACACAAACTTCTAAGTAACTCTTGATGAATCAGCATTGCGCTTTCTCAATCCACATCCATTGCATCAGGAAATCATTTTAGATCTATCTTGAAAATAGATCCAGAATCTGACCACTTCTTACCACATCAACAGCTGCCACCCTGGTCTGGGGAGTCATCTTCTCACCTGGGGCTTCAAACACCCAGCCTTACTCTCTTTCTACTACATCCCATGAGATGGTGAGGCATTACATTCCTTCACAGCCTACCAGAGGTCATCAGGGTAGAGTGAACCAAGTGACAGAAAGAGATACTAGTTTGGAGGGGAAGGGAAAGCTGTTTAAAACAGTGAGATGGGCTGGGGTTTGAGAGAACTCACATCTGCTCTTGTTTTAGTCAAGAAAGGACATTGCCCACTCTTCCCTTTCAAGAACCGTATGGAATGTTCATCTCTGTGTAAGAGTGACATCGATTGCCCCCAAAGGGACAAATGTTGTGAATCCATGTGTGGCTTTGTTTGTGCCATGGCCTGGACAGGTGAGGACTGGGGGTATACCTCCCAAAGTCTCCGGGGCATATGCTAAGGATGTCATGTTGTCCCATGGAATAGGAGATACCCCTTCAGTTGACCTTAGGCGTCTCTTGGGAACTTTTCCTTTTTTAATGCCCAATCACTGCTCTTGTGTTGTCGTGCTGATCTCAGGAAAATTATTTGCTAGGCTTCAAAGACAATCATGCATAGTATCACTTCCTATTTTTCCCCATGAGAACTTATTTATTCTAAGTCTCATCTTCAATGGCTGACAGGTGACAATACCCACTTATTTGTACAGAAAAAAATGATAACCATTAGGTACATTCCTAATAAGCCCTTATGTCTGCACAGAACTTCAGAGCATGTAGAGCATATCCACATCCTGTAGGTGTGCTGGAGTAATGATTGGCAGCAAAATGTTGTTGGGGCAGAAGTGAACTCTGTAGTTTCTGAGGTTAGGTCTCACTCCTTCATGTAGTGCTGAGTTAGTATAGTCTTGTCCCAGAGATTGTTAGTGTTTTGAGGTACAGCACAGTATGGTGGAAGAAATCCAAGTCCTTTCAACTGACTTCAACTCTTCTACTCATTTTCATTATGGCCGTAGACAACTCATTTTCCCTACATGATCCTCAATTTGTACAGTTTATATTTAAAAAGGAAGTTCTGGGTGCTCTCCCATATTCCTTTTATCTCTGGTAATCTGGGATCAGATAACCCAAATAAATCCATTAGCTCTTTGAGGGCCAGCAGGAATCCTATCAGATTTTGTAACTCAGAGATGTCAAGCCTTTTTGATACTCCTCAAATTATTAGCCATAGAAAGTTGATACTCTGCCTTGTACAATCTATTGTTACTCTAGGGGGAAGGGTAAGAGACTTCATCAGAAGAAAGCCCTGTTTAGGGTTCCCCAAATCTCCCAACTTTGTCTGAAACTATAATCAAGTATTTCAAGATCAAGTGTCTTATTTTATCCCATAAAGCCAAATCAGGTTTCTGCCCACACAAGCCTGTGGTGTGTTCCACATTTGATAGACCCAAGTGCCTTCAGGATAATGATTGCCCAGTGTCACAGAAGTGCTGTTCACATTGTGGACTGAAGTGCCTGGAACCTCAAAAATGAATAGTAAGTGGAAACCTTGCCAAGCTGTCTTAAGAAGTATAACAATATTTTATTCCATTGATCTATGTGTCTGTTTTTGTGCCAGTACCATACTGTCTTGATGATTACAGCTTTGTAATACAGCTTGAAGTCTGGAACTGCGATGCCTCCAGCTTTGGTTTTCTTCAATAATACTTTGGATATTTGGGGTCTTTTCTTGTTCCATACAAATTTTAGAATTGTTTGTTCTACCTCTGTGAAGAATGCTGATGTTATTTTGATAGATATTGCATTGAATATGTTGATTGCTTTGGGTAGTATTGACAATTTAATAATATCTGTTCTTCCAACTCAAGAGCATGGAATGTTTTCCTATTTATTTTGCATCTTCAATTTCTTTCATAAGCTTTCTAGTTTTTCATGTATAGATCTTTTACCTCTTAGGTTTATTCCTAGGTATTTTATGGGTTTTGGTGCAACTGTAAATGGGATTGATTCCTAGATTTCTCTTTCTGCTGCTTCATTATTGGTGTATATAAATGCAACTGATTTTTGTGTGTTGATTTTATATCCTACAACTTTGCTGAATTCATGTAATCAGTTCTACCAGTTTTTTGGTGGAGTCTTTTGGGTTTTCCATGTTAGAGTATCATGTTGTCTGTGAAAAATGAAGGTTTGACTTCCTCCTTGCTAATTTGGATGCCTTTTGTTTCTTTTTGTTGTTTGATTGCTGAGGCTAGGACTTCCAACACTATGTTGAATAACAGTGGTGGGAATGGACATCCTCGTCATGTTCCTGATCTTAGGGGAAAGCTCTCCCTTTCCCCCCATTGAGGGTGATATTAGCTGTGGGTCTTTCATTTATGGCCTTTATGATCTTGATGTATGTTCCTTCTATCCCTACTTTCTTGAGGGTTTTTATCAAGAAAGGATGCTCTATCTTGTCAAATGCTTTTTCTGTATCTATTGAGAGGATCATGTAGTCCTTATCCTTTCTTTTATTAATGTGATGTATCACATTGATTGATTTGTGGATACTGCACCAGCCCTGAATCCCAGGAATAAATCCCACTTTATTGTGGTGAATAATTCTTTTAATGTATTATTGGACATGGTTTGGTAATATCTTGTTGGGAATTTTTGCATCCAGAAATGGACCCACAAATATCTGGCCAACTAATCTTTGACAAAACAGGAAAGAATATCCAATGGAAAAAAGTCTCTTCAGCAAATGGTGTTGGGACAACTGGACAGACATGCAGAAGAATGAACCTGGACCACTTTCTTATACCATACACAAAAATAAACTCAAATGGATGAAAGACCTAAATTTAAGACAGGAAACCATCAAAATCCTAGAGGAGAACACAGGCAGCAAATTCTTTGACCTCAGCCACAGCAACTTCTTACTTGAAATGTCTTCAGAGGCAAGGGAAACAAAAGCAAAAATGAACTATTGGTGCCTCATCAGATAAAAAGCTTCTGCACAGTGAAGGAAACAATCAGCAAAACTATAAGGCAACTGACAGAATGGGAGAAGCTATTTGCAAAAGACATATCAGGTAAAGGGTTAGTATCCAAAATCTATAAAGAAATTACCAAACTCAACACCCCTCCCCCCAAAAAAACAAATAATCCAGTTAAGACATGGGCAGAAGACATGAGTAGACACTTTTCCAAACAAGACATTCAGGGGCGCTTGGGTGGCTTGGTCAGTCGAGTGTCCGACTTTGGCTCAGGTTATGATCTCACAGCTCTTGAGTTCGAGTCCCGTGTCAGGCTCTGTGCTGACAGCTCAGAGCCTGGAGCCTGCTTCTGCTTCTGTGTCTCCCTCTCTCTCTGCCCCTAACCCACTCGCATTCTGTCTCTGTCTCTCTCAAAAATAAATCAACGTTAAAAAATGTTTTAAGAAGACATTCAAATGGCTAACAGACACATGAAAAGATGCTCAACATCACTCATCACCAGAGAAATACAAATCAAAACCACAATGAGATGCCACCTCACACCAGTCAGAATGGCTAACATTAACAACTCAGAAAACAACCAATGTTGGTGAGAATGTTAAGAAAGGGGAACTCTTTTGCACTGCTGATGGGAATGCAAACTGGTGCAGCCACTCTGGAAAATAATATGGGGGTTCCTCAAAAAGTTGAAAATAGAACTACCCTACAGCCTAACAATTGCACTGCTAGGTATTTATCCAAAGGATACAAAAGTGCTGATTCTAAGGAGCACATGCACCCGAATGTTTATAGCAGCACTATCAACAATAGCCAAATTATGAAAAGAGCCCAAATGTCCACCAACTGATGAATGGATAAAGAAGATGTGGTATACATAGATACACATACAAGTGGTGTGTGTATACACACACACACACTGTAATATTACTTGGTGATCAAAAAGAATGAAATCTTGCCATTTGCAACAATGTGATGGAACTAGAGTGCATTAAATCTAAGTGAAATAAGTCAGAAAAAGATATCATATGATTTCACTCATATGTGGAATTTAAGAAACAAAAGGGATGAACATAGAGGAAGGGAAGCAAAAATAAAATTAAAAAAAAGAGAGGGGAAACAAACCATAAGAGACTCTTAAATACAGAAAACAAACTGAGGGTTGCTGGAGGGATGTTGGGTAGGTGGATGGGCTAAATGGGTGATGGACTCTAAGGAGAGCACTTGCTGGGATGAGCTCTGGGTGTTACATGTAAGTGATGAATCACTAAATTCTATTCATGAAATCATTATTAGACTACATGTTAACTAACTTGGACTTAAATAAAAAATAAAAACAAATAAATAAATGAGGTTGGATTAAAATATGAAGAATGGATTCAGAAATATCATTTGTGAAGCAAAAACAATAGTATATTTAGAAGCAATGAAATGGAAAAAAACACGACAGGTTCTAAGAAGATATTCTTGATTAAAACAAAGCATTTGAGATAATTTTAAAAATTGTTGTTGGGAAAAAAAAAGAAGTATAACAATATTTAATGAGTTTACTTATATTTTATATATAATCATATCTGAAAATGATGAGTAATTTGACTCTCTTGTTTCCCAATGTCATGACTTTGTTTTCTTGCCTTTTTGTATCATGTAGAGCCTCTGAAATAATGTTGAAAATAAAGGTAATGACATCTATCCCTGTCTGGTTCTTTATCTTAAAATCAGTGTCTCCTGCAGTATGAAATGTCATTTGTTGTGGGCTTTGGGATAAATAGATTTTACTGCACTTGGATGGTTTTCTTTTTATACATTTACTATTGTTATTGGATATTACTGTGGAATTTTATCATACACTTTAAGCATCTAATCATGTAATAATTTTCTCTTCTAATTTGTTAGTATAAGAACTTATATTATTAAATTTCCATATGTTGAACCATCCTTGCATTCCAGGACTGACCTTAATCATATTGAGGGTATACTTCTATTAATACACCGAAGGTACTTTAAGCAAATAGTTTATTCAGAAATTTCACATCAACAATCAAGAGAAAAATAGGCCTATTACTTTTGTATGTTTTGCTATTGGAATCATATTACTTTCAACAAACTAGCATGGAAAACTAATTGGGAGGTTACTTATTTTTCCTATGATTTGTAATATTTTAATATCTCAATTTATTTTTATTTTCTTTTAAGTAATATATATGCCCAACATGTGGGGCATGAATTCATGACCCTGAAATCAAGAGTTGCACACTCTACCTACTGAGCAGCCAGGCACCACCTATGGTCTGTAAGATTTTAAATAAAAATTTCCATAATAATATTTTAATAATATTCTCTATTTTTTAGGGCTACACAAAATTGAGCTCCAAAAGCAACTAGGTAAGGTTTCTTCTATAGTGGTATATTTGAAATAATTTTTTATAAATTTTTAATGTTCATTTCTTTATTTTGAGAGAGAGAGCGAGCACGAGCAGGGGAAAGTCAGAGAGAGAGAGAGGAAGAGAGAGAGAGGGAGAATCCCTAGCAGGCTCCACACTCAGCCTGGAGCCCAACACAGGGCTTGATCCCACAAACTGTGAGATCATGACCTGAACCAAAATCAAGAGTCAGGTGTTGAACCAACTGAGCCACCTGGGCAACCCTATTTTTACTAATTTTTTTCTTGTACTTTACCTTACAGTGTACATAGGCTCTCTACCTCCTCCTCTGTAAATTTTGGCCTTTTATACGTTGCTAAAATTGATCCATTTTCTCTCTATTTTCAAATGTATTACCTTAAAGTAGTATAACTGATTTTGTACATAATTCTTTGTCTTTAACTTTGTATAATGTTTTCTTCAATATACTCATGTTTCCACCCCACCTACACTATCCACCAATCATTCAAAGCATTTACCACCTATCCATCCGCTCACCTAGCTTGCATTGAAATACCTTTAAACTTATTGATCTTTCCACCCATTCTCTCACTCATATATCCACCCACTTACCCTTCTCACCCACCTTCTTTCTACATATCCAGCTGCCTGTTTTATATCTAGCCTTTACTCATCTTTCATACAAACACATTCTCTCATACCTGTCAACATAGGTCTCCATCATTTCTACACCCATCTCCCCTCCATCCACCTAACAATTCACTCATTTACCTGCCATTCAGAGTTTCCATCAATTACCCGTTTGTCCCATTACTAACCTATCCATCCTTATGTTCAATCCAATCCATTTATTCACCCAGCCATTCATCCCCCCAGCCATGTTCAGGCATTCATGCACCCAAATATCCATGATACCCTCACCCATCCTTTGTATTCTTCCAACTATATTCCCATTCATCATACTATGAGCCATCCATCTATCCACATAGCTACCTTGCTCATCCAGTAGTTTGCACCGAGTGTTTATTCTGGCCCTATTAATGTTCTAAACACTAGGTCTTAGACACAGACCTGTTCAATGGAGCTCAGGGTTTATCTGAGGAAACAAACACGAAACTCAGTAACACACTTAGAGGCACAGAAAACAACACAGAAAGCCAAGCACAGGAAGCTTGATCAACGTCTTGGCCTAATTAACAAGCAGAAATCTCCAGGTAGAGGCCATCTACCTTGGTACCCCTTGGAGTCCCTCATTCTGACCAGCAGATTGGTGCTAGAATAGAAGTGTGGCTGAGGTAGAGGGAGGGCACCATGACTGACCATCGGTGAGAGGAGATAAGGGAAGGAGGGCAAAGATCCACATGGATCCTTACTCAGCCTTCTTCAAGAAATTGAGTAAGGGAAGGGGCAAAAGAGGTCACTCATCCTAGGCCCCCAAGACATAAATTTCATCTCATCTGCTTGAAAAGTGAGACCCTTGGGTGGGACTTGAAATTAGGCAAGGCAGAATTGATAGAACAACTAGAAATTCTGAGTTTTCATTTACTTTCAAGAAAATTTAGAGAAGAATTCAGCCTTCCCTGGGGCACTGGGAACCATTTGGACATTTACAGTCTCTGTGGGTCCCTAGCTTCTGTCCCCACTATGGACATCACCTTCATCCCCTTTGTGTGCACTATTCCTCCCTACCTGCAACTCCATAGTAAGATATTATATTCACACCAATATCAGAAGGTTCCACAGTGACCTCTGACAAGAACTCAGATACTCCTTTCCCTTTTACCCTTATCTCAGACACTCACTCGGTGACATGGAGTCATAATCTGCACTCCTCTGGGCCTTATGACCCCTCTAAGATGAAGAAATGGACGTGTGCCCTCAGAGTCCTTGCACCAGGTGGTTCAGCTTTGTATTCTCTCCTGGCCTGAGTATGGGAGGGACATAGAATAAGAGGGGAGGGACAGCACTGCTCAAGACATCTTGGTGGTTCGTTAGAAATTCTATTCCCTGCTCCCTTTGTGGGGTTCAGTGGGATCCAGAAACTGATGGGATTGGACTGTGTGGTATAAGTGCCTGATATGCAGCTTTTTTATTTTAATGTAAGTGCCTGACACTAAGCTTTTGAGTGCTGAGGCATCCATTTCGAAGACATCCATATCGAATAAATGCAGCACCAGCTGTATAACACAGATATTAACAACACAGCTAGATAAGGAACCAGGCTGTCCTCACCCATGAAGTTCCCCCTTTGGAAAGGCCTCGAGGATCCCAGATAACAGACCACCCGAGTGACCCTGCTTCTCCCTCCCCACACCCTGATTCCCACTTTTATATGCTTTAAATTCGCCAATAAAAAGTGAATCCATGAAACCCTAGACATTCCACCCTTGGACCCTAATAAAGGCAGAGAGTCCCAGGTCCACACTTCCTACCCTTCTCTTTGTCCACAACCTTCTGTGTGGCCTTCTGGCATGCCATATACCCTCCAGGGCTTGTGAGTAATAATAAATTGTGTGCTCTGAAGTTCCCTGATGGTGTGGCAGAGGTAAGTCCTGTGATAACAATAAGAACCACAAAGGCTGGTCCAACCACAATGCTTCCCCGTGGTGGTGGAGGCATGTCTGTCAAGGGAATGTCTGTGGGCCTCACTTTGAGTAAATATGCCCCCAAGAGTGTCTCGGGCCTTCCTAGCTGAGAATATCACTGTCAATAGGCTGAGACACACACCACAGATTCCCACAGGGGGCTCTGTCTGTGATCCTAAATTCTGTGACCATATAGTCACTCACTGATGATACAGCTGGCTTTGTCTGGCTTCTGCCCATCATGTAGGACAAATGGAGAACAACTTGACCCAAAGTGCAACAGCTAGTTGAAGAAAGAAACAGGGACCCTACAGACAACATTTACTCTCTAAGGAGAGTCTCTCCCTCTACCGGGACTGACTGGCTGGCTGGCAGGCATCGTGGAGTCCATGTAGGAATGCTGCCAAATTCTCCAGCACTCTCTCCAGGGCCCTTTCACCAGTCCAGTCAGAAGCCAGCAACTCTACTGTCTATGCACTTCAACTGGGGTGTGGTCTCTCAGGCAGGCCTCCCCATTTTACAGTTCCTCCTCAGACAACAAGATGGATGGAGGACACTCACTAGAAGCCCTGCTGACATTCTCCACTGCTCTCAAAGCAATATGACCTTGACAAACAGTATCTGAAAACTCTGCTGACAGGCTCCTCCTCCCTCACACTCCACTCTGTGGTAACATATTTACTCTTTGGCCTTTGTCAAAGAATATGAACTACCCAAAGAGAAAAGGGAGAAGTTTGGGTGAAATGGTGGGAGAGGGAGAAAGAGACACAGAGACCATGAGAAGCCCACAGAAAAAGAGAATAAGGCAGACACCAACACGGAGAAGCGCATCTAAACAAAGAGATACCAAGACATCCATAGAGATACATTGTCAGAGATAAACAAAAGGGGCATAGCAGTTAGTGTGCAGATAAAGTGGAAAATGAATGGAGAATGAGGACATTCCGTAACTCTCAAAGTTATCAAGACCCCTGATGGTGGCATGTACTTCTAAGTTCACATGGAAAGTGAGATAAGCTTTGCCCACACCCCACGGTGGACCAGAGGGCCTAGCCTAGCCCAGGCTGTTGAGCATCATGAACCATCCAAGAAAAGACTCTTCCCCAGAGCTGTGGGCTGTAGATACCAGCTGGCCACATTGACGATCTCAGGAACTTGGCGTTCCCAGCAGGATAAGAGGTGTCTGGCTTGACTCCAGTTCTCACATCCAAGATACTGACTACTGAAGAAATAGGCTGGCCAGACATTTTCATATTCTGGAACCACTGAACAGGCCAGCTCTTCTTCAGAATGGCGTCTTCTAGACTTTTGAGCATCCTGGTCTTATCCGCCTTTCTAGTGAATGTCCAGGGTTTCGGTGACTGGATCTTTCCCAGTAAGTAGTGGGGCCTCAGCCTTCGTGCTGAAGAGAGGGAGGGTGCTGGGAGAATGAAACAAGGAATAGGTGCTAAGACTTGAGTTGCTTCCCACCATGTTAGCCCTGGTCCAAGGTTGGGAGGTATTTGGAATATTTCTTCCAATTTCCCCCTTTATGGAAATGCCCTCTCTGAATGCAAGAATCTGGACCTGAGGCAACGCCCAATTTCAGCCCCTTTGAAGTGGAGGGTCGATTGGGGGTGGAAGGAAGAGTCACAGGATCTTGCATTTATGGGAGGGGCTTTAAGAATCTGGGAAGTCTAGGGGATCTTCCCCTTACCCCACAAAAAATAGCCCCCTTTCTCAGGATATTATCTCTATCAACTCCTGATTCTTTCAAATGTAGTCTTATGAAGTATTCCTGCATCCCTAGGGGTTCCGTACCTTTGGGATAAAACACAGTATCCAGAAGTTTCTTTGAACTGAAGACAGTAATCTTCCATGACTATAGAGTAATAATGACAATTGGTTACCATTCAGTCAACAGTCAGAAAGTAGGGAGTTAGAGAGATCTGGAGTCAGACATGGTAGGTCCAAACTCTGGTTTCACTGTTCAGTAGCCATAAACTAGGGCAAGTTAGTTAGATTCCATGTGCTTCAGTCTCCTCCTGCACAAAATGTGGATGTCAGTAGAACTGACCTCTTAGAGGTATTAGGAGGATTGTGGGAGATAGCATTTAAATTTTTTTTTAAGTTTATTTTTGAGAGAGAAAGTGTGAACAGGAGTAGGGGAGGGACAGAGAGAGAGAGGGAAAGACAGAATCCCAAGCAGACTCTGCACTGTCAGAACAGAGCCCGATGCAGGGCTCGAACTCACCAACTGTGAGATCATGACCTAAGCTGAAATCAAAAGTTGGACACTTAACACCCAAGCACCCTGAGATAGCATTTAAAATGCACAGAAAAGTCCTTGGCGTATGGTAAACAGTGGATAAACGTTAGTTAACATTGCTATGCATCAGTTCCTATGATTGTAACTTTACGCACTTTGTCTCATTTCCTCCTCAACAACTTTGTAAGGCTAAAACAAGTTTACAAGTGAAGAAACCAAGGTTCAGAGAGGTGAGTGGTAAACCAAGATGTAGAATTTAAAAACCCAACTCTCTGACGCCAGGGTGAGTGTTATTAATCATTGTGCAATAGTGCCCCTGGGAGGAACTCCAAAACACTGACTCCTCAACCAGGCCAAAATGACCAGATTAACTTAGACCAGTGGATTTCAATGGGCGATTTTGCCTTCCAGGGGACATTTGCAATATCTGCAGATATTTTTGATTGTTAAACTGGAGAGTGCTATTGGCTTCTGGTGGATAGGGGCCCGAGACGCTGAACACCCTACCGTGCACAGGACAGCCCTCCTCCTCCCATAAATAATGATCATAAAGAGTGGCAAGTTTGAGAAATCCTGCATTAGAGGGGATGGGGCTAAGGGGTAGAACTAGGGATGGGGTAAGAAGGTAGAGAGCGGTCAGAAGGGAAGTCAGTGTAGGCAGTGCTTGGAAATACATGAGAGCACCCTAAGGAAAAGGACTCCTGTGGATGAGCAAAGAGAAAGCAAACATCCCTGACTTTACAGAGTTGCCTTGGGTTGGGAGAAGAGTGGACACTGTGCCCTCTAAGATTCATGGTTGTAAAACTGTCCTTTCCTTTAGGGAGATGCCCCAGAATCCAAGAGAAATGTGAATTCAAAGAAAGGGATGAATGTACGAAGGACAGACAATGTCTGGACAACAAGAAGTGTTGCATCTTCAGCTGTGGAAAAAAGTGTTTAGACCTCAACCAAGGTAATACTAGGAGCCTCAGAATAACCAGCCCCTCTGCCCACACCCTCACCTTCTGTCCACCTGTGTAGCATCATCCCTGCTTTACTAAGGGCTGGTCTTTCAGCAAGATTGCTGGACGGGGAGACCTGTAATTTACATCCATCACTGCCCCTAATATTATGTGTGACATTAGGTAGTATCTTCATCCAATCTGGTCTTTGATTTCCCCAAACAGAATGTGAGTGTAGGATTGAAGCAGATAGTCTCTTGGCTGCTTTCACTCTTATGGTTTTCTTTTTTTGTCTATTTCTAACTCATGATTTTCTTAGTCTCCATGTGGCTATTGTTGGCACATTGTTGCTGCAAGTGATAAGTAAGCTATTGGTATTTACCAGCTTTTTGTTGCTGAGGGGCTGTCTGTCTGCTTCTCTAAGTTCAATTTAGCACCAGGAAACATCCCTTGACTACTGCAGACCAGAGGGTTTTTCCTTTGTTCCTGCAATCTTAACTCCATGCCCATCTTCTTGGGCTCCAAAAAGACTATCAAAGATTCTTTACTCATTTATTTAACAAATATGTATTGAGTGTCTCTGAGAGTCATAATGGGATTTGACTCATGTGGTCAGGGAGGTAAGGAAGCCTTCCCTGAGAAAGCAAACCTGAAGTTGAGTTCAGAAGGATGGGTAGGAAATTTAGGCAAAGAGTGGATGGGAGGGATTTCAAGGCACAGGGAATAACATGCACAAAGGCTCAATGGTGGGGCTTAGAGAGGCCAGACAGCAAGAGTGTGTATGAGCACAGCATGAGGGAAAGGATCTGGTGAGATAGGGTCTGGTGGGCTAGCATCTCACTTTGATCCCAAGAGCAATGAAAATCCACTGAGGTGGACAGTGATGCGATCAGGGTTTTATCACTAACAGAGGAGAAACAGAAGGATTTCAGGAAAAGAGGATATGGTAGCTTGGACCAGAGAGGTAGCTGAGGGGATGGAGAAGAGTGGGCTGTGTTTGAAAGATGTCTAGGCAGTAAAGTAAGCAGGACTTGACAATGGACAATGGGGCAGAGTGGGCAAGAGGATGGTGAGTTGTTCCTTTGCCTAAAGGTGAGTGTTTTCAACTGATGAATGGATAAAGAAATTGTGGTTTATATACACAATGGAGTACTACATGGCAATGAGAAAGAACGAAATATGGCCCTTTGTAGCAACGTGGATGGAACTGGAGAGTGTGATGCTAAGTGAAATAAGCCATACAGAGAAAGATACCATATGTTTTCACTCTTATGTGGATCCTGAGAAACTTAACAGAAACCCATGGGGGAGGGGAAGGAAAAAAAAAAAAAAAGAGGTTAGAGTGGGAGAGAGCCAAAGCATAAGAGACTCTTAAAAACTGAGAAACGAGGGTTGATGGGGGGTGGGAGGGAGGGGAGGGTGGGTGATGGGTATTGAGGAGGGCACCTTTTGGGATGAGCACTGGGTGTTGTATGGAAACAAATTTGACAATAAATTTCATATATTGAAAATAAATAAATAAATAAAAGCATGCCATTAAAAAATAAAATAAAATAAAATAAAATAAAATAAAATAAAATAAAATAAAATAAAATAAAATAAAGGTGAGTGTTTTTGAATCTAGGTTTTCTGAGTTCAAGTCTTAGTCTGTCACCAGCCTGGGCAAATTAACAACTTTCCCCTGTTGTTCCTCACTTTCCCCAGATAAGAAAAGAACCAATGTTAAAGGCTATTTGGAGGACCAAACAAGATGATGCACAGGAAGTGCTTAGAGCAATTCCTGGACGCAATTTAGCCAAGTGACACATATTAGCTTAAGTTATTTGTTTAGGGAGTTCCTAAAAAGCAGAGGCCATGCCTTTTGTCTCTTAAAGCATCTTGATGGGCACATGAGTGGCTCAGTGAGTTGAGTGTCACACTCTTGGTTTCAGCTCAGGTCATGATCTCGAGGTTTGTGAGTTCGAGCCCCACATGGGGTTCTGTGCTGATGGTGTGGAGCCTGCTTAGGATTCTCTGTCTCCTTCTTTCTCTGCCCTTCCCCTGCTCATGTTGGCACTTTCTGTCTGTCTCTCTCTCTCTCAAAAATAAATATTTATTTTAAAAAGCATCTTGCACATAGTAGGTGCTCAATGAATGGCTTATTCGGTTCAGGTCAGGGTGCATTTTGTTTTACCCTCAACGTTCTGCAAGATCCTATTCTATGCCAGACCACCTGCTAGGAATGGGGCTCCAAGATGAAATCAGACACAATCTCTGCTCCCTTGGAAGCTCATGACCTCATGGAGAAGACTGAGGAGGGAATCCATTGACAACCATGCACAAGAGATTCAGAAGCATGGTGGAACAATGAAGGATCGGTCCAGGAAGCTATGGGGGTGTGGGGTTTAGACTGGAGTCAGTGACATCACAGAGGAGCTGATGTCTGAGGAAGGTTTTGAAGGGAGAGTGGGACTGTCGCTAATGAACAACAGCAGGGTGGACAGAGGAAATGAAAGCGAAAGGTGTGGAGGTGTGGGATAGCATGGGGTGTTGAAGGCTGCAGGAGCATGTACCTCAAATGGTACTGTGGTGTCAGGTGGTGGTGCAGACCCACAAGCGGGATCCAGACTACAAAAGGCTTGTGGGTCAGTGGAAGACTTTGCCATGAAGTAAAGGTCCTAGCTGTGGAATGACATGGTCAGCTTTGTTTCAGGTCCAGTAGGTGCTTCCCTCTGGCAGGCAGAATGAAGGACTGATTAGAAGGGCCAGAGACAGGGCCAGGAAGATCAGTTCCAGGCTATCCCAACAGCCCAGGCATGAGACACCAAGATTTAAAGAGAGTGTCAGAGAGGTGAGCTAAGAGGAGGATAAGAATCAGCAGGACTTGCCTGTTCAGCTATGGGAAGTTTTCCCTCATGGAACTCAGAGTTGAGTTCAGATCTACATTCATTTGCTAGGGCTGCAGCAACAAAGGACCACAAACTGGGTGGCTTAAACAACAATATATTGTCTCACAGTTCTACAGGCTACAAGTCCAAGGTCAAGTGTTGGCAAAGCAGGTTCTTTCTCAGGTTGTGAGGGGGAGAATCTGTTCCATGCTTTTCCTCTAATTCCTGATGGTTTGCTGGCAATATTTGGCAATCCTGGGCTTGTAGACTTCTGCCTTCAGCTTCACATCTCTCTCTCTCTCTCTCTCTCTCTCTCTCTCTCTCTCTCTCTCTCTGTGTGTGTGTGTGTGTGTGTGTGTGTGTGTGTGTCCAAATTTCCCCTTTCTATAAAGAAACCAGCCCTGTTGGATTAGGGATGCATCCTACTCCAGTATAACTCATCTGAACTAATTACATTTGCCACAACTCTATTTCCAAATAGGGTCACATTCTGAAATCCTGAGGATTAAGATTCAACATACAAATGGGGGCGGGGTGAGTAGGGAGAGACACAATCCAACCCATAACAGGACTGAAGCTAACTGAGGGAAGAAAGGTGCTGGACCATCTAAAATACTAGTCCCTGGCTTCCCTGAGTGGACTTCCCCTTTACTCATGAATTCATATTCTCTCTTCCTGGCATGGTTTAGGGGGCAGAGTATGTGGTTTATAATTTGCCATTTCCAAGGCACTTCCATATCTTTAATCCATTCAGGATGTATTTACTGAGCAGCTACTCTATGCCAGGCACTGCTAGAAGCTGCACATTCAGATATAATCAAGGAGTTCACAACCTCGAGTGCCATGAAGGCAGTCTCACTTGTACCTCAGGATGGCTCTGTGCCACAAGCAGGGTGAGATTTTGCATTCCCATTGTACAGAAGAGGAAGTCAAGGACAAGACAGGTAATGTGGGAGGTCAATACACACACTGATTTGGGAGCAGAGCCTTCAAATTAGTCTCCTCACTCTCAGGAAGATAACAGGGACAGTGACCAGAAGGAATGGGAGAGACCGATGTTCTCCGGGGATGCAGACACCCAAACAGTTCCACTCTGGGGTCTCCCTACAATGTGCACAATATACCAATGGGTCTGGGCTCCTGAGGTGTGAAAAGGTGAAAGGAGCCTGCTCAGTTTCATCTCTGGTGGTGTCCAGGGGTAACAATAACAGCTCCTTTTTTGAGGGGTGGGCACTCTTATTTCTCAGCTCTGGGGTCTCCCTACAGACATATGTGATATGCCCAAAGAAACTGGCCCCTGCATGGCCTTTTTTCATCGTTGGTGGTATGACAAGGAAAAGGGTACCTGCTCCAGGTTCATCTATGGTGGCTGCAAAGGAAACAATAACAACTTCCAAACCAAAGACATGTGCCAGAACATGTGCTCCAAAAAACGTGAGTCCCTGGGGCTTCCCAACCTCATTAGGGCCACGCTGAAAGGTCTGGGTGTTGGTTGCTTTGTTCAGGGTTGGCTATGTCCTTGGCAGACCAGTGCTGGCAGAGCCAGCTCCACTTGGGGGGTAAGTATGCACCTGGCAGAGGGTTGGATAACAGCTTTCTGGGAATTGAGTTTGGGAAGGGACATGGTCATGAATCAAAGCTGGCAAGTATGAGGGATGGAAGGAGGATGCAGACATGATGAAATCCCAGAGACCAACTTCAGAGAGGTCACAAGACATCCAGATTAGTGCTGGATTGCCAGCAATCTGCTCCCAACCACATCCAATTCCGCTTTTAAGGAGGAAGCCATAGCTCCCCAAAGCAAACCCACTTTGTTTTAATCTGCTGTGCAAAGATATACGAGCATAACTTCAAGACTTGTTCTGAAGATAAGCTGAGTCCAAGTGCTTAACTGATCCTGTCCTACATTCTCTCCAGGCTTATAATCCTCATTGCATTAAGGATGTACCTGAACAACCACCAGGATTTGGCTCATGATCCAAGGCTCTGTCTGTGTGCCTGACCAATGGTCCATGCTGGTTTCCACTGTTCTACTCTCACATTCCAAGACCTCAGCTCTTCCCCTTACGGAGCCCCAGGATCTGCATTCGCCTTCCTCTATCTCAGACTCTTAAACATGGTATCATTCTGTTTTGACCCATCTCTGTGCTTCTTTTCTTTATGTCCAATGTCTAGAGCCCCCTGCATAGCTCCCAATTTACCCCAATAAAGTACTTTGTGTAGTCTTGTGCCTCTGAAGCTGAATAATTCACATCTGTTGGTACATTACACTTTGCAGAGAATAAAGGGTCACTGAGGCCTCTTGTGACACAATGAAAGGGAGGGGAAACAGTCAGCTCTCGAGAGCTGAGAGCTGCAGGGACATTGTCCTCCTCTGTTTCTTCAAAAAATTGTAAGACCCTTTTAAGACAAAGGTCTTTGGGCATTGCCTTAGTTTGGATCCCCCAGAAACTAATCCTGGGACAAGGACATGCGTGAAAGCAGTTTACTTGGGAGATCTCTCAAGACACACAAGGTGGGGATCGGGTAAGTGATACAGGCAAGAGAGGAGTCGACTATAAGCTGGTTACCGTGGGGGGAAACTGCAGCTTATTCTCCCAGGGGCCTTCTAAGGAATGCTGTAAAACATGTGTCCAAATGTCTGCATTCATCTCCAGTGACGGGGCAGCTGAGTCATTTAGTCATTGATTCCCATTCCTTCCTGGATGCCTGGGGGTATTAAAGCCCTTGCTCTTCCAGACTTTTCCACATGCAAGCTTAGCAAGATGTCAGGGAGCCAGAGAAAACCCATAGCACAGAAGTAGAGACTCTGACACTTGAAGTTGGAAGCTGTCTCTAAGCACTGGGTGTCATTCGGCCACAAAAGGAGCAAAACACTAACATATGCCACAAAAACCGAAAACGTACTCTAAGCAAAAAAAAGTCATACACAAAAGGTCACCTACAGTATGAATCCATTTTTATGAAGTATCCAGAATAGGTAGATCCCTAGCAATAGAAAGTATGTTAGTGGTTGCCAGGGATGGGATTGGGCTGGGGGGAAATAGCAACTGCTAGTAGGTATAAGGTTTTCTTTTGTTTTTGCTTTCGTTTTTTAAGTTTTATTTATTTAAGTAATCTTTACACCTGACGTGGGGCTTGAACTCACAACCCCGAGATCAAGAGTCACATGCTCTTCCAATTGAGGCAGCAAGGTGGCTTCTTTTGGAGTGATAAAAATATTTTGGAACTAACAACGGTGGTGGTTACACAACATTGTGAAGGTACTAAAAAGCCACTGGTCTGTCCTCTTAAAAATGGTTAATCTTATCTGATGTGAATCCCACCTCAATTTTTCTAAAAGTGGGTTAGGAAAAACAAAAATGTGCACCAGGTCTGTCTCCTGTAGCTACAGGTGAAATCAGAGGCGAGCCAAGAACATGCCTTATTAAACCTTCAAACCTTAAGTTGGAGAACCCAATGGAAGAATCTTCATGCCCCATAGCTGCTGGTTCTGATGTCATAACTGATAGTTATTATTTCCCTCCTGCATCAACCATTCCAAACTGCACCCAATAATAGAGGCTTTCTGTTAGTGCTGGCAACCTCTCCTGCTCTCAAAGCAGCATGATCTTGACAAATACTTTCTGAAGATTTGGTCCAACCTGAGATAAACCTGTCTCCTTCCCCACATGCTACACATGGTAATACCTTTACTTTTTGACGATGGTTAAAGAAAAGGGATGGCCCAAAAAGAAGAAAAAGGAGAAGGACAGAAGGGAAATGAAGGGCAGGGAGAAAGAGACCCGGAAGAAGACTCACAGGAAAAGAGAAAAAGGCAGGCACACAGCAAAAGGAGGAAGCACAGAAAGAAGAAAAATAGGAGCGCCTGGCTCAGTTGGTTGAGTGTCCAGCTTCGGCTTGGGTCATGATCTCGTGGTTTGTGAGTTCGAGCCCTGCGTCGGGCTCTGTGCTGACAACCTGGAGCCTGCTTCAGATTCTGTGTCTCCTTCTCTTTCTGCCCATCCCCCGCTTGCGCTCTGTCTCTGTCTCTCAAAAATAAATAAATAAATGTAAGGAAAATTTAAAAAAAAAGAAAGAAGAAAAATAAAGTGTGAGAAAAATAAGGAGACAAATAGACATGTCAGGAGAAGGGTAAGACTGGAAAGAAAACTGGAATATTCTTGATCTCTAAACTCCACTGGAAAATGGAAGATGCTGGAATTGAACTTCCCTTTCTCCAAGGGAGTCTAGAAGTCCCAGACAGGCTTTGCCTCTCTCCCTGGTTGACCAGAGAGCCAGAGAGCCGCAGCGAACTGAGGAGTAGGAGCTGCTTTTCAAGAGCTCCTTCCCCCAGGGTTGGTGCTGTGGGTGCCAGCTACTCCCACCGGTGGCCTCGGGGACTTGGCGTTCCCCGGCACAGGAAGTGTGGCTCCTGTGCCAGGACAGCCAAAGATCAGAAGCAGGAGCTACTGCGGAGCAGTTCCTAATTTTCGTGCCAGCAGCCAGGCCAGTAGCTCTTAAAATGGGGCCCTTGGGACTTGTGCCAGTCCTGGCACTATTCATCCTCCTGGGGAGAGTTCAGGAGCCTGAGCTGGTTGAGGGGTTGCTTGGCAGTAAGTATCAGGGACTAGCCCTCCCGGTGGAAAAACAGAAGTTTCTGGGAGGGGGAAACAAAGAATTCTACAGAGGAGGAACACTTCCACCTTCAGCCTGGGACCCTGGGCAGGAGAAATGGGAGATATTCTCAGTCCTTTTCTCAGACCCCAAACTCCTGGTCAGATGCATTCCACGAGCACAGGGACCTGAGTCTGTAGCAACGGACTCCCCACTGTCATTATGAGAGGGATTCCTTCTAGACCAGGGGGCCATAAGATGGACTAAAACGGTGCTGGAACCTTATGGACCTTTCCTATAAGAAAGATCCCCCCCGCCCAGCACCACCCTTAGCACCTTTAAATCTCCCAGTTGCAGCCCCAAAAGTCTCCCCATACCCACACCCCCAGAAGGTCCTTGCTTTTGGAGTAAAGAATGGTCTCTGGAAGTCCCTTGAAATGCGGAAGTATGAAGATCCCTTAAGTAGCAGCTAAAATACACTGAGCACTCAGCAGTGAAGCCATACATTCATTGCAGGTTCAAATCCTGGTTCCTCTCCTCGGTAGCTGTGTGTGACCTTGGAAAGGTTCACATAACCTGCCTGTGCTGCAGATTCCTCTGTTTATAAAATGTGGATCTTGATAGGACTCACCCACAGAGGTGTCATGAGAATTAAGGAGAAAAGGACAAGGGCACAGTAAGCATCTCGTTAATATTAGTTATCATTATTACGCCCCAGGCAGCTTGACGATGGCTTACAAGATTTGTCGCCTAATCCTCAAACCAACTCTATAGGCAGATGAAAGAGGCAAGGTCCAGAGATGATGCCTGTCATACTAAGGGTTGCACAGAATTCAAAGTCCAGCCACTTGACTCCACAAATGGAGATCTCAGTCACCTGGAGGAGCTACAGCACTCTTGCCCCCACCCAGGGAACATCCAAATACAAGAAAGCCAAGTGACCAGAGCAGTCCTAGTGGAGAGCATCCTATGAGTGGTGGGGCTGGGGGTAGGGCTGGGTGTAGGTACTACATGGTGAGTCGTTATCGGGTTGGGAGTGGGGACAGTGGTGTGAAAATCCTGTGCCATCTAAAGGTCACTACCTTCTGGGGACGATGAAGTGAAAAAAGGCTTCTCTAACTCTGCAGTGGTGCTCTGGGCCTGGCATTGGAGGGTTCTGGCCTCCCTTCTTCCCTTGTTTTCTCCCTCAGAGAAGTGTCCCGAAAACAAACCACCATGCAGTTTCAAAGAAATCGACCACTGTGGGAGGAAAAAACGTTGTTCGGGGAAGATGAAGTGTTGCAAATTTAACTGTGCAAAGAAATGTGTAGACCCAGATGAAGGTAACACACAAACTCCCTGAACTATCCAGTGCCCTCACTCCTGACCCGCACTCTCTGCCCATCAGCACTGGCATTGCTGGACCCCTCCCCTTGAATGATGGCTGGTCTCTGACCAAGAGTCTGGATGCATCTTCTGCCTGACGCAAATCCTAGCAGTGCTGGACTGGGATGGAGTTTATTTCTTTTCTCCCCTATTTAGGTATGTGGTGTGAGTAACAGAGATTTTCCTTTATGGGCCTTAGTCTCCCCATGTGTAAGAAAGATATAGGCATTAGACCACATGGTCTCTTGGCTATTCTTCCGCGATCCTCTGAGATGTCAAGGAACCACGGAGGTCCTATCAAATGCCAACATGGCATCAGGAGATATGATAGCTCTAAGAAACAAGTATCTTTCCAGGCCTCTTTGTCTGTATAAATCCAGGATGCCTTCCCTAACCATTTTTGACCTCCTACACTCTTTCTGCTGTGCCCATATGATTGAGCTCTAAAGAGGACCATCAAGGACTATTCATTCATTCATTCTTTCTTTCAACAAGTATTTGCTGGTGCCTCTTACACCCATGATGGTCTCTGCTTACTCAATATAATCCAGAGAAGCAAGAAGGTTTTCATGGGAAAAGATCCAAGATATAAGATCAGAAAGATGGGTTGTAAGTAGGCAAAAATTGGAGGGAACAGCTTTCAGGCACAGGTAATAGTATGTGCGAAGGTCCCGTGTGAGGAGATAGCCTGCTCAAGTCTAGAAAGTCTAGAGACCAGAGAGCAAGCGTGCCCATGATAAGAGAGAGAAATATGAGGATGGTAAAGCCAGGCTAGGTAGGCAAGACTCTGACAACGTTGGTTTTTGCCAGCCAGAGTAAGGGATCTTGTCTTGATCCCACAAGCAATAGAGTATTTATGTTCAAATCCCTATGTCATCTTCCTTAGGGAAGTTACTTAGCCTCTATGAGCCTCAGTTTCCTCATCTGCAAAATGAGGACCATAAGAGGACCTACCTCAAAAGGTCATAGGTTAATATGTGTCAAGTGCTAAGAACTTTAATAAATACTGTTGTTGTTATGCTTTAGACTATGAGGTTCTAAAGAACTCTATTTGTACTTTGTAGTATTGTGAACAAAATGGTTACTCGATAAGTATTTCTTGAAGTGCAAGATATATATTCCTAAAGCATCCTCTCAGTGCCAAATTATCTGCTAGGAACTGGTGTACCAAAATAACATAAGGTGCAAACCTCACATTCTGATGGAGGAGTCAGAAAATATGAACAAATAATTACACAGAAGTGATCAATATGTGTGCAAGATTGAAAACAAGAAGAGCAAAAATTTAAATTTAAAAAAAGCAATAAAGAAAAGCAAAGAGTGAGGAATAGGGCCAGGAAAGACATCAAAGAGTTTGATGTCTAGGGATGGTTTTGAGGACTGAATAAGATTGCACCTAGTAAGCAGAAGAGGGATGGACACTCCAGGCATGTGCAAAAGCATGGAGGAGTAGAGCAGCATAATATTTTTTAGCATGTTCACGTAGCTCTAAAAATATCATGCCTTACATTGTTCCAAGCCTATCCACAAGCCTGGAATATTCTCTAGCAAGGCAGAACCCAAAGAGTACTGCTCTGCAATCTCCCTGCAGACGTATGCAGTTTGCCCAAGGAAGTTGGCCTCTGCCTGGCCGTCATTCCACGCTGGTGGTACAACAAGGAAACCAAAAGTTGCTCCAAATTCACCTACGGTGGTTGTGCTGGAAACAACAACAACTTCCAGTCTGAAGCTGTCTGCAGGTCCTTCTGCCCAGATATGTGTGAGTCCCAGGGGTCCCATCTCCCAAGCTCACTTGCACCCGTGGGAGGTCTGGGTGTTAACTGGTCCATTCCAGGAAGTTGGCGGGCCTGGAGCTGACAGAATCAGTCCAATCATGAGATAAGAATGCACCTTGCAAAGGGTAAATAGAGGACGTTTTGGGAAAGAGAAGGTGGGAATAGAAGCAGTAGTCAAAGGGAAGTTGGCAAGTAGGAGATGGAAACGGGGTGCAGAAAGTGGCAGCACAAGTGGTGGAGTGCCCAAGACCATGTCAGAAGGAGGCCCAGTGAACCAGCCCAGAGCCCAGGGCTGGCCACCATGCACCATCACCCGTCCTCTTCATTTTCCTTTTTAAGGTGATTATAGCTAGGACAACCACATGCTTTATTGACCAAACAGAGAAATTTGACAGTGAAAGGGGATGCCATTCGTTACTACATTGGGATAACAGCCTTAAACTGGGTCTTGACAGGAAAAGACGGAGCACATGATCACCCTATGAGCCCCCAAAATCACTCCACTTCTGTTTTCTCTTCCTGTGCAAAGATATAAATATGACCCCATCTCCTTCTTTCCATTAACTCTAGGATTTGGTTCCTAAGGTGAGTATGGCCCAAGCATCTCATCCTTTTCTATTCTGTTATCTTGCAGAGTCACCAACTCCCTGGGCAGGATAAAGAGAAGTAGAACAACCTCCAGAACTTGGTTGTAATCCAGGGCTCTCTCCATGTGTGCCTGACTGATGCTTCTTATTGGCTTCCTCAGCTGCCAAGACATTGGCTGCTCCAAAACCGAACCCCCGCATTTGCTTACTCTCTTTCCTCCAGCTCAGCTTCTTTCCAAACATAATGCCCTTTACCCTTTGGCCCTTTCTCAGTGTGAGATCCTATCTCTTCAACTCTCGGGGCCCCCATGTATCCTTTGGAAGCCACCAGTTTCCCTAATAAAGTTTTCTGTGAGGTCTGGTATCTGTGAGAATGAATAATTCACATCTACTCCTGTGCAGTGTTCGGAGAACAAGAAGTCATTGGGTCCTCCAGGAACACCAAAAGAAAGAGAGAGGAGTATGGAAATCCTGCAAAATGGGAACTCTGGTGACCCTGTGGCCCTGGGAAAATTGTCATAAGATGCTTAGGAATGGAAGTAGGTTTGCTCAGATGAGGGATCATGAGCCTTGAGCTCCATCAACTTCATGGTAGATCCATCTCCAAAAAGGCTCATAGACTTGTTCCCTGAGCTTTCAATAAAGGATACACTTCCAGAGTCCAGCACAGTCACTACAAATAGAAGGTAACTGGGGAGAGGCACGAGAGGAAGACTTAGGGAAAGCAAAGAAAAGATGCAGAGGAAGGAGGAAGAGAGGAGGGGTGAAGGAGGGAAAGACACAGTTTGAAAGCAGGGACTCACAATTCTTTCACATACTTCAGTCTAGAGGTAGAGTCCACATCCTGTCCCTTTGAGTCCAGGCAAATGCTGGGACTGTTTTGACCAGGAGAGTAAAGCCAGATGATGCTGTGTGACTTCCAAGGATAGGCCAGGAAAAGTGCTCTCGATCCTCTCTGGATGTTTTTTGGGGGTGTGTGTGAAGCAGCTTCCATGTAAGAGGTTCAGCTACTCTGAGACAACCATGCTGGGGAGGCCCAATCATACACTCTGGCCGAAAGCCCCAGAAAAGCTCTACCTGAGAATCAGTGTCACGTCCCAGCCACATGAATGAGCTTCCACCAAGCAGAGCTTCAGGTGATTGTGGTCCCAGCAGATATCTGGCTGCAACCAGGTGAACATCCCAGGAGAGCACCACTGGGCTGATTCCCTCCCAAAGTACCCACCCACAAAATAGTGAGAAATAGAAAATGTTTTGGGAAATTTCGTTCGCTGCAATAGGTAGATAACAGGAACATATGGAAAGGAAGTAGAAGGAGGAGGAAGGATAAGGAGGGGAGGGATGGGAGAGGGAAAAGGCATGGGGAAGAATGACAGGGGTCCCCAAAGGACTGGGCAAGATAAGAAGGTGCCAGGCTTGAGGATTGAGCCCCACAGCAGGAGGTTTGGCCACCACCGCACACCAAAACCTGGATGTATCTTTTGAGTAAGTGCATTGTTTTGTACAACTTGAATCAAGAAGCTCTAATGAAAGTCTGGGGTCCACTTACTGTTCAGTAATTCCTTTCCTCTCCACTTCGCTCAGTTTCACCCTCTTTAAAAAGGGCTGGTTAAACTGTTGGGTATTTCTGAAAATGCTTTTGACAAACACTTACATTAGGTCATTTGGGGTGGGCAGGAGCTGTCTAAAATACATGTCCTTCAGGCCTTGCAGACACCATCCAGCCACAATTGACCCCACCGTGTTCTTCGATATCAAGGTGGGATGCAACCCTTTGGGCCACATCTCCTTCCAGCTGTTTGCAGACACAGTACCAAAGATAGCAGAGAACTTTTGTGCTCTGAACACTGGGGAGGAAAAAAATAGGTGATAAAGTTTTATTCTTTCACTGGATTATTTTGGGACTATTGGCCAGGGTGGAGACTTTACTTCACATGCCATAATGGCACTGGCAGCTAGTCTGTCTATAAGGGGAGAAATCTGATGGTTAGAATTTCATCCTGAAGCACACAGGTCCTGGCATCTCATCCGTGGCAAATGCTGGACCCAACACAAACAATACCCAGTTTTCCATCTGCACTGCCAAGACTGAGTGGTTAGATGGCAAGCATGTGATCTTTGGCAAGGTGAAAGAAGGCATGAATATTGTGAAAGCCATGGGGCGCTTTAGGCCCAGGAATGGCACAAACAGCAAGAAGGTCACTGTTGCTGACTGTGGACAAATCTAATAAATTTGACTTGTGTTTTATCTTAACTACCAGACCATTCCTTCTTTATATCAGGAGAGCATCCCCTCACCCCCATCTTCTTGAAATATCCTATAAGCTTTTTTTTCTTTTGTTGCAGTTCTATGGGTTTCGTATTTTCCTTACTCTCCTCCAAGTCTAGCTGGATTGCAGAGTTAACTTTATGATTATGAAATAAAAACTAAACAACAACAATAACAACAAAATAAAAATTGGGTCCTCAAGACACCATAAATATGCATTTTTAACAAGTAGTGCCAAGTGATTTTAAAGTTTCAGAATTTGTGGATTAGATGATAGTTAAGGGCCAATCCACTGATAGGGGGCGGGAAAAAGGCTTAAGAAGTATCTTGGTGCTTGCTCCTTTTACAGAAGGAGATCAGGAGAAAATATTAAAATCATTAGATGAATGTTAGAATCATTAAAAGTGGGAGCATTGGGGAAAGATTGTCTGGAAGACCCCCAAAGCCCTGCTAATCTGGCAGTTTTGCAGAGTGACCATCTAGCCAAATGGCTCCTGTGTGTGGCATCTCCCACATTTACGTGGCCCTTGCCTGCACACATCTGTGAGAGTTAGTCTCCTTTCCTGGGAAACCCGTCTTTGTACATCTTTATGATTCAGACCAAATTTTCAAGTCATCACTGGTCAACATCCTGTGGGAAGAACGCTTATCTTGGAATAAAAATCCAAATCCAAATCCAAATCCAAATCCAAATCCAAATCCAAATACAAATCCCAACTTTGCCCCTGGTTGAATGTATGACCTGGTTGAGACAGGGTAGGGTGGAGGGATGCTCCTCTCAGGACCTCAGTTTCCTGTCCATGAGTCGAGGGTGATGGATTAATAATGTCAAAGAGTACTTCTCAATTTGAAGAACTATGGCTGTTCAGGTACCCAGCCAAATCTGATAAGGACCTGAAGTTTGTCCATCCCATTAGTACCTCTCAGTTCTTGATTATGTTTACATACATGAATGACTGGAACAAAATAATTCTGCCCTAGAAGGTCCATGGACCAGAGCAGCCCTTGGAAATGGCCAGAGTGTGCTTTGCAGTTGACAGTGTCTTCTCACCTGCTGTCCTCAGGAATGAACTCAAAGCCCTCAGGGGCTGAGTGGAGGGAACACTCTACCTTACAAGGTCCTCAGTGGAAGATGCTGTGTTTTTTTTTGTTATCAACTATTTTCTCATTACTCTGCCCATTAGAACCCAGAGGACACCTCAAAATAGAATCTTCGAGTGTTTCTCATGGTGTCATGCAGACCCAGGACCCCTTATCTTCCCTCTCTTTATTCTCTCTTGGAAGCTGTCTCCAGAGCCAGAGATGCCCAGAGGAAGCTGGAGATGATTTGGAAACTCAGGAAATGTTGAGTTCCTCAGCCCCAATAACTTTCCTTTTTATTTTTACACGTGTACAAATGGAAGCTTCTAGTAGGAAATAGACTTGTCCAAGACCTCACAGCAAATCAATAGCAAAACTGAAGTTAAAATCCAGGTTTGAAGAGTGACAAGGTGTTGCCAGATTTTACGGCCTAGTTGGAAATCAGGATGTGTATAATGGCTCTTTGTCAGCCATTCCTACATCTTAATCCCATTCCTACAGTTGAAGAAGTCCCTACAGGGAGTCTTGATATGAGGTAAAGCCAGAATTCCACTATAAAAGTTGAAAGAGCTAGACTCCCTATCAGTCAAGGTTCAGTAAAGGTCACAGAAACTATACTCAGTATCTCAAACAGAGAGGATTTAATGCTGAGAATTGGTTATATGAGCACTGGCAGTGGTAGGGAGTGCGTCCATGACTCCAAGATTTGAGAGAATAAATTATTTGGGAATCTCAGACCTAGGCGCTCATAAAAGGGGCCCAGGCACAGCTGGAGCTCACGCCTCTGGCAGGACAGAGAGATGGGGGCTGTGTGGCTGGGACTCAGTCTTCTAAAAGACTTGTGACTGGCGTTCAGACCTCTGAGGGGAACCTGGCTCAGATAGTGCTGGGCCCACTGGGTTGGGAGGTGCATCCAGCTGGTGCTGGTGTGTCTGGGGAGGTGCAATACATGTGGCTTAAAAACTGCCAAAAGGATCCAGAAGCTGGAAGTGTAACTGTTTTTTGCTGTTGGAGACATGCTGACTGGAGCCAGAAACAGGAAGAAAAATCCCATTTCCCCTTATTTCTTTCTTTCTTTTTTTTAAACCAGGTAAAATTTATTTATTTGTTTGTTTGTTTGTTTAAAAAATTTATTTTCAAGTTAGCTAACATACAGTGTACTCGTGACTTCAGGAGTAGAACCCAGTGATTCATCTCCTACATATGACACCCAGTGCTCATCCCCAAAAGTGCCCTCTTTAATGCCCATCACCCATTTAATCCAGGCCCCCACCCCAGAAACCCTCACTTTATTCTCCGTATTTAAGAGTCTCTTATGGTTTGCCTTATCTCTATTTTTATCTTATTTTTCCTTCCCTTCCCCTATACTCATCTGCTGAGTTTCTCAAATTCCACATATGAGTGAAATCACATGATAACTGTTTCTCTGATTGGCTTATTTCATTTAGCATAATACACTCCAGTTCCATCCACGTCATTGCAAATGGCAAGATTTCATTATTTTTGATCGCTGAGTAGTATTCTATTGTGTGTATATATACCACTTCTTTTGTATCCATTCATCAGTCAATGGACATTTGGGTTCTTTCCATAATGTGGCTCTTGTGGATAGCGCTGCTATAAACATTGGAATGCATATGCCCCTTCAGGTCTGCATCTTTGCATCCTTTGGATAGATACCTAGTAGTACAATGGCTGGCTCTTAGGGTAGTTCTATTTTCAATTGTGATTGATTCTTTGATGTCTCTTTCTGTTGCCTCATCTCCCCTCATTTTACTTTTTCCCCTCAGTTTCTTCTATGTGTCTCCCACGCAGAGTCTAACTAGACGCAACTGGCAAAAGAATGAGGGAAAACTCAGTTTTCACAGTCCCACTGGCTGCATCACAGAGAAGAGTGTGAAAGAATGGGCTTACAGCTGAGAGACAGTAGGTAGTTACTAGCATAGACACTCTCCCTCGAAGCCTCTCTTGCAGCTACGAAGTAGGTACTTATCGTGGGCTCAGCCAATCAGACACTCCCACGTTGAGCAGACACTGAACTAGGAGCCAGTAGGCAAGGAAGCAAGGCCAATGGAGAATTCATTCTGATGGCAACAGTGACAACAGACAGCCTCATCCTTTTTCTGGGAACAGTACTGGCAGGGATGATGGTGATGGCATTGATGGGGCAAGACAGTACAAGTGCCCAGTGTTCTGTTCACTGTGGCTTCAACTTTGCAGCCTTCCTTGTTCCCAGCCATTCTCCTAGTCTTATTTTCCAGTCCTGATGGTGATCCTGTGAACTACCCAAATTTTTTAAAAATAAATTTCCTTCCTGCTCAAAATAACCAGAGTTGCATTTGCAATTAGAAATGCTGATGGATACGGTGGAAGATGGTACGTGGAGGGGACTTTGAGCCTAAAAGTCTGAATGAGCACAAGAGACTTTTTTTATTGCCAGAGAGTTTGTCACCCTTATGTGATGTGTCCAATGGAGTCCTTCCCCATTATTGGTTCCTGAAGCTTGTCATCATATGCTGTGGACCCCATATTCCTCTGAGTTACATTTTACCTTGGAAGAGGTGCCCTTTAGAACATGGATGTCCAGAAGTGTGCAACACCGAGGTCATTTACTATCTTACTTTCTCATTGGAAGGATCTAATTATCAGAAAGAATTGGAGCTTGAGTGAGAAACAGAGAGAACATTCTCTCCAAAATAACAGGGTAAAGCTAGACTAGTTCCATAAACAGTAGAAAAGTTTTGGGCTTGAGGAACTCTTCTTTAAAGCTGACCCCAGCCCTTATTTTCTGTGCAATAATGAGCCAATCAGTCTCTTCTCTGGGCCCCAGTTACCACACCTGAACCACTGGGAAAGACAAAGAAAGGATCTCCCCCGTAGACTCACCTGAGGATCTCATCCTTCCCACCTCCAGTGATGTTCAAAAACATATTAGTGGTGGTATTGATGGGAGAAGGGTGGATCTGTGCAGAGCCACAGAGGATTCAGTAAAACATACTGTAGACCACACACCTCCCAGGAAGACCTGAGGCTCCAAGCCCTTGTTCTACGTCTTCCTCTCACCAAATGAGTTGCACTCCGTGGGGATAACATATCGGGAAGGATCAACAGAGTCCATATAACTGTCATTGTCTCCTAAATCTTCCTCTTGGATTTCTTAAGACATAAATTGACTCTAAAAGTGATTAACCTTATTTTTGCCCTCTGGACATTTATTTGGGACATAAATAAGGTAAAAATAGAAATCAACTCATTTGGTATGTGCATGCTTATGATAAATGTATTCATTATATGTACAAGCATGTCTTCTCTCTAAGCCTTGGTTCCCCTGTTCTATAAAATGAGTATGGCAATAAAATCTATTCCAAGGACTTTTTATGAGAATGTGATAAGACAAGGTAGAAATCTCCCTGACATATAGTTAGTGCTCAAGTGTTGTTAGTCTCCTTTCCTTTCTAGATAAGAGAAAGGTTATATGGAGGTTAGAATATAAATGGGGAAACTTCATTCTTCTAAAATTCCATCCAGTTTACTTCCCCTATCCCCATACCACCCAAATCAAATGGGTCTCAGTCAAAAGCGATTTAATTAATTATTTACACACATACAGACATACATATACACACATGCATACATGCACATATCGTTGATGTGGGGTTAGTAAGAGTCCTTTGATAAGAGGTGGATAACCAGCAAGAACCTGCCAGCTTCTCTAATGTGCACTTAATAAATCTTAAACTTGCCCTCCATCTTCTGGAATCACAGTAACCCTGCACCCAATCACCTGAGAAAGGGCCAAGTTACTGAGTCATGGTCAAAGATCCCCCAGGACAAGCAGGTACAGTGTGCCTGGTTTTCAAAGTCCAGTGCCTCCCACACCCACCCACAAAGGCTGTACAGCAAAAAAAATTACAGGTACACTTTGTCAAGTACTGCCCTCACTGCATGCAATTCTTATCATGCTGCTAACGTTAGAAATGTTTTTTAATTTAAAAAGTACTTACGTCCATAATTCTTCTGCAAGTTTCCTAACCTTGGCAGTACTGATATTGGGGCACAGACAATTCTGTGTGGTAGGGCTGTTCTGTACATTGGATGATGTTTAGTAGCATGCCTGGCCTTTACCAGTAGGTCCCTTCCCACCCCGGAGTTGTGTCAATCAAAAGTCTCTAGACATTGCCAAGTGTCCCTGGAGGGAGCAGAATTGCCCCTCCCCAGATGAAAACTGCTCTTCTATATAGTATGTTAAAAGACCAATTCTTACTTCTAGGCCAGCTACTCTAGAAGCGGGAGCACCCTGGTAAGTTCTCACAAAGGAGCAATCCTGCCTTTCCTCTGCCTGAATGGTGAATGCCAGTCTGTGCACTCCCTGGGCGCCTCCTTCTGCCATTATTTTGGTTTCTGATGAACTGATTTAACCACCTGAGAGAGCGAAGGAAAGAGATCCCAGGAAGAATGCTGGCGAACCACCAAAGTACAAAAGAAGATGAATCCCAGAGATGTTGATATGTAGATATGCGTCTCCTCTGAAGAGGAGATAAATAGGAAATAAAGGTAGAGGAAGCAGTGAAAATCGGCAGGTGGAGGGAGTTTACCAACCATTTTGTAAACTACAGTTGGGAGAAGCAGTGTCCAAAGGATGAGTATCATAGCTTCAGCGCGTTTCAAGAGAAGGAAGAGCTACCAGTGATAAGAAAAATGTGTAACACTTGTCTTTAGGGACCAAGCATGGTCCTGATCTGGTTAGCACCTCATTTCCAGAAAGGCTTCATGACCCCACACACACACCTGCAAATGGCATGTGCCTTTGTGTGCACTTACAATGAATGATGCAATTACATTTTCATGTTCATTGAACACTTGTGCCAGATTCTGGGAAGCAAGCCAAACCAGCATAATCCACTTCAATTTATATGTGAGAAAACTGAGGGTCAGAGAGGTTAAATAGTTTGCCCAAGTTCAAGAGCCTCTGGACTCAAAAGCACAACCTCAGACTTCAAATCCAAGGCTCATTAAATCCCACTAAAGCATGCCAGCTTTGTCTTCTGAAAAATCAAATCTCTGGAGGATCCAGGAAAGGAGTTGGGTGGGGAATGTGCTGGACTCTGGTGATTGGACATGTGGTTAGACAAATGATTCTCTAACCCAAACAAAGTTGGGCCCTCTTTGCACGCTGTGCTTTTGATATTTCTGTTTAGATATACTGAGTCTGCATCTTCTCCAAGTAGGTGATTGTTTCTGACCTCTGGACAATGTATGTGTTGTTCCAACAATTCCTTGACATCCCCAGAGGGAAGGGAGAGAGTACCTAAGACTATCCCTGGCACATTATGGGAGCTCAATAGGTGTCTGTTGAATGAATGATACAAGAACATTGGAGCTGGACAGGCCAGGGTCCCAGTCCTGACTGTGAAACCTGCTATCCATGTGACAACAAAGTAGTTTAACCTCTCCTTGTGTATAAGATGGGTTTTAAGCTTTGTGGGAATCCTATGCTGATTCAAGAGAGGTAACGTGTGAAAAGTATTCTATATGGTCCCTGGAAAGATAAGGCACTCAACAAATGGTAGCAGTTGTTTTATTGTTGTTAAAGGGGCTTCCACCCTGAAGTGTAGTAAAGTGACCTTAGATAAAATCGGATCAGATAAGGCCTAAGGAGAAAGGCAGAGCTGTGCTTTGGCTGGATACTGTGTTCTAGGGGTGGCCCAACCTTGTAAATAGCAGAAGTTAGGGGTAAATTAGCTGAACATGGAGCTAGGCTACTCCCATTTGGTCCCCTTTCCCCTTAAAATGCCAGTCCCCGGTAGGGCCACAGGCTGGGTGGCAGCTTGCAGCTCCAGGTCTCTCTCCCATTCCTCCTGCTTCTCACCCTCTGCCAAGAACCTCGATCAGCATTAGGACAAAGTTGGTATGGAATGTTAGAGCTTCAAGAATAGCCTCAGAAGGGGGTTGGGGAAAATGAGTGATGGGCATTAGAGGGCATGTGTTGGGATGAGCACTGGGTGTTATATGTAAGTGATGAATCACTGGAATCTACTCCCGAAGCCAAGACTACACTGTATGTCAGCGAACTTGAGGAAAAAAAAAAAAATAATAGCCTGGGAATAGGGCAGGGGTCCAACATCACAGAGAGAGTCCATTTCTTAACTTATAGGATAGGGAGTCAATTCAATTCACTTCATCAAATATATGTTCATCAAATATATGTGCCAGGCACTGTCCTAGGTGCTGAGGCTAAAGCAATGAGCAAAACAAAGACCCTGCCTTTGTGGAATTCCTATTTCAGTGGGAGAGAAACAGACAATACATAATACACATAATAGATGGTAAATGTGCTATAGAGAAAAGAACAAGTAGAATAGGGTGAGGGGTATTCAAGTCCGGAATGGGGTTGGTGGCAAGCAAGATGAGATGAAGAAGGGGGAGATAGGAGTCAAAATTTGAAGGTGAGGGGCTTAGCCAAGTCAGACCTACTTGTAGCAGAATGCTCCTTTCTGGACTTTCAGAATGCTTCTTTGCTGAATCTTAAAATCTGCAAATGGAACTGAGGGAGATGAAATGCACTCTATCCAAGATTACTGGAAATGAGGACAGTTAGCAGTAGCTTCCAAGATTTTTGAGCAGCCAGTAAGATTCCCTTTAAAAACTCTTATAATGTTTACAGCAGCACTATCAACAGTAGCCAAAGTATGGAAAGAGCCCAAATGTCCATCGATGGATGAATGGATAAAGAAGATGTGGTATATATATACAATGGAATATTGCTCGGCAATCAAAAAGAATGAAATCTTGCCATTTGCAATTACATGGATGGAACTGGAGGGTATTATGCTAAGTAAATTAGTCAGAGAAAGACAAAAATCCTATGACTTCACTCATATGAGGACTTTAAGAGACAAAACAGATGAACACAGGGAAGGGAAATAAAAATAATATAAAAACAGGGAGGGGGACAAAACAGAAGAGACTCATAAATATGGAGAACAAACTGAGGGTAATTGGAGGGGTTGTGGGAGGGGGGAAGGGCTAAATGGGTCAGGGGCACTAAGGAATCTACTCCTGAAATCATTGTTGCACTATATGCTAACTAACTTGGATGTAAATTTTAAAAAATAAAAAAAATAAAAAAATCTTATTATAATAAATCATTATAAAAGTAATGCCTACATTTTATAGAAAAGTCAAACATACAAAACTCTAAGGGAGAACATTAAAAATTCAATGTCAAAATATTATCTTCCAGGAGAGGAGCCAAGATGGCGGAACAGCATGGAAGTTTTTTGTGTGTCTCGTGTTCCTGAAATACAGCCAGACCAACACTAAACCATCCTACACACCTAGAAAACTGATTGGCGGATTAACACAACAATCTGCACTACCTGAACCACAGAATTCAGCAGGTACACGGCATGGAGAGGTGAAATTGGGGAGAGAGAAGCCGGCGGTGGGCAGGGAGCCTCTTTTGCAGGCAGAGAGAGGACAGAGACTGGGGGCAGTCAGGGGGTGGGGAGAGACTATGGGAAAAGCAAAGCACCCCTCCCCAAAAGCAGCTGGAGAGAAAGTGGAAAATTAGAAACAGCCGCAGGGACTAAACTAAAAAAGGGAGAAAGGAGAGGGTTTAAATTCCATTAAGACTGTAAACAAGGGGAGCGCAAAGGCTGCAACTCCACAGCTCGATACCTGGCGGTGTTCTGGTGGGAAGGGCGAATTCCCAGGAAGAGAGTCGGGTCCGGGAGGTTCTCGGGCCACACGGGGAAAAGTGGTTCCACAGCTGGAAGGACATTTGGTAGAGACCGTTGAAGCCACTTGGTCCCAGCAGACCCCGGAAGGCAGCCACATTCTCTGGTGCTGGGGCAAGGTCGTTAAGGGTGAAGCCTGGTGCCAGATTTGTGTTGTGATTTTCCATAATCCCTGAAACGCTGCTGCTACACTGTCTTGCGAACTTTTTCTGGGCCGGGCTGGCACCTGGCCGCAGTCTCGGGGCACCGGCAGCAGCAGGGTCCAGCAAGCATTCCTGGGTGCAGCCGACATTCGGCCATTGCTCATTCGGCCATTGCTCGGTAAGTCCCTCCCACAGAGGGGCAGAACGGGTGAAAGCCGCAGTTCTTCAGAAGTAAGGGACCAGAGAAAACAGCTGCATCTGAGACAAAACTCGGGAGAGAGGTACTGCCTGGGGCCTGGTCACGGACAGTGAAAAAGCGGGGAGTGGATGAGAGCTGGAGACAGAGGACGGGTGCGCGATTGTTGATCCGGGAGAACAGAAATTGCTGGGTGGCGCCATTTCCCCACTTCCACGCATGCGCATACGCACCTCCAAGCGCGGCAACAATCCACCCCAGTAGGCTAGCAGCACCATCTAGTGGAGAGCAGAGCTGTTACACTGAGCCCCGCCCAACTGGGCCAACTTCGCTCTTCAAGAACACAAGTCTCACTGCCGGCTTAGTTTATGGACTAAAAAGCGCTACATAGACTGACTTCTAGGGGAAAACGAAGCAATTTCAGTCCTACTTCAATCTGTTAGCAGGTCCATCTATTCAATTTCTTTCTTTTTTTTTTTTTCTTTTTCTCTTTTACACTTCTCTTTCTTGAATACAGAAAGAGAAAAAATTCATTTTTATTTTCAACTTTTATTAGAATATTTTTCTTTAATTTTTATTACTATATTTTTTACTTTTGTGTAAATTTTTTCAAATCCTATTTTACTTCCATCACTATTTTAGTCTACTTCATTGTACTCACCTTTTCAAATTTTCAAACAATTTCCTTTTTTCTTTCTCTTTTTTTCTCTTTTTCGTTTCTTTTCTTTTTCTTGAATGCAGAAAGAGAAAAAATTCATTTTTACTTTCAATTTCTATTTAAAATATTTTTATTTAATTTTTTACTATATTTTTGCTTTTATGTAAATTTTTTCAAATTCTATTTTACTTCCATCATTTTATTTTAGTCTACTTCATTGTATTCACCTTTTCAAATTTTCAAACAATTTCCTTTTTTTCCTTTCTTTTTCTTTTTTCTCTTTTTTGTTTCTTTTCTTTTTCTTGAATGCAGAAAGAGAAAAACTTCATTTTTACTTTCAATTTCTATTTGAAATATTTTTATTTAATTTTTTAACTATAGTTTTGCTTTTATGTAGATTTTTTTCAAATTCTATTTTACTTCCATCATTTTATTTTAGTCTAGTACAGTGTATTCACTTTTTCAAATTTTCAAACGATTTCTTCTTTTTCTTTTTTTTCTTTTTTTATCTTTTCTCTTTTTTGTTTCTTTTCTTTTTTCTTAAATACAGAAAAAGCAAAAATTCATATTTATTTTTAATTTTTATTAAAAATATTTTTCTTTAATTTTTTTTCTACTATATTCTTTATTTTTGTGTATATTTTTTCAAATTCTATTTTACCCCATCATCTCATTTTAGACTACTTCAGTATATCCATTTTTTAAAATTCTCAAACAATTTCCTTTTTTTCCTTCCCCCCCCCTTTTTTTTCTCTAATCTGTCAAACCACTTTCAACACCCAGACCAAAACACACCTAGGATCTAGCATCATCTATTTGATTTTTGTGTGTGTATGTGTGTGTTTAATTTTTAATTTTAATTTTTTTAATTTCATTTTTTCTACCTCATTAATTCCTTTTCTCCCTTCAAAATGACAAAACGAAGGAATTCACCCCAAAAGAAAGAGCACAGAAAAACGACAGCCAGGGACTTAACCAACGCAGATACAAGCAAGATGTCTGAACCAGAATTTAGAATCACGATAATAAGAATACTAGCTGGAGTCGAAAATAGACTAGAATCCCTTTCTGTGGAGATAAAAGAAGTAAAAGCTAGTCAGGATGAAATAAAAAATGCTATAACTGAGCTGCAATCACGGATGGGTGCCGCGGTGGCAAGGATGGATGAGGCAGAGCAGAGAATCAGTAACATAGAGGACAAACTTATGGAGAATAATGAGGCAGAAAAAAAGAGGGAGACTAAGGCAAAAGAGCACGATTTAAGAATTAGAGAAATCAGTGACTCATTAAAAAGGAAGAACATCAGAATCATAGGGTCCCAGAAGAGGAAGAGAGAGAAATAGGGATAGAAGGGTTATGTGAGCAAATCATAGTGGAAAAATTTCCTAAACTGAGGAAAGACACATATATCAAAATCCAGGAAGCACAGAGGACCCCCATTAGATTCAACAAAAACTGACCATCAACAAGGCATATCATAATCAAATTCACAAAATACTCAGGCAAGGAAAGAATCATGAAAGCAGCAAGGGAAAAAAAGTCCCTAACCTACAAGGGAAGACAGATCAGGTCTGCAGCAGACCTATCCACAGAAACTTGGCAGGCCAGAAAGCAGTGGCAGGATATAGTCAACGTGCCGAATCAGAAAAATATGCAGTCAAGAATTCTTTATCCAGCAAGGCTGTCATTCAAAATAGAAGGAGAGATAAAAAGTTTCCCAGACAAACAAAAATTAAAGGAGTTTGTGACCACTAAACCAGCCCTGTAAGAAATGTTAAGGGGGACTCTCTGAGGTGAGAAAAGATAAAAATAAATAAATAAATAAATAAATAAATAAATAAATAAATGCCAAAAGCAACAAAGATTAGAAAAGACCAGAGGACACCACCAGAAATTCCAACTCTACAAGCATCATAACGGCAATAAATTCATATCTTTCAGTACTCACGCTAAACGTCAATGGACTCAATGCTCCAATCAAAAGACATAGGGTAACAGAATGGATAAGAAAACAGGATCCATCTATATGCTATTTACAAGAGACCCACTTTAGACCTAAAGACACCTTCAGATTGAAAATGAGGGGATGGAAATCCATCTATCATGCTAATGGTCAACAAACAAAAGCCAGAGTAGCCATACTTATATCAGACAATCTAGACTTTAAAATAAAGACTGTATCAAGAGATGCAGAAGGGCATTATATCGGGGCGCCTGGGTGGCGCAGTCGGCTAAGCGTCCGACTTCAGCCAGGTCACGATCTCGCGGTCCGTGAGTTCGAGCCCCGCGTCAGGCTCTGGTCTGATGGCTCGGAGCCTGGAGCCTGTTTCCGATTCTGTGTCTCCCTCTCTCTCTGCCCCTCCCCCGTTCATGCTCTGTCTCTCTCTGTCCCAAAAAAAATAAATAAAAAACGTTGAAAAAAAAATTTAAAAAAAAGAAGGGCATTATATCATAATCAAGGGGTCTATCCACCAAGAAGACCTAACAATTGTAAACATTTATGTGCCAAATGTGGAAGCACCCAAATATGTAATATAAAGCAATTAATCACAAACATAAAGAAACTCATTGATAGTAATACCATCATAGTAGAAGACTTCAACACCCCATTCACAGCAAAGGACAGATCATCTAATGAAAAAATCAACAAGGAAACAATGGCTTTGAATGACACACTGGACCAGATGGACTTAACAGATACATTCAGAACATTTCATCCTAAAGCAGCGGAATATACATTCTTCTCCAACGCACATGGAATGTTCTCCAGAATACACCACATACTGGGACACAAATCAGCCCTAAGTAAGTACAAAAAGATTGAGATCATACCGTGCATATTTTCAGACCACAATGCTGTGGAACTCGAAAACAACCACAAGAAGAAATTTGGCAAGGTAACAAATACTTGGAGATTATAGAACATCCTACTAAAGAATGAATGGGCTAACCAAGAAGTTAAAGAAGAAACTAAAACTAACCCTAACCCATAAGAAACCGCAGGCTTTGGATTGCTCATCTGATGAACAATTTCCAGAGGGGTGTTTAAGGTATGAGGGGCACAAACACTGGGGACAGAGCAGCTCAAGGGGTCCCATCTTTGTGTGTAATGAGCTCACCCCAATAGGTCTGGTCTGGCTGGGCCTGGGGGTTGATGTCTCTGCTGCGGGGGAAATACAGAGACTTCTGAGTTTAGGACCTCTTCTCTCTGCAGGCAGGACCTACCAATGCCAAGTTGCTCTGTGGCTAAGGGGGTCGCAGCAGTTCGCCTAAGTACCACCTTTCAGAGCTGAGCAAACCAAGACCCTCACCAACACGCTGTGGCACTGAACGGAGGGTTGGCATTCTGTCAGCTGTCATTCTGTTCTTAAGCTTCCTCACCCTCTCACTTTTGCCATGACTCTGTGGTAGAATTATCAGCTGGGGCAGGAGGTGGGTATTTGTTGTGTTTGCAATATGATTATTTCACGAGTTAGTTTCCCCAAGATGCATCCACCTGCAGAAGGCAAAGGGATCCAGGCAGCAGCCACAGAAGACAGTACAGTTGGTACATCCCCAGCTGTTGAAGCATCGGTCGGCAGTTGCACGGAGCGGGGGGTGCGGGGGTGGGGGGAACTCAAGACACTAGATGAAGACGCAGGAACAAAAAGGGATTTCTTCCCTGCCCTGTGGCGGTAGTGTAACGCTCTCTCCCTGCTCCCACATCGCCCTCTAGAGTCTATTCTTAACGTAACAACCTGAAAGATCGTTTCAAACACAAGTCAGATCAGGGCACATCTCTGCTCAGACCCCTCCCGTGGCTCCTAAATTCCCTAGAATAAAAGGCAAAGTCTTTGCAGTGACCACAGCGCCTTCCATAATCTGTGCCCGCGCTATCTCCCTGAGCTCATCTCCCCTCGTGCCCCTGACCCCTCATTTACTCCAACCACGTTAGCCTCCTGGACCATCCTCAAATACTCAGAGCACACTCTGACCTCAGGTCCTTAGTCCTGGAAGTTTCCTGGGTCTGGACCGCTCTTCCCATGGACTGTCACATGGCTCATACCCTCCTTCACTCAACTCAGTACTTGAATGATGTTTAATGAAAGACCTTCCCTGAACACCCTCTGCAAAGAAACCACACCCACCTCAACCCCCACCTTGGGGTTCACCAGTCCTCTTACCCATCTTTGAGTTATCACTTGACATGATATACATGGTAAACATGAGTTCATTCACGCACACACACATGAACACACATACACATGCACACACACGTACACACAGACACAGATACACACACACACGCACACAACCTCCTTGGTACCAACCTCCCACCATCTATACATAGTAGGCACTCAATAAATATTTCCTGGGTGAGCAAATGCCTCTGCTTATGTTGTTCCTCAGTCAGGGCTATCCTCTACTGGCCTGTTTTTAGAACTTCAGTTTTTTGTGTATAACCTCCTATCATCCATCCAACCCGAAGCCTGCACTTTCCTGCCGAACGGATGCTTGTTTCCGCAGATGCTTGTTCCACAGAACAGCCCTTGGGACTGGAGATGGGGCGCAGAGGCATCAGCAAAGCAGTTTGCTGTTGGAAGTAAGAGAAAGTAAAGGCGGGAAGAAACTCTGCCCTGAACTCTGGGGGGGGGGGGTCAACAGGACTGAGGGGTTCTGGGAGGTTCCACGAGAGTGACAGTCCCATCTGGAGCCAGCAATTTATCAGGACTCCTGGCCCTGGGAGCCACCACCACCCCGTGCCCACCCCCCCACCCCCCAGCCAAAACTAAGCATGGCTGTGGTCTGGCTACATAATAAATAGCTCATCGAGACCTGGAAGAGGGGAAGAAGGGGCCAGTTCAGAGCAGTCCCCCCTTCTTTCCTCTTCACACCCCTCAACCAAAGACCCTCAGAGTCCCTGGCCTGCAGCAGCCACTCGGCAGCAAAAGTTGATCAGAGGAATGTCCTAGGCTGGGGGCTCCTCCAAACCCACCCATTTTCTCACGTGACCCACTCTACCCCTTAACCCTCTTTTTCCAGCAGAGTTCTTCCTGTTCATCACTGGGATCCTTGGTAACTCCAGGAATCCTCCCCACCTCATCTTCCCCAGGAGGCCCGTGGGCCGGGACCCCCTTAAAAAAGTCCCACCCCCACTTAAGTTTCTGGTGGAGGCCCTGAGGGTCCATCTCCCTCAGACCCCAACTCAGGGTGGCCCCGGGCAGCCTTCTCATGCAGTAAAATTTCAGCCACCAGGTCTGATATGCTGTTGGTGGCACTTCATTTGAGTTAAATTGGGAGCAGCAAATTTGCCCGCTGGCCCTGGTCAGGGGGGAGCTGGTAGCAGCTGCCTGGAGCCCTGGGTTAGGGAAAGGAGGAGCATGAGCGATGCAGGTTTGCAGAGTGGGTGCCGGAGGGGAAGATGGCATGCATACAAAAGGCATACCTCTGCCATCCCTGGGTTAGACGGGACCCTGCCTAGGGCTCTCTCCCCGTACAAACCTGGGGAAAGTGAGGAGAGAGTGGCGGGGGTGGCAGCCACACATTTGGTCCCATCATGGGGCTTCTACTGAGCCCATCTCTGGATGCCTTTGCTGCTGCCCGCAAGGGCTCAGGCGACTCAAGCCTGGGCAGGGACAGAAATCAGAAAAGAGAAGGCTACACTGCCATCTATCGCCAAGGGACAGCCTTATGCACTGAGCACCCACAGGTCCATGTTCACCTTGCATCCCTAACAGGGTGGATGGAGAAGCCCTGGGTCTTTCCTGGTTTATGGCCTGGGGCAGGGACTCACAAGAGGATGAGAAGGATAAGACTGGCCAAACACCAAACCACCAAGATCTTCTGTCTCCAGACCATTGCCCTCAAGCTGCCCTGACCTCTCACATCCAATGGTGGGTAGAGCAGAGAAGGAGATAAAAGCTGTCCTGGGGTGGGCAGAGGAACATTGAGAGAAGGGGATAAAGAGAGAGGGGCATGGAGGGAGAACAGAAAAAAAAAAGTCAATGAGGAAACAGAAAGGGGCAGAGAGAGAGCAAGGGGAAGAGAGAGAAAAGAGAAAGGGATGGTGGGGAAAACAGGGAAAGAGAGAGAGAGAGGGAAAGAAAAGGGGTATAGAGGGTGAGGACTGAGACAGGGCTAGGTCTCTGAAAGAACACAGAAGAAACTGGTAGAATTGGTGCCTCCGTAGGGCACGGGGCAGGGGGAGGAGGTCAAGGGTGAAAGACCCTTTTTGTTGTTGTCGTTTTCACCTTTTGGATTTTGGTCCATGTGACTGCATTACTTGTACGAAATAATGGTTTGATTTAAAAAACCAGTTAAGGGGCGCCTGGGTGGCTCAGTCAGTTAGGCATCTGACTCTTGATTTCGGCTCAGATCGTGATCTCACGTTTCGTGAGTTCAAGCCCAATGTCAGGCTCTGCGCTGGCGGCATGGAGCCTGCTTGGGATTCTCTCCCTCTCCTCTCTGCCCCTCCCCCCTCTCAAAATAAATAAACATTAAAATAAATAAATAAATAAATAAACAAACAGATAGATAATGAAAAACAATCAAAGGACCAATCAAAGGACCCCAGTTTTGCCAACTTCTGTCCATGTGGCCGCAAGCAAGTCACTTGCTAGACTCCTGGGCTAGAACACGGGACTGTCATCAGCTACATCGAGGGTTGTTTTGTGGCTCCAGGAGATCTCGCAAACAAGTCTCCCAGCCCTGGGTCCGGGGCACAGAGAAGTGTTGCAGGTCCCGGCAATGAATGGGAGTGACTTTGGAAGCGTTCCATCCCATCTCTAGCCTGTTCTCTCTTCCACGTCCCTCCCGCCGAAAGCACAACCACCAACCTCCCCAAAGAAAACGCTATTATACGAGTAGTACACGAGCCAAGCCCTGAGTGTATGTTCACTGTCTCAGAGTTGATCCCTCCCTGGACTTCATGCCAGGATGACTTGGTCGCCACCACCCCCTCCCCCACCCCACCCCACCCCACCCCCCATCAATCCAGAGTCAGGAGAGACAGGGACAGAAAGGTTAAGAATGGAGGCCATGGCCCTTCTCCCAGTGCTGGAAACGGTCACTTTATTGGTTGGAAAAGACAGAAGCTGTGCTCAGCTCTGGAGGGAGTGCAGAAGCCAGAAAGAGGGGAGCCCAGCTGGGCTGGAGCCAGGCAGGGCCGGGCAGAAACTTCCACTCCCCCACTCCTCGGGTGGTGGTGGCTAGAGCTGGAGGAAGAAAACCATAATAATACATCAACAGCAATACGCAAAATACTAGACAAGAAGACAGCTTAAATTCTGGACCAAAACCCCCCCGACTCCCCCCTTGCAACACACACGCACAGCAAAGCCTCACCTTCCTGAGGCCCTGGGGCTCTGCCTGCACTTCTCTGCAGGTCCTGGACTCACCTCTTCTGCTTCACACCTGCCCGGGACATACCTGGGTAACCGTGGCCCAATTGACCGCTGGGGCCTTCCTGAGGGACAGCCATCATTTATCTCCCTCAAAGCCCTTCTGCCACCAGGAAGTTAGAATGTCTCCATTCCTTGGGTTAAGCTGGGATTCGCTGGTCAAGGAGATCTTATTGATCTCATTTGACAAGCAAAATAATTGCAGCCCCGGGAGGTAAAAAGGCTAGTGAAGTGAAATCCACACCCGGGTCTTCCTGGCCACCAAGTCCAGGCACCTACTGGCAGTCAGGGAGGCAGGAGATGACTGGCATCACTGGAGAGCTCTGGGTCCCTGGAGACCGTGGTTCCCTCCCAGGCACTGAAGGGACACCTTGAAATAGCACCCACAGGGCCTCGGGCACACCCTCCCCTCTCTGTAGCCTCAGTCCTCTCACCTGGGCAATACCGGGCCCCACCAGTGACCTGTCAATCCCCCGGGGTGAGGGCTTATCAAGGCAGCCCCACCATCAATACTGAGATGTCAACCAAAGGGCACTTCCAGGTTCTTGCTCCCCCTGCACCTCACCCCACAACCGACCTTCCAGTCGTCCCTGAGGACTGGCCAGGATCATCCCTCTGCCAAGCCTGCTCCCTCCCACCACCACGCCACCTCCCACCCCATGAGGCTTTCTCCTGTTCCCCCAGCGCTCAACCCTTCCCTCAGTGCAGCACTGATGACAGGCTCTCGGAGTGTCCGTCCATCCGTCTGCCTCAGCCACGGGGCTGCAAGCCCTGTGACGAAGAGCAGTGGACACCTTCTGCCCCAGCACCTGGCACAGAGACCTGGTCACAGTGCCCGACGTCCCCAAGGGCCAACCAAACACGAGCTTGGGGTCTTGTATTTACTTCCTCACACTTACTCTAGGACTTGAGATTGTTTTATTTTTAGTTGTTACTAGAGGAAGAGAGGCTCCACAATCCTTTCCTTACATGGGCAGAGCCACCAGAGGTGGCCAGATGTGGCCCCGGCCTGCTACAGAGCAAGCGCCCCTCACGCTTCAAATATACGTCTGATGTCTGCCGTGTGTGTCCTGAAAAGCCACGCTTTGGGCGAAACTAAGGATCAGCCTTTGGCCTCCCACTGGCCACGTGCAAAGAGCCTCTCACCTCCCCACCTGCTCCTGACACTGTCCACTGTCCTCTCTCCCAGGGCACAGCTGCTCCCCCAACTGCTGACTTTCTAAGTGCATGCTAAGGCAACAGAAGAAATCTCTTTCCCTCACAGCCCAATTCATCAGCTGTCCCCTCTGCCTTCACATACGTCCCAAACATAGCCACCTGCCTCCCCTGGTCTATCACCTCCCAGCTGACTCTCGCAGGAGCCTCCTAGCTGGTCTCCTGCTTCTGCCACTGCCCCTCTACAGCCTCTCCTCCACCCGGCAGTCGGAGCAATCATTTCCAAATCTGAGTCGGAGCACGTCCATTTCCATGGCGGCCACATCTCTGGGTCAAGACTAAAGTCCTGTAATGACCTATCAGGCCCCTAAGACATGCTCCACTTACCCCTGGCCGACCTTCCTCTTCCTGTGCCCTCCTCGCTCTCACCCAGCCTCCTGGCTTTTCATGAAACACCAGGGATGCTCCTGCTTTTGCACCTGCTGCCCCTTGCCTGTGACACTCCCCCCAGATATCCTCACGCTCCCTCCCTCAAGTTCTGGCAAGTCTTTGTTCAAGGGCTGCCTTCTGGGTGGGACCTTCCCTGAGCATTCCTGTGGGGGGAAAAAAAAAAAAACGGCAACCCCACTTCCTGCCCACCCTGCCCCACCCCTACTCCCCTTCTGTTTCGTTTTTTTCTCCGGGGTACTTTTCTCCCTCGAACATTCTACAGAATCTACTTCCTTATTTATTTTTCTTTGTTGCCCATTAGCACATAAAACCCGTCAGAGTTTTTGTCTGGTTTGCTCGCTCATGGGCCGCCCTCAGTACCCAGAGCCGTGCATGGCACGTGACAGATAACAGATACTTGCTGACTGGATGAAAGCAAGTAAATGGACAGACATGAACAGAGCTGTGTTCGCCAGGTCCTCCTTTTCAACCATCTTTACCCATAGGCTTCGGTGCACTTCCTTCCCCCCCCCCCCCACCTACCTCAGAAGACGGGAGTGATGCAGGACACCTTCCCGCAACCATTGTAGCAGCATTTCAACAGGCCAGGACACTGGCTGTCCACCTTGCACTGGTCCTGGCAGAGGCCGAGCTGGGGGAAGTCAGTGTTCACGTGGGGGCAGGAACCTTGCTTTTCTGGGGAGAAAAAGGAGCAACGGGAAGTGGGCAGAGGGGATGCCGGGAGATGAACACTCCTCCCGGCACCCCCCCCACCCCGCCCCCGTGTCACAAACAGTAGAGCTGCCCGCCTGTCTGAGTTGATCCCAGAGTCGCCTAGCAAGACCGTCTGCAGACCTCTCCTCCTCTTGCTCCCTCCATCCTCGATTTTGAAATCACAGGACGTCAGGTCGAGGCCCAGGTCTGCCTTTTCCTATCTCTGCGGCCTAACGTGGAGAGCAGAAATGTCCCAGAGCCGCTGTGCCTCCGGGTGCTACCATTATTCTCTGCACTCGACATATATTAACCCCTCTAATCCCCACAATAATTCTACAAGAGGGAGAGGTACTGTTAATATTTCCTCATGTTACAGATGAGGAAACTGAGGCACCAAGAGGTTAAGTAATTTGTCTATTACGCCACCCATGGAGGCAGGACTGGAAACCCAGGAATCGGGCTTCAGAGTCTGCGCACCAGACACCCTGCTGCTTCGTAAGCTGTGCACATGTGAGGGTTTGCACACCCACGGTCTCTTCACTCACTCCATGCCCCCCCCCCCCATACACTCACTCATCCATGGCTCACTCACAGACAACACCGCAGAGAAGTACTGCTTACAGTGTTCTTGGTGTAGATCCATTACCTCCTCTAATCCTCACATCAAGTATTTCCTCTGTCGGGGCTGTTTCTAACCCTGCTCCTATCTCAGACCAGGAAAGTGAGGCACAGACAGGTGCCACCAACACCACACCGCTGGTAAGAAGCAAAACCAACACCTGAGCCCAGCCTGTCACCACCCATTTACACACACACACACACACACACACACACACACACACACTCACCCTATGCTCAACTTCCTGGGTCAAGGAGAAGGGAGCTGGGCTCAATTCCCAGAAGCCCCAGGAGCAAGCCCAGCCAAAAGTCAAACACAGGCACAGAAGTGGCTGATTAGTTTGCGGAGGACAGGAGTGGCTGATTTCCTAGCACAAAGAAATCCATTCCCTTGCAAAGGGCAGGAGATCTGGATACTGGGCTTCTCTGGGACAAAAGGGAGTCGGGAAAGGGTTACCGACAAATCGCGCCACTGTGTATAGAGTGTCTATTCTCCACAAACACATCTTCAGTGTGTTATTTCATTTAGCCCTCATGTTAATCCTACAGGGTTTGGGATTATTATCCCCAGTTTGCCGAAGAGAAAGCAGAGGCTTGGAGAGGTAAAGCGACTTTCTCAGGATCACATGACTAGCAGATGGCAGAACTAAGATCCTAGTCGAGGAAGCCATCTGGCTCCGTCCCTCTTCCTGCCTCAGTCTGTCCATCTGAGACAAGGGACCAGAGAAGACGGCACCTAACAGTCAGGCACTCCTTCTGTCCCCAAGGACCTCTCTCGTCTGTCTGTCTGTGTGTCTGCCTCGTGCTTCCTCTCTCTCAAGCTCCACATCTCCTGCTGGTCCTCCTCTCTGTGCTCCAGGTTAGAGGCCTCCAGACCCGGGAGCTGCTGATGGGCAGCTGATCAGCCAGCTGATGGGCCAGTCGTCCCTCCACCTCTCCGCTTCCTTGCTCATAAATCTGAGGTCTCTAATTATAAACAGTCCCAGCCACTACTGGTATCTTGGGAGAAATAACAGAGCATGAAGATACAAGGGCTGTATCCTGGATAAAGACCAGTAATCACAATACCTGGGTACCCCAGGTCATATCCCTGCTTCTAGCCCTCAGTTTTCCCTCTGAGAAGTGAGAAGCTTGGATTCCACCTTGTCTAAGCCCATTCCCTGCTCTGATGACCGTCCCCATAGCCTGGTGGGAGGGTAAGCTCTAGCAAGGACCTTTTGTGGACCCCCCACGTCTTCACATAGTTCCCCCTCTCTCCTTACAGTGGAAGAGATTGTGTTAAAGAGGAGGAAGGGGGAAGGGGTGCTCTGGGAGGAGTCCCAACTTCCTTCAAACCAGCCTTCCAAGAAGGGGCAAAAGTTGAACTTCGCTATGACTCTTGCAGAGCTACGGAGTGACGGTGCGGCCTGGGCAACAGCCTTTCTCTGACGCTCACAACCACATCTTTAAGATGGGCTCGGCGCTCCGCTAATTCTGTAAGGTGTCTTTCCGTCTGGACAGGGGAAGCCAGGGGAGTCTTGCCAGGCCAGGCGCTCCAAGTCCTTCCGCCAGAGCTGGGGGACGCCCCAGGGGAGGGACTCCGAGAGGCCTGAGCGCCCCAGGTGTTGGGACCCAGCCCACTCGCCTGCCCCGGGCTTCCCTGCGGCTCCAACCAGCCGCGGAGGAAACTGCGAACCGGGTGCCCTGACCTCCGGAAACACCTTCCAGCCTGTGCTTGCCCGGAAATCCGTCACGCACCGGGGAATGGAATCCGGCCAGGGGTGGGGGACCTCCCTTCCCCCCGCTCCCCCGCTGCGCTTCAGCGACGCCTTTGTCCCCCCCCCCCCCCCTCCCGGCCCGGGGCCCCGAGAGGGAGCGCACGGCGGATCGGGTTCCATCCGTCTCCACTCTGCAGGGGTCCCTGGGTGCGGCGGGAGCGTCCCCCTGCCCCGATCCCGGCGCTCTGCCTCCTCCAGCGCACAGCGCCCTTCCCCGCCCCGCTCGGGGCGCCCCGGGGTTACCGTCGGGCAGGTGGCAGATGGTGGCGCAGCCGGCCTGGCAGCACTTGAGGTTGTCGGCGCATTGGGCGTCCGATTGGCACTCCTGCGTACAGTTCTGGTCCGCCTGCAGCTGGGGGCACACGCCCGTTTTCTCCGCTTCTCTGCCTGGGAGGCCGACGGTCAGTGGGGCCAGGAGACCTAGTCCCGGAAGACGCCCACCTGGGGCCCCAGATCGTCAGCTCCTAGGAATTAAGTCTCTGGCCCTAGGCGCCCCCCTTACAGCCTTCAGAGGGCCCCACCTCCAGGCCCGGGGTCCCCGACACTTGTGAGTACAGGGTTTACCTAACCCTTGTCCTCAGAGCCCTCAATCCTCGCCCCCCCCCCCGCACAGCTGAGCATCTAGAAGCTTCCGATGTGTCGGCAGAGGGTCCCCCCACCCGCCACTAAGTCTCCACCTTCAGCACAGAGCCTCTGCCCCAAATTTCAGTCTTCGTTGGTCTCCCCCACCTCCAGCACATTGGACCCCACACCTTCAGCTCCAAGGGTCACCACCTTCAGGCACCAGGGAATCCTCAAATTTTGGTCTTCATGGGCGTCCCCACTTCCGCCCCCAGGAATCCCCATTCCTCCAGCTCTCAGAGAGGCTACGTGCAGCTAGCCCCGGGCCTGTCCTGGCGCTCCGGGAGCGGCCCCTCTGGGCGCCGGGGTTCCCCCGCCCGGCTCACCTGGGACAGGGGAGAGGCCGAGCAGCAGCAGGCCGAGGAGGAGGGGGACGGCGTGAAGGCCGGGGCGGCAGACAGGCATGGTGCTGCGCCGGGCGGGGTGCTGGTGTGAGCCGCCGCCCGGATGCGGGGATTTAACGAAGCGCGCGGGGAGGAGTGGGGCAGGGGTGGGGCGACGCCGGCGGGGGGGAGAGGGCTCAGCGGCCACCGCGGGCGGGCTGCCACCTCACTCCGTTTCACAATCCCCCAGGATCAGATGTCGCTCTTGGCCCCGGTGGGAACCAGGAACCTGATTAGCTTCCAGGCCTGGCGCAGCTATAGACCAGCAGCGGCCAGACCCTTGTCCCGCTCCTCCCTTCCCTCCTACCCCCTGGGGCCTGATCACCCGGCTGCGGTGGCGAGGGCCGGGCCCCTGACTCCTGAGTCTCCCTGTAATGCCTGGAAAGGGAAGGGCAGGGCCCACGGGAAAAAGCTGTAGAGCCTGGGGATTAAGTGGTTAGATTTGGGGCAGCTAGATCAGCGTGTTGAAGGGTTGAAGGGTTAGTGATGGAGGGCTAGTGTAGTGATACAGAGCACACGGTAGGGGCTACGGAAAAAGCACTTGTTTTAAATAAATGAACCCATTTGGCACAGAAACTGAGGCCCATGAAGGTGAAACCCCTTTTAAGAGCCTCAAACCATTTTGGACATGTTTCTCTCTCCCTCACCTTGTCTTGTCCTGTCTGTTCTTTTCTCTTTCTTTCTTTCTTTCTTTCTTTCTTTCTTTCTTTCTTTTCTCCATCTCTTTTCCACACCAACACTCTGTCAGGGCTGACTGTGTGCCAGGCTCAGTACTCATGGTCTCATGGAGTCTCATCCATCTTCCCAGCAGAGCTATGAATCAAGAATTACCATTATCATCAGCTGTATATGCCAGTCAGAGATTTCGACCTTTCCCTCAAGGTCCCATGCAAAGCTCTAGAGACAAGGTTCTGGACCCACATCTCCTTCCCTTCAAGCCCTTGTGTTTTTTCCCATTCCATCATAAATATTCACCAGGTGCCTACCACGTGACACATATCGGGCAAGACAGTTGGTGCAGAGAAATGGAAGGAGCCATCTGGCGTTGACTGCGCGGTGGTGGGGTCTGGGTATGATTTCATCTTCATTATGTCCCAGCTGAGGAAACTTGAATGAATCACCTCCCTGTTCTGAGCTTCCACTCTGTCATCCACAAAGATGGTGACCGTATAAGAATTCAGGGAGAACAGGAATGTAATGTTACTGCCATGGACCCGCTGTGTACTCACTGAGGGCTGGGTCCACTTGATTGACATAGGAACTCCAGCCTGGACACACAGCACGTTGTACATCAGCGAGTGTGAGAGCTCGATGAATGGTGCCTCCTGTAACCAACGAGCCTGGTAAGTATATACCCAAGCTTTAGAATCCAGGCTGGCAAAGGTTAGGGTTACCCAGGGCATTAGACAAGACCCTTCCTGCACCAACAATCTGAGGCTCTGTAAGCCCCAGGAGGTCTTTGCTGCTGGAGGCTAGAGGGTATCTGGGGCACCGACCATTGGGATGACCGGTGAGTAGGGCTTTGGTGACATGAATATATCAGGCCACTGTCCCCACAGATGGCTCCTGCTAAAAGAGGTCGAGAATCCCTCCCCCAACTTCCCAAGCCCGTCCTGGGGAAGAGAGATGTGCCATGGTTGCAGGGGGTCAGGGCTGTTTACTGAGGTGGGAGAACAGTCAGCAGCAATGAGGCAGGAGCCAGGTGGGGGACAGGACTAGGCACACTCCTGAAACTCAGTCTAGGGCATACAAAAGGCTAAAAGCCTTTGGACCCAGTTGGCTATTTACTGGGCTGTATTCAGCCTTGGGCACAGCTTCTTTCTTACACAGCTACCCAGGCAGGGAAACTGCCCAGCCATGCTCCTCCCCGGCCTTTACACCCCCCACCTCCCAACCCCGCCCCACCTTCCCTACTGGTTGGCTCCGGCTTCTTGCAGGAATGCCACTTAGTCTGAAGCTGAGGGGGGTTGGGTAGGCCAGAAGATGGAGAAGAGTTTCCTCTGCCAATGGCCGACAGCATGAAAAGATGTTTCACTTTTGTGATCCTAGGCTCTGTGCTAAGAACATGCATATATATATATTTCCCTTCTCCATAAAAGGTAATAAGGGCAGAGGCTTTAGAACCAATACATTTGGGTCTGAGTCAGGGATTGGCCACTTCCTGGTGTTAAATAACACAAGTTAAATGGAGTAAATTTTAAAGACCTAATTAGCTTTGCTAATTGATTCATGAATGGGGCAGCATTCCATCCAGCAAGTAGAGGGGAGCTCCAAAGGGGGCTACAGAAAAGGAAAGGTTTTTAAAGGTAAAGAAGGAGCAGAAAAAAGGAAATCATTAACAAAGTATCTATTTATTGTCTTGGGCAAGGGTCACCCTCCCTAAGAGAAATAGAAGGGGTGAATCGGTCAGTTTCCTAGGGCTGAGCAGGAAATTCCCATGTTGACTAGTGAAAAGTTACATTTCTAGGGGGTTGAGACTGCAGTCAGGTTGGGTGTTAAGTCTTGGTTTACTGACTTGGGGCTTGAACCTAGGTGAAGCCACTTGGGGCCTGTGGTTTTCTTTTTAAAATTACTCTCTTTTGACCAGAATCTCAGCTTAACTGAGAGATGGGCTCAAAATTCAAGGCATTAGCTCTACTCTCGGCTATTCTATAGTTCTTGCAGCTTCTGCTGATCCCTTGGGTGGCATTCACAGGTCATGATGTTTTTGGTCGATCGCTGTGATAATCACAGGTTATGACTTCAGGTTCACATGCTTTCAATTGGTCATCTTTGTTCCTTTTTTGACATTTCAGTCTCAGAGAGGTCATTTGCTTGGTGGTTAGTGGCTATGAACACACATTTAAAGCTTTTGAGAATGATTATGATTACTATAAACGGGATAATTCCCAATATTTGGTCTGCCCTTCGAAGCCGTGGTCCCCAAGACTCAAGCCAATCAAAATTAAATAAGTGAAAGAAAGACCCCACTGAAGGAATCGCTCTTTCAAGCCAAGTAGCTTACTAAGTGATCTTATGTAATTGAATTTCAACTTCCCCAGTAGCGTTAATCCAGGTATAGCAGGTGGTGTTGGCCACAGCAGACATCCCCTGGTTCAGATAAAACATAATCAAGGGCTATTTTATTATCAAGAACAACTTTGGCCAGAGAGTCTAAGGGATCTTCATTGGGCAGCTGTTGCTTTAGCAGCAGATTTTGCAACAATTTCAAGAATTAATACGTTCTTGATCACAGCCTCATTTATATTTATCCTTAACCAGGGAGGTAGGAACCTGCCAAAAGGAGTGAGTCCTGAATCATGAAAGCCTCTTGGTAGGTCCTTGTAACTCATGATGTAAATTTAGGGAATGTCTCATTTTGCTTATGAAACATTAGGAGCACAGTTAGATTTTCTGCTATCCTGAGATAAAAACTAGATGCTAATCCCCTTAGCAGTGACCTGGGAGATACAGATGAGGGCATTACTTTCCAGGGCAATGCCAGAGCAAAGGAAAGGAAAAGAAGGAGAAAGAGTGTTGCGTTTAATTAAAGTATGAAGTCGATCAGTCATCTTGGGAGGAAGTAGTCTACCTAGAAGTCAGTTACTTCTCTTCCTTTGCCAACCTGGTTTGGAGATCTCCGGTGTCTGCACAGGATCAGGTGACAGGTGGAGCCTCATTTAGCTGTGTAATGTGGACTCAAGGGTCAATGCCTTCTAGTTTTGCAATAGTGTTAGTCATCAGGAACACTTGGTAGGGTCTTTTCCAACAGGGCTCGAGGGCTGTCTTCTTCTGATGACATTTCTAAAATACCCAGTTACCAGGCTTTAGAATGTGACCAGCAATTTCCTTTGCATTGGGATCTGGGAAGTCTCCCTTAACCTGTTGATGATAGGCTTGAGCATAAGACTTTAGAAGTTTACAGCAGCTGGGCATACTAGCATGAGACAAGGGATTGGCAGAAGGTTATACACTGATGGGATTCCAAGAAGTCTGCAAGATTTTCATTAAGGGTTGTATGATTTGTCCAATGAAGTAGGTGCTCCAATCACTGGAGATTATAGAAGGTATATCCCAAGTGGGAAACACATTTTTAACAGTTTTCTCCCTACATAGTGAGGGCATCAGCCTTGCAAGAGGGAAAAGTTTCAACCCATCCAGAACACATACAAACAATGACAAAAACGCATCGGTAACCCATACTTGGCAGCAGTTAAAAAGAAATCCAGCTGTAGGTATTCAAAGTGTTTGGAAGAAGGAGGTCTGAGGTCTCTGGAGACAAAGAGAGTTTTTCCAGGATTATGGACCCGACAAGTCAGACATTGCTGGTAAGTCTCTGCACCAACGTCCATTTATAATTTGAGTCATCTTAAAGGGCCTCTGATGGGTGAAGGAATGCAAACACCAAAAAAAGAAGTTTGTCAGAAAGCTAGGAAGAACCAAGCAGTTGTCTGGGTTTTCCCATAGCCCTGTCTGTCTGCTTAATTTTACAGCCATTGTTTCCCCACCTCAATTTCTCTGCTTGGGTTGCTGACTATTGCCATGTTACCAGGACATCAGGATGGCAAAGGTCTGGCAATGAGGGACCATCACTATAGAAGCAGAATGGAGGTGCCACAATCTTACAAATACAACGTAAAGAAAACTTAGTGTCACTTCTTATTGGACAAAGCTCCCCAGGCAATTGAACACAAGTAAGCCTAATGAGTTTAGCAAATCTTCTGGAATGTTTGAGGTCGAAAAGACTTACGCAGACCACAAGTCTGAAAAAAAACAACCAAAAACAAAAAACACTGGCCTTTTAACAGAGAGAAAACCAAATTCTAGTTGCACCAGCTTACTTTTGATATTAAAACTCAGGTCATTCCAAAATAAATTGTGCAAAGGATACAAATAAGCAATTTACCAGTAAGTAATGTAAAAAAACACACAAAAAACAAAAAAAACAGCCAAACAAAACCCTCAAAACCCCCACCTTATTCATTCTAATCTTCCTCAGTTCTGACCACACATACAATTCCTTCCCAATGATTTTTTTTTCATGAAACTTCTACAACTTTCTTTTTTCACATCCAGATGTTGTCTTCAGCTTTCTCTTTTTAAATAAGAGCCTCACTTCAGGACAAAATTACTTTCTTTTTCCTCAACAAAAATGAATTTCTATTCCTCATACTTTCTTTTTTACCAAAAACACACATCTTACTTTCTTGCATAGAGAGCTGTTTCCCTTATTAGAATTTTTAACTCTTAGAAACTTTCATTTCTAGTGAAAGCTAATAAGTAAGCAGCTGTGACCTGTATACCAGCGTTCTCAAGATTGGCAAATTGATGAATACATTTCATAATTTGTAGACATGTACTTTTTCATAGTATAGTCTTATTTTATTTTTAAGTTTATTTATTTATTTTGCAAGAGAGAGAGAAAGTGTGCACAGGGGAGAAGCAGAGAGAGAGAAGAGAGAGAGAGAATCCCAAGCAGTCTCCATGCTGTTAGCACAGAGCCTGATGTGGGGCTCAATCTCACAAACCGTGAGATCATGACCTGAACTGAAGTCGAGAGTCAGACGCTCAACCTACTGAGCCACCCAGGTGCCCCATATAGTCTTTTAATAAAGCACAAAACATGTTTACTAACAGACCCAAGTTTATCTTTAGTTTCCCTGTAATAAGGAGCCAAAAGTAGATAAACTTAGGCTCAGTAATTAATGTTGGAGCATTTAATCTTATTTGGAAATGATCTAGATATTTAGTGAATTTAACTTAACTTATCACTTAACCTAACTCAGCAAAACTTGAAGGTGTTAGGTTACCAAAAAGATTTGGGAGATTATTTAAAGTTTACTTAAAAATTGTTTTATTTGATTTACCCCTACATACTTGTTACTAACAGTTGTGCTTAGATTACCCATAGAAACTTTATAAGACATCAAAGTCCGTCATTTTCCCAAGCTATTAAAAAAAATTTTTTTTTTTTTTTTGGTAACAGAGATCATATCAACTTATTTAACTTAAGTAAACCCAGGCAGAATAAAAGTTTTAATTTTGATGCTGATGACTCTGAAGACATGTCTATTTTTTAACTTTATTCTTTTTTAGTAATCTCTACATCTAACATGGGGCTCGAACTCACAACCCCAAGATCAAGAGTCTATATGCTCCCCTGACTGAGCCAGCCGGGCTTAAGCCATGTCTATTTTATTTTATTTTATTTTTTTATTTTTTAATGTTTATTTATTATTGAGAGACAGAGAGACGTAAAGCATGAGCAGGGGAGGGGCAGAGAGAGGGAGACACAGAATCTGAAGCAGGCTCCAGGCTCTGAGCTGTCAGCACAGAGCCCGACATGGGGCTTGAACCCACGAACCGTGAGATCATGACCTGAGCTGAAGTTGGTTGCCCAACCAACTGAGCCACCCAGGAGCCCTGAGCCATGTCTACTTTAACTTAACAAACAATCAAAATGTTTTCCCAGATCAGGTGAACTTGAAAAAAAAAAAAAATAGGGGTTAGTTTCTATTTTTCTGAGAGTTTTAGAACGTCCAATCCTTACAAGTGCTTACTTTCGAACATACTAAATAGGGCTCTTTTACAAATTAATTTTAGCAATACCGTCCCAAAGTAGAGCAGTATCTCACAGGTACAACATGCACATGAACACACTGATTTAAAGTCCTTGTAGTTACTAATATTTGTGAAGAAGATTTTTAAAATTTGTACTTGTCCCTAAAATTCTTCTTAAAGAGATATATGTAGGAGAATTTGGGCACAAGACACCTTTTAGCAGTTCCTGTTTTAAAAAGGCCTCTTCCCCTCCCCTCCCTTTCTTTTCCTCCAGTCTTCAGTGATTGTGAGCTGTGTTCACATTTCAAAAAACATGATAAGATGTATCATTTTAAGGGACGGAGAAAGAATGCAAGTTTTTCTAAGGACTTTGGTTTTCTAAAGCCTGTAACTTACAAGCTGTAAGTTCAAGACAAATGGGGCAAGTTCAGGGATTGGGAAAGGAAAAGGGGAACCCTAAATTGCCTTCAGACCTGTATTTCCAGTTTTGTAAAATTTGTAAAATGTGGAAAATTGCTTTCAACTCCTCAAAGAACTGGTCCGTAACTTAAATGCCGTCGTAAGTTGATCCGCCTCTTCCAGCTCCAGTCTCCTCACCTTGCTTCTTTCCCTTTGAGAACATAGTTGTCATTTTAAATATTTCTGGCAGTGTTGAATAGCCCCCGCCTTTAGCGTCAGAAGGGTCCCCAAGGAGAGTGCAGAGAGTATTACCTTTCTGAAATCCAGAGTCAGTCCCAATGAGAGCCAAAAGAAAGAACCAGGCACCTGTCCGTCCCAGACAGGCAGGCAGAAAGCCAAGCCCAGCGACAACGAGGCAAGAAGACAGTAGCTATCTCTTGGAGACAAAAAATCAATAGCCGATGGGTCTGGATTTGGCAAGAAGGGACAGTGTGAAATTTTCTTTTCCTCCCTTGAATGGGCACTACGAACAGAAAGGAAAAAAAAGCTTAAATTCCTGACACAGTCCTCTTTGAGTGGGGGACAGTCCTTTTTCACACATCTAGATCTTTTCAGAAATGGTGGAAATCGGCAGCTGGGGTACTTTCGGTCTAGACTGATATTCATCACACCTCAGATCTAATGCAGAATGTTATATAGTTGTTCTTTACAAATGATGGTTAAATGGAACGGTTCAAGCCATGTTTATAGTTGTGCTTCACAATATAACTGAAATAAGGACTCTCTCAAAATACTTCTTCAGTAAAACACGTATAGTTGGCTGCCCAGGATGAGCAAAACATGAGTATTTATCACCGGCTTGATCTGAATGATTCGCATGCGATCCAATGCCCATATTGGGCCATATCACTTCTCACCAGTGCTGTTTTCACCCTTGTGGAGTGAGTCACGTGCAGGGAGTGTGAACACCAGAGCCGTTCATCGGTCCGCCTTACCCTTCATCAGTTCATGGATATTTATCTACCAACGATTTTTAAAAGAGTCATGGGATAAGAAACGAAGTGTTTGTTCACCATTTCCTGAGGGATTGTAAACTTGAGTTTTTCAACAAGATAAAATTCCATTGTTTAAAAAAAAAAAAAAAAAGTCTAAAGTAAATCCAAAAGCCCTAAGGCGGGAACATGCCTGATGAATGCCAAGAGGAGTAAGAAAACCCGTGTAGCTGGAGCAGAGACAAAATTGTGCAGGGCCCTGTGATCCGGGATGTCTTCTCAGCACAATGGGAAGTCATGGGCTGGCTTCAGCTAGGAGGTAGGGGGATGAGATCATCTGATTTATAATTCAGGAAAATCACTCCAGCTGCTCTCAACAAATGGATTGTCAGAGGGCAGCTGTGGAAACTGGAGATACAGTGGGAGGTTTTTTGTCCGTTTTGTTTTGTTTTGTTTTGTTTGCAGTCGACTGAGCCAAGTATCAGCGGTAATGGTTCCTTCTACTAGGCAAAGGATCCTGGATCACTTGGTGGCGGTCAGTCCATCCAGAACATCCAGAACACAGGGCTGATTTATTAGACTTGTCACCCTAAAGGAAGATAAAGCCACAGAGAGGTGCTGTGTGGTGACCGATTCATCTGCTGGGATGCCCGTTATTTGTCTGAGCCCCTCCAAGCTGCTATCACAAAGTACCACAAGCAAAAAAATTTATTTCTCACTGTTCTGGAGGCTGGAAGCCCAAGATCAGGACACCAGCACAACCAGGTTCTGGTGAGGACACTCTTCCAGGTTGTAGACCGCCAACTTCTCCTTCTAGCCTCATGTGGTAGAAAGAGCTAGCTAGCTCTCTGGCCTCTCCTTAGAAGGGCACTAATCCCGTTCATGAAAGCTCCCACCGTCATGACCAAGTTACCCCCCAAAAGCCCAACCTCCAATTTCATCACACTGGGATCAGACTGCCAACATATGAATTTGGGGGAGGCATAAACAATCAATCTATTGCTCTTTCTGGGCCCTCCTGGGACAGAAAGGATGGAGATCCACATAATTGTCATGCATGTCATGGGCATCCCAAATGGAAGCATGTTGGAGAACCATGAAATATTCCTACCTTGAGACTAAGAGTAATGTGGCAATGTTTAGACACGACTGCAACATTTTTGACACTCCTTGTAACTCCTTGTTTTGAGAAGTGAGGGTCTATGTCCCCTTCCCTTGAATCTTGGCAGGCTTGTGATTGCTTCAGTCAATAGTCTAATAGAAGTGATACTATGGACTTCTGGGGCTAGGTCATAAAATGTCATGCCGTTTCTACCTTTTCTCCTGGAAGTTTCTATCGGAATACTAGCTCATGGAGCTCTGAGCTGCCGTGGAGGAGGTCTGACTATCCTGAGGCTGCCATGTTGTAAGGAACCCTAAGGCACATGGAGAGACCACGTGTAAGCACTCTGGGTCACCATCCCAGCTAGCCCAGCCTTACTGTAATCTGAGCCCAGACACACGAGTGAAGAAGCCTCTACCAGATGATTCCAGCCCCAGTATGGAGTCACCTCCAGCTGTTTGAGTTTTCCCAGCTGAGGCCCGAAGCATTATGGAACAGAGACACCATTCCCGCTGTGCCCTGTCCAAAATCCTGACCCATGGAATCCGTGAACGTAGTAAAATGATTGTTATTTTACACTAGCTTTAGGATTGTTTACCATGCCAATAGGTAACTGAGCAGGTGAAAAATGTTGGTAGGGTTTTTTATAATCCTATTGGCCTTGTCAGTGAACTATGTAGAATTAGAATAGGCTGTCAGTTACTGAAGTTAACCCACAGAAATCATTCTGCAGCAGAAGTGAAGAAGAGACACCCAGCAAGTAGGCTCATCATCGGCAAATGGCCATCTACTCCCCATCCCTTGAGAATAGTTAAGAGCCGGCCATTTGGAGTCAAGAAGATCTGGTTTGAAGTCCAGATCTACCACTTCCTCGCTCTGTGACCTTGGGCAAGTTCTTTAACCTCTCTGGGCCTCAGTTCCTTCATTTTAAGGTGAAGATAATAGTTCTAGCCTCATAAGGTCAACATGGATTAAGGGATAGTTTTTTGCAAAGCAACCAAGATAGTGTCAACATGTGAGCAATAGCTCTTGTCAAAATGCCATGTAGGTGCCCTGGGCTCTTTATAGCTGGCTCTGCTTCATCCCCTCGGGCTCCAATGTTTCCGTCACACTCAGACAGCCTCAAGTTCTGGACCAAGATACTCTGTGCACACACTCCGCACTAGGTCACGACACCTAAAAATTGTTTGCCTTTGCAACATCCATGATGTGAAGTAGAAAGAGAGGAAGAAGGAAACCCTCCCTTCCTCCCCTCGACGTCTTTCCCCAGGGTTTATCTAATCATATCCTCCATGTATTCCTGGGCGGTGGGCAGGGCAGGTTTTATCACACCCACTTCATAGAGGAGAGAACTAAGGAGGAATTGGCATCTCGAGGTCAGGCAGCACCACACAGGTCCTGAGGGCAGCCTACATACACAGCCACTAGTCCAGGAATCAGTGTGGAAGGCTTCACAGAATCGTCTAAGGAAGGAGCAGACATGTACAGCATATTTTCATGGTGGTTGTTCTTCATGTTATTTCATGGGGGCACCTAGCACCACCCTCCAAAGTAAATAGACCCGTCTCCAGGGTCACCTGACAAGGCAAGAACAGGGCTGCCTTCTCCCTGTTGTTGCTGTTGTTTAACTCAGTCCCCAGGCCATATCGTCGGCCCCTGTTACACCGTCTTCCATCTAGAAGAATCTCCAATATTCACCTCTAACCCGGACCTCTCTCCATTCTTGGTGCATTATATTCTCTTCCTGGTGGCCAGTGGGTGACTTGGAAAAAATTAAATCAGGCCATGATACTCCCATGCTCCAAGCCCTTCGGTGGTTGCCCACCACACCTGGAATCACAATCTAACGTGGTGCCACAGCCTGTGGGCGAGCCCCTGCCTACTTCTGTATTTTCTCTATGCAGGCCTTTGTGTTCTCCGACCATCCTGGATCTTTGCATTCCTTCTTCCACCCGCATCCCCCCAATACTCACATGGTTACTCCCTCACTCCATCCAGAACCACCTGGACTAATGTAGCCCTCTTGGCCCTGTACTCTGTGTCCCTTTCTTCCTAGCAGCTATCACTATCTGAAACATATCTTGCTCATTATCATTTACTTGTGTACCATCCCCCAGCCCCACCTAGAAGGTCAGCTCCATGGCTATGACCCAGAGCCTAGAACAGTGCCTGGCACACACAGTGGGCACTCAGTTAGGACACGGTTATTGAGTCCTTCCTGAGTGCAGACACTGACGTCTTTACATGAATTAACTCCTTGGGTCCTCACTAAGAACCAAAGAGGTAGGTAATCTTACTACCCGTCCTGCTTTGCAGGTGAATCAGACGATGACAGAGAAGTGAAGTGGTTTATTTGCTCGCACAGCTAGTGAGTTGGCAGAGCCAGAGTTTGAGGCCATGGAGTCTGGTCTTTGCTTTCAATCACCACATATACTCTCCCTAATAAACATTTGCTGAACGAGTGAATGGTTGAATCAACGTCAGCTCAACATCTTCGCCTCAATGCTCTACAGGCACCATGGACTCAACATTTACAAGACTGAACTCACATCCTTCCCCCAAAGACCTGCTTCCCCATTCTCCCAGAAAGCAGACTCTTGTCCTTGATTCTTCCTTTTCCTAACCTCCCCTGTGAGAAATCCATCAGTAAAGCCTGTTGACTGTACTTCTCACCATCTCCTCCCCAGGCCATTGCTCTCTGCTGAGTGCAGGCCACTCTCCTCTGCCGTCTAGACAACTGTCATGCCCCCACACCACAGGTCCCACCCTTCCTCCCATCCAGCCAACAGGTTCTGAGATGCCCAGGCCCTTTCTCTGGCCTTTGGATAAAGCCCCAAACTCTTAGTTTGTTTTGCAAGACTCCTTGGGTCCCTACTTTTACTCCCATTACCATCTCATCCTGGCCTCCCACTTATTCTCACAGTGTCTTCTCTTCTGCAAGCCGCCTCTTGCTTTCCCATCTGCTTAGAACACTCTCCCCCAACACACACACCTTCCTCCAAGTAACTCTTGCCCACCCCTTGGGTCTCAGCTGCAAGTTCACGTCCCCAGGGCATCTCTCCCATCCACCACTACGGCCTCCACACTTGACCAGGTCCCTTGCTAACTTTTCCGTCACACCTTGCCCTTCCCCTTCGCAAATGGTCACCACATTCATTGTTAATCACTTGTTCAATGTCTCACGGGAATTCCTGCTCGAAGGTGAAGACCGTGAGAGTAGAGATTGTCCTGCATGCAGATGCACAACAAGTATTGTATATTAATTATTCCTACTAATTTATGATTTATGAACTCACTTTCTCTACAAAAAAAACACATTTTTTTTAAAGCAGATACCAAAAGAGCTAAATCTTCCCTGTCACAGGGGAGGGGCGGCACTTCCTCCTGCTGCCACCAGGGGGCAGGCAGAGCTTTCCTCAAAGAGAGGTTCCTACCCGCTGAAGATGAGGTGTCCTTGATCCCAAAGAAAATCAGAGGTATCTTCCACCTCCTGCTCACACTTTTGAGAGACCGGAAAGTCAAATTAAAGGCAAGGTGGGGTGAGCGCGAGAATGGACCTGGGTGAGGCCTATCACTGAAGCAAGAGGGCTTCAGTTACCCCTGAGGAAGCCTGGGACCCATTTGGAAGAGAGATTGTGACATTCCTTGGGCACTGGAGGGACTTTCCAAGGGCAGACTTCCGGGAGGTGACACTACGAAAAAAAAAAAAAAAGTTTATTTGTTCCTTTCTTAAATGCCACCAATGGCACATTTAAAAAGCAGTCAAGAACCAAAGAAACTAAACACATATGTGCTTTTGGGTAAGTTGTTTTGGTGTGTGCTGTTCAGAGCACTTCAGCACCATAATCATCATAGTCCTGAAAAATAACCAAACTTGCGGGGCGCCTGGGTGGCTCAGTCGGTTAAGCGTTCAACTTTGGCTCAGGTCATGATCTCACGACTCATGAATTCAAGCCCCTGGAGCCAGGCTCTGTGCTGAAAACTCAGAGCCTAGAACCTGCTTCAGATTCTGTGTCTCCCTCTCTCTGCCCCTCCCCTGCTCGTGCTCTCTCTCTCTCTGAAAAAATTAATAAACGTTAAAATTTGTTTTTAATTAAAAAAAAAAATAACCAAACTCATGAATGTCTGAAAGCAGACACCACCACCCTGTTTGACAAAGAAGGTAACTGTGGCTCAGAGAGGTGAAGCAACTTGCCCAAGATCACACAGCAACATCCAGAGCTACTCCTCGTTAGTATCAAATCTGTTTTTTATTACACAGTTTTAAATTAGCAATTAAAGAATGCATTTATTAATAGCAGTATTAATTATTGCTGTTATCAGAGCTCTTGTACTCTGCCAGCCACTTGTACAAAGCATTTGACAAACGTCATATCATTTTAATCCTCCCCATAATTCTATGAGATTGATACAAGACAGAACAAAGCAGCCCCTGGCTTACTTCTGAGAGCTGACCTGGCACTCACAGCTGACCTTTGATGTTCTCCTGCTGAACACAAACAATTTCACAGAACATCAGCATCAGACAAGGCCCTTCTGTGCCTGTGGTGGACCAAGACAAAAACAAGGCCCTCTGTGATCTTGGTTGAGCAAAGAGTGAGCGCTGCACAAGCCACGAAAATAAGCAAGCATCCCCTATCCTAGCCAATCTGGAGGACGGTTCCTTCTTTACCAACCATGGCTGTAACCTCTACCTAGCAGTCCCTTCTTATTGTTGGGGTTAAGATACCCGGTCAGAGAACCGCCCCACTTCCTGACAACATCCGATCCAGAGCAGAGCCAGCTTCCTTGAACCTGTCCCCAAAATCACCTGACATAAGCCCAAATCCCGTAAGTCCTTTCTAACATCCTCTTCATGAGATGTGTGTGTGCGCTCTCCCTTGCCGCAACGAGTAATAAACCCAACTCGTTCCAGCAGAAACAGGAATGTTTCTAGTGATCTTTGGATGGAGACATCCAAAGATATTCTCATTACCCTTGTTTTAGAAATAAGGAAAGTGAAACTTGGAAAGGTTGAGAAATTTGCCCAAGACTACAAGGTAATGTGGGACAGAGCCAGTTCTGTCTATGTCTCTCTTCTGTTTAACAATCCCTGCTATGTGAACACTCTATGGCTCACTTTCCTCATCTGTAGTGAGACAGTTAGACTGCTCTCCCGAAGCCGCTTCAGCTCACGTCTTCCCAGAAAGCACTGTCAAGGGCATCTGCTTGCAAGAGCTGGGAACTCTGGCTAGGGCGCCTCCCTTTGGCTGAGCACCCCGTGGATTTTGAAGAAGTCCCACAAGGCCTTGCAGCTGGGAAGGTTTAATGATGAACCGAAGAGTGGTACATCCTGAGAAATATCTCCATGAGCTTACACCCCCCCTCCTCCCTGCCCCCACCTCGAGATCTTCTTTCAGTTGTCCATATTTTCACATTATCTGATTGCCACTCTCTTGCCTAACTAGGGGAAGCAAGTCAGGAGGGTGGTTCGAAAGCTCTTACCCTACCGACCATCCTGTTCTTACGTGAACCTCTCTCCCCCAACACAGTAAGGTGGCATTCTAGCAGCCTCTGCATAAATTGTAGGGAACTGAAAAAGAGGGATTCCTCCCACTTGAAGTCCCAAGAATCTGAAAGCTGATAGAGGGGACTTAGCAAAATGTTGCACAAGAACCTAAAAGACGCTTGATGGGAGATGGGAGGACTTTCTTGATGGCCATCTCCCAGTCTGTGTATAATTGTCGGTGGGTGGGTTTCTCGGGAGTAGAGTCAAGACCAATGTGGCAAGCCCGGGCAGGGGTGAGGGAGAGACTTATTGGTTCAAAGAGAAAAAGGGAGTATTCTGAAGAGTAGTGTCTGAGTCGCTCCTTCTCCAGCAAAGGACAGTACAATTTAGTCAATTATAATCCTAGCAAATGTTTCAATTGCACTAATTATATGCCAGGCTCTCTGGTCTAAGGGATCAGCATGGATGAAGTCATTTATCCTCACAACAACCCCACGTAGGAAGAAGATAGGAACAGAGAGGTTAAATAACTTGTTCAAAGCCACATAAACAGCGTGGCACAAGATATGTGCCCTACCCTTACCTCTGGGAGCGGCCACGTTCAGTGCTGCTGGCTGACTTCCAACAGCCACTACCTGCACGTCTTTGCCTGAGGGCTTTCTTGGAAGCCACGCAAGGAAAGCCTGTGAACAGAACAAGCCAGAAGTCCTCAGCCAATGAATAACAGGGAGTTGGTGTGTAAACACTTTTCCGTCTCCTCTTGGGGGAGGTAACTGCAGGGACAGTGTTCTACCCACTTCCCTGAATCCCCCATGTGATTAAACACCAGTCACGAACAGAGGTAGTGGGCTTGAGAACTCAATGTTTATTGCCTGCCTCTCCTTCCCTTTCTCACCTGCCTCCATCTTACGTAATAAGCTACTTGCCTCTGCTTCTTAAGAGCCCCAAATGCAGACAGACTCAGGCATTTGGACCCTTGCAGCCTGGCTGGAGAGGCTGGGCTCTCACCTTCTGCAGTCTTCCTCCATCCAAAGGACAAAGGCTGAGGTCGATCAGGTCCACATTTTGCCATTTCTTTGCTATTATGGGTTGAATTGTGTCCCCCTCAAGAAGAATATGTTGAAGTCCCTATCCCAAGTACCTCAGAATGGGGCCTTATTTGGAGATAGGGTCTTTACAGAGATCAGAGTGAAGATAAGGTCATTAGGATGGGCCCTACCTATGACTGGTGTCCTATAAAAAGGGGAAATCAGAATACGGAAGGAATGCCATGAGGAGATTGGATTTTTGCTGCCCCAAGCCAACGAACTTCCACGAACTAGGAGAGAGGCCCGAAGCAGATCCTTCTCAGTGCCTTCAGGGGGATCATGGCCCTGCAGACACCCTGGTCTCAGGTTTCTGGCCTCCAGAACTGTGATAGAATAAATAGCTGTTGCTTAAACCACCGAGTTTGTAGTATTTTGTTACAGTGGCCCCAGGAAATGAATTTGCCAGCTACGAGACATTACCAAGCCCCCGTTTCCTCCCCCACAGGATCCTTAGGGTGATTAAATCACATGCTAAGCACAGAGCCCATACATGGAAAGTGCTCCCCAGATGGGTAATTGCTCATGTTGCAAGAGCCCTCCCCTGCATGCACACACATCTATAGGAAAGGGGTTCCTTGGACAAGTGGACAATTGAGCCCCATACTCCTTCTTTTCTCCCTCCGAGCCCACAACAGCCTGCCCGCACAACTGACCTGGCCCCAAAAGCTAAAGAACAAAAGTCTGAATGGAAAAGGGGCCTTAAAGTCACCCAGGGGTTTTGTGTGGCTTGGGGTAGTCGCGAAGAGGTAGATGGCCCTCTGATGGCTTCGCTTCCCTTACTGGTTCGGCCCAGTCTGAAGGCAGGAAAAGAAGAGACGCCACAGGTCTGCAGGAGAATGTGACGTACCACCACTGTGGCAGACTGTATCAGCGAAGGTTCTTAGCTTCCCACAACAGAATCCACTCAGGTTAGCTTAATGGGAAAACGAATTTATTTAAACTCAAGGCCAAAGAGTTTGAAGTCCTAGACCGGAAAATGTACAGCATCACTGAGGGGAGAAAGGGGCTTCTTTGGTGAAAGCACTCCTGCCGCCACGATGCTCGGAACTGGGTGCCAGAATTCTACCGCCGTCTACCCTCAAAGCCCAGTGATATTGGGGGATGAAGGTGAGGATGCAGTGAGGATGAGGTCGGGGAGGAGTCCTGGCTTCCAACCTCTCCCCCTAGGCTCACTCTGCTAGCGAGGAGATGTGCTCACGCATTGATTCGTTCATTCCACAGATATGTATGGACCGTCTCCTTCGTGCTGGGAACCACGCTAAGTGCTAAGGATAAAGCGGTGGGAAAGAACAAAGGTGCTTAGTTCCTGCTCCTGTGGTTTTGGGGTCTACTGGGTAAGGCAGAGACAGGGCTAAACCAAGTAGGCCCATGCGGAGAAGGAAGGAGGCAGGGCTGTGCTAAGAAGGGTAGGGTTGAGGAGGCTGAGTTATTTCAGGAGGCAGCCACAGCCCAGCCCCGCTGGGGCTTCCTCCAACTTCAGCATCTCAGGGGAGTTCGGGAGAAAAGAATGTGTTGGCTGTCATCACTGAAGTCCCTGACCCACATAGCTTAGGCCCTGACAGGTCCTGGACCGTCCCAGGAATGAGCACCCTGGATCCTCCCCACTATTGGGATGGCCGGCAAGAAGAAAGGGAACTTACCAAGCCTCCGTGGTGGCTGCTCAGGAGCACGACAGACCACTCAGCAGGGAGGCTGCCTCAGTGTTTCCATCTGAAAAGGGGGTGCAGGGGGGCTGGCTCGGATTATCTCGGGGCCACCACTAGCGGGGACGTTCTGTGGAGCCGGTCCCTGAAGAGTGTGCTCAGTGTGTGTTTTCACAAGACACTACGGCCACTCTCTCCTCAGGAAGTGGTGAGGGGCACCGGGCTCCTGGACCCCACCTCTTCCCTGCCCCTTCCCCTCCCTGCCTTACCCCCCACCTCACCCACCTGTTTTGGGTTCTTTCCCACCAATGCAGGTGTGGATGCACGCCTGCTCACCCCAGAAGCAGTCCTCTTTCCCTCTGCAGCCACCATATGAGAAAGTCTGGCAGTGCCCAGCATCGGTGTTGAAGAACCACTGATCTTCAGGACCCTGCAGCAACCTGGGTAAGGGAGCTCCGGGCAGAAGGCCGGCTGCAGCCTACTGGGGTGCGAGGGGGCTCTGGGTCACTTATGAGGTGTCAGCACAACTCAGTCTGCACAGTGCACAACTGAAACAGCCCACATGCCTCCAGACAGTCGTAGGGGGTGGGGAGCATGAGGTGTGCAACCTCCATTTGGTGGCCTGCTTTCTGGGGTATTACTCTTGATTTTGTTACGTGTCACAATGACATAGTGATAATGTAAAAAAAAAAAGGTATATAATTAATGAAGTATTTATGGGTTAACTGGCAGGATGCCTCAGATTAGCTTCAAAAAAAAAAAAACTCCAGAAAAAAAATGACAGACATAAATAATATTCTCCATGTGTTGATAATTGCTGAAGCCGGATGATGGGTACATGGGGATTTATTACACTATTCGCTGTATTTTTATGTATGCTTGAAAGCTTATACTATTTTCAAAAAATGTTTTAAAGAATCCTGCTGTAATGAAGAAAGACACGGAAGCAAATGTAGCAGTGTGTTAACCATGGCTGCCCCAAGGGGCTGGGAATAATGAGATACTGAGGGGATGTGGCGTTGTAATTTATAATAAGAAATATATACTTGATCTTCCTCCCTTTCCTGGCACAAAGCTCCTAAAACCCTTGGCATTCCCCAAATGATGAGAGCCATAAAGGTGTCTTTCTAACCATAAAGGTGTCCATCTAACCTCAATGATGTTACTTTTGGAAAGCTCCTAAGTAACCAAAGGAGAGGGATTTGTTGCCAGGGGAACCAACCGTGTGATTTAAGGGTTGGAAATTTCAGCCCCGTCCCCTGCCTTCCAGGAGGGGAGAGGGGTCGGAGATTGGTTTAATCAACCATGGCCAATGATTTTATCAATCATGCCACTTTGCTGAGAGTTCTTCAAAACCCCTAAGGGGTTTTGGGGTTCTGAGAGCTTCAGGGTTGGTGAACACATGAAGATTTGGGAGAGTGGCACCCTTGGAGAGAGCATGGATGCTCTGCACCCTTTCCCCATACCTTGCCCCCATGCATCTCCTCCATCCGGCTATTCCTGAGTTATATCCTTTTATAATAAACCAGTAAGCTAGTAAGTAAAATGTTTCTCTGAGCCTCTAGTACATTAATAGAACCCGAGGAGGGGTCATGGGAACGTCTAATCTATAACCAGTTGGTAAGAAGCACAGGTAACAATCTGGACCTGCAATTGGCATCTGAAGTGAGGGGGTTAGGTATGCAGTTTTATAGGACGGAGCCTTTACTGAGCAGTGGGAGCTGCCACTATTTCCAGTCAGAGTTAAGTTAAATGGTAGGACACCCAGTCAGTATGTGCTGAGAAACAGAGAATTATTTGGAGGTGCTGGAAACAACAAACACCTACCAGTGAAGGGGTTCCAAACAAGTCTTCTCAAAATGTGCCACTTTGATATGTGGTCTATTTCAAGCTAAAGGCAGCTGAGACCCTGTGGGCTCAAGAGATATTTTTACACCTTCCTTAACTACCTAGAAGAATCTAAATTGAGGATCTCTCCTAGGGTAAGAGTTATTGCCAGAGAAAAACTTTATCTGACTCACTCTTCTGTGGGGTGGGGCAAACATCTAATTGCCAAACATCTGCCCTTCTTCTTATTGCCCTATGACTTGCCCTCCTCCCCTTGAAAGCCCAATGCCCCTATCCCATACCTTAGCCCAGGAGGGCCTATAGACCTCATTTACCTGTCTTTGAACTGCTCATGGACGTGGGGTTCCTGTAAATACAAAATTAAATTAGGTTTTCTCCTATTAATTTGTCTCATGTCAATTTAATTCTTAGGACAGCCAGAAGAACCTTTGAAAGATTAAGGAAAAAATTTCCTCCCCAACACTGGAGAAGGAATCTTAAAACTTTATTTACACATCTTTGTGTCCTTCCACTAGTTATAAGAAGCATATACACCTTTTGTAATTAAAAATAAAGAAATATTTAAAATAAATATGCCACAATTTTTGCAACACGTAAGTAACATTATATAAGAATACTGACATTAGAAAATGGTTGCAGGATATCGTGGAGTAATAAAGTCCTGCATCCAGTGACATCCTGGCTTTGTGAAGCATAGGATATGTGCTATGCGGATGTGGATGCCAATCCTTTTTAGCAGCAGATCCCTTCTCTCAAATGAAATCTTACCAAGAGAAAGCTGTCTGGTAAGTACTTCGGTGTGGGGCCTGGAGCCCCATCCTCAGCCCTCTCACTGCCCCCTACTGTTCCCCCACCCCTTCATATCCCAGTACCCCCAAGGCCTAAGGAACATCTTGGGCAAAATGCACTGCATGTTATTTAAGCTCACCACTCATTGGCTATGTGATTTTAGGTAAGAAAACTAATCACTCTGAGCCACAGCAGCCTATTCGGGGAAATAAGCACAAACAATAGTCTCAACCTCATAGATTTGTTGAGAGGCTTAGAGATGATGTCTGTAAAGGAAGTAGCAATTAACAATATTCAGTAAGTGTTAGTTATTTGAGTAGCTGTTAGGTGCACTCATTAAATTCTAATTTAATGCTCAAACTCGATATTCAAGCTATAAATAACCTGGGACAAAATTGCCCAAGAAAAGCCCTTGAACCTCTCCCCAACCCATTGAAGCACAATAGACTCATTCCCAGTGACCCTCCACTGGAAACCAGCACAACCAGATTTTTCCAATGGTAGGATAAACCCATGCTTCTTTTTTTCAGAGTCATATTAAGTAAATGACTTACTTTTAAGGATTGCAGTGTTTGTTTGTTTTTTTTTTTAAACATATTTTATCAAGCTAAAGCTTTAAAATATCTATCCAGGAATCAGAAAAATAATTATTATATATTTTAGATCTAATATTTTAGATCTAAGTTGTCAAAATGTAAAATACCTTGATGAATATTAAGTCTTTACTTAAGTCTCTGTATATTTCAATGTGTTGATTCACCCACAGACTTCTAACCCCTTCAATAAACCGTCAAGTAAACAGGAAAAAAATCCTGTGCAACACAGGCTGAAACCATCAACTAGGTGTCCAGAGGGCAGAGGGAAATCTTTCATTTATGAGAAAACCTTTAAATTGATTTGGAAGTTGCTTTCTTGCACGTAAGGAATCGCAACTCTCTATTTAAAAGAAAGGTTTTTTCCTTTTGAAGTAGGAAATCACATTCTGATGGACATCTGAACTTGAAGTTGGGAATGACTCTTATTCAGGTTTGAATGTAAAGGTCTTGATTTTCAGCTGAGCGGGGCCAGGACTGAGGTGAGGCAGGTCAGCAAGTACAGGGATGGATCCTGCATTTATTGAAATGTTAATATTCTGTTCATAAGGGGCTTTTTGCATTAATTATGATTTTTAACTATTGTATTCAAATACAGCTTATCTGAATGATTAAGTACATTAAACCTTGGATTGCAAGTAAGTGGTTCTGTGAGTGTTCTGCAAGATGAGCAAACATTTCTGATAAATTTTAACTTGATAAATGAGTGATGTCTTGCAAAACGAGTAGTATGTGACACTGAATGTCACATGATCATACCTGAGCCAATGGTTCTTCTCTCTCTCTCCTCTCTCTCTCTCTCTGCGGGATTGTAGGTGATTGTCTCCCATGCTTGGAGGCCATAGTGTTTGGCAGAAATCAGTGATTTTTCGGAGTGAGGGAAGGTGCCCACAAGTGGCACTAATGTATTTTTTGTCACTTCAAAGCACCTATGGACAGTCCTTTGCTTTTCCATACAAGTGTAACCTTAAGAATACTTTGCTTCATTCTAAGTCATTGGATACGTTCCTTGTTAAAGTTTCACAAAAAGAAAAAGATTCACTGAGCCAATAGATAGCAGTGATATGTGAAAGTTGTTCTATACGATAACCCTCCTCTCTCTTGTCCTCCTCACACCAGCCATGAAGGTTTTCAAAGGTAAGTGCAGGTTAAGTTGTTTATTTTTCTTTATATTTTGTATTTTCTTTATTATTTTGTATTATATTACAGCATTGTAATCATTTTTATATGAATATTTTGGGGTTGTGGAACCAATCGTCTGAGTTTCCATGATTTCTTATGGAGAAATTCACTTTGATATATGAGTGCTTTGGGTTACAAGCATGTTTCAGAATGAATTATGCTCACTAACCAAGGTTTGGCTGTATTTGGCTTCCCTTATATTCTGTGTGAGAGGCAGGTGCCTCCCTGCCCAGCCCTCCTGCTGAGGTGAAGTGTGTCCTCTCTCGGGGTGGGCTTCATGAGTTGGATATTCTCCTGAGAGGGACTTGATAGGGACCTAGAGGGAAGGTGGCACCAGGGCCCTGAGGAGGGAAGTGGCGGGGGGGGGGGGGCACAAGGAGAAATGAAAGGGAAGGTTGTGGTTTCAGAGAACAGCTTCGCCTGCGTGGTGGCTGTTCCTGGCATGGCCAGGCTCCATGATGAGCGAATCAATTCATTCATATACATGAAGAGCTCTCAAAGTAGAATGGTTCATCTGTATTCTTTGGGTTGTAGGATTTGGAAATCTTTATTTTTTAATGCTTTTCTTTATCTTCTAAGTCTTCAGTAATGAACACATTACTGCATGTATTATCAGAAAACAGCAAAGAAAGGATGTTTTAAAAAAAGAAAAGATGTGGGGCGCCTGGGTGGCTCGGTCTGTTAAGCGGCCGACTTCAGCTCGGGTCATGATCTCGCGGTCCGTGAGTTCAAGCCCCGCGTCGGGCACTGTGCTGACAGCTCAGAGCCTGGAGCCTGTTTCCGATTCTGTGTCTCCCTCTCTCTGACCCTCCCCCGTTCATGCTCTGTCTCTCTCTGTCTCAAAAATAAATAAACGTTAAAAAAAAAATTTAAAAAAAATTAAATAAAAAAAGAAAAGATGTTTAATTACTCACAAAAGGAACAGAATCATTCTTTACACTTTTTTGTTTTTGAAGTGTTTATTTATTTTTGAGAGACAGAGAGTGACAGAGCGCAAGCGAGGGAGGGACAGAGAGAGAGGGAGACACAGAATCCGAAACAGGCTCCAGGCTCTGAGCTGACAGCACAGAGCCCGACGCGGGGCTCGAACTCACGAACCACGAGATCATGGCCTGAGCTGAAGTCAGACGCTTAACCGACTGAGCCACCCAGGCGCCCCAGGAAGAGAATCATTCTTAACAGAGTAAGGCATTTGTTTTATTCAAGAGAACTGGATAGACCGCGGGAGTCGCATACGTTCACACTCCATCATTGTTTGCCTGGATTATTGCAGTACCCTGCCCACTGGTCCCTCTGTCTCTACCCTTAGCCCCCTAGGGACCACTCTCCACAGTCAGAGGGATCCTTGAGTGCTATTGAATTGCTCCTACATCCAAACACTTAGCAACTCCCCACCCCTTTCTTAGAACCAGAGTTGGAGTTCTTATAAAGCCCTACAAGGCTCTGCACGACCTGCTCCCCAGGGCCTCCCTGGCCTCCTCACCTTCCACTACCCCACCCCACCCGCTCAGGTCCAGACACGCTGGCCTCCTCACCGCTGCTCAAACACTCCAGGCAAGTTCTTTTTGCTGAGCCCTCTTCCTGAACTGCTCTTCCATCAGCTGGTCAGCTGGCACACCCTTGGTTTCTCCAAGCGCTGCTCCAACATCTCCTTTTCAAAGACGATTTCCTTGACCAGTCTGTAGAAAGGGCATAGCCTTCTTTATACCCGCCACTCCCCATCAGCAAAACACTTGTCGTGACCTGGCGTGTTATTTCCCTCTGGCTCTATTGTCTGTTTCCCTCCTAGAGGGCAGGGTCTTTGCTGTGTTTTGTCATAGCTGTGTCCCCACACCGAGAACAGTGCCTTGTAGCTACTTGATAAATATTTGTCAAATGAGTTACTATTTGTCAAACGAATTCATCTCCCATCTCATGTTCACCCAGGTGCACAGTCATTGGATAGAATGACTATAATGAAATTCCCGTTAGTAAAATATCTGTTTGATGATGGGGCACCTCTGTATATATAATTAAGAAGCTGGTTCCACCATTCTGTATCCTGAGAGGATAATAAAATAATAGACATGGGGGCAAGTGGAAGGGCCTTGAGTTATTACTAATATTCTAACAGCCTGGGGGAAGCACAGCCTTGGCCTGGAGGGCAAACTCGCAGAAGCGTTATATTTCCTGCTCTCTGTCTGCGCTTGCCTCAGGCACAGCAGAAGCTCCATTCAGCTGTTCCAGGCCCTTCTGATTAATTTTAGTAATGGAGAAATAAAATCATTATTGGACACCTGAATATTTTTTCCTTGGGGGAAGGAGATGGGTAGACCAAGTCTTTCAGACTGAGACACCTTAGTGGAGAGTGGACATCCTGGGCCATGGTGTGTTATTAAATCTTTATATTCGTGGTTGGTAATCCTTTCAAAGAACCTGGGTGGCAGGTGACAGGTGAAAAAACTAGAGCATAAGTGACTTTCCCAAAGTGACACCTATTATGTGGTAAGGTCAGGACAAGATACTAGTCCACCACAACCCCAATGATGAAACACCCGACTTCTGTGGGAAATTGTTAAAATGCAGGTGAGAAGTAGATATTCAGAAATGTAGATAATAGGACACCCATTACTCTCCTGTCCCTGAGCCTCACCCCAGCCACCAAAGCACAGGGGTTAATGAGTCTTGGGGTTTTTTCCTGACACCAAATATGTGTTGTCTCTGCCAACATCAACCAATTTTCCAACACCACCTGGGTGTCCTATAAGTCCATTCACTTCTGACCTGAAATCCTCAGAGTTAGAACAGAGCCTACAGGTTAAGGGCTCAGTCCCAGAGGACTGCCCCCTCTTTAGGTGCCAGTCACAAGTCCCTGGGGCCACCCATACTTCTGGCCAACCAGTTACAAATACAGGGTTCCTTGACCACCACCACTTCCCCAGGCTGAGTAATCACTAGAATGATTCACAGAACTCAGGAAAGCACTTGATTTGCCATTACCAGTTGATCACAAAGGATAAAACTCAGGAACTGTCAAATGGAAGAGATGTGTAGGGCAGGGTGGGGGGTGGAAGGACCCGGAGGGTGACTCTCACAATACCTCCATGTGTCATCAGCCCAGAAGTTCTCTGAACCTTCATGGTTAGGAGTTTTTATGGAGTCTTCATTACGTCGATATGGCTGATTCAATCATTGGCCATTGGTGATTGAACTCTCTCAGTACCCTCCTCCTCTCCAGAGGTTGGATAGTGGTAGGGGCTGAAAATTCTAGCCCTTTAATAACCTGAGCAGTTTTTCTGGCCACCAGCCCCTCCAGATGCTATCCAGCCTGTAGTCATTCATTAGCACCCAAAAGACAGTACATCACAAGGGTTTCCTGAGTCGTGGCTGGAAGCAAGACAAAGATCTAATAGTCATTTTGTTCATTACACTACAGTGAGGTTCAGGGAAGAGGCAGAAACCAGGAATAGGGAGTCTCAGAGATGGGGCTCAGGTTCTGGTAGAGTCGTCTGATGAGCATTAGGCAGGATAATGTTTTAAAAGCTGAAAACATACTGATTTACTTCTTAGAGTCATGAAAAATCCCTGCAATTAAAATTTCCTAATGTCCCTGGAGAAATGCAAAGGGATGTTTGGTTCCCCTTTCATAGAATGTCTCCCCTTTATGGGCTCAGCCTGTAGAAGACAGGGGAGCGGGACTTACTTGGGGATGAGGTACTAGTTTCATCCCCCCGGGTACTGGCCACCAGGGTGCTCAAGAGGATGAGAACGACTACAGAGAGGCAGAGGGAGCTCATCTTCAAGGCCTTCAGAAGGGCTTCTGTGGAAACCTGGGGTCTGACAGAGCTTTTCACATCCCTGCAGAGGAGTGGAGACAGCCAGTGGGGAATGGAGTGGGGAAGGGGAGGAGCTGGGGTCAGTCCTGTTCATTTTGTAACCTCCCCACCTCCCCAGGCTTCTGCCTGCAGGGGCCAAAATGCTGGGTGACAGCCTCCTCCAACTTTATCATGCTTGTGAACTGCCTAGGGACCTTGTTGAAATTCACATTCCTGTTTTATATGTAAAGTTTATTTACTTATTTTGAGACAGAGAGAGAGAGAGAGAGAGAGAGAGAGAGAGTGTGTGTGTGTGTGCGCACGAGAGAGAGAGAGAGAGAGAGGGGGAGGGGAGGGGCAGAGAGAGAAGGATAGAGAGAGAATCCCAAGCAGGCTCTGAGACACCAGCGCAGAGCCTGATGCAGGGCTCGAACTCACAAACTGTGAGATTATGACCTGAGCTGAAATCAAGAGTTGGACGCTTAACTAACTGAGCCACCCAGGCGCCCCTGAAATGCACATTCTGTTCAGCAGGTCTAGGGTGAGACCGGAGAAGCTGTATTTCTTACAGGCTCACTGCTACCGGGTGTCCCCAGCTCCAGTTTTTCCCCTTTCAAATTGTCCCCAGGACCACACTTGGTAATTAGGTGTTTGCCCTGCCACACAGGAGAGTCGGTCAGATAAAATTTATCTCTGGTAAAAACTCTTGCTCTGGGAAAGATCCCCAACTTAGATTCATCCAGGGAGTTAAGGGAGGTGCAAAAATTTCTCTTCAGCCTGCAGGATCTGGGCGCCTGGGTGGCTCAGTCAATTAAGTGTTCGACCTCAGCTCAGGTCATGATCTCACAGTTCGTGAGTGCGAGAACCACATTGGGCTCTGTGCTGACAGCTTAGAGCCTGGAGCCTGCTTCAGAGTCTGTATCCCCCTCCCTCTCTGCCTCTCCCCTACTCATGCTCTGTCTCTCAAAAACAAATAAAAACATTTTTAAAATTAAAAAAAAAATAGTCCATATGCCAAAGTGACCCATTTGGGGAGAATCTTGTCCTGAACCCCTTCAACAGCATGTGTCATAGGCAAGAGGGCCTGAGTTTGGCAAATTTCTTAGAGTTTCTGGGCCTTGGTGCCCTCATTTGCAAAATGGGGTTGTTTATAAAATCAACTCCCATTTCTAAGGGTTGTTGTGAGGGTATTTGAGACTAATGAATGTAGAATGTTCAGCTTTGTGCCCCTGGGTAGTAAATGCTCAATCATTCAAGCTTCCTATCGTGATCATCATTATCACACCCAAATCCCAGTCAGAACGTTTGGATCTGAGCTCAGGCCTGAGTTGAAATAAATTTCTCAGCCCAAGGTGGAGCCACTCCTGCCCAAGCTGTCATGTCAGGAAACTGACACTTTCTTTTTTTTTTTTTTAACGTTTATTTATTTTTGAGACAGAGAGAGACAGAGCATGAAAGGGGGAGGGGCAGAGAGAGAGGGAGACACAGAATCGGAAACAGGCTCCAGGCTCCAAGCCATCAGCCCAGAGCCCGACGCGGGGCTCGAACTCACGGACTGCAAGATCGTGACCTGAGTCGAAGCCAGGCGCTTAACCAACTGAGCCACCCAGATGCCCCTGGAAACTGACACTTTCATGTTCCTGCAAATGCTCTACTTGACCAGGAACACAGTATAGCAGGTCAGCAATCCCCAAAGGCCAAGCCAGCTCTGGGCTCTATACTTATCTCCTTGTTCCTTCCTCACTTTCTATCTTTCTTCTCCTTGTCCTTTATTTTTTAGCCTATAAAATCTTCCTGCCCTCTGCCCCACTTGGCAGTTCTCTGGATCCTTGGGAATGGAGATTGCCCACTTCACGAAGTGTTAAATAAAGCTATTTGGTATCACCAGATTGTCTTTAATCATTTTTTTTTTTCCAATTTTCGGTATGAGAAAGAGATCCAAAGTTGCCTGCTAACAGCCTGTGGTACAAGACACCCAGGCCAGGACCCAACTGAACAGTCTGGGCTCACTGATCCTCTCATGTTTCCTGAGGATGGTGGGTGAGTCACTTTCAGATTTGAGCTCTGCTCCCTTGTGTGCAGCTCTCTGGTCCAAACAATATACATATATGTACAGGTAGATATTGTCCTCAGAAACGTTCTGGGATCCTGGAAAGGTTACAGGACAGTTATATTGAGAGGGCACAATGGGTGGCAGCCATTGCAAAGCCTTGAGGTAAGTTTGCAGCATAATCTGCAAGGGAACTTGGGTTAATAAATTAAGATGAGGAATGCTGACTGTTTTGACCAATGGCACATCAAATTCTCCGTAGGCACAAGTTGGACTATTAAAACCCGTTAGGACATCTGCCACTTTAAAGGAATCTTCTTGGAGCGCCCTGGTGGCTCAGTGGGTTAAGCATCCAAGTCTTGATTTCTGCTCAGGTCATGATCTCACAGTTTGTGGGTTCGAGCTCCATGTCGGGCTCCATGCTGGCAGTGTGGAGCCTGCTTGGGATTCTCTCTCTCTCTCTCTCTCTCTCTCTCTCTCTCTCTCTCTCTCCCTTCCCCTCCCCTGCTCACTCTGTCTCTCAAAATAAATAAATAAACTTAAAAAATAAAAATAAATAAAAACATAAGTAAATAAGTAAGTAAATAAATAAATAAATAAAGGAATCTTCTTGTGCAAGGAATAACAGATCTAGGACAGATGGGGATCTCCAAAGCCAAAGCTGCAAAATTGGTAGGCATGGGTCAAACACCTTACAGCTTTCAGAGTGCTCACCACCTAAATCCAAGACCCCTGTGCTAGGCTAAGTTGGTCGTATGCTTATGTGACTGACCACAATAAAAACCCAAGAAACCCAGGCTTCAGTGTGTGGGCAACACTTCAAACGTGTTGGGCTGGGGGAATGAAACACATCCTGTGTAACTGGACTGGGGAGGGAAGTTTGTGCCTGGTTTCCTCCATTCTTCACACCCTATGCTTTTTCCCTTTCTTGATTTTAATCTGTATGCATTGGCTGTAACCTTAAGTATAACTCTGAGTCCTCTGAGTCCTTTTCATGAATTGAACCTGAGCATGGTCTTGGGGAATCCAAACGCAGGGAGCTCCGTTGTCTCCAAATAGAAACTATAGTCCAGGGAGGTTAAATAGATTGGCAGAGGTACCACAGATAGTGAATGGAAAAGCTGACATTTAAATATGTCTTTCTCGGGGCGCCTGGGTGGCTCAGTCGGTTGAGCATCCGACTTTGGCTCAGGTCATGATCTCACAGGTTGTGAGTTCGAGCCCGCGTCTGGCTCTGTGCTGACAGCTCAGAGCCTGCTTCGGATTCTGTGTCTCCCTCCCTCTCACTGCCCCTCCCCCGCTCACTCTCTGTCTCTCGAGAATAATAAAACATCAAAAAAAAAAAAAAGAATATAAATTTGTCTTTCTCCAGGGGCCATACTTTTAACAAGTACAAGAAGACAAATGATGATAATCTGACATAACTGATGTCTCTTGAGTAGAAAATTCAGCAATTGGAACAGAAAATATTCCAAGAATAATACAAGAAAATTTCCCTTAAAAAATCTGTAGATTATAAAAGCCCTCCATGTCCCAGTTAAAAAAAAAAAAAAGATGCAGAATGATGTCAAAATAATCTTGTTAAGTTACTGGATCTCAAAGAGAAGCAAAGAAGTCCTTAGACATTCAGGTAGGAAAAAAGCAACATTCAAAGGACAAAAACATTCAGGCCACTTAGCAACATTCCATGGCAGAATTTGGTGGAGCTAGGTCCACCCTGGTCCCAGGTTCTGGGAAAAGAAAGTATGACCCAGGATTTTTTTTTTTTTTTTTTTACCCCATCAAATTGTCCTTCAAGTATTAAGGCAATATGCAAACATTCAGGGAAAATACTGCCTGTAAACTCCAATAGTCACTAATAGTTACTTCATGTGGTGGAAATTCACTGTTCAGTATGGTAGCCACTAGCCACATGTGGCTACTGAGCACACAACATATGACTAATATGAATCATGATGTGCGATAAATGGGAAATACACACCTGATTTCAAAGGCTGGGTACAATACTGCAGAAGAGGAAAATACTGCATTAATATTTTTATTACATGTTGATCATATGTTGAAACGGTAATATTTTGGATATATTGGGTTAAATTAACTATTATTGAAACTAACTTTTCTTTTTACTTTTTTAAAGGCAGGTACTAGAAAACTATACTGTAATATATTGCATTATATTTCTGTTGCACAGGACTGTAGTAGAATCTGGGGAGGGATTTGCTTCTTGTTTGTACTATTCAGTATAGCTTGATCTTTTAAAAATAAGTGTGATAATTTATATAGAACAATCAACTCATTATTCCTTAGTTAAATAAATAAAGCAATGAACAAAGAGCTATGTTTTCTCTCCTGGGATGTTGAGGCAACTAGCTGGGAGGATCTGGATGGGAACCAGTAATAACAGAATGGAGAACAGCTAAGCTGGGTTCCTAGGGACCGTGTTGTCCAGCCCACTTGTTTGACAGATAGGGAATAGGGAAACTGAGGCCCCCAGAAGTCACTTACCAGTCCAAGGTCACAGGAACTCAAGTGTGCAGTAGATGAGGTTGAGGACTGGCATTCCAGATGCTGAAGAAGCACTGACTTAGGGCACTGGCTCAACAGACTTCAAGAAGTCCTCCCAGGCAAGTGGCACTGCCTCTGGGTGAGACGTCCAATTCTTCTGGGCCCACGCTCCTTGTCGAGGGTACTTCCTCTTCCAAGTAATGAAAACCCAGATACTTCCCTCAACTCTGAGGAAGAGGGCACAGCTGCTTTTAGCTGCAGGTATAAATTTTAGTCTCCCAGCCCCACTCTAGAACATTCAGCTGCTACTGACACCATGAAGGTCAGCCTGTTCCTTGCCCTCTGCTTCCCCTTCTGCCTGGTGGGCATCGCCAGCTCAGAAAAGACCTCAGGTGAGCTGAGGGGTTAAAAAAGAATATCTCTGAGGGGTGCCTGGGTGGCTCAGCCAGTTAAGTGACTTTTGATGTCAGCTCGGGTCATGATGTCACAGTCATGAGATTGAGCCCTGCATCAGGCTCTGCATGGAGACTGTTTAATATTCTCTCCCTCTCTGTCCCTGGCCCTCCCCCCACTTGCACCCGCTCTCTCTCTCTCCCTCTCAAAAAAAAAAAAAAAGAGGACCCCTGAGACCCATAGCCTGTGGGGGAGAGGGAGGCATAGGGTGGGAGGCTGGCTGCATAGGGCTACCTGGTCACTTCCACCTCTGGAGGAAACAAGAAGTGTTCATCTATGGTCTCCATGTAGTCTGGGGAAGATCTGGGGCCAGACCTCACAGATGTCTGTTTGATTTAATTCAATCCTCACCAAGTTTAATTTTTATTACAAAGCAATGCATGGGTTTGTCTTAAAAAGACAAATAATATGTAAATATATGAAGTTAAAAAGTGAGTCCCCTATTTTAGCCAGCCTGAGCAATCCTGCCTTCCAGAATCCTACTCCCAGAATTCTTACAAGAGGAAATAGATTTTCATATTGCTTTTAAAAGGAAATCAGGGGCACCTGGGTGGCTCAGTTGGTTGAGTGACTGATTTCGGCTCAGGTCACGATCTTGCGGTTTGTAAGTTCGAGCCCCACATTTGGCTCTGTGCTGACAGCTTAGAGCCTGGAGTCTGCTTCAGATTCTGTGTCCCCCTCTCTCTCTGCCCCTCCCCTATTCGTGCTCTGTCTCTGTCTCTGTCTTTCTCTCTCAAAAATAAACATTCAAAAAAAAATTTTTTTTTTTTTTTTTATTTTTGGGACAGACAGAGACAGAGCATGAACGGGGGAGGGGCAGAGAGAGAGGGAGACACAGAATCGGAAACAGGCTCCAGGCTCCGAGCCATCAGCCCAGAGCCTGACGCGGGGCTCGAACTCACGGACCGCGAGATCGTGACCTGGCTGAAGTCGGACGCTTAACCGACTGCGCCACCCAGGCGCCCCTCAAAAAAAATTTTTTAAATAAAAAGGAGATCAGGTTCTGAAACTTGGCTATACACTGGAGTCACCTAGGGGCTACGTGGGTCCCATACTCCCAGATTCTGATTTAATTAGTCTTGGGTAAAGCCTGGGCATTGGGATTTCTTTAAAGTTCCCCAAGAGGAATCTAATGTTCCACCAACATTGAGGATTGCTGCCCTAATGAAAGACCTTGAATTCCCTTCCTAGAATGGTTTCTTTCCAATTCTAGCGAAGAATGGGTTCAGCCTGGAGCATGTCATATCAATTGAAGATCCACAAAATGGTACCATGGAGCAGAGTTGACCCATGAGCTCATTGTCTTAGGGGTGCATCCTTGTTGGGGAGTGTACATATCCAAGTAATGTGTATTGCATCCCATGAACACTGGGATCCCGTGTGTCCACCGCCAAATAATGGGTGAGGATGTGTGTGTTGGGGTGGGGGGGGGGGGAAGAGGTATACATACACATGTTTGATAAATCACTTCATGTGATAACCAGAGTCAGATGTGAAAGGAGTTAAAATAACAGGTGATTTAGTAAAATACGTCCATGTCTTTATTTTTTCGTTACTCATGGATATTGAATATTATTTAAATACCTTTTCCCTAGTTATAAAAATGATACTGTTCATTGTCATTTAAATGATACTAAAAATAACTAGAATATAAAAATCACTTGAAATTCCACCACCCAGGAAAACTATTACAAATACAGTGGGAAACAACTTACTAATCATCATTGCACGGTTTTATCGGTATATTTTACATCCACGGGACCATTCTAGATCTTGTCTTCTTTCATTTGATTTTTGTTTCACAAGATTATAGACTTCTCTCCATGTTGATATATATACACCAGCACTATTCTCATCCACGACTGCGTGTAACCCATCAGTCCCCGGTCGGTGAACACTGATATTTTATCCAAACTATGGTTGTTGGCAATTATAAACAAGGCCACAGCACATATCTTGAGTGAAGTTATGAGAAGATGTAGCATGCAGAGTCCGGGATTTGAAATTGGAACTGGCTTTAACCCCAGGCCTCGACTGCTGGGTTTCATGATTTTTGGAAGATTACCAAACATCTCTGCGCCTCCATTTCTTCATTTGTGGGAGAGGGACAGTAATATCTGCTCCATGAGGTCATTTAAATCGTGCAACCCATGGCAAGCACTTAGCGGGGGGCTTGGTGTAGAAGACATGCTTCTAAAAGAAAAATACGTATCACTTCTTTAAAAGGACACCCACGTGACAGTCCCTGTCTCTCCTCACCCCTGCAGCCCATCTCGAGCGAGAGGCTCCCCAGGAACTGCTCCAAACTCTGCCTGCCCTGTGCCGGCTCCCCCCCGTCGAGGGCCCCTGCCGAGGCCGTTTCTACCGCTATTTCTACAACTCTACAGCCCATGAATGTGAGCACTTCACCTACGGTGGCTGTCGGGGCAATGCCAACAACTTTGAGACCACGGAGATGTGTCGGAGGGTCTGCAAACCCCCCGGTGAGTCCTCTTACAGAAACGGCAGAAGCAAAGGTGGCCATCGGGTGGCGGTGCTCGTGGGAAGGGAGCCGGTGGGATGAGGACGGTGGTGGTGATGCCATGGTGATGTTGCCACGGGAGGCGATGACGTCAGGAACGACCAGCCTCATGAAGAGGTGCTGGTGGCAGTGGAGGGAGGGCAGTGGGGTAGAGACAGCAAGGCTGCGGTTGGCGGCGGCATGGGTGGCGAAGACGAAGGCGGCATTGGCGAGCGCAGTAAGGCCTTGTCGTGTTAGCGGTGCTGCTGGCCCAGGGAAGGCAGCAGTGTAACCTTCACGGGGGATGACGGTGTTGACAGAGACGACGGAGGCGAGGGTGGCAGTGATCAGGGTGAGAGGTGAGAGAGCTGCAGGGGTCCCTGGGAGGGTGGCTGTTGAAGGGGGTGGGTAAGGGGTCCAGCTGACGGCCCTGGCTAGGCCACCAAAAGACCGGCCAAGAAGGAAACTGACTGTTGTCTCTATTACAGGGACAAGGTAAAAAGCCGCCGAAGACCGGGCCTGCATCCTCCTAGCCTTGACCGAAGGCTGGCTGGGCCTCCCTTCCTGCGCTCAGGCCCTGCTTGGAACCCATCCCGGAGCCCTCTGGGCCTGGGTCAATAAAGCATTCCAAGCCAGTGTGGCCTGAGGCCTTCTTGCAAGGGCGCAGAGCCTGTCCTCACAAATTGCCCACAGCCACCTCAGCAACCAAGGGTGATCAAACCTGCACCACCCCACCCCTATTCCTTCAGGCCCTCATTGTCCTGTGCCCTCAGAAGGATGAGGACAAAGGACACAAGCTCCCTATCACCAGGGGGTCCTCCTCATGGAGGCCAGACTGAATGCAAAACTGGGGACCTGCGTGTCTGTCCCCAGGCCCCGGCACCTGCTCTTTGCTGCCTGGGGCTCGACTACCAGCTCAGCTTCTACTCCACCTGTTCAGCTGGAGCCACGTCCTAGAGCACGGAAAGAGCTAGAAATTCAGGGGATCTTGGTCAGTCAGGTGGGAATTTCCCCCCATGCAGAGGGATCTTGGAAAAATTAGGATTTTATATATTCTTTTAATTGTGGTAAAATATATACAACATAAAACTCACCATTTTACCCATTTCTAAGGGTACAATGTAGTGGCCTGAAGCATACTCACTGATGTGCAAGGGTCACGACCGTCCGCCTCCAGAACATTTTCATCTCCTCAACGGAAATTTCGTGCCCATGAGAACTGACGCCTCATCCCCCTTCCCCAGTCCCGTCACCTCCACCCCACCTTCCGCGTCTGTGAATGGACCCCTCCTCCTGCGAGAGACATCCTACAGCATTTGTCCTTTTGTGACTGGCTTATAGTGTTAGCATCATATTGTCAAGGTTCATCCCTGCTGCGGCCTCTGTCAGGATTTCTTTCTTTTTAACATTAAATAATATTCTGTTGCTCCATAATTTTTGGAATGCCGGGTGGCCTCTGCCCTGACCATCGCTGCTGCCTCCCCCATACCCTGTCCTGCTGCCCCCCCTTCCTTGAGATAAGGCTGCCTGGGACCAAACAGCAATACTAGAATCCAGGACCTGGGATTCCCAGACTAGACACTTGTCCTTGGTGGTTTCATTCATGTCCTTGGTGTGCCCTTCCCAAATACATATAAATAATATACAAATATTCCCAAATACATATAAATAATACATATTTGAGAGAAAGGACATGTTTTCCCCTGTATTTCCTCATTCTCTTTCACGTTCTTAACTACCTGAGAGATTGAGCTCTAGAAGATTAATCGAGGATAGACTTTCACTGGTATATGAAATAGTGTCTTTGCTCTGAAGCTTATACATTTTTAAAAATACGACTATTAAAAACGATTTTAAAGTAAAAAAATATAAATCGGCATACACACAACTAAAGAATTTAATCAGTTGCTCAGATCAACTCATGACATGGGACAGTAAGAACTGAGAACCGGGGCTCCTGGGTGGCTCAGTTGGTGAAGGGTCTGACTCTTGATTTCAGCTCAGGTGCTGGCACAGCAAGAATTTCAAGGTGCAGAACCCAGATGTTTGGGTGACCCGGCTTGCTTCGCAGCAAAATTACCGCCTGAGATTCATCCTTTCATTCACTCATTCGTTCGGCAATCATTGGAATGCAAACCGCATGCCAGGCTCTGTTCTGGACACTGCAGCTACAAGACAAAAATCCTTGTCCTTATGGAGCTTAATTATTAATAAACAAGATAAGTAAGACACGTTGCATGCTGATGGCGGTGAGAGCCAGAGGGAAACCACAACAGCAAAGCGGGGAGCTAGTTGCTGGGCAGCGCTTTAAACAGGCACTGCCGGTTAGCCCTCACCATAGGTTAGCCCTCACCACAGCGCCGCGCTGGGGGTGTGAAAAGGGAGTCGGCTCCCGGATTCACTTTGAAGGTAGAGGAGGTTGTTTACGGGCACACACGGCTCATGAGGGCAGAATCAAGGACGGCTCCAAGGTTTTTGGCCTGGGCAACCAGGAAGATGAGGGGTGCTGTTAACAGAGATGAGCTGACCATGGATGCGCCTGTTGAGGGTAGAAGGGGAGAGGATCGGAAGCTTGGTTTGATATTAAATCCGAGATGCCCTTAGACGTCCAAGCGCAGACGGCAGGGAGGCGGTTGGGTAAATGGGTCTGGAGTTCAGGGAGGAGCATGGTGTGGTCAGTGCACGGATCACGTGGGACATGGTAGCGGAGGTTGTTCTGAGTGCTGACCCAGCTGGGGGTGTAAAGACAGCCCGGCCATGACCCCCTGCTGACTTGGCTTGCAGCCCGCTTCGGCCACCCTCCCACCGCACTCTCATCCCATTTACGCCCTGCTTATTTACTGCTTGGAAGAAAAACTCAAGTGACCAAAACCAAGGTGGTTTTGCCCATGGTCTCAGTTAGCTCATCACCTTCTTCCTACACACACACACACACACCTGCACACACATCACTCGTACATTCTGGGGGCTCTTGGAAAACCCTCAGAGGCAACCTAAACAGCCCCATCTATGTTGGCGGTACAGACATCACCAGTACTATTGTGCTAAAGACCCAGCACTCATACTTGTGGGGTTTCTAGGTGCCCCTCGCCCTTCCCCTCCCTACCCTTGAACCCCAGATCTCAGGCCAGGACAGCCTATACCCATTCATACATACGCTGATGGAGCACTTTCATGTCCCGAGCTGGATCAGGTCCAGACAGAAGACAGCCCCTGTGCCCCAGGGACCTTAGGAGTTTAATGGACGTTTAAGAAAAAGAATAGCCGGGATGATAAGGAACCTGTGAAAGTAAGTCCAGGGAGCTCTGGGAGCGGAGGGAAGGGGCACCTACAGCAGTCTGGTGTATCAGGGAAGACTTCCTGGAGGAAGCAACATCTCTCTGGTTTTGTAAGCGTGAACCAGGCAGTAGAGGAGAGTGTGTGGTTGGAGGAACAGGGCATTCTAACGCTATGATTGAGAGCTGGGGAAGGGACAGGCAGTCTGCAAATACGGATACAACTAATGCCAAATGTGCCAGAGGCAGAGACAGAAGACTGGGCCGGGGGGGGGGGGGGGGTTGGCGGGGAGTCTGCCTAAGGATCTGCTACAGGAACCCAGGGCTGTAGAACCAGAAGGGGAGGTGGGCAGGGGCAGGCCTCCATCCGATGGGCCTGGCTCCAAAGCCTGTGGGAGGTCTAAGGACCACCCACAACATGTGCCCGTGAAGAGTCTGACAGAAATGCAAAGGCGGGGTGGGCTACACTCAGGCCAACTGAATTCACAGGGTCTGGACCCCAGGAAGCTGCATTATTTTCACAAGCATCTCAAGTGATTCTAATGTACAACATGGTTAGAAAACCAACACACAGAGCTCTTCTGCCTCTCCAGCCCTACCCCTGGTGATCGGGGACTGGTTCTCGGGGCCCCTGGAAGGTGGAGGATGATTCACGTTCATGGTCATGGATATGCTTATATAAACACTCCTGGCCAAACCCAGGGAGTTCTGGGAATCACCAATGAGGGCACCAGGGAAGCCAGAGAAGAAGGAATTTTCAGCAGGTGAAGGAACTTTGTTTGTTAGGGTTTGGGAGAAAGTGTAGAAGTCTTAGGCAGGCGCCCAGCAAAAGGCCCTAGACCCCTCTTCCCGGGCCTCAAGAACAGGAGGCCAAGAACTAAGAAAGTCACTTTTTATTCCACAACTAGCCAATTCCAGCTACCACACAGTGATACAAGTTCTTCAACGTGCCCCGTTATCTAGGTCGGTACTGTCCTAGAACCTTCTGCAATGATGGAAATGTTTGTCCGCACTCTCCAGTACAGTAGCCACTAACCACTTCTGGTTACTGAGCACTTGAAACGTGGCCAGTACAGCAGAGAAAATGAATTTTTAATTTAAATTAAATTCCAATGCCACATCTGGCTTGTGGCTACTGAACCAGACAACACACTCCAGGGCTCGGCCTCGTCCAGGGGCGGTTTGGTTCGAAAGCCAACTCTGTAGAGAACACGTGGCAGAAAGAGCCCTGGGAGTCACCACCGCCCCTCCCCAGAGGCTCACAGCAGCCCCGCCGTGAAGAGGGCAAACCTCAGAGCGGCGGCACGCCACGGGCACGCCGGATAAGGTTAGCCAGCCGCTTGGCCAGGCCGCCCGTGCTGGGCTCCTCGATGTGGAAGGTTCGGGTGAGGAGATTGTAGAAGGAGCCATAGCACACGGCCACCACCGTGCACGTGAGGCAGATGACGTTGTAGGGCATGCTGAAGTCCGGCGTGGGCAGGTTCACCAGCAGCGGCTCCGTGTAGAGGCGCACAAAGTAGCTAGAGCTATCGGAGACCGGGTACCTGGGGGTCAGGAAGGAAAGGTGAGGCAGGACGAGGCTGCTCCAACCCGCCCCACCCTGCCCCACCCTGTCCCCACTCTTGGCTGCAGTGGGTCCAAGCGCAGCGGTGAGGGTTTGCAAAGCTTTCTTAGTTAGCCTCAAAACCTTTTGACAGAAGACATCTCGGATCAACACAGAAACACGTAAGACAGCACAGAAACCTGTTCAAAGGAGAGCTGCCTTGTGCTGACGTGAGGAAAGGGGCCCGGCCTTCTCTGGGCTGCCTCTTCCTTAGCCTCCGGTCTCAGCCTCGAGGCTGTCTCCTCAGAGAAGTCCTCCTGGATAACCCACTGGCGTACTCCCCAGCACCACCTGTGACCCCATCACTCTAGACCAGAATCTCCCCTCCAGCCTCTTGACATGAGCAGGGCAGGGGCAAGGCTGTGTTGTGTCCTGCCGTATGCCCGGGGCTCTCTGAAGCACCTGGCATTTGATAAGCACTCAATGAAATATTCATTAAGAGAATCAATGAGTAAGTGCAGGCTAGAACTACAGCTCTCCTCGTCTCTTTATTCTTCTGGAAGCAGTTCAGAATCATTTCACAGTCAGAACAAATATTATAGACCACTAGGATTTTTATTGGGATTGAGTTAACTCTGCACATTGCTTTGGCCAGCAGAAACCTGATCGTCCGTGTGGATGCCCGCCCTGAAGCAGGCGGCTGAGGTCATACTTACAGGGACTTGAACAGGGGGCTCTCTTCCCAGTCCACGGGCTTGGCTGCCACCGTGCTGGGCACGAGGGCACTGATGACAGACGGGCTGTGGAGAGGCAGACAGGCCTTCCGTGGGTGGGTCTCCCCCACCAGGGGCAAAGCAGCACAGCGGGGGGTCAGGAGGCTACGGGGCAGTACGTGAGGGGAGCCCACCTGACGTAGAAGCCGTGGTTGGGGTCCGGGGTATACTCGGTCCACTTGAGCAGCGCCCGCTCAAACTGAATGGACACCTTGGTGGCCGAGTTGGCCGGCAGCTGAATCAGCATCTCCAGGAGGTGCGGCTGCAGCCGGTCCTGCGCGGGCTGGTAGTGGACGTAACCTGGGGACAGGCAAGGGTCACCCACACCTCTCTCCTGGGGTCAGACTACCTGCACCCTCGCCCCTACCTATCAAGGTCTTAGGCTCTGGATCGCAGAAGCCAGGCAGGCTCAGGGAGGGAAGCAGGGTCCTAGAAAAGGGGAAAGATGTTCCCAGGGCAGCTGTCCCGAGACACGTTCAATCTAGTTAATCCTCCCATCGCTAAAACCGGGGCGCCAGGCTTCAGATCCCTGATGTGATGCAACAGGAAGTTCACAGAACCGGAAGTTTCCTGACCAAAATGTGCAACCCGAATCTAATCAAGTTTCTATATCTAACCACCAGCAACCAAGAAACGTAAGGGAGGGAGGAACATGTTAAACACAGGCACAAGGACAGATTCAGAATGTAGAACATTCCATGTAACAAATGACCGAGTTTCTCCGAAAAACAGACTTGGGGGGAAAAAAGTGGGAACTGTTATAGATTAAGAGAGACTTAGGAGCAAACACCCCAATGCAAGATGTTAATAATGGGGAAACTGAGGGTGGGAGGAGACGGAGTACATGGGAACTCTGTGCTTTCTGCTCAGTTTTTCTCTCAACCTAAAATTGCTCTAAGAAAATAAAGCCTATGAATTAAAGAGAGAGAGAGAAACTTGAGAGCTTATCAAGCAAATGCAATGTGAGGATGCTGTTTCGATTCTCACCCAAAAAAACAATTATACAGTGTTATTTTTAAGACCACTGGGGGAAACGAGAGTGCCAAGAATGGGTGGTATTCTTTTAGAAGCCCTTTACCTGTTAGAGACATAGACTGAAGCATGGTGGCTATGGTGTCTAGGATCCGTTTTAAGATACTCCAGCAGAAACGTAACAAGATCGAGAAACGGAATAAGGGCAGAGATCACAAGCGAGGGGATCTGGAGGCCGCTGGCGCTTGTGACAGGCACAGGGGAGCGTCATACGCTGTGCGTTTGACACTTTCCAGAGCGAAAGGTTAAAAAACAAAACAGAAAAGTCCACAAAATACAGGGGTGGGATGTCCGAAGGAGAGATTCTGAAGGTGATACAAACAGTGGTGCGAAAGAGAAGTACAACAACCCCAGGTTGAAAAATGAGGCAACAGCAAGTGTTGAGACACGTTAAGTCTGGGTGTTCGGGATGTGCCAGGACCTCTGCCTGAGAAGTCCTCTGTTAGGTCTCCCTCCACTCCAAACGACAAGCGGCCCAGTGCTATGCCTGCCACCTAGCGGAAAGCAGGCAGTAAATACTGACTCCTCTTCAACACAGAAAATACAAATACATTTTTGAAACTACAGCTCTTTACCCCTCCCAAGGAGACAAAAACCGTCTACACCAGCTTTATCGTTTTTTGTTTCTACACTGTTTCTCCTGCTGCTAACCTGTTCTCTACTGCAAGCCCATGAATCAGCACAAAAGGACGTGACCAGGGCACCAAGGAAGGAGGAGCAAGTAAGTGAAAACGATGAGGAAACCACTGCCTTCGTAAAGCCCTATTAAGAATCAGTAGTACCACGTGTTAAAATTATTTGTCTTGTAGAAATTACTTCCGCATCTGGCACCGTGAGGCTACCCTGTCCACGTTTCAAACCCTTCCGGACTTTGTGTCGGTGCAGTGTCTCCAAGACACTTGAGGAATGACCTGGAGACATGAGGGTTTGGGGGACCTGGGGGGACAGCAAGCTGGGGAGGGGGGCCCGGCCCGGGACTCGGCTCTCACTCGGTTTGTTGTCCTTGCCCTTGGAAGTGATGGTGAGGGTGTGCACATACAGCCGCAGGTGCCAGGGCACGGTGTCCAGAAGCAGCACGGGGAAGGCCCGGTGTGGGTGCGTGTTGTACAGCAGCGTGTTCAGCTTCCCGTTCTGCAGCCCGTAGCCGCTCACGTACCGCTGGGCATGCAGGAAGGGCACCGGAGGGGCCTCTGCACAGAGAAGTCCATGGTTAAGAGCCCCTAAAGGCAAGGGTCACTCCTCACGCTCACTCCCCTGGCCTCGTTCAGACTCTCCGAGCCAGGAGGCAGTGGGGAAGAGCTTTTCCATCAGAACTGGGAAACTTGCATTCTGGAATTATCCGCGTCTTCCCTGGCCCACAGCATGACAGAATTACTATAACTTCCTAAGCACTTGTATGTGCCGAGCTCCGTGCCCCCTCCAACCCAAACCAGTTGCCCTTGTGACAGTCCGCACTTTTCCTTGGTAACACTGAATGCAATCACAACTAATTAATTGTCTCAGGTCTGCCTCAATCAACAGACATAATGTTTCTCAAATGCAGGGTATCTTAGGTCTTCAAAAAATATTTGCTGATTGAATGAACGAACTCTGTGTTTTACATTAATTACATCATCTACTCTGCTGGGTAATTATGACCCCATTTTCCAGATGAGACAGTAAGGTTAGGAACCTGCCCAAGGTCACAGAGCTTAGAAGATGGAGTTAGATCAGAACAGCGACTCAAGGGATCTAGGTGGCTCAGTCGGTTAAGTGTCCGACTTTGGCTCAAGTCATGATCTCGCAGTTTTTGAGTTAGAGCCCCACATCAGGCTCTGTGCTGACAGCTCAGAGCCTGGAGCTTACTTCAGATTCTGTGTCTCTCTCTCCCTCTGCCCCTACCCCACTTGCACTTTGTCTCTCTCTCTCTGTCCCTCTCTCTGTCTCTCAAAAATAAATAAACATTAAAAAAAAAATAAAACAAAAAACAAAAACAGTGACTTGGGACCTGGGTCTAAATACAAGCTTCATTCATATCCATGGTGAAAGGAAGGACTAGGAGTCTCCCCCAGAGATGAAACCTCTGCAGCCCACTGTGCCCAGCGGCCCGTCCGCACCCACCGCTCTCTGGGGGGCTCTTCCACTTGAGCTGGAGGTTGAGGTTACGAGAGTTGTTGATCACGGCCGTGTCCAGCAAGTCGTAGATGGCGTAGGTCTTCCGGGCACCGAGGATGACGTCCTGGTAGGTGGTGGTTGGGGGAGGGGTCACCTCCAACGTCTCATTGTCCTGGGGGCACAAGGGCAGGGCTGAGAAGAGAGCAGAGGCGCAGGCCGGCCTTGGGTGAAGGGGGACGGTTGTGACTGGAGACATCGGTACCTGGTTATAGCCGGTGATGTCCACATAGACTCGGCTCTCTGAAGCCAGGGGGCAGGGCTCCGTCAGGGTTCGGGAGAACATCCGAAAGAGGGACCAATCTGAGGGGCAGAGGGCAGGGTTCAGCGGGGGCTGGGGACAGGCCTTGTTTGCACAGACAGGGCGGGACCAGTGATGGTGGGGGGCGATAATGAGTTGCCAGGGCAGCCTACCTTTCTTCCCCTGTCCTGTGACGAAGGCATCAAACACAACAGAAAGGGTCTGCCTCAGCTCCCAGGAGACGCTGGTACAGCGTGCATTCTACCACAAGGGCCAGACAGTGGCCGTGAGGACGCATCACTCCCCGCCCCCTACCACACACACAGCCTCGGGGACTCCCACCCGGACTCAATTCCTTGTCTAGTATGTATCTTCCCACCCATTGGTTTCCTACTGTTCACTACTGAGCACTTGACCCTGTGCCAGCAGCGTTATGCACCAGTCGAATGAACCATCACCAACACCCGTAGGAACTGATCCTACTATTGTTCTCATTGGACAGAGGAGGAAACCAGGCTCAGGGAAATGAAATGATCTGTCCAAGGTCATGCCCAGAGTGACTGGGCTGGCAGCTGCACACACAGCTATTGTTCTTAACCACCTGCCAGGCAACCGCTCAGTTTCCTTGGTGTGTGGCCAAATGCCCCATATAATCAGCATCACGGCTAGCACTTACTACTGGCTCAGCCCGCGACAGACACTAGGCTACGTGCTTTACCTGCACGTTCCCTCAGGGGCCCTGGATGGCACCCCCACTCCCATTCCCCATGACTTACCCTGCAAACAGGACGGATATGCACTGCCTGGGAGTGGTAGCTAGTGTGGAACAAGCGGTCAGCCTTGAGCAGCACAGACAGGCCTGCCTGGAGGGAAGCAGGAAGAAGGGACAGGTCAGTGCCCTGCATGGTGAGACACCTGCTCCGAACGCCGCCTGGGGGAGGGGGGGGCAGGCAGAGAAGGGGCACGCGCGCCAGCCCTGACCGCTCTCCAGGGCTCCCACGCACATTCAGGGAGCTCCGGCCTCACCTTGGAGCTGCAGGGCAAGAGCTTCTTCCATGGGGTGAGGTTCTCAGTGCAGACAACCTCTCGCGGTAGCACAGCGTAGCGCAGGAAATTGTGATCAGTGCCTGAGGGAGACTCAAGCTGTCTGGGGTGGGCTTTGGGGCCCAACTCTTCAGGACCCATACTCCAAAGTTGGGGCGACCCCCCTCCTGCTCGCCATGCAATTCTCCAGCACCACCGCCCTAACAGTCTCTGCTGGGGATGGGATCCCTCCTCTCCTCGGGAGAAGAAGGCAAGGCAGAGACAGCACGGTCTCGGGAAGCCTTCCTCCCGGGCCTGCACACCCAGGGGATTTATGACCCAGCCCAGCTGAGGAAGGAGGAAGCTGAGGAGAAAGGAGGCAGAGGTTCAGGCAAGAGGTACCAGCAAGAAGCAAAGGGCCACGGGGCTATCTCACCATTGGCCAGTCCCAGGGGTTTGAAGGAGGCAGTGGGAGTGACCGTGTTGGTGGAGTCAATGAAGTTCAGAGAGGCGCAGAAGATACCCGAGAGCACGTTACTGAGCTCCTTCCAAGATTTATCCACGCTGGATGGAGACACAAACCCACTCACTGTCACGGGGCTGCCTCTGCTCCCTCCGTCCAAGCCTGCACTTGACTGCCAAATCATTAGACTGACTAGCTCCCGGAGCTGCCAGGGCCCAGGTGCCCTGCTCAGCCACCTCCTGGGTCTCGCCCTACCCACCTCTTCTTCCTCACTCTGGACATCCCTGCATCCCCACAGGTCTCTGTTCAGGTGATTCCTCCTCCTGCCTGGGAATGCCCTACTCACCCCTCTCTGCCCACCTTCAAGGAAGCCCCCTCCTCCAGGAAGGCTCTCCTGCCCTCCTCAACCACAGCCTCCTCCTGTGTTGTGATCGTTCTGACCATATGGGCCTCTCACAAGGTCCCTCCTGGGACATGGCTAGGTGGTGGCAGCATCTTGTTTTAAGCATCTTTTCTCCTCAACTAGGCTATGAGCAACCAGGGGACAAGGAGCAAGTCTGGGTCACCTACGTATGTTCCACAATACCATGTAAAGTGCCCCACATCTTCAGAGGCTGAGATCATCCCAATGAACCACCTGAGGTGTGCCCAGCTGGGCAAAACTACATATTTCCCTGTGAATGCCCTGGGCATGAAAGTAAGTCCTGGTTCCACCCTCAGAGTGGGAAGCCCTACATCTGTAAAGGCTCACTGAACAAGGGGAAACAACCATTCTAGGACCCTACAAAAACATCAAATTAAATCAGAAAGAGAAATATCACAACAGACTTGGTCTCTATATTCATAACAGAAAGCATAAAACCAAAATTCTCAACATCAGCTCCACATTACAGGCAATTATGAGCTGAGGGGAGACAGTGACGGCAAAGCAGATGGCAAGAAGGCAAAGGAGCCAGAGTTCAGGCAAGAGAGAAAGGGTTGGCAGATCTGGAAATCACTGCTTGCTCCTTAGCTGATACCACCTCAGTGTTGTCCTGGGGTTTTTCAATAATCCTCTGCTCAGAGTTTTCCAATCGCCCCAATCCTTAAGCCTCAAATAAAGACTGCAAACTTGGAAGCCTGAAAGCTCTACCCAAGCCATAACCCGGTTTCACTTGGTGTGCACAATATTGGCCCACACAGCATTTCTTAAATTTTGAAATTACCGATATTTACATTTGCCAATTTGCACACTAAAATCCAGATTTCTGGCATCTCTGGCAAATGAGAGTATCTGACAACAGTAGGCAACAATGTTCCCACGTGGCAACGATCTACTGAGGCTGAGTGGCAGCTGTCCTCTCAAGCTCTCTAGCCACAGTCCCGACCCCTCTCCATTATTCCCCCCTTTTTAAATCATACCTGTGCTACTGATTTCTCACAGTGGAATTAAGAGGAAATTGTGGTACAACAGCAGTACCTAAACCTGTCCCTCTCCCAAACAGAAGCTATTCCTCTAACATGGAGATCTGGGGTCTCGTAGGCCAATTCTAGCCCACAGATGTTTTGTTTGGCCCTCCTGGTGTGATGATGATGAGGGTAGTGAATGTCTTTTAAAAGGTTATCCAGTTTGCCACAGTCTTCTACTGCCTTACATCTAAGTAAGCTTCAATTCTTTGTTACCTGCCTCTGCAGATACATGCATGTGCTACCTTGTGGAAGTATTAAGGGAAGTAAAAAAACCACCAAAGTAAAGAATGCCACTTAGCGGTAATATCATTTCTTACTTCTGATGCCAGTTTCACCCCCCCACAGAATTGCTGTCCACTGGAACTGCTGCCCCCCAAGAGCAGTGGCAGGATGACAACACCCGTGGCTGCTACGTCCCCTCTATGGCCTGCAACAGTCCTCAAGGTGGGCACTCACTCAGTGACGGTGTCTTGGAACCAGACCCAGAGCTCTGCACCTGATGGGGCCTGCAGGAAAGGTGGCCCCCAGTATCGAGTCCTCCAAAAGCCTTGCGTGAATGACAAGTGCAGCTCTCGTAGAGAATATTTGGAGATCAACTGCCCCAGGGCCTTGGGAAATAGCCTATAATGAGATACTGGAAAGGGGGAGCAAGTGAGTGATGATCCCGGAGGACAGGTTCTCAGCCACCCCAAAGAAGCAACAGAACCCAGGCGCTGGGGCCAGAGACATCCGAATGCCATACCAAACTGTCATTTACTAGTGATGTGATCTTGACCAAGTGCCCTTACCTCTCTACATCTCCAACATCTCACAATCGCTCACAGAACTTAGCACTGCGCCTAGCACCCAGGATAAACAGTAACCGCCAATAGCATCATCGTCAGTTTTGTCGACGCAGGGTTCTAACTAAAGGGTTATAGAGTGGCAGCCTGGGCCTGCGGAAAGAGCACCTGGACTAGGAGTCAGGAGGAGTCACTGCCCCTCTCCGGGCCTCAGTTTCACCACCGGTATAACGGGGTTCTTCAATAACTCTCCCATCTTTTCCCAAATAGCTAGTTTGTCGGGGCCCGAGTCCAGGGCCCAGAAACCATTACCGGGAACCAAGCCCCGCCTCCCAAAGCTCGTCTCTACCCACCGTCCCAGCAAGTGCCACAGACACCTTTCCAGTCTCACCCTCTCACCTTCTTCCCGCTGCAGCTCCGAATCCCAGCGCGTGCGGAACTGGAACGTGGCGGCTACGTCCCCAGAAGGCAGCGGGGTGATAACGAGCTCCTCCCGCAGGCTGTCGCGTGGGGGTTCTGCATGGCCCCTGCCCACCGGACCCAGGAGCAGCAGCACGAGCAGGACGAGCGGCAAGGCCGCCGCCATGCCTGCGGCTGCTTCCGCCTCCAAGCGGTGCCCGCCCCCACGAAAGACCGGCCTCCAATAGGAAGAGCGTCTGAGAAAGGACTTCCGGTGCCGTCCCGGAAACCGGGGTGAGATTACCAGAGAGACGGGCTAGCTAGGTCCTTCGTGGCTGGTTCGTCTAAGGGCGCTCCGTAGGGCACGAAGGGCGGTGGACGTTTGGCCTGACGGGGGTGGGATGGGGGGCTGAATGGATGACTCCCTACTTTGCGGTATTCCTACCCATTAGAATTTGCTTAATAGTACCGAGTGTCGCCACTGCCGCTGTGCCTATGTGATGATAGTTGAGGAAACAGGCTGAAAAGGTTACTTTTGCTAGGTCACGTGACAGGTCTCGTGCTTCTGGTGTCTCCATTTGCTCAGTCCTAAACCTGATGCAGAGCTTTTCCTGTAAAACCCCCGAATAACTGTCCCCTTTATTATGAAAAATGTCAAACATACAGCATAATTCAAAGAATGAACTCCTGTTAATGAACGTGTATTTCCCCATCACCTAGACTCCACCATTGACATTTTACTATACTTGCTTTATCACATATTGGTCTGTAAATCCCTCAATTCTTATGTTTTGATACATTTCAAGGTAAATTGCAGACATAAGTACACTTCTCCCCCCTAAATATTTCAGCATGCATGTCATTAAATAAAGGTTAATATTTGTTGATATTTTTCTTTTGGTGTAAAATTTACATACAATGAAATACACAATCCAAGTGCACATTCACTGAGTCTGACAAGAGCATACACCCATCAAGATCTAGAACATTCCTAAAACCCTAGAGAGTTGGTTAGTCCGCTTGCCAGTCAATCTCTGCGTCCTCCTTCCTTCCAGAGGCAACCAATGTTTTGATTTTTCTCCACAATATAGCTTAATCTGTTCTACTGGCTCATATAAGTGAAACCATCATATAGTGCGTATACTTTCTTGTGTAAGACTTCTTTCACAGGAAGAATGCTTCTGAGAACCATCCATGTTCTTGCATGTATCAGCAGCTTTTCTTTTTATTGCTATGTAGTATTAAATTGTATGAATACACCTTAGTTTATCCTGATGATGAACACCTGAGCTCTTTCAAGACTTTAGTTATTATGAACTAGGTTGCTGTATAAGTTACTCTGTAGACATATGTTTATTTCCTTTGGGTAAATACTTAGGAGTGGTCAAAGAATAGGTAAATGTTTAACTGTTTAAGAAAATTTCAGAGCTTTTCCCAAAATGTATCATTTTATACTTGCACCAACAATATGTGAGAGTTCTGGATACTCCACATCCTGCTCAACGTTTGTTTTTAATTTTTTGGATTTTTTAGCTTTAGCTATATGGTATACATATATCTTATTGTGGTTTTATTTTGCGTTTCCCTGGTGTATAATGATGTTGAACATCTTTTCATATGCTTGTTGGCCATACATCTGTTTTCTTTTGTGAAAAGTCTGTTAAAATATTTTTGCCCACCCCTCCCCCTTTTTCTATTGGTTTATTTGCCTTTTTATTATTGAGTTGTAAAGTTCCAACATTAAAATTCCTGCTTTGGTTTTTCCAGCTGCCCTATGAGAAACATAGTCACAAAAGATTTTGCCCACAGTCTCTTGGGGAAACTCACAACCATACTACTACAAAGAGCCAAATTTGGTGTTGGACAGGTCTACCAAGATATGCCCCAACCAACCAGAGAGGAAGTGTCAAAAAGTGTCATTATGCCCTCATTCTACTTATATATATAGTGTTCTTCTCCCACTAGACATGGAATGGAAGAAAGGCCCTGAGTTTAGATGTCAGACTGAGAAGGGTTCAAATCCCCACAGCAGCTTTTAACCCATATGAGCATAAGCAACCCGTGTCACTTTTCTTCCTCTGAAAAATAGATAAACCTACTCTCGGGGTTGTTGTAAGAATTAGAAATTATGTATATGTAGGGTCTAGAATGTAGTAAGTGCTTAATATTTACTATCATTTACTCAATCTTTGATATAGGGTCTATGATCTCCATTTTACAGAAGAGAAAACTGGAGTACAGAAACTAAGATAATTGCCTAACATCACATTGAGTCATGAAGCCAGGACTAGAGTCCATACCATCAACCTCAAGAAGGAAGAAAGGAAGGAAGGAAGGAAGGAAGGAAGAGGAAGAAAGAAAGAGAAAGAAAGAAAGAAAGAAAGAAAGAAAGAAAGAAAGAAAGAAAGAAAGAAAAGAAAGAGGGAGGGAGAAAGAAAGAAAGAAAGAAAGAAAGAGCTGCCATCGTTACGATTATATTTCTGTACTTTGTCTCCATTTGAATTGCCTGTCCCCATCATAAACACCCAGCCACCTCAAGGAGACTTACCTTCTCCCTCTCTGGTGTGCTATAGTCCCCTGTGCACTTCTGCTACAGCCTGTGTCATATTTCCATTGTGTGTGGCTGTGTTGGCTCCTGGAAGAGCTCTTGGTCACCTTAGTATTTGTTTCCTAAGCAAGGAGGCTAGCACATAGTAGGTGCTCAGTAATGTCTGAACAAACAAAAATCACAGCACAGTCCCATATTGTCCCCACACTGCCATGCTGTTCAGTGTCAAGTTCTGTGCATTCCTAAGGACTGCCACAGTACACACCTTCCAGGGAATCTTCCCCAAAGCTGTGGCCCCTCCTATTTCCTCCACAGCATAGGATTCTACGGGATGAGCTTGTCTTCTTCCCCTCCTCCCCAGAGTCTGTGACCAGTCTAGGCAATAGACAGAAGAAGCCACACTGTGGCTTGGAGACTGAAAGCTGGGCCACTTGCCTAGGAGTTGGCTCCGAATCCCCTTTTCCTCTCCAGGGGCACTGTGTGGCCTCGAAAAACAGTCAGCTGGAGATGCTGGCTCTGAAGGCTGGCCAAGACCCTGTGGTTTGGCAGAAGAAGAGATCATTGTCCAAGGAGGAAGTAGTCCTGGGGTCTCAGCTGACCCTAGACTTTTCCAGGCAGGGCTGGGGCTCATAGCAGCTGAATTGAAGGCTCCCCAAAGGCTCACAAACAATTCTATCTCTCCAGAAGGCTGGAGTCCCTCTCCCCAGGCAAACTCCCTGCCCTAAACCCCACAGATCTAAACACCCTGTGCCTGGAGTACTAAGAGATTTGTTGACCTATTGACAGCAACCAAGCAAGTCTAACTTCCCATTATTCACCTCGAAGGGGAGTAGGGTGCCCTTGGGAGCTGAGAAGCCCTGCATAGCAGAGCCACGGAGCTCACAGGCTGCAGCCCAGGAGAAGGCTCAGCCACAGTCGGGCGGCTGAACTTTGCTACTCCAAGGGAAGGGAGAGGGCAAAGGCAGAGACCATGTCTTTTGTGTGCAGTAAAGTCCTAAACAACCCAGAACAACTGCAAAATTTAACATGAGACTCAGTCCCGGCCCAGTTTAGTGGATGATCTCAACTTGGACACAGAGGCTTTTAGACAAAAGGAGCACAAAACTCCCACAAGTTTCTCACCAGTGCTAGGAAAAGCACTCAAGAGCTGTCACTTACAATGGCCTCCTGCAGGGGTGGAAGCAGGCTGGGATGACTGGAAGACTGCAGGCCTGTCACTCACTCAGCCTGGGTGGCACCAGGAGCTTTGGGATTTAGGCTGAAGGTCACTGATCCCATGGGTGGTGTTTGATGTATGAAGTGGGGTGGAATGCTTTATTTATTTATTTATTTATTATTTATTTATTTATTTATTTGGATGTGAGAAATGCCTTGATGCCCCTTATGGCTGGGTCCTAGAACTCTCCTTTCTTCTTCCACTCCCCATCCCTCCCTGGACACACTCACGTAGCACCTACACCTGGTAGCTCCGTCTATTTATTTTCCCAGCCTAATCCTCTCCAAACCCCACACTCGGGTCCGAGTGCCTACCCAATATGCCCTCTTGTACGTCTCAAGAGCACCTCAAACTCAACACGTCCAAAAACAAATTTATGACCTTCTTCCCAAGCCTGGTTCTGACACTCCCCATCTGGGGAAATAACACACCACATGGTCCTGTTGCATGAGGGAGAAACAATGGTGGCACCCTTAACCCCTTCCTCTCTCACCTACCTGTCAGATCTTTTGGAAACTTGTCTCCCAAACATCTCTTCATTCCTTCCACCTCCACCCTCGTCCACTGCCTGAGACGTAGCTGGCTGCCATCACCTCCTGATTCCCAGGCATCCACTCCTCCAGTCAGCATTCCACAAGGAGCCTCTCCCCCCGCCCCCACCACCTTGCTCCCCCTAGGTGACTCCTTCTTACCCTTGAGGGCTCGGCTCAGCTCAGATGCCACTTCCTCAAGGGAGATGTTCCGTGAGTGCTCCCAGTAGGCTATTAAGTCCTTCCTAGCACTGGTCATAATTACAATTTTACATTTGGGCCCCCACTAGACTAGACCCCCATAAAAGCAGCACTGTGGCCCCCCTTTTTTTTATTCTTGCCACTCTACATTCCCAAGTCTATAAGACCCTCAGTGTCTTATACATGTTAAACATTGACATTTAATAAATATTTACTGAATGAATGTCATTTATTTGTTTATACCCTGCCTCAACCCAGTCAAGCTGATCATTATTACCATTATCTCCTGCATGGAGTATTCTGTTAGATGTCTGTCGTGAGCCTCTCTCCTCCTCCGGTATGTTCTTTCCACTGCGGCCAGAATTACCTTTTTAACAAGCAAGTTCAACCACCTGTAATTCTTCATTACTCCCCATAAAGTTCAAATTCGTTAACGTGACCTCTAACATGTAAACTGCCAGTTACCATTCCAAAGACTGTCTTCTTGTTCCTTAGTAACATACCCCTGATTTTAACAAGAGAGTAGTGTGCCCCTACTAAAGGATTATCCTGCCCTCTCCAGTAGCCCTGGTGCTTCTGAGAGGTTTGAAAGGTAGTACAGAAATCAGATGCATTGGTAACTCAGTGACTCGAAAAGGTTACTGTCTTTCCAAACACCAGAATTTTCTTTCTTGTAGATAATGTTGTGTCCCTATGTCTATAAAATATCTGTAAGTGAAACATTTCTCACGTTAGCAAGCTCTGGTCGGTGAGCTGAAAGTGGACATCGCTGGACAGAACTCCCAAGAATGCTTCCTGAAGTGGAAACAGACTGCAGGCTGTGCTGTGCCCATCCCCGGTTTTCTCTCCGTCTTTCTGCCAGCTTCAGGGACGTGATGGCTGGCACCGCAGCAGCCATCAGACATAAGCTATCAATGAGAATCCCAGCCGTGTGGCTGGGACGGCTGAGAAAAAGAGCCAAAACGGACTCAGATGCCCAAGAACTCTGGAGCAGTCATACAGCCCTGTGCTTTGGGCTTCTTTTCTATAAGGAAAGAAAACTGTAACTTAAGTCTCTGATCTTTTACTAGCAGCCGCACTGAAACTTGATACAGGCTTCAAAGTATTTCATGACTAACCTTTGTCAGTCTTACCTCTCCCTTCCTCTCATCCTCAAATTCCACAGTTCGGCCAAGCTGAATGTTTCAGTTCCTCGGAGCTGTTTCTCCCCATTTAAAGTCTTCTCAAGCTGCTCTTTCTGCCTGGATTACAGCCCCCATTTGGCAAACTCCCACTCAGCCTCTGGATCTCAGCTTAAAACTCAGCTCTTCAATGACCATACAAGCTATTTTCTGACACCAGAGTCGCTCGCTCATCACGCTGCTTATTACACTGTGAATTGTGGTATTTACCTGATTTTCTCCTCCAGAGACAGTAAACTCCATGCAGGCAGGGATACAGCCTGTCTTGTTCAAAACTGCATTCCAAATGTCTGGCATAGGTATTCAAGAAATACTTCCTGAAGATATAGAGTACATGAGAGATGGGGACATGGTGTTGGCTAGAGAACTGAAAAAATACAGCGGGTTTGATATCTCTGCAGTGTGATAAATGAAGGGGGGTGGTTGGTATATTATTATCTGTTTATTACTTATTCCGTGCCCTGTTCCCAAACAGGGGGTGGGGGAGCAGGGGTACCACCGCACGGGGAGTGCTAGGAGTTCACGTCCACTTAGAGACACTGGTGTAGGAGACTCTATCAGAAGACTGCAGGATAGTCTGGGGGAGGCAGGGGCGCTAGGAAAAGCAGCGGCATCTTGTCCTACCTCATCTTCCATCTCCGCGCCTGCAAGCCCTGCCTCAGGAGCAAAGCCAAAAACTGGGAGGGGGGGGGAGGGGGGGGTCGCAGCAGGAAAGGTTAGCAGTAAAGCAGGAGGGTTGATTCCCAGAGAGGCTCACCATCCCACCATCCTTGCCTCCCCCCAGTGCCTGCTGCAAGTAAAGAGTCTGGTCTTCTCCGCAGGGCTCTGGCTGGGCCTCTCGTCTCCTGTGTGGAAGAGCCAGCCCGCTCAGTCTATACATGGACGCCCACTGCTAGCTGCAAGCTCCAGGCTCTGCCCCCCCATCGGCCCCATCCTCTTCCTCATCAGACTGTGCCAAGGGCGTGTCCGCTCCGCCGTCACTGGGATTTGGGCTGTGCAGGTTGGTGGAGTCGTCAGAAGACGAGGAGGAGGTGCGGGACGCGGTCCTGTCTGGCGTGGCCGTTGGCAGGCCCAGCTCCTCTGGACGGTCGTCCATCCCTGCCCAAAAAGAAGAGTTGTCAGCGCCACAAACAGGGCTTCGGGGGGCTCTGAGAGAAGCTCTGGCCAGCAGGGGCTGAAGCCCAGAGAGGCGCAGAGGCCTCACCAGTCAACTGAGCCAGTCCGGCAGACAGCCAGGTGTCCTCTCAGGTGCCTTCATTTCACTACGGCATGTATGGGCCCTGCAGTCTGCTCCATGGACTCAAGCGTGCAAACTCCACCTACGCCACCTACTTGATATTGGGTAGCTTTGGGCAAGTCATTTTCCCCCTCAAGGACTCTGAATCTTCTCTGTAAAAATGGGATATGCACCTATATTCCAGAAGGGTTTTGAGGCTGAAATCGAAGAATGATTATAAAATGCCTGGCACGTAGCAGGCCATCAGTAAACAGCAGCAGTTTTAGAGAAAAGAAGAAGCCTGTGTGGTTTCATCTATTAAGTGTCTGAATCTTGATCTCAGCTCAGGTTTCGATCTCAGAGTCATGAGTTCAAGCCCCGCGTTGGGCCCTGCATTAGGCATGGAGCCTACTCTAAAAAAAGAGAGTATCTATCTTATAAGCTAAACATACGGGCTTTGGAATGAGAAAGCCATGGTTTGAGCTCAGCTTTTCCACTTTCTGGCTGTGTGACAACTTCTAATTTCTTCCTTTATAAAATTAGGATACTACCACCTGCCCTAATAGGATATTATAAGAATTGAGCTAATTTGGCACAGTATTAGCAACTAAAAAAAAAAAAAAAAAAAAAAAAAAGTGCTCAGTAAATGTTCATATGAAGATGGCTAAAACAGCTTAAGTTGTGTAATATAAAAATTATATTTTACATTATTTTAATTACATGAACTAACTACATTAATTTCACAAATGTAAAATTAACAAAGATTAAGGGGGGGTTGGGGCATTCCCAGAAGTTTTATTTATTTTTTAGATTTATTTATTTATTTTTAGATAGTGTGCGGCACCCAACACATTTAAATCTTTATTTATTTTGAGAGGGAGAGAGAGAGTGTGCAAGAGCATGTATGCGAGAGCTGGGGAAGGGGCAGAGAGGAGAGAGAATCCCAAGCAGGCTCCTCGCGGACAGTGAGGGGCCCAATGGAGCGCTTGATCCCACAAACTATGAGATCATGACCTGAGCCAAAATCGAGAGTCAGATGCCTAACTGACTGAGCCACCCAGGCGTCCCCGCCTCAGAATTTTAGATTGAGGATCTGTCACCCAGTTCCCCTCAGAGTCAACGTCCCTAAAATCAGAACAGACAGCTGTTTTACTGGTAGAAACACCCACTTCCAGGCCCTACGTGTATATTTCCCCGGTCCCGCTTGCAGCCTCATTTCAGAGCCTGACGCCTGTTTCTGGCTAACTGGTGCCCAAGTCCCCAAAGCCAAGGGGCATACCAGATGTCTGGGGGGTTGGTGGAGGGTCTTCGCAAGGCAAGAACACATCTGCTCCATCTTGGTCCCCAAGGTCAATAAGTTCTACCTGCTCCAGGGCATCCACATTCACTTCCATGGATGAGATACTACCTATGGGGGCTGCAGATCAAGAAGGGGGCAGGTCAGGAGGATGCGGGCCAGAGCCCTTAGGATGGTCAGAGATATGTGTCAGGTCTAGAGACAGAAGTTTCGAGGGCCAACAAAATGGGGGGATGAGGCTCCCGTACTTCAGGACGTACAAGACGTGCCTCCCCTACCCCACCCCAGTCCCTCTCCCCAGGACTCAGAGCTTACGTCTCTGCGACTCGAGATGCAGGTGGGACAGGGGGAAGACAAACTCTGTCTCTGGCTGTAAAATGTCCTCAAAGAATTTCTGCCGCTCCCGAAGGCGGAGCTGCTGGCGCTCCAGGGCTGCCCGGGGATTTGGGTCCATGTCAGCTCCTGGAAGGTGGAAAAGCAAGTACAGCTATGAAGTTGAGAGGGAAGGGGTGGGGGGGGAGGCTGGGCCTGGGGAGCATGGGGAGCTCCGCTGCAGCTGGCATCCCAGCCATGGGGCCTCCAGGTGCAGCCTGGACACCTCTGGTCTTGGCTACCTCTTTCCCTTCCTCGAAACAAAGTCCGTTACCACAAAGTCCATTACCACAAGTCTCCTAAAGTGGCAGCGCTGACCCTGGCTCCACAAAGGGGATGCCGGTTCCAGGCACGGCAAGAGAAGCTCCTCTGTATTCAGGGAATGGGGCCGATGGCCAAGACTCAGTATCATGCCCTTGTGAGAGGACTGGTCCAGCCCAAATGGGGGAGGCACTTTTAATGGACCCGGCCTCCCCTCAGAAGGCCAGGGAAGGGGGTGGGCTGGGGATCTCAGGGTGGAAGGTCATCTTCCTCTAATGCTGCAACTCTGGTTCATGCCCTGCCTTCAAAACCCAGACAAAGGCTAAAGCACCTCCTCCCCACCATACTCCCCATCACCACCATCCCCTCCAAACCCTGCTCTGAAGTCACAGATCTGACTTCCAGACTTGGCTCTGTCCCTAAGGAAATCATCTTTCCAGCCTCGGTCTCCCCATCTGAAAATGGCCTAATAGTCCTACATGCCTCAAATGGGAGAGGCTGAGGGTGCAGGTGCCCCGTAAAATGTAAAGCCCGCATACTACACTATCCAGAGGCCGCCCATCTCTTCTCCGCATTCCCCAGCTCGTTATTTGGGCGCCTCTCCTCTGACATCTCAGTCTTACATCCCTACTAGTCAGAGTAGCAATTGGAAGGGCGGGGCCTGGGTCCAATTCAGGGCCCCCGGACCCCCAAAGCTGAGAGCTTTCCAGAATACCAGAACTCTGGGCCAGCCCAGGCTGTACACGTTCACTCCCATTTGCTCGTCCCTCTGAGCCCATCACCGGAGGCAAGAGCTTGAGGACCAGCTCATCATCCTCTGCAGCCTGCCTCCTCGACTCATCTGGAATCAGTGTCCGAGACCCCGGCCAGCTCCACAGGCGCTGCTGCGGGCCGCGAGGGGCCCAAACCCAAGCGGGCCAGCCAGGGCCAAAGGCAGTGTGCGGGACCGGGTGGCCGCCGGCTGGCAGCGGGGGGAGGGAGGCGCTGACGCCGATTCCTAGGAAAAGCTTTCCGAGCTGCCGCCCAGGTCACAGCGCTAAAAATACCCGGGGCCCCTGGGGCCGTCGTCTGCTCCAGCGGCCGGGTGGAGGGGGGGGGGGGGGGGGCAAGGGAAGGAGAGAACGAGGGTGGGGGCGCCCACGGGCTGGGGGCGCGGGAGCTCCCCCTTCCCCCTCCCCCAGCCCCATCCTTCTCCCGAGACCCAAGGAGCTGCCCCCAGGGGGCATCGGAGCTGGGGCCAGGGAGAGAAAAGGAGTTGTTTACGAGACGAAAGGTGCTGGGAGAAGGGAGTCCAGGTCTGGGGAGCCCGGGGTGCCCGTGCAAGGCAGAGCGCCCTCCGGGTCTCCGCTCCACCCGCCCTTGAGTCCGCAGGAGCTAGAGAATTCCCTAAAAAGGGCCGGGGCGCGCCCGCCGGTGGGCGGGCGGTGAGGGGTGGGGGTGGAGAGGAGGCCGAGGGCCCCGGGGCGTCCAGTTCGTGCCGCCGGCCCCCGGCCCCCGGCCAGCCCGTCGCCCCTGCGCCCCTGCCGCAGAGCCCCTACCTGCAGCGCCCCGCGCCCCCGCTGCCTCGGTGGCTGGGCTCCGGCGAGACGGCTGCGGGGGCGTGGGAGCGAGACGCGCCGGCCGGGGTGGGGCTGCGCTGCCGGGGCTCCCGCGGGACGGCCGGGCCCTGGGAGCCGGGAACGAGGAAGCGGCGGGCGGCGGAAGTGGGGGAGGGGTGGCGACGGGCACCCGCGCTCGCCTCCCTCCCGGCCGCCGCGGGGAGCCCCCTCGGGCGCGGCCGCTCGCACTTCCAGGCCGGGCGAAAAGTTCCCCGCGCGCATCCTTGCCCCGCGGCCGGCCACGCTCGTCTGCACTCCGCCCGCAGCCCGCCCGCAACCCGCCGCCCGGGCGCTGGGCTCCGCACGCTCCGTTCCACTTGCTGCGCCGCGCCCCGGCGGCGCAGCCCCGCCGCGGGGACACGCGCGGGTTCTCGGCCCACGCGCACTTGCTGCTGGCGACTCGTGGGCAGCCCCGCCGGAACGCACCCGCACCCCGGGCGAGAAGGCGCACGCGGGGAAAGGGGCCCGGCGGAGCCGGGAGGGCACTGACCCGGTGCCGCGACTCAGGGCAGGTGCGCCGCGGCGGAGGGCCTCCTGAACCTGGGACTCACCCGGCAGCCCCCGGTTCTGGATCCGGGACCGGACCGAGCCGCCGCCCAGCCTTCCAGCGCACTGGGCGGGGTGGGCGCCGGGACGGGGCGGGTCAGGGCTGCAGGGGTGGGCCGCAGCGCCGCGCCCCGAGACGCCGGCGAGAAGCCAAGCCCTCCAGGGCGCGAACAGGGGCGCTGTGCATCCGGGCTGGCGGGGGTGGAGGGGCGACGCGCAAACTGAGGGAGGAGAGGAGAAGGGCTTGCCCCCCTCGCCGCGCCTCCTGCTCAGACCAGCGCCAGAAGTGTCCAATCTGCTTAACTCCTGGACTGAGACTCTTGCCCATTCTCTTCCTCCTCCCTCCCTCCCCCCATCCCCTTGTGCTCGTGCTCGCAGCTCCAGAAGCCTCGGGGACGGGACGGGACGGGACCGGGTCGGGGGTGTCTGTCGGGGATGCTTCTGCCGTGGGGTCATTCGTTCATTCACTCAACAAACATCCGCGAGCAAGCCAGGAACTAGGAGTCATCCTTGGCACCTCTCTGTCCTGCGCTAAATACACCTCCATTTCCTGTCGATTCTCCTTCCTGAATAACTTTCCAATCCACCAACCCTCTCCATTTCCACCACCATCTCTCCCTTGGCTCTTCCAGTAGCCTTCTATCTGGGTACCCTGTACTCGCTCGGCCCGGCTACACTCCATCCCCGCCCCCCGCCCCAGCCGTCAGCCATCATTTCAAACCGCCAACTCTGGTGTGCCGCCCCCTGCTTAAATCCCTCCATTGTTAGAATAAAATCTAGGTGCTGATATCTGAGCCGAATCTTGAAGAAAGGAGTTCAACAAGCAGAGAAGAGGGGCGGGGGTAGGGTGGGGAGGGGCATGTGCAAAGAGAGGGATGGAGTCGTGATACATTCGGGTTTCCCGGTCGGGGACCAGCGCTCTGTACAAGTACCTGAGCGCTGTTGCTTCTCTTGTTAGTGGGATCCCAAAACCCTGGGAGAAACACAGCCGGCGGCTTTCCCACTATTTTACAAGCAAGGAAACTAGTTTATGGGAGGCACGTGGTTAAGGACACAGGCGTGGTCGTCAGACCCTCCTGGGTTGCAAACCTAGCTCTCCATCTAGCTGGTTGTATAAACACTTAATTTCTCTGTTCTTTGATTTCCTTGCTTATTAGGTAGGAATAATTAATCCCTACTACCTATGAGGTAATTCGTATAAAATGCTTAGTACCGGACGTGGGCACTTTGGAGATGCTTAATAAACATTAGGTGTTTTGATGGTAATGGGTTCTGAGAAAGGGAGGAAACTGCTTTCTTCCACGAATTTCTGTAATTATAGGAAGTACACCCTAATAGTTAACACTTCTTCAGAACTTATATATCTGTTGCTGTTCTAAGTGTTTTGCCTATATTTATTAACTCTTTTAATCCTCTTAACAATCTTGTGAGGTAAGTACTATTATTATTATTTCCATTTTCCAGATGAAAACTGAGGTACAGAGAGGTCAAGGAACTTGTCCAAGGCCATACAGCAAATAAATCGTGGATTTGGAATCCAGATAGGCTGCTCCAGAGACTATGCTTACAACCGCTTGCCCCAGCCTGTTCCCCTTCAGTCCTGTTGCAGTTTTCATCTTCCAAGAAAGGTCTCAGTCAATTTGATTCTTATTCCTCATTCATGGGTGGAGTAGACACTCGGTCCCATTTCCTAGCACAGAGGAATGAGGCCAACTTGGAGTGTGGTGGGTGAGAGCTCAACTCCCAAAGCCGCTTCCCCCCTTTCCAGGCTTATTCCTGGGAACAGGACTCCATGAATTGTTTTGAGCTGTCCCCAAGATGGTGACAGATCTGGAACCTCTGTCTCTTCTCTTTGCCAGATAGTTGCCTCATAAAGGGGTAGAGAGGGGAAAGCGTCCAAGCTAGAGAGAATTCAGGGGGCTAAGCCGGAAGGGTGCCAGCCCAGAGAAGGAGCCAGGCAGCGGACCCAGGAGCAGATGGCCAAAGGGGGTAAAAGGAGCCGTGGGAAAGTAGATGGCCAAGACTTCAGGCTCCACGCAGGATGTAGAGAGCTGGGGACAGCAACATGACCACACTAATCACAATTTTTAAAAATTGTTAGGTAGTCTATAAAATTACAGCTTTTGTCAAACCCATCAGAGAGCTGAGTTTGCAGAGCAACCAATTAACCTGAATTCCAAAGAAGGACGGGAGCCTCCGAGAAGAAATGGGGCACAGGCGCTGGCACGCTTGTGAAGCAGGAGGAAGACGGGGACTCCATTCAGACAGGTAAGAGTTCATTTCCTTCCTAGATGCAGGTTGCTCGCCGGTATCATATTCTTTCTGCCTCCAGAAAGATCTACATAAACAAGTAAAGATCTCTGGAAATGGACAGAATGAAGGTAAATGTAAGAGACATTTTTCTGTGTTTAATCACCTTAAAAGACAATTGACTAAAGCAAAAGAGTGGCAATACACTTCTCTTTTGCTTTCGAAGTCATGGGGATGTAAAGTCTGGAGTAGGGAATATAGCCAATAACTATGCGGTGAGACGTGATAAGTACACTTACTGTGGTGAGCATTTTGTAATGTATATAATTGCTGAATGACTATGTTATACACCTGAAATTAATATAAAATTATGTCACTACATTTAAAAAAATGTATTTTAGAGAGAGAGAGAGCACAAGTGGGGGAGAGGGGCAGGGAGAGAGAGAGAGAGAAAGGGAGAGAGAAAGAGAGAGGAAATCTTAAGCAGGCTCCATGCTGACTGTGGGGCTCGATCCCACAACCCTGGGATCATGACCTGAGCCGAAATCAAGAGTCTGACACTCAACCGACTGAGCTACACAGGTGTCCCTATATGTCACAACACTTCAATTTTTAAAACAGCAGCAGTACGTTGTGGGTATATAGCACATATAAAAGTTAAATTATGACAATAACAATAGTTAAAATGATGGGATGAGTAATTGGAAGTATACTATTTAAGGACCCTCTGCTGTATAAGTGGTATGACATTATTTGAAGATTGCCTTTGGTTAATTGAAGACATACACCATATATGCAAGGGGAACCACTAAAAAAATTTTTTAAGAGGTATAAATAACAAGCCATTATGAAGATAAAGTGAAATAATAAAAATATTGGGAGCCAGGGTATCTGGGTGGCTCACTCGGTTAAGCGTCCAACTTTGGCTCAGGTCATGATCTCGTGTTTCTTGAGTTCGGGCCCACATCGAGCTCTGTGCTGACAGCTCAGAACCTGGAGTCTGCTTTGCATTCTGTGTCTCCCTCTCTCTGTGCTCCTCCCCTGCTCTCTCTCTCTCTCTCTCTCTCTCTCTCAAAAATAAATAAAATATTTTAAAAAAATTTTTTAAAATATTGGGAGGCATTCTCCCTGGCCCTTTTGGTGTTCAACGTGTCTTGTTGACTATGTCAAGATTGCAAGGATTTGACTTCTCTTCTGCACCCTTGCTTAGGATTGATAATTGTTAATAGAGCTTGAGAGACCAGATCATGTCTTTCTCAGACCAAGGCAGGTTTGCTTACTGCTTGCTATAGAAGTTCTGGGCCTGGTTCCCCAGCCACAGGGTAAAGCCACTATGTGTGTGCTATGCATCTGGGACCACCATATCAGTTATTGGACCTGGGGCCAAGTGAACCACAGACAGACAGCTATGCTCCTGTTCATGTTGTTTGGTGTACTATGAGTAATGTTTCAATCAAATGGAATAAGTCTTATTGTCTATTTTTGGTACCCAATAGGTTGATGTTTTTCCCTGAAGAAATGTAATTAATCCAAAGTAAGGAAAAAAAAATGAGAAAAAAATGGATGGAAATATAAAACAAATATGTAAGATTTTAATCCAATTGCCAATGAAAGAACCAATTAAAGGACAGACTAGTACATTTGGAAATAAAGCAAAAGGCAATAATGTGCTGTCTATAGAAACCGAATTTAACTATAAAGAAACATGTACGTTAAAAGTAAATGGATGGAAGGACACCTGGATGGCTCACTCGGTTAAGCACCCGACTTTGGCTCAGATCATGATCTCGTGGTTCATGAGTTTGGGCCCCACATTGGGCTCTGTGCTGACAGCTCAGAGCCCGAAGCCTGCTTCGGATTCTGTGTCTCCCTCTCTTTCTGCCCCTCCCACTCACACTCTATCCCTCTCTCTCAAAAATAAATAAATTAATTAATTAAAAATTAAAAAAAAAAAAAGTAAATGGATGGAATGAGATGTACCACACAAACAGTAATCAAATCAAACTGGAGTGGCAGTATTCATAGCAGACAAATATAAACCTTCAAAAAGACTATTAGCAGTGATGGAAGAGGGATAGTAATAACAATAAAAAGTTCAATTCACCAAAAAGACTTCACTATTATAATGCGAATACATCTAATAACAGAGTTTCAAAAACAGATGAAGTAAAAACCAATAGACCTAAAATAGAAAGAGAAAAATCTATATTTCAGTTCGAGAATTCAATACTGCTCTCTCAGTAATCAATAAAACAAGTAGGAGAAAAAAGGAAGGAGGTAGAAAACCTGAACGCTATCAACTGACTTGTTCCGACTGCCACGTGGCTAACACTTTAACCCGACAACAGCAGGATAAGGATTCTTGCAACTGCACATAAAGCATTCACCAAGCTGCCTCATAGCCTGGGCCACCAAACGAACCTCAACAAATTTAAAAGAATCTAAATCAGACAAAATGTTTTATGACTATACAAGAATTAAAATGTAACCAATAAAGGCATCTGGGAGACACCCCCAATCCTTGGGAATAAAACAGGACACTTCAAAAAAAACCGAGAGTCAAAGGTGAACTCCAAAAGGAAATGAGAAGAATATCTTGAATTGAATGAAAACTGAAACGCAGCTGCCTGCCACCAAAGGCCCCCCGGTGCTCCCTGCCTTTCCTTTATTCTTACCTTTGTGTAGTCCTCTGCTACACTGTATCGAGGCGACTCTCCATACAGTCACAAACGGTGGTGGATCCCGTCCAAAACTAGGATTGAAAAAACAAAAGACCACAGCTCCCGTCTCGGGTGTGTGTCCTCTGTTGCTTGGCTCGCTCGCTCTGGAGGAAGCACCCTACTGTGTCATCAACAGCCATGCAGACAGGCCTACGTGGCATGGCACTGAAGATTCCAGCCGACGGCCAGGAAGAACAGAGACCGGCCGGCAACCGCATGCGGGCGCAGGGAAACGGAACCGCCGGGCCCGGTGGAGCCTCGAGAGAGTGGACTGCGGTCCTGGCCGGGGGCTTGACGGCCACCTCGAGAGATGCTGAGACATCACCACCTCAGCTAGAGCACTCCTGGATTCCTGATGCCCCAAACCCCTGACATAATAAATCCCTCTTGTATTAAACTGCTACACTCAAGACTAGTTTGCCATGCAGCAGGAGACAGGGCCTAGACTTTGGTACTGCGGGAGAGTGCTGCTGTGTCAGCTCCGAAATGTGGCAGTGGCGTTAGCACTCACCACAAATTGATGAGACTGTAGGGAAAGCGCCTTGGAAACGCTGTTAATAGAAGCCTCGGGCCTTTGAGAAAAAGGCAGGGCCGACAGCAAAGTGGGTAAATGCTATTGGGAACTGGGGAACTGGGGAACTGGGGGAGAGGAAGCCGGTTATGTCCTAGCACAGAGGTTAGCAGCCCCGTCGCCTGCAGTACAGTGGGCAGCAGAAAGTACCCCTGATGAGCTGGGTGGTCTAGCTGAGGACATTTCCCAGGAAGGCGTCAAAGGCGCCACCTGGTCTCTTCTCGCTGCTGACAGTAAAATGCCAGCAGAGAGGGCGGAACTAAGGCAGCAGCTCCCGAGTGACAGCGAGGTGGCCTCCCGCGGGGCATTTAGCAATGTCTGGAGACATTTTTGGTCCTCGAAACTAGAGAGGTTGCTCTTGGCATCCAGTTAGTAGAGGCCAGGGATGCTGGTAAATAGCGTCTAATTGCAAGACAGACCCCTCTCCCTACCTCCCCCCGCACAAAGATTCATTCTGCCCAGAATATCAGTAGTGCTGAGGCTGAGAAACCCTGAGCCAAAGGGAAGCAGTGGTAAATATAAAAGAGCCAGAACTTCATGGTAGGAAATTCGCAGCCTCTCCAAACGGCAAATGATAGTCACAGTAAGAAGTGCTTTCCTCGCAAAGCTCAAATAATCCAGGGCATTGAAAACCTTAAAAAACAAAAACAAAAACAAACGAACAAAAAACCCCACCATGGTCCAAAAATGAAACTGAGGTTTTGACTGTTAAGATCTTGAGTTCACATCTCAGGAAGACGAAAGGCAACGCCTCAGAGTACTATTCAGTCAGATAAAAGACCTCTAAGATTATAGGTGTGCTTTACAGATCCTCTAAATCAAACAATAGAGATTCTAGAAAGCTGAAGGGTGTTGTCCCTTAGCCATTTCAGCAGAAGCCTAATGCAGAGAAGGGCTTATCTCAAAGAAATTGTGGGCATGGCTTTTGTCTAGCCAAGTGGACCCGGATAAGATTCAGAGTGACCTACAAGTTCTTAGAGGGATAAAAAATCCAGAAACATCTCCAGTTTGGATTTATAAGAATGAAGAGGGCATAAAATAAAAAGAGGACTTTGGGCTCTGAATAAAATGGAGTAGATGCATCCCTCTCTTTCCTTCCCACAAGTACAGGTTAAAATGCTGGACATTTTATCTCAAACAAACATAAGAAGGCAGATCAACCAGGACTCCTCCCCCCCTGCCCCCCAGTAGGCTTTCTTTTTGCTAGGGTCTGGAGAAGCCTGCAACCTGGAAATGCCAACAAGGCACAGATTAAAGTCGCCTCCATGAAAAGCCTGTTTTCTCTTGTCAAAGGACTGAGAAAGGGGCACCCTAGCAAGACAGAAATCTTCTGACATTAAATGGCCCACTCCAGCAAAATACTAGAGGAAAAGCCACTCCTAGCCTCCACCTGCAGACAGAGGGGGACAGCCTAGACTTCAATGTTTGTCTTGTAACAGAGGTTACAGGGCACCTCCCCCACTTCACCTCCAAGTGGTGTTGGTGGGGGGAGGCTTCATCATTGCCCAACAGTAACAAGTACCTCTCTCCAAGTACCCTTTCCCATTTCCATGGTGTCAGAGGAGGCCATGGGGGGAGCTACACTACCATCCCCATCCAGCAATGATGAGGCCCCACTCCCTTCCCCCACTGTAAAGGAGGCCCAGTATGGAATCTAGATGTCTACCTCTGCCCAGCAGTAATGAGGCAACCCTACCCTACCCTTCCCCTACTGGGTGGTGTCAGGGGGGTCATGTGGGTAGTACGGGTTTTCACACTCATCTGGTGGTACAGAGTTGGTATCACTGGACCAGGTCATCCGAGGCCTACTAAAACAGAAGGTTTAAATGAAATCCAGAGTCTCATAACATACTTTCCAAAATGTCCAGGTTATAACTGTAAATAATTCATCATACATAGAACTGGGAAAATCTCAATTTGGATAAGAAAAGACAACCAACAGATACCAACAGATCAGTGTTGCTGGATTTATCTATGATTTTAAGACAGTCACTATAAAAATGCTTCAACAAGTTGGGGCACTTGGGTGGCTCAATCGGTTAAGCGTCCAACTTTGGCTCAGGTCATGATCTCGCAGTTTGTGAGTTCAAGCTCTGCCTTGGGTTTTCTGCTTGTCAGCACAAAGCCCGCTTTAGATTCTCTGTCCCCCTCTCTGCCCTTCACTCACTGTGCTCTCTCTCTCTCAAAAACAAATATTTTTTAAAAAGCTTCAACAAGCAATTACAAACATTCTTCAAATAAATGAAAACAAACATCAGGGAGGGGCATCTGAGTGGCTCAGTTGGTTAAACTTCCAGCTCTTGGTTTTGGCTCAGGTCATGATCTCAGTTTGTGAGTTCGGGCCCTAAGACAGGCTCTGTGCTGACAGTGCAGAGCCTGCTTGGAATTTTCTCTCTCTCCTCTTCCTCTCTCTCTCTTTCTCTCTCTCTCAAAATAAATAAGTGAAAAGTTTTTAAAAATTATTTTTAAAAATCTCAGAAAAAGAAATAGAAGACACAAAGAAAACAGAAATGTTAGAACTGAAGAAAAAAATTACTGTGCTGGGTTGAATCGTGTTCTCCAAAATACCCAATATTACAGAATGTGACCTTATTTGGAAATAGAGTCTCTGCAGAAATAATTAGTTAAAATGAGGTCAAACTGGAGTAGTGTGGGCACTAAATCCAATAACTGGCGTCCATTATAAGACAATGTGAAAACACAGAAAGAGACCCAGGGGAGACCACCATGTGAAGATGGACGCAAATACTGGGATGATGGGTCGATAAGCCAAGGAGCACCCAGGATGCCTGGTGATCACCAGGAGCCAGGAGAGAGGCATGGGACAGGTTCTCCCTTGGAGCCTCCAGAAGGAACCACCACCTTGGGTTTTGGACTCGGCCTCCAGTACTGTGTGAAAATAAACTTGTTGTTTTAAGCTATCAAGTTTGTGGTCATTTGTTACAGCAGGCAGGCCTGGGAAACTAATACAGAAACCAAAATGTAAAATAAAACCACCTCACTGGGTAGGCTCAATAGAAGGGTGGAGATAATGTTTGAAAGGACAGGTGCATTTGAAGATAGAACAGTAGAAATGATCCAATCTGAAAGAGAAAATTATATTTAAAAAGGATAAAGAGCAAGAACAGAGCTTCAGAAACCTGTGAGACAGTAACAAAAGATTTAACATTTGTGTTATGGGAGTCCCAGGTGGAGAGGAAAAGGAAGTGAAGCTGAAAAAACATTCCAGAAAAGAATGGCTGAAAGTTTCCCAAGTTCGACAAAGACCTGAACCTACAGACTCAAGAAGCCGACTGAATCTCCGGCATAAGCCCAAATAAATCTATGATTACACACAACATAATCAAAATTCTGAAAACTCAAGTCAAAGAAAGAATCGTGAAGGCAGTCAGAGAGAAATGACACCTTTCCTGTGGGGGAACAACAGTTCAGTTGCAGCAGATTTGAGCTGCCAGAAAGAAGTGGGACAGCATTCAAGGAGCGAAGGAAGATACGGTCAGTCCAGAGTGCCTGACAAAGATTCTCTCCTTGACCAAACTCTAGCTGGGCTCCTCTGAGCCCTCTTTTCAACATGGCCTTAAACTTGGTCTATACAGACTTGAACAAACACTAACATAGTTTCTAACAACTCAAGGCTGAATCCCTAGGATGACCCCAGACCCCTTAAAGTGCCTACCTGAGAAAACTCAAGGCTGCCAAATGAATTTACTGTTTGCTCTAGCCAACGCCCCCCCTCCCAATATAGGGCCCTGTCTCCCAACAGCAAGATATGCATCTTTCGTGGAAGTGTAGGAGCCTAACTTCAATAGTGTCAGTTAGCAAACCTAGATAGGTCTCACATGGACCAATACCCCCTTTATGCTTTTTGTAAATTTTCACTTCCTTGGCTCTACAGAGCCCCCACTTACCCCCATTCCCTATTCCTGAATTCAAGATGCCAAGTTGTCTATACAAATCAAAGCTGAATTCAGTTCACACTGGATTCTTTTCCCTATTACAAGAGTATATTCATGATCAAAATCTGTCCTTTCTACTTTAGCTAATTTGTTTATCTCTGACATGCTATACCCAGAAAGAAGACCATTTAGGACTGAAGATGAAATTAAGACATTCTCAAATAAAAGACACACTAAGAGTATCTGTTGTCTGAAGACCTACCCTAAAAGAATGGCCGACACAGTTGGTAGAGTGTGTGACTGGATCTTGGGGTTGTGAGTTCGAGCCCCACGCTGGGTGTAGAGGTTACTTTAAAAAAATGGCTGAAGGAAGTTCTTCAAACATAAAGGAAATGGTAAAAGAAGGAAACTTAAAACATCAAGAATGAAGAAAGATAAATGAAAAGAATGGAAATACAGGTAAATGTAATAGACTATCCTTCCCCACTGGTGTTTTCTAAATTATACTCAATGGCCAAAGTATAAATTATAACATATAACATTGTCTGATGTGGTTCTCAGTGTATGTAGAGGAAATATGTAAGACATTATAAAAGGGAAAGTAAAGATCTAAACAGAAGGCTTCTGTACCTCACTTGGAAGTGGCAAAATGTCGATACTGTGACTCATGTAGACTGGGATAAATTATGAATGTATGATGAAACCCCAGAGCAGTCACTAAAAACTCTGCACAAAGAGATACACTTGAAAACGCCATAGATAAATACAAAATGGAATCCTAAAAGATGTTCAAGTAACACAAGAAGGGTGGAAAAACAGAACGGAGGAATGAAAAATAGAGGGAACCAACAGAAAATAAAATGGCAAATGGAAACACTAAGACATAAATAATTACATCAACTGGAAATGGCCTAAATAAGTCATTTAAAAGTGAGAGATCTGAAAAACAGAATACAGAAATGTGACCCAGCTATAAGCCATCAGCAAGAAATTCACTTCAAATATAATGACATAGGTAGGTTGAAAGTAAAAGGATGTAAAAGAAATATGCCATACAAACATTAATCAAAAGACAGCAGAGCCTGCCATCTTAATATTAGGTAATAGCAGATAAAAGAAAATCCCCCGGAAAAGAAGCTACATTACATAATGATAGCAGGGTCAAACCAGGAGGAAGACAAAGTAATCCTAAACATATAGGCACTAAACTGATAAAACCCAAAGGAGAAACAGGCAAATACACTATCAGAGTTGGAGACTTCCACACATCTCTGAACAACTGATAGAAATACTAGGCAGAAAAACAACAGGATCTGTAAGAACTTAACAAAACCATCAGCCAAAAGGATCTAACTGACATTTAGAGACTACTCCATCCAACAACAGCAAGATACACATTCTTTTCAAGTGCCCATGGAATATCCGCCCCAATAGACAATACCCTAAGTAAAAAATCAAAACACCAAACCACACACAACCTCAAGAGATTTAAAAGATTGAAAGGGATTTAAAATTATACAGTGAGTATTCCCTTGACCACAGTGGAATCAAATAGGTCCAAGTTAGCAACAGAAAGGTGACAGGAAAAATCTCCAAACACATGAAAAGTAAACAACATACTTCTAAATAATCTATGGGTCAAAGTGAAAATCTCAACGAAATTTTTAAAAATTTTGCTGAATGAAAGTACAAAGTATCAAAATTTGTGGGGCACAGCTAACTGGATGCTGAAAGGAAAATTTACGGCACTAAATGTTTACTTTCAAAGGAAGAAAGGCCTCCAACCAACAATCTAAGCTCCTGCCTCAAACTAGAATCAGAAGAGCAAAATAAACCCCAAAGAACTGAAAATAGAAAAACAATGCAGAAAACCAAGGAAACAAAGAGCTGCTTCTTTGGAAAGATCTGTAAAGTTGACAAACCTCTAACAAGATTGACGAAGGAAAAAAAGAAACAGAAGACCTAAACTATCAATTTCATGAGTGCAACGGAGGATATCCCTGCAGACTCCCAGACATTAAAGAGATAATAAGGGACTACTAAGAACAATTCTACACACATCATTTTGGCAATTTAGATAAAAAGGACTAAATCCTCAAAAAGTACAAACTGCCAAAACTCACCCAACATGAAATAGATCATAAAAACAGCTCTATAACTATAAAAGAAATTGAATCTGGGGCACCTGGGTGGCTCAGTTGGTTGAGCGTCCGGCTTCAGCTCAGGTCATGATCTCACGGGTTTGAGTTCAAGCCCCGCGTCGGGCTCTGTGCTGACAGCTTGGAGGCTGTTTCAGATTCTGTTTCTCCCTCTCTCTCTGCTCCTCCCCTGCTCGTGCTCTGTCTCTCTCTCTCTCTCAAAAATAAATAAATAAACATTAAAAAATTAAAAAAAAAAAAAAGAATGTAGTCAATGCAACACACACACACACACACACCTCTTAAAAAAAAAAAAAGAAAGAAATATCTAGGCCCAGATGGTTTCACTGGAGAGATCCACCCAATGTTTATTAGGAGAATTATGTATAAGAATTAATACCAATTCTATACAATCTCTTTCAGAAAATGGAATAGGAAGGAACACTTCTCAACATATTTTAGGAACTTGGTATTACCAGACCCAGACAAAGACAGTACCAAAACACAACACAATAGACATATTTCATCTAAGTTATCAAATTTGAGGGCATGGAGTTGTTCATGATATTCCTTTATTATCCTCTTGATGTCCCTAGGATCAATAGTGGTGGTCCCTCTTAAATTTCTGATATTGGTAATTTGTATCTTCTTTCTTTTTGTTGTTGGTTAGGTTGGCTAGAGATCTGTTTATTTTTACCTTTTCAAAGAACAATTTGTGGGGTTCATTGATTTTCTCTACTGTTTTCCTGTTTTCAATTTCATTGATTTCTGCTCTAATTTTTATTATTTTCTTTTGCTTGCTTTAGGCTTAAATTGCCCTTCTTTCTCTCATTTTATAAGATGAAAGCTTAGATTGATTTCTGATCTTTCCTCTTTTCCAGTATATGCACTAGTGCTATAAACTTCCTCCTAACCACAGTCTTCACTGCACCCTACACTTTTGATAACTTGTATTTTCACTTGCGTGTAGTTCAAAATATTTTAAAATTTCTCTTGAGATTTCTTCTTTGATCCATGTTATTCAGTAGCAGATTGTTTAATAATATCCAGGACTTTCCCAACTATCTGTTATTGGCCTCTAATTTAATTCCATTGTGTTTTGAGAACATACTTTGTATGATTTCTATTCTTTTAAAAATCTGTTCAGGTGTGTTTTATAGCCTGGAATGTGGTCTATCATGAATGTTCCATATAAGCTTGAGAAGAATGCGTATTCTGCTATTTGTTGGATGAAGTATTCCATAAATGCCAATTAGATCAAGCTGATTGCTGGTGATGTTCAACTATATCCTTACTGATTTTTCTGCCTGTTTGACTTATAATTACTGAAAGAGAGGTGTTGAAGTCTCCAACTATAACAGTGTATTTGTTTATTTCTCCTTGGAGTTCTACTGGTTTTTGCCTCACATGTTTTGACACTCTATTGTTAGGGGCATATATATTAAAGCTTATTATGTCTTCTTGGATAATGGACTCCTTTATTATTATTTAACAATCTTCTTTATCCCTGATAATGTTTCTTGTTCTGAAGTCTGCTTTATCTGAAATTAATATAGCTATTCAAGCTTTCCTTTGACTGTGTGAACATGGTATGTCTTTCTCTATCCCTTTATTGTTAAACTATCTTTGGCTTTATATTTAAAGTGGGGTTCTTAAGGCACCTGGGTGGCTCAGCTGGTTGAGCGTCTGACTTTGGCTTAGGTCATGATCTCACAGTTCACAGGTATGAGCCCCACGTTGGGCTTTGCGCTGATAGCACTGAGCCTGCTTCGGATTCTCTGTATCTCTCTTTCTCTGCCCCTCCCTGCTTGTGTTCTCTCTCAAAAATGAATAAACATTAAAAAAATTTTTAATAAAAAATAAAGTGGGGTTCTCTTAGACAACATATAATTAGGTCTTGGTTTGGGTTTTTTTTGTTTGTTTGTTTTATTTTGTTTTTTGTCTACTCTGACAGTTCTAGTCTCTTAATTAGAATATATTTAGGCCATTCACATTTAAAGTCATCATTGATATAATTGGCATAATATCTACTATGCTTATAACTATTTTCTATTTGTTGTACTTGTTCTTTCTTTTCTTTCTTTCCCTCTTTTTCTGCCTTCTTTCGCTTTGAGCATTTTACATGATCCTATTTTCTCTCCTTTCTTAGCCTACCAATTAGACTTCTTTTTAAAAAAATTTTAGTCATTTCCCTAGAGTCTGAAATATATATTTACAACTATTTTAAGTCCCCTCTCAAATACTACTGTGCCAGTTCAAGAGTAATACATGTAACATATAAAAGACCCATAGTCCTCACAAAAATAGACACAGAAATCTTCAACAAAATATTACCAAACATTCAACCCAAAATTACATAAAAAGTGTTAAACACCAAAACCCAGTGGGGTTTATTCAGGCATGCAGGCCTACTTCAATATTCAAATATCAATTAATATAATCTACCATAGTAATGAACCAAAGAAGAAAAAAATCACACGACCATATTGACTCATGCAGAAAAATCATTAGACAAAAGCCAATGCCATTATTATAAAAACTCTCAACAAACTAGGAATAGAGGGTAACTTTGAACTTGATATAGAGCATCTACAGAAAACCTACAGCTAACATCATATTTACTGGTGAAAGATAAGATCAAGAATAAGGCAAGGATAACTGCTCTCATTACCTTTACGCAATGTGGTGCTGGAAGTTCTAGCTAGCAAAATAAGACAAGAAAAGGAAATTAAGGTATTACAGATGGGAGAAAATATTTTCAAATCATACATGTTACAAAGGACTTGACTCTAGAATATATAAACAACTCTCAAAACTCAACAGTAACACCAACATTCTTCACAGAGTTAGAGCAAACAATTCTAAAATTTGGATGGAACCAGAAGGATCCCAAATAGCCAAAGTAACATTGAAAGAGAAAACCAAAGCTGAAGGCATCACAATTCCAGACTTCAAGCTGTATTACAAAGCTGTAATCCTCAAGACAGTATGGTACTGGCACAAAAACAGACACATAGATCAATGGAACAGAATAGAGAACCCAGAAATGGACCCACAAACATATGGCCAACTAATCTTCAACAAAGCAGGAAAGAATATCCAATGGAAAAAAGACAGTCTGTTCAGCAGATGGTGTTGGGAAAACTGGACAGTGACATTGCAGAAGAATGAATCTAGACTTCTTTCTTTCTTTCTTTCTTTCTTTCTTTCTTTCTTTCTTTCTTTTGTTTTTTAATTTTATTTATTTATTTTGAGAGAGAACACAAGCAGGGGAGGAGCAGAGAGAGAGAGAGAGAGAGAGAGAATCCCAAGCAGGCTCCGTGCTGTCAGCGCAGAGCCCAACATGGGGCTCGATCCCAGGAACCATGAGATAATGTCCTGAGTTGAAATCAAGAGTTGAATGCTCAACCAACTGAGCCACCCTGGTGCCCCTAGACCACTTTCTTATACCATACACAAAATAAACTCAAAATGGATGAAAGCCCTAAACATAAGACAGGAAACCATCAAAATCCTAAAGGAGAAAACAGGCAACAACCTCTTTGACCTCCACCTCAGTAACTTCCTACTTGACACATCTCCAGAGGCAATGGAAACAAAAGCAAAAATGAACTATTCGGACCTCATCAAGATAAAAGCCTTCTGCAAAGTGAAGGCAACTGTCAGCAAAACTAAAAGGCAACCAATGTAATGGCAAATGATACTTGCAAGTGACATATCAGATAAAGGGTTAGCATCTAAAATCTGTAAGGAACTTATCAAACTCAACACCCAAAAAACAAATAATCCAAATGGGCAAAAGACATGAATAGACACTTTTCCAAAGAAGACATCCAAAAGGCTAACAAACACATGAAAATATGCTCCCCATCACGCATCATCAGGGAAATAAAAATCAAAACGACAATGAGACACCACCTCACACCTGTCAGAATGGCTAAAATTAACAACTCAGGCAACAACAGATGTTGATGAGGATGCAGAGAAACAGGAACCCTTTTGTACTGCTGGTGGGAATGCAAACTGGTGCAGCCACTCTGGAAAACAGTATGGAGGTTCCTCAAAAAATTAAAAATAGAACTACCCTACGACCCAGCAATTGCACTACTAGGTATTTATCCAAAGGATACAAAAATGCTGATTTGAAGCACATGCACCCTAATATTTATAGCCGCACTATCAACAATAGCCAAGGTATGAAAAGAGCCCAAATGTCCATCAACTGATGAATGGATAAAGAAGATGTATCAATATACATTATAGAATATTACTATATTACATTATAAATCTTACTCAGCGATCAAAAAAAAATGAAATCTTGCCATTTGCAACAACATGGATGGAACGAGTGTATTAGGCTAAGTGAAATAAGTTGGTCAGAGAAAGACAAATATCATGTGATTTCACTCATATGTGGAATTTAAGAAACAAAACAGATGAACATAGGGGAAGGGAAGGAAAAATAAGATAAAAACAGAAAGGGAGACAAAGGAAAAGAGATTCTAAAGTATACAGAACAGACTCAGAGTTGCTGGTGGGGTGTTGGGTGGGGGGATAGGCTAAACGAGCAATGGGCATTAAAGGAGGGCGCTTGCTGGGATGAGCCCGGGTGTTATATGTAAGTGATGAATCACTAAATTCCTGAAATCATTATTACACTGTATGTTAACTAACTTGGATTTAAGTAATAATTAATTAATTAATTAATTAATTAATTTTTAAAAACTCAGCAGTAGACAAACAATCCAATTAGAAAATGGACAAAAACCAGATGTTTTATCAAAGAGAATATAGAAATGGCAAATAACACAATAAAATATGTTTAGCATCAATAACCATCAGGGAAATGCAAGTTAAAACCATGATGAGGTATCACTACACACTTACGAGAATCATTTTAAAAAATAGTGACCATAGTGGGGCGCCTGGGTGGCACAGTCAGTTAAACATCCAACTCTTGATCTCGGCTCAGGTCGTGATCTCACAGTTTGTGCGTTCCAGCCCCACATTGGGCTCTGTGCTCATGGCGTGCAGCCTGCCTGGGATTCTGTCTCTCCTTCTCTCTGCCCTCCCCTGCTTGTGCCCTCTGTCTTCTCTCAAAATACATAAATAAACTTTAAAAAGTTTTAATAAATAAAAATAAAAAATGGGAACCATACCAAAAGCAGATCAGGATGCAGAAAAAACCGATCATTCATACATTGCTGGTGAGAATGTAAAATAATATAGTCACTCTGGAAAATAGTTTGTGTCTTCTTAGAAAACTAAACAGACACTAGCAATCGCACTCCTTATGGAGAAATGAAAACTATGTCCGTGCAAAAACCCATACATGAATGTTCACAGCAGCTTTACTTGTAATAGCTCGAAATTAGAAACAACTCGAATGTTCTTCAGTAAGGGAATGGTTAAATAAACTGTGGTGCATTCTATACTCTGGAATAAAACTCAACAACAAAAAACCCAAACTATTGATACATGCAATAACTGAGTGGATGTTGAGGGCATTGTTCTGAGTGAAAAAAAAAAACCCGCCAAACTCGAGCCTGAGCAGGCAGAGGAGCCAGGAGTAGTGGGGTGGACAGAAGGGAGAGGGGAGAGCGAGTGTCCTTCACAGCTTCCCTCTCAAGCCACCTCCAGGTTTCTGGCCTGGGTCACAGCATGTTAACCTCCCCCCTTCACCCTAATAATAAAGGACGTTGACATGCACGAAGTTGTTCTGCAGCCTAGGCTTGGTCCATCACCCCTAAAAGGCAGGGCTAAGCACCCTCTACGCACGTGTCTCCGCCCTAGAGGCGGTGTATTGGAGAGTGGTTCTCACACTCGGCTGGGTATCAGACCGGCCGGCTGAATGGGGTGGTGCCCGGGGAAGCTGTGTTCCACAGGCTCTTCCAATTCCTGATGTGGCCAGCTAGGCAGATCCTTCAGAGCAGCCCTCATCTCTCCCTGCTCTTCACCACAGCCCCTCCCTGTCCTCATCTCCTGCCGCCACTAGTCTCCCCTTCTCTCACCTCCTTCGGGCCCTTGCTCACATCTCATCTGGTTGGTGAATGCTTCCCGTTCCATCCATTTTAATATGGCAAACATTCTGCCTTTGCTCTCCCACTGCCCTCTGCCCTGTTTACTTTTCTTCCCACACTTATTTCCCTCTGACAGGACAGTGGTGTGCTGGAACTGACTCATAAGAGCTTGCAAAAGCCTATTACACTCTTACAAGCTCTGCTGGCTGGTTGTTACGCCTAGCCATCATTAAAAATCAAATTACACAAACTTAATTAAATTAATGATATTAAAAACAAAGGCAAAGAATGCTCAAACTCATCACTTCGTAATTGTTTGCTACCTTTTGCTATTTATTATCTATGTTCTTGAGAGTCTTCACTGTTGTGGAAATATATAATCATATGCTACTATGCATTTCCATTCAATTCTCTATTCAGTGACGTCTCATTGGTAGCTTGAATTCAGCCCTGGTAGGAGTATTCACACCCAAACATAGGTACGTTATAAATCGGGTTTATTATTTTGTCGATTGTCTGCACCAGGGGTTGATCATGGCCCAAATCCAGCCCAACTACTTTTGTAAATAAAGTTTTATTGCAACACAGCCATGCCTACTCATTTGCATACTATCTGTGGCTGCTTTCACCCTACAATAGCAGAGCTGAGCAGGTACAATTATATGGCCTGCAAAGCTTGACCTGTTTACTATCTTGCCCTTTACAGAAGAAACTTGCCCACCCATGGTCTAGCCTTAACATCTAACGGAGGAGATGTTAATAATGCAATTAAATGTAAACATATATGTCCTGTCTCTAGCTAGTACATTGTAAACAGCACACACACCAAAAAAAAATTGAGAAAACACACTGCCGGTATTTGAAAACTGATCCAATACAGCAAATAAGTCGATATGTCATTGGTGAATAAGTGAAATTCCAACATTTTATTCTCTCACTTTTTTACTTTCTTCCTCCTGAAAATGTCAACATTTATGTTGGAGCTACATTTGTTCATCCATAACAACCATAGATTGGCTATGGATAGGAGTTAGGCAAGACCCAGGAAAAGCATACTGTTAAGAATAAACTGGCTCTTTGGAATTTACAATAAAGAGTATTGTAGAATTTTATTATTTTATATTTGTTTCAGTAAAATTTATAATACACACACATAGGTAAACACATTTTGCTTTACAAGCACGCGTACTGTTTTGTTTCCCCTCCAGCAGAATGTAAACTCCTTGAGAGGAAGAATGTTCTTTTATCCCAGTGCTTAGAACAACACCTGACATGTAGCACGTGCACAGTCAACATAGGACGGGAGAGAACAGATGAGCATAGTTGGGAACCCCTGGTTTCATGCATTGACTGTCAGACCTTAAATTTCCAGCTCCACCATTATCCACATGTGTGGCCTTGAGTAAATTATTTAACCCCTTTGAACCCTGGCTTCTTTATTTAAAAAGAGGAGACAATTCTCTTACCTCACAGGGAGGTAAGAGAATGCCTCTACCTGGCACCTACTAGGGTTTTCCACAAATGGGAGTTTCCTCCTCACCCTCCACCCCTGCCACACACGTACTCCTTGGAGACCCAGCCCTGCTGCTGTCACAAATTTCAGTGATGTCACAGCCCCCCTCCCTGGAAGCTCCAGCACAGCCCTCCTGACAGCCAGCCTGAGTGCTGGCCGAACTGAGAGGGGCAGGGTGCAGGTGGTGCCTGATACCAGTCTTGCCCCAGATACCTGTCTTTGAGGCCTCACGGCCCCACTATGAGTCCATCAGCAAGGAAGAGGCCCAAGAATAGAATGGTTTCCAAGGTTGGACTTGGGAATGGACGTGGAGGGGGTCCAGCCACACCCAGAGCAGGGGCCATCCAGCCTGGGGGAAAGGGAGAGGTGAAGGGTGAAGAGAGATCAGGAGAGTTAGAATGGTCTCCCCATTTCTGCCCCAAACCAAGCCAAAAATCCCAGTCTAAGTTTGGTCAAACCATGCTCAGCCAAATGGAACAGCATAATGGAGGTGTTCAGGGGGATTCCTCCTATATTAGCGCTCTCTGTGTGTCTCTCCGTCTCTCTGTGTCTCTCTCTCTCAGCTACAAGATGAAGAACCACGGGACAAGATACCGCAACCTGTCAGCAAAGCAATTAGGCGGAACCGACTTAAGATGGTGAGATGTCCCATTTTGGTCCCTCCTGGTTGCCAGGCTTCTAGTGACCCAGAAGTCACCAGGCCCAGCCCTGACCTGAGTTGAGCCAAAGTCTAGGTGGGTTGTGGGAGACTACAGAAAGCTGAAGCTTTTCTTTTCCTTGTTTCTTGACCCCGGCAGGTATTAAAAAACTTGTCGCTCTTGAAGCTGCTCAAGAGCTCAAACCCCCGGATCCAAGAACTGCATAACTTGGCCAAAAGGTGTTGGAATTCGTTGCTCAGAGTTCCGAAGATCCTTGGGATCTCCACCAGGTGAGCTTGGCCCACCATGCCCCCACCACAGACCCTACAGCTATCTTTACTAGGCATAGGCACAATCTATATATGCTAAGAAATTAAGAAAACCTAATTTTTACAAAGGCTCTGTGAGAAAGGTATTTATTAGCCCCATTTTACTGATGGGGAGCTGAGGCTCAAGAGATAAAGCGACTTGTCCCAGCTACCTGAGCTGGTAAGTGGCAGAGCTAGGATCTGAAGCCATTCCTGTGTGATATCAGAGCTGTGGTCCTAATCATGGTCACAATCATCCAATTATGGGACTAGCCACCAGCCAGGGCACCGCCCGAGCAAGAGGGGCCGCTCATCCTCCTCACCCTCAAGTCCACACAATGCAGAGATTCACCTGCAGACCAGTCACCTTACTAAGGCTTGGCTTCCTCATAAATCACACCAGAATATTAAGAAAGTTGATATTAGGCACCTGCTAAGTGCCAGGTATATGCTAAGCACTTCACAAGCATTTCCCAGTTACATAATTCTTCACAATTAGGTAGATAGAATTATCCCAGTTTTACAGATGAGAAAACTAAGGCTCTTAGAGGTTGAATTTCTTTCCCCAAACGCACAGATGGTAAGAGGCAGAAGCGAATTTGAACGCCAGTTTGTCGGCCTTGAAAACCTTTGCTCGCAAAGCCACTCGGCCACTTCGCTGCCCCCTACTTTGGGGAACTGGTGTGAGAGAGTCCTGGGCCTGGCGTGTAGCAGGCATTCAAGTCACAATGGTGGCTTTTAACAGTACTGTCATTATCTTGAGGCTGAGTCCTCACTGATTCACACACTGAGCTAGGACAGTGCCACCACTGTGCAGAGAACCCAATGGTTCTCTACAGAGAACAGACACCCTTGGGGAAGGTCTCCTGCCAGCACTGAATACCTCTGGTTAACACCCCCTCTCTGGGCTCCTCACTCTGAGCTGGCCTCCTAGATGCCGGAAATCAGGAAACACTGAGCTGGTAAGGTCAGGCCTATCTCATCCCACAGTTTCCCAACCTGTTCAAAGCAGCACAACCTCTCTTCAAGTATCTGTCCTCAAGCCCCAGCTGTGTTGTTGGGTGGAAAGGTATCCTGCCCTCACCCTGCCCCTCCCAGAGCGGAGAGGGCATTTGAGATACCTCCCCAGAACCTTAAGGTTTCTTGGAACACAATTTGAAAACACTGGACTAGTTCACCCCTTCACCTGGAATCCAGAAAGGAAGAATCCTGGCCAGCAGTCCATGCAGACAACATACAGTCCTAGGGGTCCTAGCAACCTCTCCTGGCCCTTCGCCCATCCTTATCCCATCCCGTGCCTCCAGGCACAACCCCTGGTGGTGAAGCTTCTCTTCTGGTCCTCTCTAGCTTTCCCCCCTGAGCTGGCCGCATAGCAACTCTCTCAGGGCTGGAGGGTCAGGGCCTTAGTCCTGCTCTGCTGACTGTCTTCCCTCCCCCTGCCAGGAGCAGTAATGTCTGCGATAGAGTGGAACAAGATAATGAAGAGCTCCAAGAGGCTGAGTGCCCTGAGAAGACACTGGAATCCAAGAAATTACAGTCCACAGGGGAGCTCAAGCAGGGGTTGGGGGAGAGGAACAAGGCACAGGAGTCACCTGCAGCAGTGCTCCAGGGCAAAGAGCAGATGGAGCCTGAGCTCCCAAGGACATCGAAGGATCATGGCCTGACCGCTTTCCCTGGAGCCCAGGGAAGGCAATCACCTAAAGGAGAACCCCGCATCATCTTCCTGAAGACCTACCAGCACAAAACTCCCATGGGGGACAAGCAGCAGCTGGAGGCAGCTGACCAGTGGATCTGGTTTGAGGGGTTGCCCACCCGAATCCACCTCCCCGGGCCTCGGGTGATGTGCAGATCGTCCACTCTGCGCTGGGTCAAGCGCTGCTGCACGCGCTTCTGCTCTGCATCACTCGAGCTGCCCATGTGCCATCCGTACAGAGTGTGACGACACCACTGCCAGGCCGGGGTGAGACCTGGGCCCAAGGGAGGCCTGGAGATGGGTCCCGGAGTCAGGGGCTCATGATCCAGACTCTTGGGGACTGTGGCTAGCAGTGCTGGGGGGGCTCCTCCTGCATGCCCAGAGAGTTGGGGGGAAGCCACTGACCAAGGCCACACGGCAGGGAGATGACTAGGCTGGGGCCTCTCAAGATCCAAGCAGGGGTTCTGGGGAGGGGCACTGGAAGGTGGGTTCTAAGGTGGGTCATCTCACTGCCTGGAGGCCTCAGGAGGATCCACAACTGCTATGGCTCAGAATCTCAGTCAGGAGTCTGAGTAAGGGACTTCAGGGATTTCCAAATGAAGCGGGGGGGGGGGGGGGGGGGGGGGGAGGGAAGGGGGGCAGTCAAGTAGATCTCTGCTGTATCCTTTCCCCTTAGACCAAACCATCACCCACATTTGTTGCATTTATTCATGCCTCAAATAAGATTGACTCTGAACAAAAAGTTCCTTAGCAAAAGAAAGAAAGAAAGAAAGAAAGAAAGAAAAAGAACAGAAAAGAAAAAGAAAAAATACTTCACCAATTGAGGTCCCAAGAGAGGAAGGGGTGATGGGCTTGGGGATCCAGCTGAAAGGGAGGCTTCCCCTTCACAAAACCCCCATCCCCAACCTGCTGGACTTAGGGCGCCCTGGTCCCTGAGCCCGCTCCCGGGGCGACAGCTCCCCCTAGCGGCCGTCTTGGCTCCTAACACCAAGGTCTCTGCTCACAGGTGGTGTGACCTTGGACGGGAGCCAGAGGTGTGACAACGGAGACGGCGCAATCATCTGAGCGGGAGGGATGGGCGGGAAAATTCACGAGTGTACAAATAAAATCTCCCATAGGGACTGAAGAATATTACCGCCAGTACTTCCTGTTTGGGGCTGGAAAGGATGGTGGAAAGAGGCCCTCGGCGGAGGTGGGGAGGAAAAAGTGTGCATCAAGATTTTATGTTTCTTCCACTCCATTCCCAGGTCCCTATGGTCAGTCTAGAACGTGGCACCCAGAAGCCAGCGAGCTACACCCCTCCCCACCTCTGCGAGCTGGCCTCTCGAAGGATGCATTCTATGAAGTCACAAAAAGGGAACATCTGTCGGGTGCTTTCTGGGTGACCGGTACCTCACAATGGCCCTGCAAGCCAAGGAGATGAGGAGACCGTGACGCCGAAACAGAAGGTGATTTGGCCAGGCTCACACGACTAGGGGGTGGCGGGGCCAGAACTCTAATCTAGAAGTGCTGGCTGCTCCCCATTCCACCTTCCGAAGAAAGGAAAAGGCACAAGGGAGCATCCAGCCCGTATTCACGCGCATTGCGGCCCGGTTATTGCAGCATCGGCTGTCAACAAACCGGCAGCAGCTGAGCCTCAAAATGTGCCCAGCCTGGGTCAAGGAAAGCACCCAGTCAGGCCCCGAGTCAGTACTTCCCTACAGCTCCCAGGTGACACGGCACGCCCACCCTCCAATCCCAAGCCCGGTCGCCCCCTGTCTGCAGGAGCTATAGCCCTGAACACGCAGTTGGGGAGAGGAAAAACCAGGGAGCCGGGGTTTCTGGGGATCTTCCTCTAGAGGCGGGCTGCGCGGTGTGGCGTCCTCAAGAAAGCAGCGCAGCGATCGAGGGGCGCAGAGCCCTCCCGGGAGGGACCCAGTCAGTGGTGGAGAGGCCTAGATGCGGAGGAAGGGTAGGAGGGCCTCCCCGGGACACGCCTGCACCCTCCTAGGCCCCAGCGCTCCACTCCGTGACTGCGTCCAGCGGGCCTAGCGGGCCTGCAACGGCACAGAACGACCCCGTAGCCCTGGGCGGCGCGGCCACGGCCGGCCTGAGCCTGCGGGTGTGGGGCTGCTCGGTGCCGCCCCGCTCGGCTCTCCGCGAGCCGGCGCCTGGGCGCCACGACCCCCACTCCCTCCTCCCCTACCTCTACAGCGCCACTCCCCGTGCCGCCTCCACCCCGCAGCCTCCACTCCAAGCTGTCTCTCCGCCCGGCTTGCACGCCGGCCCACTTCCCGCGTCGTCGCCATTTCGGTTTTTTGCTGGACATCCTCAATCCCATCAGTCTTCAAAAATCACCCCTACTCGATCTTCCCCCCCCCCCCAAGCCCCTTCCATTTCATCAACGTTCGCCTGAGGGTTTGTCCCATCTGTCCGCGCACGCTGTCAGCAAGCAATCAGGGCAGCGCGCTCCCAACCAAAACACACCGTGTTGGGGACCCCCTGCTCTCGTCCTCATGGGGGCCCGCCCAGGGGACCCCAAGTGGGTAAGGTGTGAGCCTGAGCAAGACTGGCAGCTACCGCCTTGCCGCATAGGCAGTCAGAGTTGGGTCCAGGGTCAGCGTCAGCTGATGGACTGTGTCTGTGTCCTGAGGCTGGGATCTGTCATGTCCAGGGCACCTCTAGGCACTGGGGGTGGGGGGGTGGGAGGGGGGGTGGCAGGGAGGCAAGGATGCAGGCACTTGGGCCTCAGGCAACGTGCCTCCCACAATCCCACAGCTGGGTTGTCCCCTTACCACCTTCCCTGTGCTTGACCACTCCAATCTGAGGCTTCTCTTCTGGGCTCAGTTAGATCCTGCTTTTTGGGGGCAGGAGGCTGCAACAGATCTCAGAGATCACAAACCACTCCAGAAACGGCTCCCTACCAGTTAACTGTGGGAAAAATTAACTTTAAAGTGTTGGATTCAGAGTGACTTTTAAGAAGTCACATGACCTCTCTGAGCCTATTTCATCTTTTTATAAAATAGGGACGGATATGGGGCGCCTGGGTGGCTCAGTCAGTTGAGCGTCCGACTTTGGCTCAGGTCATGATCTCACGGTTCATGGGTTCCAGCCCCGCATGGGGCTCTGTGCTGACAGCTCAGAGCCTGGAGCCTGCTTCGGATTCTGTGTCTCCCTCTCTCTCTCTCTGCCCCTCCCCTGCTCATGCTCTGTCTCTCTGCCTCTCAAAAATAAAGAAACATAATAAGAAAATTTTTTTAAATAGGGATTGATACTAATATCCATTCCAGAGGGCTCTGTGCAAATCAGGCTTGATGCAGGTAAAGCCAGTTTGTAGGGTGTTGAACGAATGTCCTTTTTTTCCTGCCTTCTTCCTGGACCTGTGCCATAATAAAGCCCCTTGCTTCCCACTCGAGCACTTACCTAACTGCTCACCTTTAAGGGAATTAGCTGCTTGTTAAAAAGCCAATCTTAGGTTCACGTTTACGGCATTTTGATATAATGCCACCTGGATTCCAGAGACTGTCCCTCTCCTACTCTGAACCACCTGCCACTAAACATGATTGGAATGTGCAGAGGATGAGGCTGTTGAGGCAGACAGACCTAGCTTCTCACCAGCTGTGTGATGCTAGGGAAAGTTGTTTACTCCTAATCCTCAGTTTGTCTGCAAAATGGGGAAATAATGGTGCCTCGCTCATTGGATTAAGTGAGAATAAGTCACTCTGCAGTGCATGGCACATAGGAGTGCAGTACTCGATAGGTATACCCTGATCACGGGCAAGCCTACCTCCCCATCTAACAGCTGAAAACACTGAGGCTTGGAAGAAAGGTGTCTCCTCCATAAAAGGAGGAGGGATGGGGCAGTGGCCCAGTAACTGCTTAGATTTCTGGATGCCGGCCACCGGTTAAATGCTTTGCACATATCTCATTGAATCCTCACAACACAGAGAGGTGTATCTTATCCTCATTTTAGAAACAAGGAAAACTACGCTGGGGTGGGGGTGGGTGGTGGGTGGGAGTTAAACAGCTTTTCCAAGGCCTCACGGCTAGTAATGCTACCCAAGACTTCACCCCACACTCCAGTGCGGCTCCCTCGTCATCTAGCCTTGGCCCCTACAATTCTGCCTTGCCCTGGGAGTGGCAGGACAGGGATCCAAACTCTCAGCAATCTGGACCCACTCCTGGCTCAAGACTGTTTTCACCACCACTTGCTACTTTCCTACAGAAACCTTCAAGCAAGGCTTTGATTCCCTCTCCACAGAGGGCCTCTTTTGTGCTCTGAATCCACCCCCACTTCCCTTGCCCCGAAGGCTCTGTGCTCCTTGGGCTACAGATACAGGGAGGAGATCCATGTCTGTGCACAGACTGCCCCTGGGGACTGCCAGAGGAAGTTACTCTGATCTGGGAGTCACTGAGCAGTCGAAGAAACTCTGCGTCCACAGGAGCTGTGCCCCCATAGGATTCATGGGGACCTGGAGCTTCCCACCCCATCACCCCCCACTTGCTGGCTGCCATCCTGACCCCCATTTAGCTCTGATCTGGAAAGAGCTGCCTAGAACTAGGGGTTAGGGGCACCCTCTGAGTTAGACATCCCTTTCTCCTTTCCCATCTTCCTTCTGGGTCATAAATGACTTTGAGCACCACCTATGTACTCATCTCTTCTCTTCTCCAAAGGGAAGTTGGGAAGTGGCGGGGAAGGGGGGTGGGATGAAGAGAGGTTCAGACTTTAGACCCCTAGAAAGTCAAGAGATAATGCCATCTCCGTGGCTGGGTGGTGGTAACTCTCCCTTAGCCTCTGGAAATAAAAACTTCCTGCAGTTACCTGTTCATTTGGAAATGTGGCCATGTTTCATATATCGTCTACCAGTTTTTCTTAGAAAGCTCGCAATGTTTACAAAGCACTACGTATCCTTTGTATTTAAAACAATACAGTAGGATGCAGAGGTATGATTATGAAGTGACAGACTTGCATGTCCTTTGACTATTAATGTCTTCAGAACGAGTTTATTGTCAGAACCAGAGCCCAAATCCTGGGTCTGCCAGCTCCTAACACATAACCTTGGGCAAATGCCTCAGTTTCCTCATCTGTAAGATATGGATGGTTCCTTCCTATTTCCAAGTGTTGCCGTGAAGATTAAGTGAGCAACATGTAAAGTACTTAGCCCACTGCCAGACATCTATTAAGCACAGCTACTTGGGGAAACAATGGTGCCTCGCTCATTGGACCTGCGACCAATGGACAGCGACCTGCACAGCTACTTATTACTAACATGACAAACGTGTTCCTGCCACTGCCCAGGTGTCTCAGGAACTTGCCTCTAGACACTGCTTTTATGGTCACTTTAGAAATAGTAACAATTTCATTAAGGTCACAGATTTTTCACCCCCAACTGTCATTCAGCTCAGTCACTGTATTGTTGGAGAAAAGAAATCGGCTCCCCTGACTCCGGGCAAAGTTTGGCCAACTTTGGCAAAATCAAATTACCACTCAAGGGGCAAAGATTCATCAGTACAGAAGATATGCAGAAGAACAGGCACAGTTCTCTGAAGGAAACTCCCAGAGAGGTGAGCCAACACAGTTGGGGCAACCAGCCCACAGCTGACCAGGGGAGACAGCAGCCATATGACATGTGCTCTGGTGCCCTACCCGAAATAACATTAGCCACATGCCTTTATGGTTTGCGGTGTCTGGGGGAAATCCATCCACCCGAGGGGAGTCTTCTCAGCGGGTCCTACCTCCGGGACCCTGTAGCCAGGATCCGAGTCCCATTAACCAGCTGCTTCCTTCCAGCCTGGCCAGAGCACCAAGTGACTGAGGTGCCTCACCCTCGCACTTTCCCGTCTCCACTCAGGCACGTTCAGTCTTAAACCTTCATCCTGTCAGCCTCACCTCCCTTTTCTGCAGGGCTGGGGGCCAGGAGGCTAGAAAGGCTTCCTGGGCAGAGAGCAAAACCCATTTGTGAAGACCTAACACTGTAAGCTGCAAGCTGACTGCTCTCTTGGGCAGGCTCTGGGCGACCCAAAGAGGAATACTGATGGTTTCAATACAGAAGTGGGTCTAGACCAAGTGTGTTCCACTGGACACATTCAGAAATCAATGGCAAGAGAGAAAGGACACTGAGTCATGGCACTTCACCCAAGACATAACACAGGAGGCTGCAGATGAAGGGGGTAGGACACAGGAGTTCCCCACACCTAGTATTTTAACCAAATGAAATAATCTGGGGCCTCGGAGAGAAAGTGACCTAGTCATTCTTTACAGCTCCCCGTCTGACCGTGTGGGTCTCTCGCCGGCCCAACTGCGGCACTACAAAGTAAGCACAGGCAGAACCGTGGAAAATACTGTATTTATGTACATAGGAGGGACAGCTGCAAGCCCCTAACAGAGGACAGGCCACCCCAAAGAAAAATCTTAGCAGCAAATTTCTATCTCCCTCAGCACTCCCAGCACAGCTCAAGTTGGAAGGCTGGGCCTCCTGTCTCTCGGCACCCATCATACCCTTCCCACTGTAGAATTCCCAGTAAGGCAGGGAAAAGGAACTATTGCCAGAAGTGAGGCCCGGTGGGAGCTGGGGTGCCTAGTCATTCCTAGAGAAGAGGCAGTGACTCTATCGTGAGGGGTGGACCAGGAGCAATGCTGGGACTTCTTCTCCGGGTCCTATGGCCTGCTCTGTTGAAAGCTGGCAGTAGAGAGAACTGGAAGAAAGTTAGTCATGGATTCATGGGCGTGTGCACACATACGTGCAGCAGGACACGGGTTGTGCGTCTTCCTTGTGCTTGATGCCTCCGTCTGCCGTCCGCTCCGTGACGGCAGCCTAATCCTCTGCACCTCTGCCTCTCTGTGGCTATGGATCCAGAAACCAAGTGTTTCTCCAAACAGAATAGCTGCGGTTCAGCAACATGGCAAAGGTAACAGCTGTCTCGGGGGAGGTAAGACAGATGACTAGAAGAGTGGTTTGCTCCAATCAGATATCCTTGATTTGGTTCTTTTTTAAAATAACAGGCTGGTGACAGGTATAGTGGCTCAAGAATGACATGGTTCCAATTCTGTTATTACCCTGAAAGAGGTCCCCTTGCTGACCTCCCAGATAGCAACGCTTCAGCAGGCAGAGGCCATTCTTGCGGCTGTGGTTCTGACTGCTACCTGCCTTCTTGACAGGGCCTCACTATCTCTCCACCAACAAGACTTCACATTTCCAGGGTTCCTCTCACACCTGGGCTGGACCTCGTCTGGAGAGTCTGAACAGCCCAAGGTGCTGGGGGGCAGGGCGGGAGGGAAGGGCGCCAAGTGCCCAGCAGGGTGTCCAAAGGACCCAATTCTAGACATTGGATTTAGGGGCTGAGTTGAGGGGGATCTCCTTGAGCTCCGTCCGCATGCACAGGTACTCCCCGATGACAGCCATGAGCGCAATGCACACGGCTTGGACCAGCCACCAGGTCAGCGCCGAGGGGAAACGGGAGCTGTAGAACCAGCAGCCCAGGAGGTGAAAGAAATGGACAGTGACAGTGAAATCCAGACACTGCTTCCCTCGCCGGATGAAGTACAGCAAGCCCAGAGCACTGTGGGGAGAGGACAGCAGTGAGTTGTCACTGGGTTGTCCTGGCCTTAGATCATTTGGGGAGTAGGGACAATTAGGAGAACAGCATAGTGGTGGGAAGCAAGCAAGAGAAGGGTGAAGCGGGGGTTCCACTATTAGATGCCTAGAGAGAGCTGGCAGGTAATGCGGGGGGAGGATCGGGCTGGGCAGAAGAAAAACCAAAGTACAAGCTTGATGAGAAATGGCGACTGTCACCCAGGGGAATCCTAGGGACTGGTGGGGACTGCAGCACCCTGAGGCACACGTGGACCATCCAAAGTGGGGACCACAGCGACCTGCAGCTGGGCAAATCCTCATGCTGGAAGGTTGGCCTGGGATCAGTCAATCTTCCCATTTTCCAAGAGAAGCCAGAAATCTGGATTTATTTTTTTAACATAAAATATCCTGACTTTCAACTCAGTGGAAAAATGTTTTAAATGCCACTTGGGGGATGGTAAAACAGAGCATAATCTAGGAGCCAAATTCAGGTCATAGTCAGCCCACCCGTTTTTCAGTCTCCAGTGTGAGGTTAAGAATAGTAATGTGCAAGGTACTGTTTTAAGTATTTCCCACGAATGAATTCGTTTCACCCTTAAAACTATGAAATGGGTAATATTATTCGCCTCATTTTACCAAGGAGGAGACTGGGGCTTAGATAGATCAACCTGTCCAAAGTCACGAGACTAGTGGGAAGCTGAGATTCAAAGCCAAGTAAGTCTGCCTCTACAGCCTGAGATCTTAACCATTATGCTAAACTGCCTCTCAAAGGGCAGGCAATGGTCACGGGTGACTTAAATGTTACCCAGCCAAACCCCTCAGTGTACCAACGAGGTGCCCGAAGCCGAGAGAAGGGAAGTAACTTGGCCAATGGCACACAGACCAAGAACAGAACCGACTTCTCCTGACCCCCAGTCCCACCCCTTCCTCACCTCGTGCCACAACAGGGAAGTGGTCTGAGATGGAAGCTAACCCCCAGGCGGCATGCAGAGTGATGTAAGAGCTTTCCAGCTAAGTCAAACAGCAATGGAAGGAGCCCTATAATGGAGTCAGTCCCAGAACCGGCCTTTGCCACCCACTTTAGTCCACCATGCCCCAGGAATAAGTGCCAGCCTGTCTCATGTCCAAATTGAGGAAGTTAGTTCCAGTGCTAGGACCCCCAAAAGCTGGAGAGCAAAACTGGTGATACTCACCAGGTGAGGGCGTTGAGGATGAAGGACATCATGGAGAGCCGGCCTGGAGGGGTGGAAAAGCCCAGGATCTGAGGGGGAATCACAAATGGAAATATGCTGGAAAAGTGACTTGGCTTGGCAGAGCTCCAGGCTCCAGGACCTCCCAAGGAACAATCATTCTTCCCAGAACACAAAAGAAAATAGGTCCCTGCATCTGTGTGTCAGCTTATTTCCGACAAGGTGCTTTCACAGACCTCCACTAGAGTATCTCACTGGACCCCAAACAGCAGCCGGGAAGAGACTTACAAAGGAGAAGCAAAAGTTCAGAGAAGTAACTTGCCCAAAGTGATACAGTCAGTAAACTGCAAGAGTAAGGTCAATTACAGGGTTCAGTAAACTGCGGCCCCACCAGCCAGACACCTAGTTTTGTAAATAAGGTCCCAGGGAAATGCTACCGCACCTATTTGCTTAGTACTGACGCTGGCTGCTTTAGCACCACAATGACAGAGGTGAGTTGGTGAGAAATCTCCTGTTACCTTGCCGAGGGCTACATAGAGAAGCAGCAGCAGGAGCAAAGATTCCATTCCGGACCTCCTGGCTCTGAGAGCTGTGCTCATTACCGTACACCACAGCTGCCTCTCAGATGCGAAGATCTCACAGCCCTCCTTGACTACAAAGCACTTTCATCTTCCTAGGCACCTCTGGGGACTCTGGGCTTCATAACATTTTGCTGAGAATTATTCAGCCCAGTTTCCAGAAGAGAAAACCGGCTCAGAAAGGGGAAGCAACTTGCCCAGAGTCCCACAGCTAGTGTATCTGGACCTAGATTGGACGCTAAACCTCTCTGAATCCAAAGTACAGGCTCTCTGCGTTGCAGTCCAAAACCTCTCCACTACTGGTCTCATGATTTTGCAGACAGGAAAACTGAGGTTCAGAGGGGACAACACTTGGCCTACATCACACAGCTAGTAAGCGGAATTTCAACGGAGGCCTGATTCCAAAGTCTAAGCAGTTTCCATTATACCTCCGTGAATGTTCTTTTACCCACCCCCCTCTTCCGTTTGGCACCTGAGAATTTGGGGCCCAGGGAAGTGAAGTCACTTTCTCAGAGTGTCAGAGAGGAGATGCATCAGGTTGCCTGGAAGGCAAAGCTGCTCCTTGACATCCAGGCCCTTTCCTTTGAATAATCTGCTTCTGTTAACAGTCACTAAATTTTATGGATAGGGCACCTGAGGCTCAGAAAGATGAGATCCCTTCCCCGGGACCACAAAGTAAGATGGTGGTCCAGCCAGGTCTGGAGCCCAGTAGTGTCGGACCACAAAGTACACCCGACGAGGCCGAGACTCCGCCCGCGCTGGCCCCGAGACCCTACCTCGGCGTCGAACATCTGGTCCAGCGAGGGACTGCTGCGCACCAGCCCGTCCACCAGCGCCAGCCACAGGCCCAGCGAGCCGTAATAGACTGTCTGCATGAGGACGATCTGCGACAGGATCAGCAACGGGTCCCACACGTAGCTGCGGAACTGGCCCGCCATGCCGGCCCGCGGGGCCCGGCCGCCACCCGGGGCCTGGGTCAGCGCCGCCGCGCCATGGGCCCCGGGCCGCCCTGGCACCTGCGAGGACACACGCCGGGCCTCAGCCTGGGAGCCGTCACCATGGCAACGCCGCCCCGCCCGGGAGGATGGACTAGGACGGAGGGGGCGAACCCATTCCGGGAGCGGGGGTGAGGGCGGGGCGGACAGACCCATTCCCAGAGTAAGGGGAAATCCTGCCCATTCCGGCTGCTCGGGCCCCGCCCGTCCTCAGGCTTCTTCGGGGTCCACTTACCGGTGACGGACTCGAGGGTCGAAGTGTCCGAAGACGGCCCAGCCTCACCGACTGACCCCCTAAACAGCGCTGACAGACAGGACCATGGAGAAGAAGCCCTACCTGCCTAGAGAGGCAAAGATCCAGCTACAGCGGCGGAGCCGCGACCGCGTAGGAAAGAAGCGTTTCCGGGGAAGGCGGTGGAGGGGCGGGGCTGAGGTTGCGCAGGCGTAATGGACACAATCTTCGGCCGAGCCACCTAAACTGGGTACGGGCCGCGGGGAAGCGAAGTATGCACATGCGCAAGATGAAGAATGAAGGCGAACGGAAGTGGGGCACGTTAAGCCGTAGAGCTTGCGTGCCCTCTACAGGGGAGTCTTGAAGAGAAGAGGCGCAACCAGAATAGGGAGCGGGATGGGCAAGAGCAAGGGAAAGATGTTTAGGAATTAACAAGTAGGTAAGTGCTGACTCTACCTTCCCTCTCCTAGTTAAAGTCTGGGATAACTTTAAATGAACCTGCCAGCTTTTCCACACATGATTTTGCCACGGTTCCCGTTTGACAGATGAGTAAGGCTCAGAAAAGGAAAGCAAGGTACCGCCTCAAAGAGTTAGAAGACAGAGTTAGTGGCAGTCAGGATTAGAAGTCACGTGCCAACATCGCAGCATTGATTTCGTGCTACTGGGTAACAGCAAGGTTTGGACACGTACGAATGGGAAAGTCCCTGCCCTCTGACACAACCTAATTATTAGAAAGGCAAAGTAGTGAATGTTTTATAATGTGGGTATCAGTTTGTATTTATATGTACATATAAACTTAAACTAGAAGACAGGACAGATTCTGAAATCATAACCTAGGAGCAGATTCTGACCCTGCCTTGCCTCCGTGACTGCTTTCTTTCTGCCTTTTCTGAGTCCACATAGTGTAGACGGTCGGTAAATATTTGCTGAATGAGTCAAAACAGAGGAAGAATAACAGCAAATTGATGAATCACGTTCTTCCTGCCCCAGCAGATCAAAACCCCTTAACCTCATTGAGTCTAGATCCCCCTTCTCCAGAATGGAAAGAAAGGAAGTAACCGGTTCCAGGAAAAGAATCTGGGTTTTAGAGCCAGCTCTATTAGCTGTGTGACTAGCAAGCTACTTCCTTCTTTAAACCCCAGCTTTCCTGATTACGAAATGAGGAGTCAGACAAGATTAACGTTTGCCAACATTCAATCTACCCTCCACTAATTAGTTTCCCATTAAAAAAACTTCTAGAAGACTGATGTAACTGCCAATCAGAACTTCTGAACAGCATGTGATAATCATATTATCACCTTGAGTTGATACAATTCCAGACAAAAGTAAAGAAAGGTGAGACCTTATCAAGAGTAAGTATGTGATTTCCCTTATCATTTAGAAATACTGTAAACAGTTCCCTTGGACTCCAGTTTGGAAGTCATTAAGGCCCAAAGACTTCTGAGGTGCTTTCCAGCTCAACCATTCTTTTAGGTGCCTCAATTCAGATCAACAAATGTATATTCAAATCCCTCCGGTCCACCGATTACTCGTGTGATCTAGTGTTCCCGAGAAAACATCTTCTGTTTATCAAGTACCTACATGATCGTGATCTTATTTCATCCTCACAATCTGAGACAGTTGATATTATCCCTCTTTTTAAAAGTGAGGAAATAGGGGCGCCTGGGTGGCTCAGTCCGTTAAGCGGCCGACTTCGGCTCAGGTCATGATCTCGCGGTCCGTGAGTTCGAGCCCCGCGTCGGGCTCTGTGCTGACAGCTCAGAGCCTGGAGCCTGTTTCAGATTCTGTGTCTCCCTCTCTCTGACCCTCCCCCGTTCATGCTCTGTCTCTCTCTGTCTCAAAAATAAATAAAACGTTAAAAAAAATAAAATAAAATAAAAGTGAGGAAATGGAGGCTCAGAGAGGGGGCGTGCCTCTACGTAGGTAAGAGAGCTCATAAACTGAGCCGAGATTCAAACCCAAGACACCTCACTCCAAAACCCAGATAACGATTTCCGAAGAAAAAGATAAGAGTGAAATACGTGGTGGAGTGAGGAGGTCAGGAAAACGACTTAAGAAGTTTTACTTTGTTCCCGCAGGCAGCTTGGTTTTCCTTCCAAGCGCCAGAATGTTTGGCTTCTCCTGAGTCAGGCCCCCTCACGTCATAGCTGGGCCCTCTCCGCCCGGCTCCTCCCACCTCCCACGGAGAGAAGGCCCTCCCTCCCTACTCTCCTGAAATGGAAAATGCAGGTAGCCTGAGGTGTTAGGGCGCTGAATAGCTGGAGTCTGACGTCATTCCTGGAGCCCGGAGCTTGCCTCTGGGAAACCCCTGTGGGCCTGCGGGACAGCCTATTGCACTTTCCTTTTCACCTGTGGGATTTCAGCTCTTGATCTCCCACCTTTCAAAACTTGGGAAATGGGGCACCATCCCGTGTCTTAATTTGGATACAACAAGGAAACCAAGAGCTGGGGAAAACCACAGTGACTCCCTTGGCCAACCTCCTTGGCCCATTTTGAGAATCTGACCACAGGAAGCCTGGAGAAGAAGGATGAACTTTGAATTCAGACCACAAAGCCTGAACTAGGGCCCCAATGACCTGCCATGTGACCTTGGGTGAGTCCCATGCTGGGTCTTAGTATCCCAAACTACAAAATGGAAGAGGAGCATTGGACTCCAACTTCCAAATGCAGTCCATGGCCTTGTGCCATCTGAATCACCTGAGGAACATACTATATTGTCAGATTTCCAGGCCTTGTTGGAAGCCAAAATCTGAATCTCTAGAAGCAGAATACAGAAATCTGGATATTTAAAGAGCTCCCCAAGTGATTCAGAGATAGCCAACATTTGGTAATTACAGAACAAAATGATCTGTAATTGACCTCAAACCAAATCCTCCTTCTAACAGAAAATTGCTCTGTGACTTTGCCGTGTCCGTGACTCTCTTTAGGCCTCAAGGTTTTTTTCCATCTGTAATCTGAAGGGTTTGGACTAGAATAGCTGATCTCCAAGGGCCTTTCCCACGCTTTGTGGTTCCAAACTTATGAATGAAATTTTAAACTTTAGGTCAGAGACTGAATGACAAACAGCCACAAGCTGGGACAAACTGTCCTCTGGGTTGAAAGAAAAGGAGTGCCTCTGGTTACTTGGTCACTTACGTCACTTCCCGCTGAACTCCCACTGTGGGTTTGCAAGGTCGACTCTTATTGGGATCACTTTCCTGATCTATCCCCATAAATCCCTTGGGAAATGTCCTCATACAGGTCTGTGGACTTTGAGCCCTGCTTGTAGTTAAATCCTGGCTCTACTACTATCTTGCTGGATGACCTTGGGAAAAGGACTTCATTTCTCTGAGTCTCAGTTAGTTTCCTTCTCTATAAAAATGGCGATGAGAATAGTACCCGTGTCATGGGCTGTCCTGAGGGTCAAATATGTGCTCACCCCACTACCGGATATTGCAGTCAGCGTTATGTAAACGTCAGCAATATTAATTATTGTTATTATTTCTTCCCTTGGAATGCAGGAGTGGTAACACCTGGTCTCTCAGATTTATGGCAAAGATCTAAGTAGATGTCAGATACAGTGAGCCCGGTGCCGGGCACATAGTGGGAGCTCAGTAAATGCAGTACCTTCTTTTCCTAATCCCACCCACCTGCAAGGTTCTCCAACTCGCTCCCTTTTTTCCTTTCACCCTTCCCTAGGCTGCCAGCTCACGTGATCCCTTTCTGGGGAATGCTTGATGAAAACACTTTAGGAGAGACACGTGGCTCGGGGACAGGTTATGCAACTCTGCGCTCACACTTTTCGGAAATTCCATGTGGGAGGTTGCATTTGGCTGCCTGTCCTCCGCATGGACTCTGGCCAGTGATTTCCCCTCTCAGGAGAGAAACTGGAGAGAAAGAACTCATCATTGTCTGTTTTCTCCTCCCGACTAAGAACCTTTTGTTACCCAGAGTGTCTTCAGGGCCGTGTGTGTCTCTGTGGAACATTTGCTGAGTTACCTACTATGTGCCAGACACTTACACGATCTCATTTGATTTTTATGTAACTTCTAAAACAAACTTATAAATTGTAGCTACAATTAATAGTCCCAGTTAACAGATGAGGAACCAGAGGCTCAGAGGAAGGACACCATTTACTCAAGGCCACACTGCCAGTGAGTAGTAAAGCTGGAACTCCGCCCCAGGCCAACCTGACTCTACATGCTACCTCTTCCCAATGCATAGTAGAACATGCACTTGGACATTACTGTTTACACAGGGTTTTCACCTACATGATCTTCCTATCGTCCCAACAGCCCTAGGGAGGTAGGTATATGCATTTTCCCCATTTTACAGATGAAGAAACTGAAGCTCAGAGGAAGAAGCCCACTGGTCAGTGCTTTTCTGCAAATCCTCTACGGAGGATGGATGCTGCCAGGGATTCCGGCAGGTGGCTGGGCCTCCGAGGGCATTGTTTCTCTTGCACAAAGAACTCATTTCCAGGGGTTGGTTGCCAGGTCTAAGGTACCCTGGGAAGAAGAAGAGAAGTGAGATTTTCTGAAACAGTGGCTGCACTCCCCAAGGTTTCTGACCCCCACCATGTATGATACTCTCTGCCCCTCCCTAGAAATTATTCCTTGCTCTGACTTGAAGAATTCAGGGTTTTATTTTAAGAAGAAAAGCTGTTTTCTTCACCTTCCTTTTCATCATTCATGCATTCAATCAGTCATTTGATAAATATTCACTGACCACTTACTATGTGGTCAGCAGGAACTGAATAAAGTAAATGAAGAGAAAAACTCTGACCTCATAGACTTTATAGTCTCATGGAAGACACAGACAATAAACAAGTACAAACCAACAATCTAAAACTCAACATTAAATAGTGAGAAGTGCTATGAAGGAAAATGGGGGTAAGGAGGGAGAGAACAATGGAGGAGGGAGGGTGAGAGGGATTACTTCAGAAATGGCAGTCAGCAAAGACCTCCCCAAAGAGGTGGCATTGAAGCAGAGGTGTGATGGAAGTGAAGGATGGAGCCAACTGGATATCTGGAAAGAACATTCCAGAGAGATGGAACTCAAATACAAAGCCCTGAGGCAGCAATGAGATTGGCATATTCTCCGAATAGCAAGGCCAGTGTGGCAAGAACAGGGAGCAGTGGAGGCCATGGCCATCCACTCTCGTCTGAGAACTTCCGGCTTACAATTCATTATCACCTTACAACACCCCTGGGAGCTGTGGGGAGTTGGCAGGTGGGGGAAGGTAGGAGGGATGGGAAGAGGAAAGCAGATTCATTCATTCACTCATCCAACAAATATTTACTGAGTGCTCACTACATTGTGGGCACTGGGCTGGCCTCTGGTATAAGAAACAGACATAGTCCCTCCCCTTGGGGAGCTTCTGATGGAGCAGGGGAGATACACAACAAAGCCAGAAGAAAAGAAAAGAGAAAAGAAAAGAGAAAAGGAAAGAAAAAAGGAAAGAAAAGAATCGTAGAAATAGAAGTTGTGGTGAATGCGGTGAAGGAAGCAATGTAAAAGAAGTTGGGCAGAAAGAGTTTGGCCTCAGGGGAAGGTCTCTCGGAGGAAGTGGTGTGAAAGTATAGACTCGAAAGATGAGTAGAGTTACCCAGGGCAAGGATGTGCCGGCAAAGGAGACAGTGTTTGTAACAGCCCTGTCATCACATGAGGATTCTCCTTTATTGGGGAGGAAACAGACCGATGATGGGGGTGAACTGCCCATGTCATAAGTCAAATTGCCCGTGACGTTTGCTTTTGCTGTTTGCAAAGAGCAGATTCTGATTTCTGTGGCATCTAGAAAATAGTTACACTATCTTCACCTTGACCAGATGGTGGGTGGAAGCTGGGCGACAGGGCCTCAAAGGGACAGGGAAAGTTGGGAGGAACAGGAGAACTCAGCTGAATGTTGGTAAAGCGGGGGGGGGGGGGGGGGGGCGGTGGTTCAAAGCATCCCACTCTGTATGCTGCACTCCAATCCCAGGGCTGAGGCATGTGAATCCCATGGTGCTATCCCTCCCACAGGTAAGGGCTCAGATGATGGTCTCTGTCAAGGACACAGAGGAAATAGGGTGTATGGAAGGAGCCCAGGGCTGGAAACCAAGGGATCTGGGTATAGATGCTTTGTAACCTGGACAACTCACTTCACCTCGCTGAGCTTTATTTCCTCAACTGTAAACTGGTTGTAATAACACCAGCCCTAGCTACCCTCTGGGGTGATTTGGAGTATATAAATGCAATGACTTAGATAAAATTTCAGAAGAACCGCCTAGCACTCTGTGAATGGTTGGGATTGGTATTATCTGTGCTTTTCTCTAGCTGTCAGAGTAGGGGGACTGAATGGGAAGCACAAGCTTGTATGCAGGAGGTTCTCAGGGACAAATCTCTTAATCTCTTTTCCAGCATCTTCCTCTCTGCTCCTTTGGGGACAGGACACTTCAAAATGTTTTTATGAGGAAAACAGGAATCAGAGGTATAAACTCAGACAACGTAGTGAGACTGGATCAGAGAAATCTGATTTAAAGCCTGTATTAGTCAGCTGTTGCTGCATAACAACTACACCCCCCCACCCCCCACCCCCACCGATCTCAGTGCTGCAAACAGCAACAACATGCATTTCTCAGTCCTGGGTTTGAAGGTCAGCTGAGGCAGCGTTGTTACAGTTTTGTTACCATTTCTCTCTGAGGCTGTTTTCTCATCTGTAAAATAGAAGTAACACTACTAACTTTACATGGTCAAGGTGAGGGTGATGTTCAACACTTCCTTGTAACTAAAGATACTCTCTGCTCTTATAAGGTAGGTTATGTTCATCCTTGAGGCCAGCTAGTAATCTAAGAAGCAGGTCTGACCTAAAAACTTTCACTCTGGGAGACAATGAAGGCCATTGGCTAAGCCAATCAGACTGACTGTCTCCCAGATTCAAACCAGAAAGAGAATAAGTCAGTCAGAGAGAGAGAGAGGCACCCATCCAGGAAGAAGAGACACCCTCAAATAAAGACCACACAGGCTTCAAGAGCTGGAGATAAGCTGACCAGGCCCTGGAGTCACCTCAGTTTTTGATGTCTTCCTTTCTGTATTTAGCCTTCCTATATCCTTCTAATAAGGATCAAGCCCTTCTTATATCCTTCTAATAAGGGTCAAGCCCTTTTCCCTTAAGGAGTCTGGGATGAGACTTTGCAATTGCGGGAGCTGCACATGCACAGAGAAGATGCCTGTAAAGTTGCCAGCCCAGAGCTTGGCACATAATAGATCCTTAGCCACTGGTGGCTACTGTTCACTAATCAGGGATCTGCTTAAGAGCAAGGGCAGTGTCTCATTCACCGGGAGTTTTCAAAAAGCCTCTCACATAGAAGATGTTCATCAAATGTTTGCTGGATAGGTGAGCAAATGAGTGAATGTCTGTGTCTAAGCCTCTAAGGACAGACATCCAAATGGCATTCATTCATTTATCTATACAGCAAACATTTACTGAACGTTGACTTGTGCCAAGATCTTGGGCAAGATGCTAAGGATACATCCATGAACACGACAATGTCCCTACTCTCATGGAGCTTACATCTGGTGGGGAAAAAGACGATAAAAAAGTAAGAGGATACATACATAATGTCAGGTGGGGAAAGTGTTACGACAAAAAATAAAGCAAAGCAAGGAGAAAGTGATTGGAGGGGGTGGGACTATTTTTAGAATTCTTCACCATACCTCCAGTAGGTGCTGACTCACTGTGTGGCCCTTGGTTTGCTTGCCTTACAATGGGGGTGCTGTTGGAGCGAACGGTCCGGGAGGGCCCCTCCTTACCTAGTGTTCCCAGTTTCTGCGGTTATGCAAGGCAGTGGCTGGACATTCCACGGCCTCTGGAAACTCCAGGCTGTCATTATCGGGAACTGGAGAAAAGATTTGCATGGAGTGAGGAAGACCAAAGAGGGTTGGCACCATTCTGGGAGAGACACCCCACGCCCACTCTCTCAGCTGTTCTGAAAATAGTGACATGATTACCTGTTACTTACTTTGTGTGAGGAGCTTTTGGAGAGAAAGCTCCCCAACTCAGGACTCTTAGAGGGAGACGTCTGTGATCATAAAAATGGATATCATTTATGCACTGGGTGTTGTGCTTAAGCACCCTCCTCTCAACACGTGTGGCTCCCAAGTTACTAAAGAGAAACTGAGGCATAGAATAGTTAAGTGTCTTGTCTCCGTCACACAGCCAGGATGATAGCCCAGATCTCTCTGACCCTGCGGCCCGTGCCCATTAATCTCCAACATAAGAGGGAAAGGGATGTTTGCCCAAGGAGAGAGACAGATGGAGTGACAGGGGTCTCAGAGGAAGGAGAGAGGGGAGCTAGAAGGAGAAGGTGAGGAGGTTTTGAGAAGCCTTCCAGGAGAGGAGGCATTTGAGCTGGGCCATTAAGGGCAGAATTAGTTGTAGTTTCTTGGGCTGGTCACCTCTGGATGCTCCGGGTATGCACTTAGCCTGGGTTACGTCCAGCCTAGGAGGCCTAAAAAAGGGGGGAGGGGCAGCTTCACCCCAGTTATAGGCCAGATCTCAGCTCCTTTTTGAGCCACCTGCTCCCTGTTGACTTCCCGAATCCCTTCTCTCTGCTTGAAAGGAAGCTGGTGGGAGGATCTGTATATGGCCCATGCCCCCCCAGACTCCTTCCACCTCAGGGGTAGAAAATAAGCAGGTGGCATAATGTAGGGCAGGCAGGGACTTGGTGCCCAGTGCTTCACCTCATTTCATCCTCCCAACTGCCCCAAAGAGGTTGGTCTTGGGACACAGGTCCCCATGTCACTGAAGAGCAAAATGACTTTCAAACTTTCCTCCAACTGGCAAGTGTTGGAAACAGGATTTTAATCAAGAACTTCCAGCCCTAAAACCCTTGTGGATTGTGTTTACTTGGTTATCATTTTGTTTTGTTTTGTTTTGTTTTACTTCAGTCCCATGTAGGGAATTGGGGACTTCGGTTAAATTCACCAAACCTTTGACTAGTACATTTTGTTTTGTGGGAGCCAGAGAAGAATCCATTGAGATGTTTTAAAGGGCCTCAGGATCTGTTCAAATTGTTTTTAACCTCTTGGTGGGTCAGGAAGAGAGAACCTGAAGTTTCTTACCCCGGAAATTTGCATAGAGACACAAACCCTATGACAGTAGTAACCATCCATGCTCCCCTTGTCCCCAATCCACAAAGCACAGGTTAAAGCCCCACAAATCTACAAATAACTACATTCAAATGTGTTTCATGACTTCAGAGAGATTTTTAGAACTTGGAGGAAGTGAAATAATTCCTTCATTTCAGAAGGTCAGGATAGCTTTTTATTTATTTATTTTATTTATTTATTTTTTTTAGGATAGCTTTATAGAAGAGCTTCTGTTGCCTAAACTGACACTACTCAATCTTTTTTGTTAGCGTGCTCTCCAAATGATTGTTGAAAACTATGTACTTCCTGGCACGTTTTTTAGTTGAGAGCTAATATTTTTCATCCAAAGTTTAAAGAGTTGCAAAGGTTCTAATTTTTGACATATTGTAAATTCATATACTCAGAAATAAATGTCTATGTCATTCTTTTAAGTGTATCCAGTTGAATGAAATACCCTAGCAATTTGATACCTATAATTATCTGTTAAAAAAATACATGAACAGGGGCATCTGGCTGACTTAGTGGGTAAAGCATGTGATTCTTGATCTCGGAGTTGTGAGTCTGAGCCCCATGTTGGATATAAACAAACAAACAAACAAACAAACATGAATAGGCTCTTCTCTAATGGAAATTTTACATCACTTTTTTTCTATTCAAACTCACATTTCCATTCCATGTTTCAGAACATAAAAGTTTTACAGTACGGGGCACCCGGGTGGCTCAGTAGGTTAAGCATTGGACTCTTGATTTTGGTTCAGGTCATGATCTCGCCATTTGTGAGATCAAGCCCCAAGATAGGCTCTGTGCTGATGTGTAGAGCCTGCTTGGGATTCTCTCCCTCCGTCTCTGTCTCTGTCTGTCTCTCTCTCTCTCTGTCTCTCTTCTCTCTCTCTGTCCTCCCTTGCTCTCTCTCTCTCTCTCAAAATAAATAAACTTAAAAAAGATTTTGCCATCAATTTTTTTTTTTAAAAGTAGGCTCCTTGCCCAACATGGGGCTTGAACTCATGACCCTGAGATTAAGAATCACATGCTCTATAGACTGAGCCAGCCAGGTGCCCCACCATAATGTTCTTTTTTTTTTTTAATGATTAAATAGCTTATTAATAGCTCTATCATATTTCCCTGCCTAAAAATATATATATGTAAATTGGATTATTTTTTTTTAATTTTTTTTTAACATTTATTTATTTTTGAGACAGAGAGAGACAGAGCATGAACGGGGGAGGGTCAGAGAGAGAGGGAGACACAGAATCTGAAACAGGCTCCAGGCTCTGAGCTGTCAGCCCAGAGCCCGACGCGGGGCTTGAACTCACGGACCGCGAGATCATGACCTGAGCCGAAGTCAGACGCTTAACCGACTGAGCCACCCAGGCGCCCCTGGATCATTATTTTACCTCCTATGACCATAAGACTAGGTATTAAAAATTTATATCATTACAATTATCATAAGGATGCATTTGATTGGGATGCTGGATGGCTCAGTCTTGATCTCAGGATCCCAAATTCAAGCCCTGCTTTGGGCTCTGCAGTGGGTGTGGAGCCTACTTAAAATTAAAAAAAAATTCAATTGATCAAAACAATGTAAATATATTACAATTTTTTAAAGTCCTAAAAATGGGGCACCTGGCTGGCTCAGTTGGTTGAGCATCTGGCTCTTGATCTCAGCTCAGGTCATAATCTTTGTTTGTGGGTTTGAGCTCAGCATCAAGCTCTGCACGGGGCCTGCCTGGGATTCTGTCTCTCCCTCACTGCCCCTCCCCTGCTTTCTCTCTCTCTGTCTCTCTCTCTCTCTCAAACTAAATCAACTTAAAAAGGGAGATATATACCCGACCCAAAAAAGAAAAAAGTCCTAAAAATATTTTTAACCGTTTGATTAAAATATAACTGAAATAAAATAAATTACACAGAAAGTGTGCAATTTGACATATGTACACACTTGTGAAACCAGTTCTACAAATTATGATAAATAATTATTAAACAGGGGCAACGTTTCCTTACCAAATAGTCACGTGTCCCTAGATGAATATTGCATGTACTAAAGTGAGATAGGTTTTAGCAATAATTTTATTCCTACTTTAATTTTTTTATAGCTGTTAAGCAGTGGTGTGCCAAAGCTAGTTTGTACTGGTTCAATGTTTAGGAATTTTGTGGGTGGTTTAGGCATCCACAAAAGCTAGGCACCTTTGGTAACATGACCATTACTACAAATTAAATTATATAAACTCACAATTATATAAACTATATTAAAAACAAAGGAAATATGTACTCAAAACTCATCATTTCCTAATTATTTCACTACCTTTTATTGTTATCTATGCCCTTGATATTATTTGCACCTATTATTTTGCACTCTGTGTGGTACAAGTATTGCTCATCTCTAACCAGCGCTATGTTTAGTGACGTCACATTGGGAGCTTGAAATCCGCTATGGTGGTAGTGTTTATACCACAGAAATTGGCAAATGGTACAGATTAGCACTTCCTGCTTTCCCCAACTTATTGTTGAACACTTACCAGCACACTACCGGCTGTAAGAAGTTGCTGGGAATGAAAGGAGTTTTGTTATAGTGATGTGTTGACAGATAACCAAAATCGCATAGTGATCTATCATCAAAAATTATTTTTAATGATCTATGTACTGACAATTAGATTAGGCCCTCCTTCAATTGTGTGGAAAGCAAAGATTGCAAAACCCATCTGACTTGCAAAAGGATTTCTTATTCTGACATAAAATTCACTCATTTGCTCAGTTTATTTCTCAATCCTAAGGAAGGGTAATGAGAGTAGCTGGAAAAAATTGCTTATCTTTAAATCCGTGGGGAAAAATATGATTGGCATTTGAAGCTTGCTTGACCGCCAAGGATCTCTGCCCTACATGAGATTTTCATCCTTTGATAATAATTAAGGGAGGAAAGAGGAGAAATCACTCCCAACTCTCTACTCCACAAAGTATATGAATTCACAGTATCCCAACAGAAGCCAAACACCCTGGTTATGAAGCCATGCTTCTGCCCTAGAAAGATACATAGAGAAATCAACCAGGGCAAGAGATAAATCTAGGTACCTTTGGTAATTTGATTGATTATCATAGGATGCTTCCCCCTAATAATTCCAACAGTGTCTGCAGTATCTGTACTTGGGGTCTGTACTTGGGGGCCTGAGAGGATTTGCACACCCAACCCTACCCTCCCTTCTTGGGAGGATACCGGGGTAAGGCAGACACATAACTTTACAACTTTCATTATTTTTTTTTTTAAGTTTGTTTATTTATTTTAAGGGGAGAGAGAGAGAAAATAAATCCCAAGCTGGCTCTGCACTGTCAGTGCAGAGCCTGACACGGGGCTGAACTCATGAACTGGGAAAGCATGATCTGAGCCGAGACCAAGAGTGGGGCATTTAACTAATTTAGCCACCCAGGCGCCCCACAACTTTCTTTTAAATTTTTTTTTTTAACATTTATTTATTTTTGAGACAGAGGGAGACAGAGCATGAACGGGGGAGGGTCAGAGAGAGAGGGAGACACAGAATCTGAAACAGGCTCCAGGCTCTGAGCAGTCAGCACAGAGCCCTACGCGGGGCTTGAACTCACATACGGCGAGATCGTGACCTGAGCCGAAGTCGGACGCTTAACCGACTGAGCCACCCAGGCGCCCCCACAACTTTCTTTTAAAAAGGGTGGAAGTAGATCTGAGGCAGACTTGCAGACTAGTTCTCAGATCAAACTTTTTTGAAATTCAAAATCAGGAAAACGAATCCTTTAAAACAGGTCAGCCATCCTCAAGCCAAAAAGTTTGCCCATCGGTTGTTTTTGTTCAGCTTGCTGCTAAGAATGGTTTTTACATTTTTGAATCGTTGGGGAAAAAAATCAAAACAAGAATGATATTTCGTGACACGTGAAAATTATATGAAATACAAATTTCACTGTTCCATAAATAGTGTTTTATTAGAACACAGCCACTCTCTTTCTTGCAAGTATTTGTAGCTGATTTTGAGCTACTGTGTTAGAGTTTGAGCATGACACGAGACCGAATGGGCCGCAAAGACTAAAACATTTAGCTCTTTACAGAAAAATTGTGCTGACCGCTTAAGGCTACGCAAGTCCACGTGCCATTTGGAATGTCTTCCTTATCCTCGGAAGGAAGTGTACCCGGTTCGAGGAGCGCGGGTCTAAACTGAAGACCCTGGGCAAGTCCTTCCCATCGAAGGTCTCAGTTTCCCCCAAGTATGAAATGGGGTTAGACACAGTGATCTCTGGGGGCCTGTCTGGGGGGAAAGCAAAGAAATAAAGGAGACAGGAACTCGGGGTAGATCGGGAGCCGGTCCCTCGGGGTTTCCAGCCGCGTGGGCGGGCCCAGTGCCCCGAGGCCCAGCTTTCGCAGGGGAATTCCGGGCGGGGTGCGGCGGCGGGGCGGGGCCGGGGGCGGGGCCAGCCGCCGCCTATAAGAGGGGCCGCGCGCCCGGCCGGACCACTTGCCTGCGCGCCCTCTGCGGACCGCCGTGCCATGGCCTCCGCCCGCCTGCTCGCGCTGCTGTTGCTCCTCGTGGGCGTCCCCGCCGCTGCCACCGAGTCGGTAGGTGCTTGGGGATCCCTGGAGGGCGGCCTGGTGCCTCCTTTGTTCCTGGGGGCCCGGGCTAGGGGGGGCCTCAGGGGTCTGCAACGCCCCCAACCAGACGCCGAGGCTGGGGAAACTTTGCTGGAAAACTTGGCTCCCGGGTCACAGGGAGGCTCCGGGCCGGGGTGGTTCCCGCGCGCGAACGTGCGCCCCAGCCTGTTGCTCTTCCCGCCTCCCCTGGCCTCGGCCCCGCCGCGCGCTCCAGGCTCGGACGTGACTAAGCCGGTGTCACCTCTTCTCTCCCCCACACTCTCGCCCTCCCCTGGTGATCTTGGGGCCCTGGATCCCCCTGCACGCCCTCCGTAAGCGCCTAGAGCGGCGGCTCTAGAATCTGATAGGGCCTGGGCACGAGGGGCAGCGTACTCGGAAGGGGGAAGGAGGAGGGTTGTGCGGAACCTTGTTTCACACACCGGGGAATGAAGGACTGAACCCTGACCTCAGGTCTGGCCCCAACCCCGCCACTGGGCTTGTAACTTTGGGTAAATCCCTGCCCCTTCTGAGTCTCAGTTTCCCCATCTGTACAACGGCAGGAGGGAGCCCGGCAGGAGATGGCCAGTGCCTCTGTAGGGCCACTCCAAAGTTGGGACTCTGATCTTCCAAGGGCAGACGGGAAGGGTCAGCACTTCACCAAGAGTTGAGCCTCTGCTTTCTTCGAGAATGCTGTTTATTTCTGCTGAACTGCAGAAGGGAAATTGGAGTACCCACCTTGAGTAGGGTGAAGGGGGGTGGGGGACAGAGGGCCTCAGTGAGCCCAGAGAAGCCCTCCTTCTCACTGCGCTCTGGTCCCTGTCCTAGTTTACAAAGTCCTGGGCCACCAGAACCTCCATTCATCCCCTGCCACCAGTGTGGGGGAGGAGGATGGCAATCTCATCTGGGAAGTTGGGGGAGCAGGAATTGCTTGGAGGGTCTGTCTGTCCTCCAAGAACCCCGTTTTTTGCCCCCTTCATTCCCTTAATTAAACCCCCCTTTTTAGAAGGAGCAAGTCTGTGGAGTTTAATCATTACAGATTTTTTAATGGGGCTCCTGTTTCTCTGGGCTTGGGCAAGGGAAGTCTTTTCTGCCTGGCAGGCTTCTTTTGGGGAATCCGTGAGATCCTAATAATAACCCACCAGCACGATTGCAGGCATTTAGTGGTGATAGCAAACATTTAGTGCTTATGGTGTGCCTTATGATGTTCTAATAGCTTTCTAATGGCTGTTCCAATGTCCTATCAACTTGCTTAATTCTGACAACAACCCTGCTGTTTACTGTTCTTAAATTGGTCCTGAGGCTGAGGAGGTTAGCTAACTTACCCAAGGTCACACAGCTAATCAGGGGCTGAGTCATTCAAATTTAGGCAGCCAGGTGTCCAAGTTCCTGCTCTTACGATAAGCTGCAGTGTGATGCTTTCTGAGTGGCGGCCCTGAATCTGTTGAGATTTGGGGCTGGCCGGCCTCAACGAATTCTGAGGTGGAAGGAAACAGGAGACCAGAGTGAGGTGATGACTTCCCCAAACTGAGGGCAGCCAGACCAAAAGGTTAGTGTCTGAGCCAAGACTCCAACCTACACCTGCTGCTCCCTGGTACCGTGCTCTAAATTAGGCCCTGAAAGATGTGTTGAGTCCAGCAACTGGGGAGACCTCCAGAGGAATGCCATGTTGGGTCCTGTTGGCCTGGACAGTGTGGGGAGAAAAGAAAGACCCAGGAGGTCGTGAGGTCACTGCATGGGCAGTCACATGGCAGTCTCGGTTCAGAGGCTGCTGAGTCTGCAGGTGCTTCAGGGTGAGGAGCAGACAGCTGTGTCCTGGGGGCAGTCAGAAGGATATGGTTTGGGGGAGGGTGACCCATCAGCTGGGGGAGAAGTAGGCCCTGAGCAGCTGCTTCCTGAGAGAGGTATCTGGCTCTCATCCTGACCTCAGCACTCCCCTTCCTGGTGAATGTCAGGGACCTTCCACCTCTAATTGGGTCACAGGGCTTCCCCTTTTGCCTCCGCCACCCCCTTCCTTCCAAGATTGTGGCCGGAAAAATCAGACCTAGTCATAGTTGGATAGATGTAACGGAGGCCCGCCTTTTTCTTTTTGCAGGTGGAGAAAACAGGCCCTGGGAGAAGGGATTTGCTAATTGCAGTTATGATTTGTTGAGTTTTCCACATGCTAGGTCTGGGGCATTTTATCCTCACAAAAAAACCCAGCATCTCGGGGTTATATTATGCCCACTTTACAGATGAGGGAACTGAGGTCCGTCTCCAATAGTGCTGTTGAGGCCCCTCTCCAAGTTTAGGTTTAAGCCAAAGGCCTGCCCTCCCCTTGGGTGATACCCTACCCCCACCCTAAGGGCTTGGTGCCACAAGTTTTGGGAAGGGAACCCAGGCTGAGCAGACAGCCTCTTCCCTGGCTGTGGGACTTGCCATCCCAAACCAGTTCTTCCTGTCCAGCTGGGAGCATTCCCCTGAACTGCCTTCCTGCCACTCCTTCCCTAGCCAATTAAAGGCAGCCCTGTTTGGGGAGCTGGACCCCGCCAGAGGGGTTGCTGCCCAGAGGCACAGCCTTCTGATGTGGCACCAGGCCCAGTGGGTTCTGGGGAAATGTACTTTAGCTTAGAGATGTTTTCGGTCTCCTTGAAAATTCTCTCCTTGATTGCCCTGAGGTAGGAGTGGGGCAGAAGCCCAGAGGGTCTAGGACCCTTGAGTGGTCAGTGAGAGCTCTGTGGAATTCTTAAAAGCCTAGAGAGCTACTAAAGAGCCTATTTTGGGCCATGGTTTAGAGGGTTCTGTGAGCTTGATGTCCCCCATCTGTAAAATGGGGTTTGGAACAAATGACCTTGATTGCCCTTTTCAGCTCAAGTATTCTATTCATATCCATCCCCCCAAACCTACCACACACACCACTTCCACCCACACACACCCAGGGGGGAATTCTGCCCTATTCATCTTCAGCGAAATACTTAACCCCTTACTTAGTATGCAGGAAATATTTGCATGAATGAATAAATTCATGTGTGTAACTTCATTCGAAAGGGTGCTTTGAGGTAATTTATCACTAACGTGAATGCCTTCCAGGGAAACCGTGAGGTAGGTTTTATTATCTCCATTTATACAGGAAACTGATGCTCAGAGGAAGGTAGTGGCTTGCCAAGGTCAGAACCAGGTCTCTGATAATACAAGGTGTCTGGTTTGAGCGTCCTCTGAGAACTTTCCAGATGAGAAATTCCGGCTGGCTTTGAAGGAAGATACCTTGGGTTCTACTGCCTGAATTGGAAGCACGTATGCCCTATCTCTGGGTCTCAGTGTCCCCAACTCTATAGTAAGGAGGTAGGACCAAAACCCTCCCAAGGGTCCTCCCTGCCCTGAAAACACACTGATGGGGGGAGGGGAGCTTTCTTGGCCCCCTTGGTAAAGAACCTAAGAGGAGAAGAGCTGGGGGGTGGAGACATTCAGCTCCTGCCATCCCCAGCTCCTGGAAACAGAAGGCTTTTGCAAGGACTTGGAGTGCAGGGCCGCCCTGAATGAGGAGCTGGGAGAGCCAGGCTGGGCTCCCCGCCCCAGTTCCTTCTTGGGAGGAATTGGCTGCTAGTTGTTCTCAGCCTCCTGGACTGGTGGGTGTGATTTCCAAATGACCATTTAAAATTGGGGGAAGGGGCTGGACTGGGCCTGTGAGTCACTGGAGGAGAGCGGTGGCTGGCCTGAGTTACCCATTTCCTTTCAGCCTCTTGGCTAGTAGGATGGCTCTGATGAGGGTGTTGGAATGGGTTCCAGAGTTTTACCTTGTCCCCTGAGAGCCTATTAAAGATAGTCAGCGTCTCAATGTCCAGGGCCTTTGAGGGGATGCCCAGGAAATGTTAATACTAGGGCCTCAGACCTTCCCAGTGCCCCGTCCGTGTGGACTTTGACAGGGTGTGAATTCAGCCAGTTGTTTGTTTCCCTTGAAGCAGAACTGAAGCTGCCACTGCTCTGAGCTCCTAGAGCAGAGCTGGTATATAGTCCAGATGGGGTTGGACCCCAGGAGTCTCTGACTTGTCTGATGTCCTCCTCTCCCCTTACTTCCTGGAACTGGCAGGAGGGCACTGGAACAGTGGCTTGGGGTTAGGCAGACCTAACTTCAGACGTGTGAAGGCCACCTCTTCCTAGCTACATGGCTTTGGACATGTCACCCAGTCTCCCCAGCCTCTGCTTCCTGGTGGGTAAGAAGATCAGGGTTTTGGTGGGGCTGGTAGGAGGGGACAAGGCTGCAGTGAGTGCCTGGTAGGGAGGCCGCATTCCGTGTGACAGACATGTCAGCCATGCCAGGTGGCCCTGTGCCTTTGAGGATTCTACTCCCCGCCCCGCCCCCCCCCCATGGCCCCTGGAACACTTTCTTCCCTCCCACTCCCCAACAGCTGCAGGGTGGTAAGGGAGGAGTCGAGGGTGGGGCTGATGGAGTTCAAATCTCCTGTTTGTTTGTTTTAGAAGTGGGCTGTTTGCTAATTATCAGATGGGTTCATATTTAAACAAGAACCAGTTCTCAGCGGCCCCACCCCTCCCGCCAGGATTTGTAGGAACCCTTTGCTGAGCAGTTTGCAGCCTGCTGGGTGATGGCAGGGTTTGCTAAGGGTATGGGACCACCTAGACACTGTCCAGAAGGGGGTCACCCTTCCTGAGCTGGAGGGGCAGAGTTTCTAGTCCTACGGAGGCTGAGTGAATTGCAAGCTGCGCTCTGGGCTAGGAGAGGGGGTGTGGTAGTGGGCAGGAAGGTACAGTGTCTGAAAAGCCAGTTTTCATACACTTTCAGTGCACAGTGCCTAGAGAGGGAGGTGAAGGTCCGTGTCAACAGTTGGGGCCTGATTTAACTCCAGAAGGACTAGAAACCTGGCTTCTTGAGCTGGTTTGTTATTAACTCACTAGTGACCTTCAGGCGTGTTCCTGCACCTGGCCAGGCCCTTTGGCCCTGTCTGCTGGAGGCAGGGTGACTGGAAGTGGGTGCATTTCACAGCCACAAAAACCTGAGTCACCATCCCAGCTCTGCTGCTCACCCCGGGACATGCAGTTAGTTAATAAGTCACTTCACCGATGTGTCCTCTACAAAACACCTGTGTCACTCAACTTGTAAAGTGTTTGGCAAACTTGTAAAGTGCTGGCTTGATTTGGGTTTATCACTAGCGGCTAGACCAGGGTTCTTAACCTGGCTGGACGTTGGCTTCAGGGAGATGGTATCTGCGTGCACACTGAAAAATGTAGACTGATGGTTACAGTTCTCGGGGTTCAAAACTTTTTATCCTTACCGGAGAGCTCCAGGAGTCCCCAGGAGATGACTCTGTGATTTGAACACTTCTTCCCAGCTTTGGCCTTCTGCAGTCCCCTGCCCAGTCTATCCCTGCTACTTTTCACCACCTCTGTGCCCCTGGTTACTCACCACCCCCACCCTCTGGCCTGTCCCTCCTGCTCAGTGCACCCCCCACTCCTTATTCTGCCTCTCTCCTCCCCCACCCTGCAGGCCCAGAACTCTGCTGCCCCAGTTTTCTCTGGCACAGTAGAGGAGGCTGGTAGTCAGGTGACACCTGGGGTAATGGAAAGGGGAGGCAGGGAGAGGCTGGTATGTGTGGAAACAGTGACTTGGTGGAGCCGCCGGTTGCAGCCAGGCCTGTGGGACTGGCTGTACCACTGGAACCTCAGGGCGTGGGGGCAGGGATGACCCATGGCCGGTCACAGGCAGTGGGGACACTCCTTGCCTGGGGTAGGGGGGCAGGGTAGGGACTGGCTGGGAAACGTCTGTGGGACAGACCCACTAGGTCTGGAGCAGTGGCTTCTCCGAGTGGGGGGCGGGGGGTGGGGGGGGGTGCACAGCAGGGAGTCTGGGAAGGGGCAGGAAGCCAGCACCTAGTGCTGATCTAATCAGCCTAGACTAGAGGCTATCGACTCTGCTCCTGAGAACACGGGAGGCTTGTTTATGTCCCCGCCCGCAGATCCAGCAGGGACTTCGGATCTGCTGCCTAGATTACAAGCCCCAGCTTCAATGCACCTCTGTCTCTGCAGCCCTCAGGGAGCCAGCCCCCTCCCGCCTGTCTCCAGCGGTAATCGGAGCAGTGCCCAGCTTGGTTACCGGGCCTCGAGACAGAGGGAGGCTTGTCTGTTCCAGAACCGTCTTTTACAGGTGGGGAAACTGAGGCCCAGGGAGGGAATCTCCCAAGATCCACAAAGGAGTTAGTGGCAAGGGTGCTGCATCAGCTGCCGTCAGGGGGATGTCCAGAGCTGCAGAAGCTCCCACCTCTGCCCCCATTCCTAGCTGCACCCCAGGATCCTGGAGCCCTCGCTGTGGAATGGGCTGCCCTGGGGGGGTTGGTGAAAAGTTGGCTGCTGGCTGTGCCAGGCCTGGCTTGTCTCCTGTGTGATTGTGTTCAGAGTAACCTGACCTTGGAGTGGGCAGAGCTGACATTCGAACCCCCACCCTAGCCCCACCCCTACTCCTAGACCTGGCTTAACCCTTCAGTTACCAGAGTGCCAGGCTGTGGATTGGTGTGTGGTTTCTTATTGCCTTCTGGATATTTTTTTTCATCCTCAGGGCAGGTCAGGAAATACTCTGGGATCCCCAAGTAGAATGTCAGGCATCTCTGGTCACTGCCATTTACTCCTTTTGGAAAAATACAACCCAGTTTCCTCTGCCTCTATCTTCTTACGACAGGTGCTCCAAGTTGTGTGACCTTGAGCAGGTCTCTGCCCATCTCTGGGTCCTTTGCAGTCTCCAGGGACCTGATTGGTCGTTGAAAAGTCTCTGGTCTCAGAAGCAAAATGAATACTCATTACAGGGTTATGTCCCTTCATGATTTGCAAACCCCCCCCCCCCCCCCCGCCATCCACTGACCACCTTTCTAGCAATGGAACTGCTTCTATAGCTTTTTCCAGGTCTCTCTGACCCTTTGACCACTAATCCCTTTAGCCAGAAGGAAGGCAGATGGGGATTAATAATAGCTACTACTCAATGAGCACCTGCTGTGTACTGGGCCATATGCCGGGTCCCTTGCACACACTAATGCATTTCACTTAATCGTCATCGTCCTGCAGGGTGCTCCTAGCCCTGGTTACCAAAAGAGAAAACTAAGGGTTCAGGGTTCAGTATACCCCAAGGTTCCTGGAGTTAGGAAGTGGCCATGGCCAGACTGTGCTTTGCTTGTGGGTAACCACTCTTCTGGTGGGGATCCTTTGTTTCTGGCGAGGTGTAGAGCTCTGATTGTGGCTTCTGGGTTTGCTCACCCTGGGGGATATCTGGCCCTTCAAAAAGGCAGGGTGGGGGAAAGCAGTGACTAACCAACGGCCCCTTCTGGGGATATCCTGTCCGGATAACAGGTGGCTTCAGTAGTTGGAGTCCAGTGTCCTTGCCACTCCCTGTTGAATTTGGCTTGCCCAGTTGTCCTTCTGGTCTCACCTCCTGAAAGAAGGGTCAAATGTGTCCCTGACCCTGCCTCTGCTGGGGAGGAGCCTGGGGGCAGGAGGTGGGTGTGGGGGGCTCTCCTCCCTCTTTTCCTCCCACCAGCTCTTGGTTAACCAGGCCTTGACCCTGAACTCCCTGGTGCCCCAGCCAAGTTTTTGTTCTTTTGTTGAATATCACTTTCACCTTTGTTTGCTCCTTGGTGGAGCCTGGCCCGGCACTGTGGGGTTTGGGTGGAGAGGTGACTCGGGGGCGGCAGTGAGAAGTCTGGTTGTAGCTGAGGCGTGGTCTTGAGAAAGATCTAGGTTCAAATCTCAGCTCTGTTGCTTTCTAGTTGTGTGACTTCGGATAAATGACTCCCCCGCACCTCAATTTCCTGCAAACATGTTACAAGACTCGTGCCAGTAAAATGAGTTCATAGAGAAGAGCACCGCGTGGTGCCTGGCACGTCGTGGATACTTGAGCTAGTCACCCCAGCCCCTGTGCTTTTCCCTGGTGACGGAAGCTGTAGGACTTTGGGGTGGGGTTGGCGACCTTTTCCTAGCCTCTTTTCATGCTTATAGCATAAGGACTGGATGCGGAATACATCTGGAGTAACAGCTGCAGCCTGTGGGTTTGCTGAGACCCTTACTTTTGCAGCCCAAACCCTTGAAGCAGGGAGGGAGGACAACTCCAGCCTGGAGCCAGAAGACCTAGCTTCTAAGTCCAGCCCTGCTGCCAACAGTTTGGGTGACCTTGGCAAAGTCCCTTGTCTTTTAATTTGTTTGCTGGGTTATAAAATGAGACCATTGGGCTCAGTGGCCTCAGATACTTTCTACTGGCAGGTGTTAGTTCCTTTAGAACAAAACAGCACCTGCCCCCTCTTCTGGGGATAATCTGGGGAGGCATCCAGCATCTCAGCCCCCAGGCACTCACCCCAGGTGTCCACCAGCCCTGGGGTAGACAGGGTCTGTGAGACCCAGGCCCACTGCCTTATTCTGCTGGTGATTTCTGTTGTGCTCTGGGAGAAGGGAGGCCTGAGGGCCCAGAGAGGGTGCCTGTGCGTGCACACACACGTGAACACACATTCCCCCGGCAGGGATGGGGTGAGTGGAGAACAGGTGGGGTAAGCTTGGCTGGGATCAGGGTGGGGTCCCTCTCTGGTCAGGGCTGGGCTTGGCTACTGGGTGGCCTGGTGGCTTCTTCAAAGCCACCCTGACTGAATGGGCCTTGTCTGCAAAGTGGGTGAGGCAAGGGAAGGGCTGTTGGCATTCCCTCCCCTCTGCCCCTCTGCACATGAAGGGATGCTTGCCCACAGTCTCATGGAGCTTGGGCCTCTCTTGCTGGCCTCGTCTTAAAGGGTTCCCACTGGGGAATTTCTCTCTTGTCAGGAGTCAGGGGCAGAGAAGATGCTTCTGGAGTTGAAGGTTTTGTTTTCTTGTGTCCTTCCCTGAGCATGCCCCTGCCCCCCGGGCCTCGTGACTTGTGACTTGCTGGAGAAGGAAGCGTTGGCTCCTCTAATGCAGTCTTGAGCCCTGGAATAGGTATCTGACAACAGGGTCTGATGCCTCCTGTGCCCCTGGTGCAACCTTAGACAAGTGTATCCTCTCCAGGAACCTGGTATAAAAAGGAAGGGTGAGGGCTGAACTGGGAGTGAATCTGGGTTTCAGTGCTGACGGGGCCTGCCTCCTCTCTTAGCCTTCCTTTAGCTACTGTGAAACTGAAGTGGTAACTCTGAGCCAGGCAGCATGCTAATCCCAGGAGTTGTTTCGAAGCACCCCTTAGCACTTTCACACACCCAAAGAAAGGCAAGATGTAGAAACAACATTCTGTGACTCCTGGGGACCAGCGGTGGGGAAGGTCTCTGCCTGAAGCCACCCAGTGCTGGGACCCCAGCCCCTGACTTGACTTGGAGCTCAGACTCCCACAGCCAGTCTGGTCTCCAGGCTTGGTTGACCACTGGCTGAAGTACCTTCTTTCTCTCCTGGGCTGGATTTGACCTCCACGCAGCAGGGCTCCCTCCTAGCTCAGGTGGTCAGGCACTCTATGGATGCGTATGTTCATGCAGGTGTTCTTGTGTGTGTGGTTAAAAGCTCAGGTGACCCATGCCTGGGTTCTGGTCCATTGTGGCCACTTTTTACCAATGTGACCTTGGGCAAAAATCTGTCAGGAGGACCTACTTTAGGCTAAGTGCTTAGGAGGTCCTGCTCTCAGAATCTGGGCCTGGGGGAATTTGCTTTGCGGCAGGGACCTCGCCCTAGGGACAGTTTCGTAACCACCTCGGAGCCCTCCCGGAGGAGCTGCCAAACTAAAGCCACAGGCACGGGGCTGTGGGGCTGTGTGCGGGGGCTGGGCTGGAGTTCCAGCACTAGTAGCTCAGCAGCTTCTGATTCCCGAGTCATGAAGTCATCCCGACCAGGGCTTAACCCCTTCTGGCTCCCCACCCCCGTGTGTGCCAAGTATTCAGCGAAGATTCTCCCATCCGGTGGAAGAGGGCTGCGTGCCCGCCGCCTTCCCCCTGGTCTGACCCTGCTCCTTTCCGGGAATCCAGCACATGCCCTCGCGGTGGGTGGAAGAGGGTATGACAGTCAGGTTCTGCCCGCCTCTCCCCAGAAGCCCCCGGAGGAAGTACAGGAGGAGCCCGGGCCTCGCCTGCAATGGTTACCTTGTCCTGGGAACAGATATTCCTTCTCGGGCTCCCCTGAGTCACTGGCAGTCTCCCTCAGGTGAAGGACAGCCTGGGGCAGTCAAAGAGAGACCTGACCTGACTTCTCTCCATTCTGAGCTGTGCAGCTAACTCAGCCACGTGACCTTGGGCAAGTCACTGCCCTGTTCAGCATTCGAATTCTGTCCAATTCTGTGAGATGGAAGGGACAGGACCTCCCTGGCTTCTGTGGTTCTGAGCAGAGCCCCAGTCTCCTACAGGCAGGGGCTCTGGGAAAGAAGAGAATGTTCTGAGGAGGGGTGTGTATGGAACTTCATGAAACCCTATCTCTTTTGGCAAAAGTAGGGACTTTAATATTTGAGTTAATTAGCAAAAAAAACAAAAACCAAAAAACAAAAAAACTTTGCCCAGGACTGCTGTTCTGTGGGAAGCCTTTGCCCCAGAGCTAAGGAGAACGGCAGTAAGAATTCAGAAGGCTTCCTACCCTTGTGAGCTCTAGGAGATGGGAACAGAGAGAGTAGCTGACGTACTTGTAGGACCCTGGAAAAGTCTTTGCCTCCCTGGACCTTGATACTTTCCTTTGGAAAACTTCTCAGTGGAAGTAGGCTTAAGATTCTGCTGTGATGTCCTAGACTGGGTCCCCGCGGGTAGGGGCCAAGGACATTTGTGGGTGATGGAGTGGATGGTGCCCCACTCTGTGCTGGTACAGAACAGATCCTGTGGGAGATGCTTATAAAGCTGGATATGAGAGTGTGCTCGTGTATTTGTGAGTCACTAGGTCTGTCCAGCACCTGGACTGAGGCCTCCCTGAGGTGTGGGTGAGCCAGCCCTGTCTGTCCCAGCCCAGTCTGACTCAGCTGGGAAAGGTGTCCTGGACTGGGAAAGACCAGGGCCAGCAGCCCTCTCCCTGCCACAGGCGAATCAGTGGTGACTATGTCTGCGCCCTAGAACCCTAGAGTGTCCTACCCTCCAGCCTGTGTGGCTCCTGCAGTCAGGCAGCCTGATGCGGAAGCCTCCTTCTTCCACCCGCTACTTGTGTCAGAGGGAAACGCCCAGTTTCCTTGGTTGTAAAATGAGGTTAAAGACATGCCTTTGGAGTTAATAAGAACAGGGGCTGGCACGTAGTAATTGCTTATAGTAAATAGTACCTAGTAATGTTTAACGTTCTGATTATTACCAACTTTATTATTTTTATTAGCCCAGGATGAGAAAGAGATTTGCCTAAGGTCACACAGCAAGTTAGGGGGCCAGGAGGAGAGCAGGACCCAGGTCTCCAGGTCCTGGCCTGCTTACTTTCCAGCACCCCAGGTTACCTTACCGAATGCCCACTTCATTGCCTTTTGGGGCTCGGGGCTGTTGTCAAGCGCCAGGGGGCTACTGATGTGTCTTCAGAAGTGGCTGACGTAACTCCTTGTTTCACTCTAGATCCGAGAGACCGAAGTCATCGACCCCCAAGACCTCCTAGAAGGCCGATACTTTTCTGGAGCCCTCCCAGATGATGAGGATGTCGGGGGGCCCGGGCAGGAGCCCAATGACTTTGAGCTGTCTGGCTCTGGAGATCTGGGTATGGAGGGTGTGGTGGGCAGGCTTGAGGTCATGGGGCTGGAGGGAAAGTGGCCTCACAGACCATAGGGGGGTGAGCATGTCTTGAGACTTGGATTTGTATGGGGGTTTTCCAGCAGAGCTCCTCCCCTCTCAAAGGGGAAACAAAAGTAACTATCAAGCCTTTCCACCCCTTGGCAACCCTCCTTGGGCGGGTTATTTGTTGCTTTGAGTTCATTTGTAGCTGTAGGTTTTCTGAGCACCAGCCTGGACCTGTCTGCCTGTGGCTGGGGGCCTGGTGGGGGTGGGGCTGGAAAGAACCGATAGTTTTTTCTTCTTGTGAAAAGGAGAAGGGCCAGCTCCAAAGCCTGGGAGCATGTGTGGGCAGAAGTATGGGTGGAGAACAAGCCCCTGCTTCAGAGGGGGATGGGAGTGTGTCAAGGGGCCCAGGCCTCTGGGGGCTGGACCAGGGGCCAGGCCGGTTCATGGTCTTCAGTGACTCCTATGTACAGGATGGTGTGATCTTTGAAGTTTGAGCTTTGGAGTCCCATAGTCTTGAGTTCAAACTGCCTCTCGGTGACCTGAGACTTGGTTTCCGAATCTGTAAAATAGTGAATCAGTGAGTTGGGGATGGGACTCTTGGCACATGCTAAGCACTCAGTGAATACTTTAATGTTGCGATTTCTAACATTTAATGTCACAATCTAGAGTCGTCTCAAAGGAATCCCTTGGGGCTCCTGTTCAAATGCAGACTCTGATTCTATGAGCCCTGAAATTCTGCCTTTCTAACCAGCTCTTGGTCCCTGATCCAGACATTCCAGAGCAAGGGTTTGGAGCTGACAGAGCATCTGCTCAGCCACCTGCCTGGCATCCTTGTGAAAGAACCGGGGAGTAAGGTCTTGAGAGCCCCATTTTACAGATGAGGTGACTGAAGCTGGGGTGGGAATGGTCACTTACTGTATACTAAGCATTTGAGGGCTGCTTGTAAGGTAGGACTCCCACCAGCCATGGCTGAAGAAGGGGGAGGTACTTTAAAGACAAATATTCACACAGCTTTTCTGACTTTACAGATGACTCAGAGGACCCCCAGATCTTCCCGGAAGTAATCCAACCCTTGGTGAGTAGTTAACATGCTTTTGCCTCTCCTCATTTGCTCCACTGTGACACCTGTTGAGAGGAGCCCATAAGTGAGGGTCTGACCTCACTCTGCAAGAAAGCTTGTATTTGTGGCCCTGGCTCCTTAGGGACAGGCACGACTGTGGGTAGGCCATCCTTCCTGCAGGGATAATCACTGTCAACACTTAGATGTGTTTCCAGCACCTTTTCTATGCATTTCTAGGTATTTCCCAGCATTAATATCAAATAATATATATAGTCTTGAGTGCTGCACTTTTCACTTAAAGTGGGCACGAGTTTGCTTCCTCACATAATTAAGTGTTCTTTTTCATTTTTATAGGCTGCATAATCATCGTTCATTATTTTCCCCTTATTGATGGAAAAGTTATTTATGATTTTTTGATACTCTAAAATCATACCACCACAGCAAGCATCTTTCACTCAAGTCTCTGATTAGCTCCTTGGGATAGAGTCCCAGAGGCAAAGTTGCTACCTTAAAGGGCAAGCACTTTCTGCAGTTTTGCCCAGCCGCCCTCCAGGGTGGTGATTCTAGAATCCCCACTGACCGGCAGTGAGTGGTAACACCTGCTTTCCTGTACCCTCGGCCACATTCATTCCTCTTTTGGGACAGATCCACTAGAAAGGTTGAGGGTAAGCCTTTGATGGCATAATTGTTGGAAGATTGGTGCTGAATTCAGCTCCAGGACCACACGGTTCATCCGGCAAGATGGCGGAAGCAGATTCCCTCCCTGGCTGAATGTTCCTGTCCCTGCCCTGGGTCCCTCCCCAAAGCACACTGAGCCGTCATCTGTCCTCCTTCTGCCCCATCCAGGTGCCTCTAGATAACCATATCCCTGAGAGGGCAGGGCCTGGGAGCTGGGTCCCCACCGAAGCCAAGGACCTGGAGGAGAATGAGGTCATCCCCAAGAGGATCTCACCCTTTGAAGGGGACGGGGATGTGTCTAACAAGGTGTCAATGTCCAGTGCCACACAGAGCGGCAACATCTTTGAGAGGACAGAGGTTCTGGCGGGTAAGGTCCTCACGAGATACTTTGAAGGGGGAGAGGACTGGGAGGCAGTGTTGCAGACAGGGATGCCTCTGGCACATTGGGCTTCTTGGTACCCCTTCCTTCTAGCCACAGGGTGCCCTGGAGCCTCAAGGACTACACCGTCGTAAGGGGTGGCTCTGACTGGGTGAGCAGCCCGGTGGAGGGGGAGGAGAATTGCATATCAGAGTCTTTTAAAGAACAGCTAGGAGTCAGTCACTGGCCGTAAGTCCTTCTGTCTTGTTTTCAAAGCATTTTCGTAGCCTGGGATTGGTATCTAGGGAGTTTATTCAAGGTTAACTTCCCTCGAAAGCACAGAGACTCCTTTGGATTGGGGTGGTTTCCCTCCCTCCTGCTCTGTCACTTGACAGCCTCGTGATCTTGGCTGAGAAGCTTTCCAGCCTCAGTTGAGGATGTGAGCCTCCGTTTCTTCCTCTGTAAATGGGTACAGTGCTACCTCCTCGGGTTGGTGTAATAACTCCATGACAATGAGAATCTGAAATAATTTGGCAAACCGTAAAGGGCTTTTCTGATTTGTTGGTGTAATCTGTCGCTGAGTCTTCATGGGGCTTTAGGAGTGGCTCTTTCAAGCCTGGCTGTGGGGCCTTCGGCTGGGGCAGTGCCTGCTGGCTCTCTCCTTCCCTGGCAGCTTGGGGGTCTCCAAAGCTGCGGGCAGGGGTGGGCTGTCAGAGAGAACTCTCTTTCTGGCCAAATGTTATAGGCCAAGGGCAGGTCTTCATGAAGCAGCCTGTCGAGTGGCTGCCCTGGGCCCAGTCTGGGTTACTCCTGTCTCCGGACAGCCACAGCCAGTTGGGCCAACACCTTCGCGGAGTCTTGAGGTACAGGGAGGAGCCCTGTGTCCTGCCTCCATCCAGGACAGATAAGGGTCTTGCCTACATCTTGCAGATAAGGCTGGCTGGGAATGTAACCCTAGGTGACTTTGGGCCCAGCTCAGCCTTGACCCTGACCTCCTGGGACCCGAGTATTTATTCTTTCTGCTTTTCCTTCGCTACTTTTTGTGTGATGTGAGGGGGTGGTGGTGCTATCAGAACTAGAGGGGCCCTTAGAGACCTTGTGATCTTCTAAGCTTCAAAATCTTCGGTAAAACCTCCCCCCATCTTTTTTCAACCACAGAGTTTCACTTTTAGCTGGCATATGTGGGATTAGCATAAGGTTTTGCTTTCACCAACAAAGGGTTCTGCTGCTTTTAAAGAAAAGTTTAAAAACCGCTGATCTAGGCCAAGCATGTCTTATAACTCGGGGAGACTGAGGCCCAGAGAAAGCAGACCACTTGCTTGGGTCACATAAGCAAGAGACAGAACCAAAGCTAAGTCGTCTCTTAAATCTTGCGGTTGAGAATTATCCAAGCATAAGATCTTCATGTGAGAAGTTCCGTTGCTGTGTTAGTTGGCATCTGAATGGCACCTGGGAGTTTCTCAAGTGCTTGCCAGGTGCTACCTGCTGCGTATGCCCCCCTGAATCTCCACGACCCTATCAGACAGGTATGGCTGTCTTTACTCTTATAAGTAAGGAAACCGAGGCTCAGAGAAGCCAAATCACTTTCCAAAGTCGCAAAACTAGGCATTAGTATTGAAACCTAGGGCCGCAGTCACTTTTGAGACTGCCCTTGAACCTTCTGACCCTGTGGGGTCAAGGTTCCAGCACAGACCAAGGTCCCAGTAGAGGAGCTGGGGGTCATCAGAGGGAAGGGTGATAAAAACAGGAATGGGGTTGATACCTTATTCCGTTGTGCTTTTTCTGGTATTTCCTGGGGGCACTTTGTGGCCGTTGTTTCATGAGTTTTAGCTAAGAAGGAACCTTACTGGACTCCCCTGTGCCACTCTGCCCTCATTCTGTGCATAGATTCAGAGTGTGTGCAGGGATGGAAAATTAATCTTCTTAGCCCTAGTAAGACCGAATTAGGGGACTCAGTCTGCCGCAGCAAGGATTCTGTGAGATATCCCTGCCCCCTCAACAAACAGGAATGAGCCCTTCAGGCGACCTGGCATGATGCAGAACAGCTGCCCACCTGAGGTTAGCAGCGCGCACCGGCCTGATGCCAGCAGGTGCCCGTAGGCAGTGCTCCTCTCTGAGCTGAACTGTGAGTGTCATTTATTAAGCACTCACTGTTGTGCCAGGCCCAATTCAGGGTGCTAGGGGCACGGATCATAAAGCCACAAAGGTTTACAATCCATGAGGACTGAGCATACGCTGTGCATTGTTCTAAGCACTTTGGGTGGATTAATTTATTTAATCCTAGGACAAATGTGTGAGAAAGGTACTTTAATTTCCAGTTTGCGATGAGTGAGATGAAGGCACTTGCCTGATGACACAGCCAGTGCTGAGTAACGGGAGTGGGACCTAGGCCTTAACCACCGAGCTGGAAACACGGGAACGTAAACCACTGTCTGTAACTGTCAGTGACGTAGCAGCCTGGCCGTGTCACCGTGTTAGAGCTGTGTCTGGTAGGACACACCGGTGTGTATAGAGGATGTGCACACCTGTCTGTGGAAGCGGAGGCCTGTGTAGGTGTGCGTACCCAGAGCCAGCTAGACTGCGATGCTCTGAGGCCTGCACTGTCTAGGCTGGTTTTCAGGCCTGCGGGTTTGCTTGCTCCTGGCCCAGTTAGTGCTAAGCTGTTGCTAGGGTGTCAGGCTGGTGTTTGGAAGGTGCTGTGGGCTCCAGCAGGCGTGGGTTGGAAGGGTAGCTTTGCCACTCCAGCGCTGTGGTCTTCAGTGACCTCCGATGACCCCCTGTCTTGTTCACGAGGTCACGCCTAGCACAAGTGACAGCAGGGGTGAAGATGTCTAGTTGTAAGAGAGCCGACTAGGGGGAAGTGGCAATGTGCCCGAGGTCCTGACCCACAGCTCTCCCGTCTCTTCCTCCGCAGCTTTGATCGTGGGCGGCGGCGTGGGCGTCCTGTTTGCTGTTTTCCTGGTCCTCCTGCTGGTATACCGCATGAAGAAGAAGGACGAAGGCACCTACGACCTGGGCAAGAAACCTATCTACAAAAAAGCCCCCACCAACGAGTTCTATGCTTGAAGCAGCCTCCTGGGCACACTGGCTTGGACCTCAGCAGGGAGGGAAGCAGAAGGATTTTGAAGGGTGGACATTAGGGTAGGGGGAGGGCAAACTAATACTGACCTGTCAGCATCTCCAGCTGTGATTATGTTTTAAGTGTCAGAAGAGGCATCATCTTCTGTTCCTGCCTGCCTCTTCTTGATTCTCTGGGCCTCGACTGTCCCGGCCGAAAAATGGGGTTACGCCTGGCCTTGCTGAAGGCAGGTCTGGGTTTGGATCATTTCTTAATTTTCCACTTTAGAATGTGGGCCCAGGTTAGAGCCTATATTAAACATGCCTCATCCAGAGCCCCTCTGAAGCTGGAGCTCGGCCCCCAGCGGCCTTCTCCTTCCCTCTTGTGAAAAGGAGCTGGGAGAAGGAAATAGAACCACCTGCACCTTGATGTGTCCGTCAAAGGGCACTTGTGACCACACTACAGGAGTCTGTGGTATACCTTGGGCCATTCTCGGCTCTCTCAAGTGACTTTTGGAAATCAGCCTTTTTTATGAGGGGGAGGGGGTGGGGAGAAGAGCTGAAAGTTACATACTGAAATGGATTTGCAAAGTGTTTGTAAATCTACTCTTAGCGGGGTATTTTTTTCTAATGGTTCATTCCTTGGTGCAGAGCCTCTGCCTGGGCAAGAGTGTGCCGATATCAAGATGTTCTCCGCTCTCTTGCACTTTCCACAGTACCTGCTAAGTTTGTATTTAATGGTTTTTTGTTTTTGTTTCTCGGAAATGAGAGAAGAGATGGAGATATGATTTTTATTAATTGTTTTTTTTTTGTTTTTGTTTTTTTTTTTACTATTTATAGCTTCAGACAGGGCCTCTTTCTCTCTTTCCTCTTTTAAATATCCTCCCCATTTTTTTTTTTTTATACTTAACACTCTCCCACTCATGACCTTGGCCCTTTCTGAAGCTGCTTCCTCTAAGAAGTGGCTACTGCCGAAACATAGTTTTCTAGCAGATCCCAAAATATAATGTAGGGGATGGTGGGATATTTGTGTCTCTTTTCTTGTAATATATTATTATTCATGGTTCTAGAAAAATAGATAAATATATTTTTTCAGGAAATAGCATGATATGTCCCATTTGACGTTGGCTGGATGGTTGAGTGAGTGGAGTTTTGTGTGGCTGAGTGGGTTTTTGCCTTTCTCTCACTCTGTTCGTGGTGCCTTCTCCTGATTGGGCCGCAATAGTTGAGGGTAGACAATTCTGCCTTCTTTCTAGCTTCTGCTTTGAGCCCAACTGGTGTTCCTTTGTTTGTCTTCTCCAAATTTAAGAGAACATTGGAGAGCCATCCTATCCATTATGGTAAGCACTAGCCACGCGTGGCTATTCAAATCAATTAAAATCACATAAAGTTAAAAAATTCATTCCTCATTTACACTAACCACATTTCAAGTGCTCATTTGCCACATGTGGCTCGTGGCTGCTCTGGTGAGCACGCAGGTAGAGCCCGTGTCCACCTGTCGAACCACAGTGCTAGAAAACTGAACTGGTATAACAAGTCCCAGCCCCAGCCTTGCTGGGGTGATCTTTGTCTCCCTGGGCAAAGGGGGCATGGGGGAGGGCTGACTGGCTCCTGGCTTTGGAGCTCATCTGTGATCCTTCCTTCACAAAGAGGAGGCCCGGTGGGTTAGTTAGCCCGTGCAGGCTGCGTCTTCTCCTGACCCCACTGGCTGGGGAGGGCGGAGTCGCCCTTGCCTCCCGCAGCCTTCACCACCTCAAGCCAGGGGCCCCAGCTGGCTGGGTCCTCTGGGCTCCCCTCCCCCACCCCTGCCATGTCCTTTCCCTCTGGCTATGTTGGGAGTGAGCACCTCTTCTTGTAGCCACCTCACACTGTTGTCTGTTACTGATTTTTTTCTTTTTGATAAGAAGATAATAAAACCTGGTACTTTCTAGATTGCTTGTCTCTGTCATTTCAAAGTTTGTAAGAAGTCCTTCTTTCTGGGTTCTGTATCCTTTGATCTTCGCGGAGCCTGAGATCATTGCCCTGACCAAATGCCCTTTGGGGCGCCAGACACTGGAGGCAGAGAAGAAGCCAAGAAAGGGCCTGGAGAGGAGGAAAGAAAGAATGTGCCCCTGGCAGCCTGTGGGGCATGTCGTGCCTAACTTGGTGTGGCGCTTAGATGGCACCTGGTTAAAAAACAAACAAGGTGGGTGGTGGGGGCTCCTGGGTGGCTCAGTCAGTTGAGCGTCTGACTCCTGGTTTAGGCTCAAGTCATGATCTCCTGGTTCGTGGGATTGAGCCTCGTGTTGGGGCTTGGGATTCTCCCTTTCTCTTTGCCCCTCCCCTGCTCACTCAATCTCTCCCTCAAAATAAATAAACTTTAAAAGAAACCCACAAAAATCCTTGGATTAGATGCTAACCATAGAAGTGAGGATGTTCCCCATGTAAATCCAGATTCCCTGCTTCTTTTGGGAAAAACTCAAGATTTGGCTCCTCTCCGGCTGCATGGCAACAATTGAAAGTTGCTGACAGGGAGGATCCTGTCTGGATGTGGGTTTTCTGCTTTGCCACAGTCTTTACCTGCTTCACTCGTGTCACCTGCGTGGCTTCTACAAGCACTACAGTAGTCGGGTCTGGACAAACCCCATTGATGCCTCTCTCAATCCTGGTAAGAGCCTTTTTGCCAAGGGGGGAACCTGCCCTTAGCTCATCTGCAGGGTTAAACCTTAATTCCACGGCCTTGGGCTTTGGTCATCTTCCTTTGGTATCACATCACCCAGTGCTTGGCCGGGGTTGGGGGAAGGATACAGGGGAATTAGTAGAAGCAAATCCTCGTGTCACATGCATGTGCCAGAACCCATGCCGTCTCTGCTTCATACCTGAACCCACTTAATCGGCACAACAGTTCCACAGAGTAGGGTCTGTTAGTATCCCCGTTACACGGATGGGGACACCACAGCTAAGAGGCTACTTGTCCCAAGTGACACAGCTTACCAACAGTAGAGGTGGGGTTTGAACCCAGGCATTTGGGCTCCAGAGGCTGCTCGGGACCTACAAACACCCCCCGAAGCAGCAAGTCTGGTCTCCGGGGGCCCCCGCCACACCTTGTTTGCCTGAGCTCCGTGAAGCTTGAGTGGGGCTCCCTGTTCTTTATAACCTGATTCTTGCAGAAGGTCCTTCCTTGCATCTGTTAGACCTGGGCCGTCCAGTATAGTAGCTGTCGGCCACAGGTGACTCTTTCCATTTAAACACATTTTCAGAAACGAAATTTCAGTTTCTCAGTTGTGCTAGCCACATCTCAAGCGGTCAGTAGCCACATGCAGCTGCTGACTACTCTCTCAGTCAGTGCAGGTACAGAGCATTTCCATCGTCGCAGAAATTTCTGTTAGGTCTGTGTTGGGTGATGAAGACTGTGGGTCATGACCTTTCGACTTGGGATTTCAGCTTTTAATAGCTGCTACCTTGTGCTCCAACAGCCTACAGGGAGGTAGGTCGGAGCCTAGAGTACTGTAAGTGCTCACTAAAAGCACTTCATTCTCATCAGCGCCATCTTTGGGTGAGACAGAAGCTCCACAAGGCCCCTGGGTTATCTATTGTGTAAAATTATCCCCAAATTTCAGGGCTTCTGACCACTGTCTCACGTAGTGTCTGCAGGCCAGGAAGGTGGGAGCAACTGAGCTAGGTAGTTGTCTCATGAAGTTGTAGTCAAAATGTTGACCTGGGCCAGAGCATCGAGAAGCTTGAGTGGGCTGGAGGGTCCACTTCCAGGATGGCTCACTTATATGTCTGGCAGGTTGATGCTGGCTGTTGACAGGAGGCCTCAGTTCCTTGGCATGTGGACCCTCAGAGGGCTAATGTCCTCATTACATAGCGGCTGGCTTTTCCCAGAAAGCGATCCTAGAGAGCCAGGTGGAAGCTACAATGCCTTTTATGGCCAAGCCTTTGGTCACTCGCTGTTACTTCCACACTATCCTATTGGTCACACAGGTCAGCCATATTCATCGCGAAAGGAGACTGCAGAAGGGAAGGGCAGGAATACCTTCAGGAGGCAAGACTCCTCAGAAGCCATCTCAAAGGCTGGTTACTATAGCCTTGTTTCTGGTCAACTCTGCACAGGACTTAATTTATCTAGAGAGTGGACTCTGAGTGGGACTTGGTATAATATTATTTCTGAGAATTGGGCACAGGATGCAAAGTGGATTTAGACAATATTGAGCCTTTTTTGCTCATGATCCTGCCATCTTTTCTGAAACCAGAGAAGCACTGACCCCTATATGGGGCCATTCTTCATGGGGCATTGGGAGGCCTACAGGCCAAATAGATTCCTCCTTGGAAATCATTTGCTATGTAGTTTTGGGGGATGGGATGGTCAGAATTCTAAGATGGCCCCCAAGATTTTTACCTCCTGTTGTATACACCAGTATATTCCTTCCCCTTGAATGTGGGCAGGATCTGTAACCATGATGGATGCCACTCCTATGATTGGGTTACATCAGACGGGAAAGACAAAGGGGTTTTGCAGATGTAATTGAGGTCCCAAATTAGTTGATTTTTTTAGTTATTAAAAGGGGAGATTACCCTGGGTGGGCCAAGCTTAATCAGTTGAAAGCGATAATAAGAGGATCCGGAACCTTCTTGGTAAGAGAGATGCTCTCCTGTTGGCCTTGAAGAAGCAAGCTTCCATGAGTTCTACAGCTACAAGGATGTGAATTTTGCCAACAACTCTGTGAGCCTGGAGTAGGACCCTTTGCCTCAGAGAGACCGCCCTGTCAGCCCCGGCTCACACCTTGATTATGGCCTTGGGAGACCCATAGCAGAAAACCCAGCTAAGCTGTGCTTGGGCTCCCGATCCATGGAAACCGTAAGGGCAATAAATGGGTGTTATTTTAACTGCTGTGTTTGTGGTAGTCTGTTACACAACATAGACAACCGATACAGGCAGGTCACTTACTCCCTCTGGACAATCAATTTCTCCATTTGCCAAATGGAGGGGAGTGCAGAGTCTGGATCATCTGTAAAAATATTTCTGGAGTAACGACAATGACAGCAACCGTCCCACAGAAAGTGGTTACAGTGGGCCAGGCCCTGTTGCTTTACATATATTGGTTATTTTATTCCTCACGACATCCCGTGAAACAAATACTTCCCCTTTTACAGAAGGAGGAACTGAAGCACAGAGAGGTTAAGTGACTTGAACTTGCCAAACGTGCCTGGCTTAAACACACAACTTTGTTTCCAAGATGGGTTGTTGTCTGGAAAGCCACTGTTTGAGCTGCATTCCTGGATCTTAAGGTGATTCTTCTGAAAATACATATGAGTAATTAGTGTGGGAAGAAGAAGTGTGCGCACACACACACACACACACACAATCAGGACAAAATCAGCCAAGCCTAGGACACCCCTAGCCTGGATGAGGCAGGGATGCACTCTTCCAGGCACCAGCCAGCGTTGGGGAGGAGGATGTTTTGAACCAGATGAAGGCTTGGGAATGAGCTTGGTAGAGTGGGCTCTACCTCAGCACTCTATAATCGAACCCATTTAGAGCCCATGTAATGAAACCATAAAGACCTTGGCCACAAGGCTCTGCCTTCCCCTAGAACTCTGCCTGCCTCTGGGGCGATCAGCCAGCTATGGCAGGTGTTGACCACTTTGCCCACTGAAAGCATTATTATGCCAATACTGCCCCGCCTGCCTTTGTCCCTTGGGGTCAGGAAGAGAGCCAAGCCTGCCTGGAGGGCCTTTTTTTTTGGTAAGTATGGTCAGGGATGACTCTTGGAAAACTTAGTGGATATTATCTTATTGGTTTTATTCCCATCAAATAAGGCTGCTTCCCCCCTCCCTCTCTGTCTTCTGGGTCTGTGCACTCAGCAGTCTACATCCTAACCCAGGGAGGAAGGTGTCTGAGAATTTTACCCACACTGTGGTTAATGTGAGACTCTTTGGGGAAGCCCCACTTAAAAGAAACAAATGAAAGCGAGAAACCGAAAAGTCAATGCTTAAGCATGTAGACTAATAGTTCATGGTGGAAACTCAGGCAACATGAGAGCTGGTAAGCTAGGAGATTTTAGAACAGAGATTTTGGCTTTATTCTCACTCTGTGAGAACCTCAGAGTCCCAGATTTAGCATTAGGAGTATAGGACTTAAATTAGGCTCTGCTATCAACGTGCTCTTGGAGCTTCATGGGCCTTCTCTCCGAGCCTGAGTTTCCCCGTCTGTAAAACGAGTGGGGAATATGGGCTTAGAGCAATGATTCTCAACCCTAGGGTTCCCATCCTGACAGTGTGAAAATGTGAAGATTATCTTTTAATACCCTCACAGTTCTCTAAGGATACGCGAAAACTTAATTCTTGGGAGGGAAACAGTGCCACCTGCTGGTCTCACTTTACACTCGCAAATATACAAACTGCCAAGGCAATGAATGCTTGGCAATTTGGTATTTATTGAGCCCCGCTCAAAGTTCAAGGTCTGGTAATGCACCCTCTAGGACACACACCCATGAGCCTCTTTCCCCATGAGCTCACAGTCTAGACAATTGACATATACATAAAGCCCTTTCATCCAGGGTGGGTGGTGACATGGTCCCAGGGAAGTTCTAGGGGAATACGGGGGTGGGTCCAGGGAACGTGAATTGTGCACTCAAGGCTTAGAAGGGCCTTTCTTGATTTTATGCTCTGTTGTCACGGTCTTGAAATTCTAAATAGTTTTTGCACAAGGGGGCCATACATTTTCATTTTCTTCTTTTTTTTCCCATACATTTTAGTTTTGCACTGGGTCCCCTAAAGTATGTAGCTGGTCCTGCCTTGGGGAAATCTTGAAAGAGGTGACATTTGAGCTGGATTTGGAGATCAGGGCAGTAGGTGGAGGGAGAGGAAAGAAGGAAGTTTATTCTAGTGCGGAAGGCAAGGTGAAGGCCTCTGTGGCTGGATGGCATGAGGAAAGGACACAGTGGGTTGCTGCAAGGGGGTGGAGTGGGAAGGGACTGGATGTCAGATTCAGGTTCAGGGCTAAGAGGACCTCTGAGCACAGTACTACAGCTGGAACTTAGAAGACAGGCCAAGGCTTTGAGGTTACAGACTTCCACGTGGGTGCATACATGGGACCGAGGGTCCTATGGTGCCCCGAGGGGTGTGCAAAAGAAGACAGGGCTACATGGAGGGGCCTGGGCTTTCAGGCCAACCTAGGATCTTGGCTTCCAGGACTCCCGCCTTGTGAAGTGGCAGAGGAAGTCCTCGAGCACAGGGCTGAATGGGCCCTTGTGCCCCAACACCCTGCTGTGAAACTCATTCTAAGTGGCTTCGTGCTTCAACAGTATCACGGGGCAGTGAGAGCAAACTCTTCTGAAGCAGGCACTCACGTAGGGGACATTTCCCATTCAACTTGTCCCCTGCATTCCTCAGCCAGGATTCACTCTCAGGGGCCATGAAGGGCCCTTACACAAGCTTCTCTTTCCTGACCATAGTGAGTTTCAGCCTGCTGACGGCAGATGACAGATCTTCACTATAATTTGGGGAAGTTTAAAGAGCAAAGGTCACTTCCTCCCCTTGGGAAATGTCAGCTTCTTCCTCACGGGCTTCCCACCCCCCCTCCCTCTGGGAGAGAAACTTCCTGGGGAATGAGCCCTTCTCAGAATTCCAGGAAGGGCCCAGAGGAGTGAGAGCCTTGAACCCACATTTTAGAGCAGTTGTCCCCATGGGGCACCACAGGGACTGGACCAGGTAGCTGGCACCCACATATATCTATATCCATGGCTCCAACGGCCTGAGCCAGGACCCTGCCGGGTTCTTCTGCTTCCCTGTAAAGCACAGACTTGACAGGGGGTGGGCAGGTTGATCAGGGCAGACTGTCATTTGGTTCCTGGTTCCCATGCTGAGAAGCTCCTCTCTCAGCTGGGTTACTGTCCAGCTGATCCCAGGAGTTCAGCCTAGAACTGTCCTGTGTTTTGTATCTTACGTTTGCCCCTGAGCCTGGGGTGCATCTTTGCTTAGACTGGGGGGATAGCTAGTAGGGAACTCAACCCCAGAACCAACAGGTGGGCCCCAGGACAGGGACAGGAGTTCAAGAATGCTAGCTGCTTCTGAACCTCATTCCTTCTCCAGAAAGGGTCAAAATGGCAGGCTCTCTGCTCCATTGGACTCATGGTCCCTTCTTGTGTGTGCGAGTGGGGGGAACTACACTGAGCGCCTCCCTCCTTGGGGAGGTGGGTCATTCAGATCAGACTCTGCCTTGGGATGGCAGAGGAATCCCTGACCTGCAGGATCTATTGGGCCTGCAAGAGAAGTGCCTGGGTGGACAGAGAAGATGGCAAGACCTGACCACTGTCCCGGGCACAAAGCAAGCACAGGCAAGGGCCCTACGCCTGGCCGCAGCCATTGGGAGCACCAGGAGGGGCAGGTCTTGTCTTCCAGGGCAGAACCCAGTACTCCAGGGCAGGCCTCTCATGCTCCAGGAGGGACTCAGTGTTTCCAGTGGAACCCAGTGTTCACATGGGACCTGGTGCTCCAGCAAGATCCCCTGCACTGGGTGGGATCTGGCGTCCTAGGTGAGTCCAGTGCTCCAGGTGAGACCCAGTGCTCTAGGAGTGACCCGGTGCTCCAAGTGGAACCCAGTGCTCCGGGCGGTGCCGGGTGCTGCAGGTGAGAGCCAGCACTTTAGGCCCGACCTGGGGATCTAGGTGGAAGCTGGCATTCGGGGTCAGAGCTAGCAGTCCATGCAGGACATGGTGCTCCAGGCCTGGGTGTGTGGAACTGTGTGGGTCCTCTTCAAGAGGAGACACAACTGCACAGAAGGTAAATGTCCCAGGCCTGGCTCTTAAGAGTGTGTGAAATCCTACTGAGACACAGGGAGAAACAGACAAAGTTGGAGGCATGGGGACACACAAATGGGGAGATGTGCAAAGGTACTGTGGGGGGGAGAGAGAGAGAGAGACTGCTTGATTTAGAGAGTGAGACAGACAAACACGGGGAGAGCCACGCTGGTGACTGGACAGCATCACTCAGGTGGACGAGTGGCAGTTTCTTCAGCGAGGGCCTCCCGCCGCCCAGGCTCTGGCCTTGACTTCCCAGCAAAGGGGCAGGGGGCGGGGCCCGGGCCCCAGGGAGGCCCCGGCCGGCCGGGCGTGGGCGCGGACCTAAGTCTGGATGAAGAGGTGGAAGTTGCTGCGCGTGAACTCGTGGTGGATGCTCTCGAGCAGCGCGTCGGCGTCGGCGGCGGGCTCGGGGGCGCCCGGGGGGCCGGGCCGCGCGCTGTACTCTGGGGTGTAGGTGAAGGAGAAGGCGCTGGGGTAGAAGAGGCCGTCGGCGCGCACCAGGCTCACGGGCACTGTGATGGGTGTGCGCAGCCAGCGCCAATCGCTGCCGAAGGCGGCGATGTCGGGCACCACGCACACCAGGGACCGCGGGCTCCTGGGGTGGCACCGAGGTTAGGGCTGCAGTGCCGCCGACGGCACGCACCCGTCCCGTTACCCGCGGCCCAAGGGAGGCTCCCCCTATACCTGTACATGGTTTCGGCCTCCACGTCCCCGAACCACACCTTGAGCCCCGCGTGGAAGTTCTCGCCGTGGAGCTCGAGCGTGGCCACGTCTCCCCCACCACTCAGCTGGGGGCGGGAGGGAGCGGGGGCGGTGGCCGAGAGCCTGCTGCTCTCCCTCGCCAGCACCCCATCCACCCCCCCACACCCTGAGCCAGATCCCCGCTCGCCCGCGCCCCCTGCACCCGCCAGCGCCCGGATTCACCTCCAGGGTGTTGATGAGGGGCACTGGGGTGACGGGTTCCCGGGTCCACGCCAGGCTGGTGCTGAAGGAGAACTCCACCGACTCGGTACCGATGATGGTCCAACAAGAGCTGTCATTGAGCAGCGCCCTGTTCGCCTCTTTGGGGCAGGGGGAGGCCTGGGAGGAGACCCAAGGGGATGGTGGCCACCAGCATGGGTGGCATGGGTCAGCATAATGCCTGGGCTCCTGCATCCTGGGGTCCAGTCCTAGGCCCTGAGCTTTCCCTGCCCTGTGAGCTTGGACAAGGCCCTTAAGTTCCCTGAACTAGCTGGTTTCCAAGGGTCTATTTTCTTAGGATTCTGAAATTCTATTTTTTAACATTGTGCAATTCTATTCTACAGGTTTGAAATGCTTGGGGAGGCAATATAGCTCAATAATAATGTTATTTTCTATATATTATGATTTTATCTCAACATTCCATGATCATATTCTTTTGGGAGTTGTACTGCTTAATAATAATTTTCCACATTCTACAGTTCTGTGGCTTAACATTTTATGATTCTTTTTTTAAAAATGTTTATTTATTTGGGGGTGGGGTGGGGCGCAGAGTGAGAGAGGGGGAGAGAGAATCCCAAGTAGGCTCCACGCTGTTAGCACAGAGCCTGACACAGGGCTCGATCTCATGAGCCCTTGAGATCTTGACCCAAGCCGAAATCAAGAGTCTGATGCTCAGCCAACTGAGCCCCCCCAGGTGCCCCTGCACATTCTATGATTCTAATGCTCTTTGCACAATAATACTCAATTCTATTACTTATTTTTATTTTCATTCTAAAATCTTATCTCCCAACATTCTATGACTCTAACATTCCTTGGGAAGGAGTATTGCTCAATTAATATTGTTACTATTTTTTCTACATCCTTGGATTCTGTCCTGATAGTCTATGATTCTAACATTCCATGGGAGGCAGTGTCGCTCAGTAAGCAGCAGTCATTATGATGATGACCATCTTATGTTCTCCGGTTCTCTATGTTCTGACCTTCTAGGACGCTTGGTGCCATTACTCGTTCCCTCTCACCTGGAATTGCACCACCTTGTCTGCGGCGAGGCATAAGTAAGTGCCACCCTCTCCGGCAGGCTCACCGGGGAACTGGAACGCACACTTGTGCAGCTGGGAGATGGGCTCGTCCACGTCGAGGAGTGCGTACTGTTTGGCCACTTTGCGGATGATCTACAACAGAAGGGGTGGTAGGAAGTATGGCGGCAAGGTGCCTGGGTGCACAGACGCTGCCCTCCCAGCTAGCTTTCTGCTATCCTGTAGCCATATGGGCTCTGGCAGGTCCCCCTACCCCCCGCCCTTTACCTCCACCCAGCCCCACAAAGCACTGAGTATCCAGAGTGAGAATGGGTGTCTTTATGCCTTGGGCCTTCACCTTCCAGCCCTGCCCTTGTGGGTCAGACTTTCTGCATGGACCTGGGGGGACCCCCCAGGTATGCCCTCCCTTCTCATACCATTGGAGGTAGTGTGATGCCCGTGACAGTGCAGACGAGTTGCACCAGGGAGCCATAGCGGACGTAGCCCTCTCGAGGCGGGAAGTCCCCCTGGGAACAGTGTTCATCAGCTGGCGTGAAAAGAGGGAGGGGAAGGAAGGAAGGTTTTCAGGGGTCCCAAGTTTCTCCCCTGAACCCTGCCTTCCCTGCCTCTGGCCCCACCCCACATCACACTTGGATCCTGCGGGGAGGGTCGGCATGCAGGGAGACAGCTAAGGCTGAAGGTTCTCATTCTGGAGGGGTCATCTGTGGCCATCCTTGAAAGTGTCTGCTCCCAGGGTGGGGTTTGAGAGGAACGGAGAGGGCTGGACATTAGAGTCAGAATGGCTTGGACTAGTCACAGACTCACTGGGACTTTTGGCAAGCCTCAGTTCCTTGGGCAAAGTTTACTTTTCTCGAGGAGTTGTACTGAAGATGAAATAAGCTGATGCATGTGAAGCTCCCAGCCCCGGGCCGGCTGGTGTGGTTACCCAGGTGGAGCGTGAAGGCAGCCCACTGGCGCGCGCTGGCCACGAAGGCGCCGTCCTCCACGGACAGGTAGCGCGTGGAGACCGTCTGGGAGCGCAGGCGGTTGAAGAGGGAGACCTTTGAGCCCGAGGATATGCACACTGTGAGGGGAGGTGAAATCAGCGCCCAAGCCTGCCTTGGTTCCTTGTACTTCCAGGCAGTTTCTGGTCCTCTGTCCCCTGGGTCAGTCCCCTCGTATGCTCACTGGCCTAGACACACTGGGCATTCCTAGTTCACGGCCCTTTACCAAGTACCGGCTGGAGTCCTGCTTTTTTGTATCCTTGCCTGTTCCTTTTTGCTGCCTGGACGCCCTTCAGTTCGATAAACAGTATTATCAACTATTCACTAAGTGCCTCCTTTGGGGCAGGCACTGTGCTGGGTACTGGGCACCAAAGGGTGACTTAGACCCAGTTTCACTCTGGAGGAGTTCACAGTCTCAGAGAGGTGGGACATACATATAAAGTTTCAAAATGAGGTAGTAAGGGCTGGGTGAAAGAGGGCTTCCTGGAGGAGGTTACACTCTCAGCTGGGGAGCAGGAAGTAGGTAGGAGTTGCTCAGGGGGCTGCATAAGCAAATACCATGTGGTGTGAAACAGCAGTGTGGTATTTCTAGGGTTTGACACCGATCTCTTCCAGCTTATCACACTCGGAACCGTGGTTTTGTTTTCTGACGGAGCTTTGACCACTTGGGGAGAAAGCACTAGGTCATCTTCTCTCCCCTCCCAGTGCTAGGCATATTGTAAATGCTCAATTTATACGTAGCCTAAGTTCCCATCCATTGGATAATAATGAAAGCTAATGTTTGTTGTATGTCAGATACTGTTTTAAATGCTCTATATGCATTAGCTCATTTGATTCTCCCAACCCTGTTCTGGGGTAGATACTATCTCTGTTTAAGAGAGCAACTTGGGGTGTCTGGGTGGCTCAGTTGGTTGAGCATCTGACTTCGGCTGAAGTCACGATCTCATGGCTCATGAGTTTGAGCCCCGCATCAGGGCTGCCCTCCTCTCTCTCTCTTCCCCTCCCCTGCTTGTGCTCTTTCCCTCTCAAACCAAAACAAAACAAAACAAACATTGAAAGAGAGAGAGAGAGAGAGAGAAACTTGCTCCAGATAGCACAGCTAGCCAATAGCAGCCAGGATTCAAACCTAGGCCACCTAGCTCCAGAATCTGAACTCCTAACCACCACACTATACCACTTACCTGATACCAAGGGCCAGACAGAGCACTGCCTGGGTCTGAGACGTTCTACAGGGCTTTTAACAGACAGAAAGTAAGTATGGGCTTTGGAGTGACACTGACTCAAGTTCAAATCCTGGCTGGGTCTCTTCCTAGCCGGGCAATCTTAGGCAAGTCATCTGGATTGTGACAGGCCCAACTATCTCATTAAATGAGTGGATGAATGTTCCAGACCTCGTTTCAGTCATGCCCTCCTATCACTCGAACAATGATAGTACCTGCTTCAGAGGGATGCAGTGAACATCGAATAGGACGATTCTTGTTAATGTTAGCAAGGGAAGTCCACCTTCTCCTACGCCTTCCCCCACCTCACTTCGTGGGTAGCGACAACAGTGTTGTCACTGTTCTTCAGGCCCCGTGCCCCTTGGGATTTGTCACTTGGCACCCAGGGCAGTCCTTATGTCAAACTGTCTCTCTGATGAGCGATGCGTGTCTATCTCCCGTGCTAGGCTGTGGGTTCCTCCAGAACAGGCACTTGTCTTTATTTTACAGGGATCCAGCGTCTAGCACAGAGCCAGGCATACATCAAGCACTGAATAGATATTTTTGACTGCCCTTTTGTTGTCACTTTTGTCTTTAGTTCAGCACCTGCTGGCCATTTTTGTCTGCGCTGGACTCCCCACCCCCACCCCACCCCCGGTCCCTTTCCCCAGGGTCTGGCGTCTGTCCCCTTCCCTCTGCTCTTGCTGCTCTAGTTCCTCATTCCCAGACCTGAGCCAGACCCCGCCCCTCTCTCGGCTCAGACTCCACCTCTCCCACTCTGGCCCGACCCTTCCAATCTAGGTCTCCTCCCTCCCCAGTTCGGCGGCTCTGGACCCGGTGGCACCTGACCGCCCCGCCCAGCCCTCGCGCCCCGCCCGGCTCACGGTCGGTGTTCTTCAGCGACTGCTTCTTCTGCGAGGGCTTCGAGATGACCTTGATGAGGCGGCTGTGGAAGGTGCCTAGCTCCCGGCCCCCCCGGTGCACCAGCCGCAGCACCAGCCGGAAGTGCTTCCTCTTGTCTGCGTCCGAGATGTACAGGGTCTTGGCGCAACCGAATTCCTACGGGGTGCGCGGGCACCGGGCCGTCTCATCCCAGCCCTCCGCCACCAGTTTTCTGACGTCTGCCCCATCGGACGTGACAGGAAGCAGCACGATCCCAGCTCTCAGGCTCACCCTCGAGGCAGAACCCCGGTCCCCCCGCCTCTTCACCTATCTTTTGGCTTCTGCGGGGGGCGGGGGGGTTGTGGGCAGGGGGTAGATGAGCCCTCCTCGCCAAGGAAGGGGCAAGGATGGAAACAGGAATCAGAGCCCGTCCCTCGCCCTCTCACCCTGGAGTCTGGCTGCTCTTCGAAATTCAACTTCTGCGTCTCGGCGGCGCTGCCGGACGCGCCATCCAGTCCCATGTAACCGCAGACCGTGGGTCCGGTTTCCCCTGGCTGGTGGGCTGGAAAGGGACGCGAGGCGGCTCGGGAAGGACTCGGGTGCCAGGCAAGCGGAGTTCTCGCCGCCAGAGGGCGCGGCGAGACCGCGCATGCGACCCCGCCAGGCTCCCAGGCCGCACTGTGCTGTCCCCCCGCAGGGAGGCGCCCGGCAGCCCAGGAGTCCACCCTCACCTTGGCCTTGCACTGGCTTCACCCTCCAGCCGGGACCTGCGAGGTAGACACACGGCGGGGGGCAGAAGAACCTGCGGAGACATAGAAACGCCGGACTCGCACATCCATTCTCCACTCGGCTGTCTCTAGACGTCTCAAAGGCAGCATAAATCGGGCAGAATCTTTTTTTGCTCCTCCTCCTTTCCCAGTGCCCTCCCCAGGCTTCTCTGTGACCGTGGACCCCAGATGTTAATACATCTGAACTTGCTTTTATCACTCCTTTCACTCAACCCATTAGAAAGTCCTGTCCCCTCCGCATTCAAAACACATCCAGAATCCATGGGTTTCCTATCACCTCCACCTCAGTCCCAACTCCCATCACTTGTGCCTGGACCACAGCATCAGCCTTCTCCCCTGCTCTCTCTGCCTCCACGCCTCCCCTCTACGACCTGCTTAGAGCAAAGTGGGCACACTGCCTTTTCGTTTCTTTAAAAGCAGGGGTCAATCATGTTGTCTTCCTAAAACCCTCTAGCGGTTGATGTGGTCCCTGCTTACTTCTCCGACTTTATTTCCTACAAAGTCCCCCCTCCTTTTCTAATTCTAGCCCTTCTGACTTCTTTTGTACCAGAAAAGGCCAAGTCTGTACAACCTCAAGGTGTCTGCATTTTCTTTTCTTTCTAATTGGCACACGCTTCCCCCAGATTTTCTCCTGTCTGGCTCCCTTTTAACATTCAAATCTCAATTCAGATGTCACCTCCTTAAAAGGCCTGTCCGTCATCTTGACCTTTCTAGCTAAAGTGCCCCCACCTCTGTTTGCTGTCCTATAATTCTGCTCTAACAGCTGTCATCACAGTCTGGAATTTCTTGTTCACTGATTTGTGCGGAGTTTGTTGTCTGTCTTTTCCACACCACAGTGAAGATGCCATGAAAGCAGGGGCTGGATCTGTCTTCTGGAGTCGTATGTCCAGGGCCCGGCACTGTCCAGAGAGCCTGACACCTGATAAGCACCCAGTAAGTAGTTGTTGAATGAAAGAAGGAATGAATGGGTGGATGATGAGTGAATGGGGATACTGTAGATTCACAAGGAGGTTCTGTTATACACCAAAGTGGAGGCCAGTGGAGCAGAGGGAAAAGGCTCCTGATGGGCCAATAGTCGAGCTCTGTGTCCTCCCCAGGTTCTAAAAGACACTGAACTGGTGGGGTGCCTGGGTGTCTCAGTCAGTTGAGCGTCTGACTTTGGCATCTGGCTTCGGCTCAAGTCATGATATCATGGTTCGTGGGTTCGAGCCCTGCATCGGGTTTTGTTCTGACAGATCAGATCCTGGAGCCTGTTTCAGATTCTGTGTCTCCCTCTCTCTTTGCCCCTCCCCCACTAGTGCTCTGTGTCTCTCTGTCTCATAAATAAACATTAAAAAATAAAAAAAAATTTAAAAGACACTGAACTGGGGGCGCCTTGGGTGGCTCAGTTGGTTAAGTGTCCAACTCTTGATCTCAGCTCAGGTCATGATCTCACGGTTCCTGAGATGGAGGCCCCTGGCTGTCAGCACAGAACCTGCTTGAAATTCTTTCTCCCTCTCTCTGTCTGCCCTGTCCCCACTTGCTTGTGCGTGCTCTCTCTCTCTCTCTCTCAAAATAAACTTAAAAAAAAAAAAAAGATTGCCTTAAATAAAACAAAAATAAAAAATACAATAAATAAAAGACAAGGCAAGCATAGAGCAGAAGGTGGCTGCAGGGACCTCCGAGGGGCCAGCGAGGCACCTACCGCTTCTCATTTCCATATGATTTTTGAGCCACCTTGGCATGCAGGATCCACACCGTCTGCTCCCACTGTTGCTGTAGGCACTGGCGCACGCCTTCCCTCAGGACCGCGACATGCTCTGGGGGTGACCCGGGGGTGGGTGCAGGCTGGCAGCTGGGCAGGAATGAGCGTTAAGGGGAGAGGTGGCCTGGAGCCCAGCAAGGAGGTTGAATGAAATGCATGGGGGGTCAGGGACGGAAAGCATTGGGTAAGAGAGGGGATTCCGGGTTTAAGTTGTGGGTTAAATATTTAGGCTGCCCATACTCAATGAGGCCTGAAGGGAGCCCACCGGGACCACCCAGGCGCCACTCTGCAGGTCTGGCTCCATGCCCATCACAGCCTGAAGCACTGGGGAGAGGCCCCAGCGGCACAAAGGCCACACTTGTGCCGGTCTTGGGACGGAGACAGAGTATGTGAGGGTGCATGATTTCCTTACACTTTGAGGGGACCCACCCCGGCGAAATCTGGATGCCGGGGCGAAGAGCTTTGCTGGACCCCTGGACCAGAGCGCTCTCTTGCCTGCCCCCAGAAGCCTGTAAACACCCAAAACGGTGTCCCCGGGATCCTAAAGGAACATTTGCGGTCTTCCAGGGTCAAAGCAACCCTCCTCACCCCCTTTCTCCCAAGCGAAGGGGCCTGTTACTGTCCTAGCTTTCCTTCCCTTGATTTCAGGGCCTCCAGAATCAAGGGAGTGGGCCAGTCAGAGCCTAGGGGCCTGGTGGCTTGTCGGCCTCGGAGTTTTGACGAGGGAGGGTGGTGGGTGGGCCCAAGACTTAAGGAATTGCAGAGACGGGGCGAAGGAGTCCGAGATGGCAGAGATTTGAGGGGCCGCCAGGTGGGGCCTGGGGGAGAGTCGGGAGCCCTGCGGCTACCCTTCTGAACCCTTTTGCCCGTCGCGCAGGACCAGAGTCCCGGGCCTCTCACTCCTGGAGGGGGCAGCGGAGGGCAGGAGCCCGGCCGAGCCAGGGCCCGCTCCGCCCCTTGGGGCTCTCCTCGGGGAAGGGCCTCGGAGGCATCCGACGCATTCCGGCGGCGGAGAGCGGGGCCGCCCAGCCTCCCGCCGGGAGCCGAATTCCGGCCCCGCAGCTCGCGCCGGCGGCTCCCGGGGCGGCAGGGGCAGGGGCGCCGCGCTGGCCCCGCCCCAGCCCTGCGAGGAAAGGGGATCGCTCCCGGCCGGTGGGAGGGGTCGCAGCCCGCGCTCCCCCTCCCCACCGCCTGCCCCGGGTTAAATGCGGCCGCCCCCGCCGCTCGCTCCAGCCGCCTGGCAGTCCCCACCTCGGGCGCGCTGCCTGCGCCGTTACCTGGTCCAGCTGCCCGGGAGGCTCCGCCCGTCGGCTCCGCTCCGCGGCCGCGCCTCCGAGCTGTCCGGCGGGCTCAGGTGAGTCAAAGGGCCTGGGGGCGCGGAGGGGTCTGCGGGGGAGCAGGCGTCAAGCCAGGCCAGACGACCGTGTCTAACCCCGCCGCCGCACCGCTTACGGTGCCCCCATCTGACCTGCAGTGCCCTTCTCCACTTCTGTGGGGTCCTTTCCAAGTTGAGCCTCCACCAACAAGGCCACCAAAGGGGGGGGGGGTTGCTTGCCTCCTAATCTCCTCCCTCGAGGAACCGCCAGGAATGTCCCCAGGTGTTTATTCATCAGCCAATTCTTGAGGAGTTATTTGCAGACCTCTCCTTCCTTTTGAGCCCAGTCTCCCCACCCTAAGGCATTTCCGAATCTTTTAACGGGAGGATTAACCCCTCAGAGGAGCTCGGGGTTCTAGTATCAGACCTGTCACCACGTTGCTGTGTGACTTAGAGCAAGACACTAGTCTCTGGACCTAGTTTCTCCCTCTGTAGAATAAGAGGGTTGGGAAGGTGATGCACTTCGAGGCAGTGGATGTTTTGACTTTCTAGGATTACTGGGCAGGGGGAAGGGGGTGCCAGGGGATGTTGGCTCAGGCCAAGAGCAGGATAAGGGGGATCTTAGGGGGCCCAGAGGCTTCTGCAGGTGGGAAAGAACGGGAGGTGGCAAGGGCCCCTTGTTTCTTCCGTCCCTCCCCCCATGCTCCGCAGAGGTGGCCCTGGCTATGGCCCAAGCTAGAGAAGGCATTCTGCACCCTCCCGTTTGCAGCGGCAACTGGCACATCTGGCTTAGCAACTGGCACATCTGGCTTAGTCAACCTCCCACGACGGGCCCTGCCAGAGGGATTTTTGTTCTTCTAGCAGGCCTGGAAAGCGAAGGCAGAGAGGATCCGGGCCGGGAAGGCCGCCTGGAGTGAGCTGCACGCACCCGACCTTGCTCAGAATAGGCCCATTCACGGAATTGGGGGAGGGGGCCAGAGGGGCTGCGGTTGGGTTGGGGCAGCTGGCCCCCTCTGCCAGGAAACAAGCAACAGAAAAATGACTAACGCAGCTTCAGCATGGGGCGTCGGGGGCAGGGTATAGAGTAGGGGGAGTGAATGGAAGGAAAAGAGGTTTAGTGACTCCTCGGCGCCAGGTTGCTAGGCAGCCAGGCAGCCCAGAAGGGAGAACGGGAACCAGGAGTCCCAGGTTCCTTTGCAGCTCAGCGGGCAGCCTTCCTGGGCCTCAATTTCCCCATCTGTACAACGGGAACCCTTCGGGATTATCAAGGGGCGTCGTCAAGGGCGGTGGAAGAGTGAGCGCTCACCTGCTGCCGGTACGGGGTCCATGGGCGCGCTGGGGCCTCACTCACCGCCTTCCGGGTGCATCCAATGCCGCTGTCCCAGGAACCCTGCGCTCCCCTGCTTCTTGGCCCTGGTGTCGGATATATCCTGACCCGGGCTTATCTCCAAGGCCTCGGGGCTCTCGGCCACTGTTTGCTCTGGGCAGGGGCACCTGCTAGGCAGATGTGGTCTTCCCACGGCCACCTAACCAACGCAGCCAGATTCGGGAAGACGCCCCCTGGCGGTGTCTCCTAAGAGCAGGCGGGAAGTGGAGGCTCCAAGCCTGCGTAGCGCGTTTTGGCGGTCGCGCTGCGGGTCCCTACCCCCCACCGGGTGAAAGGGTGCGACTCTCCCCAGGGGCCAGAGGCTGGGCCCTGCATGTCTGGGTGTGTGCGCGCGTGCGTACGTGTGTGTTGGAAGGACAGCCACACAGAAGCGCCTTGTGTGGGGAGGAAGGGGGCCAGGGTGGGGAATGACGGCTTTGTTCTTGCAGAGGTTCTCCCGGCAGGAGAGGCCGCGGAACGCGTCGCTGGTCTTTGGAACCACTTAGGCGTAGGACTGTATCCTGGCGAGCCACTTTCTTGCCGAGTGACTTTGGGCACCAGCGCTTCTCTTTTCTGAGACGGTTTCCTCATCCGTACGATGGGAAGAGTAACAGTTTTAGTCTCATAGAATTGCCGAGATTAAATGTCCCAATGCATGAAGAACATTTAACACTGTGCTTGGCGTTTAGAAAGGCCTTTTTCTTTTTCATTTATTTTTGTGGATGTTTTCTTTTCGAGGGGCATTTTATTTTTAAATGATAGGTTTTTAAATCTGCTTTCTGTTTATCTAAATACTCTGCAATTCTGCAAAGTAGGATTCCCTGTGTTTCCCAGCACTGTACTGCAATTTTTTTATTATGAAAATTTTCAAACATACACAAAGGTAGAGACATTAGTAAAGTAAATCCATGATCCTTCCCCCCGCTCCAAGTGCCCATCACCCAGAGTACGAGCTCTGTAAATATTACCGTGTTGCTATTTTCCTTGCACCCTCCAGGCTCTGGCACTTCCGTTCTCTGTCCCCCAAGCACCATGAGGGGCCTTCTATGCTCGCCACTGCCTATGTTGCTGCTGCTTCTCCAGCCCTCCTGGGAAAGCCAGCTCCAGTTCGCAGGTGAGCAAGGCTCAGCCCTCACCAGCAGAGGGAAGGGAACAAAAGCTGGTTCTCCGTCTGCAGCCAGCTAGGTCTGCTGGGGAGAGAAAAAACAAAGGCTCTGAAATCATAACGGGCTAGGTTCTATCTAGTTCACAGCTTCGCCTCTCTGGGACTCAGTTTCCATATCTGTAGGATGTGGCTTAGAGGTAACAAAGTTGGCGGTAACATGCAAAAGTGCCCATTTGGCGTTTAATTTTTAAAAGTGAACTGAAAAATCAGGAGACTTCACGTAACAATTCTGGTTTGGGACCTCCCTTGAAAAATCCAAGGATCTGTTAACATGGCGTCCGCGTGGCAACATTTGGCCGGGGGAGGGATATGGGTGTCAGTCAGCGTAACTCAAGTTCACTCATTCATGTTGCCTGCCTGGTCTCTGTAGTCGTTTGAGTTTGCGCCATCCCTTCGCCCACTCCCGAATGGGGAATGCCTCCTCAGAATAGCTCTAAGAGCCGTAGGATAGAGAATTGGTGAAATCTGGCCTTAGCAAATGCTGGATGAGTGGAGATATCTAGCTCGCATTTGCTAGGTTAATTCTGCGCTACGCGCTGTTACGCCGGAAAAGCACCATTTCGCCTTGGGTTTCCCTGGGGATCTCCTCCGAGATGAGGTTTTGCAGAACTAGGAAAGTCCTTCTCGATCTCCTCGAAGGTCCCAGGTGTCGAACGGGGCCCCTGGATTTGGTGTTCGTGATTGACAGCTCGCGCAGCGTGCGCCCCTTTGAGTTCGAAACCATGCGGCAGTTCCTGGTGGGCCTCCTCCGCGGCCTGGACGTGGGGCCCAACGCTACGCGCGTCGGAGTGATCCAGTACTCGAGTCAAGTGCAGAGCGTCTTTCGGCTCGGCGCCTTCTCGCGCCGCGAGGATATGGAGCGCGCCATTCGCGCGCTGGTGCCGCTAGCTCAGGGCACCATGACCGGGCTGGCGATCCAGTACGCCATGAACGTGGCTTTCAGCGTGGCCGAGGGCGCGCGCCCGCCGGAGGCGCGCGTGCCGCGCATCGCTGTCATTGTGACCGACGGGCGACCCCAGGATCGCGTGGCTGAGGTGGCGGCTCAGGCGCGCGCCCGCGGCATCGAGATCTACGCCGTGGGGGTGCAGCGCGCCGACGTGGGCTCCCTGCGCGCCATGGCGTCTCCCCCGCTGGACGAGCACGTCTTCCTCGTTGAGTCCTTCGATCTTATCCAGGAGTTTGGCCTACAGTTCCAGGGTCGGCTGTGTGGTGAGTTAGGGGTGCTCTGGAATGATTTCTCATCGAGTAAATACCGGCTGGTCCCGGGAGGCACCGCCCACTCTAGCTTCAGCCCCGCCCACCAGATAGCTAAGTGGCGCTGGGCTACCGCAGGCTCTCACATTCCAGGTCTGCCCACTTTTGCTTAGGCGTAGCCCACAAGGAGCAACATTTAGCATGCCTGCTCACCCGATGAGCTGTTGTGGTTTACCACTGGTCTGAGGTCAAACTCCAAAATCCCCTCTCGACACAAGAAGCACCGCCTGTCACAGCTGAGAGCAATCGCCCACCCGGAAACTGTCATGCCCCGCCCACATGGGCATGGCTCCGCCTCTCTGTTTAGTTCCTCCCACAATGCTGCCCATCTATTCTGCACCTTGAATTATTCCACCCACCTTGATTTAACACCTCTCCACCTCCTCTACCTTACCCCTCTGCAGTCCTGCCCCATCCCATTGACACATGTAGCCCGGTGGTGACCTCCTGTTCTGAGATTATTCATAGTGGCTACTCAGGCACTTTCTTTCCCCAAGCCCTCCCATCTAGATCCTCCCTCTCACCTGAGGCTGGTCCCATCTAAAGCCGTACTTGAACTTGGTGACTGCCTCTGACCCCACCCAGTTTTTTTCTTGTTGGAGGGTTCTTCCCATCTGTCCCTCGCTGATTCTATACTTGTGTGTCCTCAGGAAAGGACCTGTGTGTTGAGGGGGGACACGGCTGCCAGCACCAATGTGTCAGCGCCCCGGGCACGTTCCACTGTGCCTGCAACCCTGGCTACCAGCTAGCTGCAGATAACAAGAGCTGTTTGGGTGAGAGCTGCCCCTGCCTTTGCAGTCTCACTGCTCCTGAATCTTCTGTGGCTCCCTATTGCCCCAGCATCAGACCAGTGAGTCTGGAAAGGCCTTTGGAAGTAAAGGTTCAGCACCTTTACGGGTCTAAAAAAGGGAAGCTATTGCCTGCGGTCACACAATTCCTTGGTGAAATCTTGACCCCACAGTTAAGTGTGCTTTCTACATCATTCTCTCCCTTATTTCAGGCTTGCCTCCTCCCTGGCTCCAATACGCCTCCCAAACTTGTTTGTGAATGCTCCCATGCACATCTTCTTACTGTTTCTGTTATGCAGACACTCACTTTTGGGGTCTTCAGTTAGGGTCTCCATACCCCTGCCCCCCGATATATGGTGGGGGGCACTCCTGCTTCTGCATCTCAGCTCTTTCTGGGCTGCCCTTGCTGCTTCTCTCTGCACCTGCAAATCCTCCAAGGCCTGGTTCTTCATTTTTGTCTTCTGAAAAGGTATGCCACACTATGCCTTCCTTATACAATTAGGGTTTGCTTTTTCACATGTATGTGTGTCCACTCCTTTGAACATGATGGCAGCTACCACTCACCGAGTGCCGATTTAGTATTAGATGGTGCACTTCAACGTTCACATACGTTATCTCCCAACCTCATAATGACTGGGGAAAAGAAGTCATGTGTTTCCAACAATGCAGATGTCAGCTGGGGTCTTCTTGTTTCTAGAACTTAGAAGAGGCTGGCTTGAAGCCATTTGAATCTTTCCCCAAGACCTCTGGGGATTCCCCAAGTGCTTACCTTCTGCAGTCACCTCTTGCTCTGAGCTTCTGCTGAATTCATTCAACTTATGGGTCCTCGCCCAATTTCTCAACCTGCACATGCTGTTCCTCCGTGTATGTAAATCAGCCTCTTCCTTGGTTTACACGCTTGTGTGCACAAGGCCATGTGTGTGTATATGTAAGTGGTGCGTATATCTGTTTTACTAAAGATGGGGGTGAACAGAGTGTGCATCACATTTAAAATTCTTTTTTAATGTTTTTCTTTGTTTTTGAAGGAGAGAGAGAGACAGAGCATGAGTGGGGGAGGAACAGAGAGAGACAGAGACACAGAATTCGAAGCAGGCTCCAGTCTCTAAGCTGTCAGCACAGAGCCCGATGTGGGGCTCGAACTCACGAACTGTGAGATCATGACCTGAGCTGAAGTCGGACGCTTAACCGACTGAGCCACTCAGGCGCCCTGAGTGTGCATCACATTTAAGTAAAGTCAAACATACACACACAAAAGAAACACCTGCTGATTATAATTGAATATTAGACACCATTGATCCCCAAAGTCCTCTGTCACCCCATTACAGGTGATTTTTCATGGGCAACTTCAGCCCACACAGGTACTCGTGCTCACATCATCTCTCTTGTTCTTCACTCCCATCTCCTTTCTAGGAACCCCAAGTTCTCACTGTTTTGTACAGGGCAGTCTACACCTCTCCAGTCCCTACTTCCCAGCTCAGCTCTGGCTGTCTTTGTACATCTAAACCATCAAGATACTCAGCAGGCAATAGTTCACCCTCTTTAGAAGGAAGTTAGAAATAGCAGTTGCATTCTTCCATTATATTCCCATTTTGTGGATGGGGAAATGGAGGCTCAGATAGGTAAAGTGGCAGAACCTGGTCCTCCTCTGTGAGTCAGTGACCATCTTGAGAGCAGGGGCCCTTCTACACTTGTGGATTCTTGTTCTTATGCCTGGCTTAGTAGTGGGCACGCTGGGCTGCAGCTGGGCCTTGAGTTGGGGAGCCACTTGGCCCACTAGGAAGGTGACCTGTGCTTATCGAAATCACAGATGCCTGGGGACCACCCCGGGCTAATTAGGTCAGGATCTTTGGGGGTTGCGGCCCAGGCGTAGGTCTTTTTTAAAAAGCTTCTCAGATGATTGTTCTGTCAGGGCTGAGAAGTGCAGGCCCAGGGCAGATGCTGAGCTCACCTCTTCCTCAGCCATTGACCTGTGCGCTGAAGGGACCCATGGCTGTGAGCACCACTGCATCAGCTCCCCAGGCTCCTATTCCTGCCGCTGCCGAGCTGGCTTTGTACTCCAGCAGGACCAGAGAAGCTGCAGGGGTGAGTGAGCCCCACCACCCGCCTCCTGGACTGAGGTCCCTGATGGCTCCGATCAGAGGTGACACCTTGCTCTCTCTTCCCTCCCACCAGCCATTGACCACTGCAGCTTTGGGAACCACAGCTGCCAGCACGAGTGTGTTAGCACCTTTCGTGGGCCCCGGTGCCACTGCAGAGAGGGCCACGACCTGCTGCCCGACGGGAGGAGCTGTCAGGGTGAGGAGGGCTCTCTTGTGTTTGTGTCGAGGGGCAAGGAATCTTGGCTGGTGGAGTCCACCCTGACTCATCCTGATCTGTCTCTCCTTTAAGCCCGGGACCTTTGCAATGGTGTAGACCATGGATGTGAGTTCCAGTGTGTGAGTGAGGGCCTCTCTTACCGCTGCCTGTGCCCTGAGGGCCAGCAACTGCAGGCAGATGGCAAGAGCTGCAACCGTGAGTGCCGGGCGGGAGGGTGTTCTGTCGGCCTCCGCCCCACTGCCCTCGTTCCGAGCGTGCTTGGCTCTGCCCTCACTGTGGCCCAAGGGTGTGCTGTGAGTGTGTGTGTGTGTGTGTGTGTGTCCGTGACAGTGGGGTGGGGGCATGCAGAGGGCGTGCCATGTCCTGCCTCCATGTCTTTCCCCCTCTTCCTCTACCCTGCTGCCAAGGTTCATATCAAAAGTACACACGAGATCACATTTCTCCCTTTTCGAGAGTCTTCTGGGCTTACTAGTGCCTATCCCTGGGTTCAGATGCCTTACCCCTGAGTTTTTTGCATGGTGGGTACAGCCACATTAGTGGGTAGTGAAATCAAATTAGTGGATTACGACTAGCCTTTTTGGTTTTTTTTTTTTTGTTTTTTAAAAAGAGAAAACAGAGTTACTGCCTATAGAAAGAGTAAGTGAGGTTTCACGAAACTTAATTACATGCAAGCATACCAAGTGTGTCATTTGTTATTGTTATTTTTTACTGTGGGGTGTGGTCAACATTTTGAAACCAGCAGCTTAGCTCATCATAGACAAGGTTTCCCACCACGCGCGTTTCCCACCATGCCTGCACACTTCATCCAGGCTGGCCGGCCCATTCCGGAAGGTGTCGAGAGCTGCCAGCTTCCGTGCCTCTGCACGTGCTGCTCCCACCATCCAGCATGTCCCTTCTCGCCTTGAAGAACTCCTGCCCATCCCTGAAGAACAAGTCAGATGTCACCACCTCCATGCAGCCTTCCTCACCAACGCTGGGAAGAATGAATTATTCCTACCTGGGGCTCCCTATCTGCCCCTCTTCCCTCGGCTGCAGCAGATAGCATGTCTGACCGGCTCTGTTCTATCCTGATTTCGTTAGGATCAGGATTATGTTCCTTTATTATCGAACCCCCTTCAGGGCCTCGCAAAGTCCCTGATTCAGAACAGGGGGGGCAACGCTGTAGAGTGATTTAGGAGCAGGGGTGTTGGGGTCAGACAGACCTGGCTTCAAATCTGGCTCAGCCACTACCAGCTATGGAGTCTGGAGCAAATCACTACCCTTCAGAACCTCAGGCTATATCAATGGGGATAATAACCCAAGATTATTGGAAGGATTGAGAAAAAATACATAAAGCACTTAGCCCAGGACTTGGCACAAGGTAAGCTGTCAAATAATAACGTTTTTGTTCTTATTTGTTATTTTTACAGCTTATATATTAATAATATATATTCTTTTGATATATTGATAAATTTATTATTATAAAATTATATTCTTTTATTATTATTGCTATTATCACCTAGTACAGTGCCTGGCACAGGAAGGACTTCACACGTGGTACCTGTTATATAATAACCGTTTGCGAATGAATGACCCGGGGGGGGGGGGGCGGGCAGGGGGGTAGAAGGCTGCCACCAGCCAAGGGTCTGGCCCCCAATCCGAGTTCTTCTCACTACCTAGGGTGCCGGGAAGGCCACGTGGACCTGGTTCTGCTCGTTGATGGCTCCAAGAGCGTGCGCCCGCAGAACTTCGAGCTGGTGAAGCGCTTTGTGAACCAGATCGTGGACTTCCTGGACGTGTCCCCCGAGGGCACGCGCGTGGGGCTGGTGCAGTTCTCCAGCCGCGTGCGCACCGAGTTCCCGCTGGGCCGCTACGGCACCGCGGCCGAGGTCAAGCAGGCGGTCCTGGCCGTGGAGTACATGGAGCGCGGTACCATGACAGGGCTGGCGCTGCGCCACATGGTGGAGCACAGCTTCTCCGAGGCGCAGGGCGCACGGCCCCGCGCCCTCAACGTGCCTCGCGTGGGCCTGGTGTTCACAGACGGCCGCTCCCAGGATGACATCTCGGTGTGGGCGGCGCGTGCCAAGGAGGAAGGTGGGCTTGGCGCGGGACGCACTGGGCTGGGGTTGGGTGGGACGCGGAAGGGGTCCTTCCTGAGGCCTGGGGCACCCGCTGCGTCCTCCTGCCCTACAGGCATCGTCATGTACGCCGTGGGCGTGGGCAAGGCAGTGGAGGAGGAGCTGCGCCAGATCGCCTCCGAGCCTGCCGAGCTGCACGTGTCCTACTCCCCCGACTTCGGCTCCATGACGCACCTGCTGGAGAACCTCAGAGGCAGCATCTGCCCTGGTGAGCACATCTGACCCGGGACCCGTCCCCCCCAGCCAGTGCCCCGCCTCGGATCTTGCCCCTTCCTATGCAACGCCGTCCTGGATAGAGTTATAACCCGGCGACGGACCCACTAGACAGAGCCTTGTTACTCAAAGTGTGGTCCGCGGACCAGTGGCAGGGCTGTCGCCTGGTGGCTTGTTAGAACAAGCAGCCCACAGCTGCCCAGGCCTAATGAATCCGATTTTGTCCTTTAACAAGACCCTCGGGTGATTCCGAAGGACGTGGAAGTTAAAGAGCACTAGACTAGGCTGGCTCCTGCCCCTCAGATTAGCGGGTGCTCAGAGTAATTTCTTTCCCAAAGGCATGCCAGACTCCTTGTTCACGGAGTCACGTCATAAATCCCTTTAACTTGTTGGAATTCAACTATACAGATCTGGCAAAGTGGCAGGACCGAGAGTGTTCCAAGGACACAAAAACGTGTGCTTTTTGGACACTATAGCCTCCCAATTCAGTTCATCTACTTCATCTGGTGTGCAGTTGAGGAATAAGGGACCCAGTCTATCTGTGGAGGAGAAGAGGGCCGTTGACCCTTGTGTCCTGTACTTTGTAGGTCGTGTAGGGAACTTCTCGGGGGGAATTTTTACCATGGAGTCTTTGCATTCCAACCCAGAGATGTGGCTTTTCTTTCCCATTACCGGGCCCCTCCAGAGCTAGGTTCGGTAGAGCTGGGCTGGCCTGCGGAGTCTGCAGTTTTGAGAAAGAGTTTAAAAATATATGTACATAAACATAGGTGTGTGCATACATACATGTACATACATGAATATGTATACACGCGTGTGTATGTATATACACACACGCCCCTACCTCTCTCCCTGTCCCTCTCCCTCTCTCCACGCTAATCTAATAATTAGCTAGGGTATTGTGGAGGCACCGGAATAGATGCTCTTTCATGGCCCTCCTGTCCTGACTCGTATGTCCCCTGCAGTGTGTCTTTGAGCAAGTCACTTAACCTCCACCCCTACCTTAACTTCTCTCTTCTGTAACAGGGGAAGGTGCTGGCTGCCCAAGCTTGCTTCCAGCTCTAAAATTCTTTTTTTTAATGTTTATTTATTTTTGAGAGAGAGAGAGAGAGAGCGAGCGAGCATGAGTGGGGGAGGGGCAGAGAGAGAGGGAGACACAGAATCCGAAGCAGGCTCCAGGCTCTGAGTTGTGAGCACAGAGCCCGATGCGGGGCTCAAACCTACGGACTGCGAGATCATGACCTGAGCCAAAGTCAGCCGCTTAACTGACTGAGCCACCCAGGTGCCCCTCCAGCTCTAAAATTCTAAGAGAAATCTGGGCTCTGTGGTTGAAGCTCTTCACCAATTGGCTGTACAACTTTGAGCAGATCTTTCTCCCTCTCTGGCCCTTGGTTTCCCCAGCTGTGAAGTTAGGAGTCTTTGCAGGACTGTTGTCAGTCCCATTGATGACATGACATACAGCAATTCACTAAGTGTCCAACAAGACTAAGAAATCACTCTTCAGTCATAAAAGCAATTCTTTTGTGAAGGCCACGCGCCAGGCACCGTGCTGTAATATTAAAAAGGGCACATGTTTACAAAATTTCAGTGAATCTAAGACCATCCATTGTAAGATTCCCCATTTTATATACTTCTGAGAAAAAACAGGTGCCGAATTTAATCGTAAGACATGTATTTTGATTTTAGAAATGTTGAAATGTGCATGGAGATAGACTTGGATCAGTGGGTTTTAAAATTTTTTTTAATGTTTATTTTATTTTTGAGAGAGAGAGAGAGAGAGAGAAACGGGGGGGGGGGGCAACAAGAGAGGGAGACAGAATCCAAAGCAGGCTCCAGGTTCTGAGCTGTCAGCACAGAGCCCGACGCGGGGCTCGAACTCACGAAGTGCGAGATCATGACCTGAGCCGAAGTCGGATGCTTAACCGACTGAGCCACCCAGGTGCCCCATGGATCAGTGTTTTTGTTTGTTTGTTTGTTTTGTTTGTTTATTTTTTGATCAGTGGTTTTTAAACATCAATGTGTGACAGATTCACCTTGAGGGTTTGTTAGAACACAAATTGTTGGGCTCGAACCCCAGAGTTTCTGATTTAGTAGGTCTGAGGTGGAGTCTGATAGTTTGCATTTCTTTTTTTTTTTTAACGTTTATTTATTTACTTAGAGAGAGAGAGAGCAAGCAGGAGAGGGGCAGAGAGAGAGGGAGAGAGAGAATCCCAAGCAAGCTCCTCAGTATGGAGCCTGAAGCGGAGCTCGAACGCATGAACCCTGATACCATGACCTGAGTCGAAATCAAGAGTTGGACGCACACTGGCCACCCAGGGACTCCTGATAATTTGCATTTCTAATAACTTCCTCGGTGCTAACTGATGGTGGTGGTCCAAGGACCACACTTTAAGAACTACTAGTCTCATTGAAACACACAAATAAAGTGTATACTTAAGCTGGGCAGTGTTCTAGATATTCCCTCTCTAATAAAATAGTCACTAGCCACATGAGCCCACTTAATTTACATAACTTTAAAAAGTTAGAATTTTTAGTTCTTCAATCACACTAGCCACATTTCCAATGTTAAACAGCTGCACGTGGCTCGTGGCTACAGCACTGGACGGAGTGCAAACAGAACACTTCCATCGCTGCATGAAGTTTCATTTGGAGAGTGCTGCCGTGTGGACTCTTGCTACTCAAAGTGTGGTCCGTGCACCAGCAGCATAGGCATCGCTCGGTCTTAGAAGCGTAGAGTCTCCTCTCTCCTTTGCCATTCCAAATGAGAATCTGTATTTTAACAAGATCTGGTGATTCCAATGAGCATTAAAGCTTGAAAAGCACTGTTCTAAGATGTACGCACACACGCACACACGCACACACGCACACACGCCGTAGAATCCTCAGCACCACCCAATGAATAGATTTTCTCCTTGTATCCGTTTTTTACAGACAAGGAAACTCAGGCTTAGAAAGGTTGGGTGAGTTTTCCAGTATCTCACAGCTACCTAGCTGGTATTCATCCCAGGCCTGTTTGAATCCAAAGCCCACATACTCAGCCACAGGCGAGCGGAGCCGCCAGGGCCGGCTCGTCTTCCTGCAGATTCTCATTCCCCTGACTCTCTGTGCCCGGCTGGCAGAGGAGGGCATCGGCGCGGGTACAGAGCTTCGGAGCCCGTGCGAATGCGAAAGCCTCGTGGAGTTCCAGGGTCGCACGCTGGGGGCGCTCGAGAAGCTAACGCAGAACCATATCCTTTGGGGCCGAGAGCCCGGGCTGGAGGGGAGGGGATGGGACCCCCGAACCCCCCATCGGCTTCCTTAACTGCTCACTGGCCCAGCTGGCGGCGCGCCTGGAGGATCTGGAGAACCAGTTGGCCAGCCAGAAGTGAGGGCCGCCGGTGGCTCGGAGCCGGGCAGGGACGCGGCCTTGCGGACTGGGTCCCCCGTGTGCCGTCGGGGCGCCGGGGCCGGGCAGCACCGGGGCCCCGGGGGCTTGGGCTGGCGGGGAGGGGGCGCTGGCGGGCTCCCAGCGCTGCGCTCGAGCTGGCCTCGCCTGGACCAGAAGCCGGACTGCGGCGGACGGAGGCGCGAGCTAGCTCCGCACGCCGTCGCTTTGTGCTGTGCTCAGTTCTTTGTTGGGTTTCCTTTTGTTTTCTTTTTCTTAAAAAAAAAAAAAAAAAAATTTTTTTTTTTTTTCCACGGGGTCGGTTTGTGGGTCTTGCTCTGCCGCCAGAGGGAGGGGAGGACAGACGGAGCGCGCTCCGGAGGCGCCCGGGCGGCGTCTCCTCGGAGAAAGGCGCTTTGTGCGGGGGGTCGGCCTGGGGGGCAGGGGGCCGGGCGCTGCTTCCCCCTCCTTGTTTATTCAGCCGCGAACAGACGGCTCCTTATGCGCGCTGCGGGAAGGGAGGGGGCTCGGCGCGAACCCTCGGGGTCTGAACGAGACTGCGCCCCTCCATCCCCCCCCCCCTCCGCCCCCGAGGGTCCAGCGCTTCGCTCTCTGGTCTTGCGTATCTCATGGTGCCCCCAGATCGGGCTGAAAAGCTGCTACAATTGGGCCAGGGGGTTGGCGAGGAAGCGAGAGGCAGTCATTGAACCCTCTAAATGGACGGGGAGGGGGCGTATAGGTGAGTTTCACCTGGATTTTCTCTCCCTCCTGCACTACTTTGGGAGAAGAGGAGGTGTCAGCCAGGACCCCTGGCCAAGAGCTGCCTGTTCAGGGCTTCCTCTGCCCACCACTTCCAAAAATAAAACAAACAAAAACAAACAAACAAAAAAACAAAAGCCAACCCTCAATCAGGAAAGAACACAAAGCCTGCCGTTTCCCAAGTGCATGTGAGAAACTGATTAAAATACTTCAGTCCTGGGTGCTTGTGGCCAATTACTCTTGGTTTGTTTCCTTACCTGTAAAATGGGTCCTGAAATTGTTACCCCCAAGGGTGGGGGTGAGAATGGAGGAAATTATTCTAAAGCATCTGACATTGTGCCTGGTACATGTTAGGCCCTCAATTAATGGTAGCTATTAATCTTATGTTAATACTATTGTATTTAGTCTTGGGCATTATTCTAAGTGATTTGCAGGTGTTTTCATTTTACCCTCACAACAACCTTATGAGGTAGGAATTATTGCCTTTATCATCCCCATTTTATAGATAAGGAAACTGGGGCATAGAGAGGTTAAGTTTCCCAAAGTCACAAAACTGGTAAGAAGTAGAATCAGGGTGTATTAGTTTCCTGTGGCTGCTGTAACAATTACCAAATTCAGTGGCTTTACACAACACATTTATTACCTTATATATTTTTTAGTTTATTTTGAGAGAGCACTTGCATGCACATGAGTGGGAGAGGGGCAGAGAGAGAGGGAGAGAATCCCAAGCAGACTCCAAGCTGTTAGGATCCCACAAACTGTGAGATCATGACCTGAGCCAAAATCAAGAGTCCGGTGTTTAACTGACTGAGTCACCGACACCCCCAAATTTATTACCTTATGGTTCGGGAGGCCAGAAGTCTAAAATTGGCTGGCAGGGCTGCATTTCTTCTGAAGGCTTCTGTTTTCATGCAGCTTCTAGAGGCTGCATGATTTCCTTGGCTTGTGGCTTCGTGTCACCTCCACCGCTCCTTCTGGCGTCACATCTCCTTCTCTGACTCTGACCCTCCTGTCTCCATTTTACAAGGACCCTTGGGATTATATTGGGCTGCCTCAGATAATCCACACCAGCCTCCCCATCTCCAGCTCAAACTTCGTCACATCTGCAAAATCCCTTGCCACATCAGGTGACAGATTCACATGTTCCAGAGACTGGAATGTGGACATCTTTGGGGGTCCATTATTGGGCCTTACACACAGGTCTGAAGCCCCACAGATTGGCCTCAGAGCAGAGCTCCGAAGCACTTCTGTGCCTGACACCTTGCTAGGCTTGAAGAAGGAGAAACGTAATTGAGAAAAACCCCTGAGGTTTTTATCGCCTCTTAGGTGGGGGAGCTCAGGGCTGAGGGGGTGAGGTGCACCTGGCTATAACCGCCGCAGGAAGAGGGACCTTCAGGTGAGAAAGGAGTAGGTGGGCAAGGGGCAGGTAAGCAGGGAGAAATCCTAGAGGAGGAGACCTTTGAGCCTAGACTTAAAGCATGGCTGGAGTTTCTGCGTGGCGTGAGTGTGTGTGGCCAGGAGTGACTGGAGTATCGGGGAGCAGGATGATTGAGCTCTTACCCACACATGAGCCCAAGTGCCAAGCACAGTGCCTGGCATGCTACCTCATCGGCCCGCCAGGCCTGGAGGACAGATTTGCCCACCCAGGATCCCACAGTGAGAGAACCCCAGTTGGATCAGGCAGCAGCCTGGGGGGGGATCTGATTAAGACCGGGTCCTCAACTGATGGGGGGAGCTCTGAAGGCAAAGGGCGCCTTCCTCCTTCCCTCCTCCCCAGCATGGCAGGTACTGACAGCTCTGGCCTTTTTTTCTCACCAGCTCTTTCCTCCCGCAGTCTCCCCAGCTGCCACTGGATGGCGCCTGGAGCCCTGATTTGGAGTTGGGTTCCAGAGCCCTAACAGGCACTTGGCACCCAGCATTTGGACTGATGAGCCAGGCCTGTCCTTCCCCATAAGATCCTCCTTTCCTATCATGCCCCTACCCCACTCTGGAAGACCCGGCACCCTAGCCTAGAAGCCGCTTCTATTCCTTAGGTATTGGCCATACACCCCTGGCTTTGCAGACCAGACCTGCTACTTACCAGCTGTGCGTCCATGTTGACAAGTGCTGGCTCCCTTGTCCATCTTCCAACTCGCTCCTTCTCTTATTTCCCTTTCCTCTTAGTCCTTTTGTCCTTTTGGATAAGAAAAATGTCCCACATGTGGGTAGCTTGCCCTTGTTTCTTTGTTGGCCTCCTTTTCCTTCAATGGACAGAAGACTTATAAAGGGTTCATCAGTTCAGCAAAACAAACATCCATTAACCCAAGAACAGAAAGTAAGAAGCCAAGTTAACAGTGGAGGGAGGGGAACACTGCCAGGCAAGCTTAGGTCGAGAGAACACACGGAGACTGAGCAGAGCCTGGTCTTTCTGGAGTCTGGGCGAGCAGGGAAGTTGTGAATCTGGTAAGACTGGGCACAGGCAATTATGTTTTGGGGGACGCTTGAGCCCTGGTCTCCTGGAGGGAACTTGGCGCCCTCAGCCCCCTTGGTTCCCTGGAGATTTGAACATTTAAAAAGGACAGTATCTTCTGCAGTGGCTGACTGAGATGTGACTCAAGGAGCTGTTTCTTATCCTTGGTAACATGCACTAGACGTGGTCTGGGATGGGAAAGCCAAGGGCAGGAAGAGCCTGTAATCTCAGCCAGTCACCCTGACTCCTTTCTGAATTTCACCTCTCTGCGTTCTCTGTTTCTCCATGATTTTTGGCATTTCCATCCTTCTATTCTGTCTCCAAGCTCTCTCTTCTCCGTGTCTTCAGTTGGCAAAGCTGCTCTGAGGGTTATCTCATCTTCTGGATCTTTAGGCCCAAGATAGTCAGAAAAGGGAGAGAAGAAAATTATCGATCACAAAACACCTACAGTGTGCCAGGGACAATGCTACGCCTTACATCTTCTTGTTTAAACCCCTCAACCTATAGGAGGGAAAACAGGTTCGAAGAGGCCAGTTGTCAAGGTCACAGAGCTTCAACGCTAGGATTTGCACCCAGGGGTCCCTGATCCCAGAGTGGGCCCCTTTCTCGTTTCTACCCTTCAAGTTATCAGGGACAAGTTTGAACTTTTTCCAAGAAACTCTGACTGGGAAACTTAAGAGGCAGACAAAAGCAACACCCAAAGTGTGGAAGGGAAGAGGGGGCAGGGTGGTGGCTCTTTGTTCAGGGGCATCTCAAACACGTTTAAAACTCCCAGGTCTGTGAGGCAACTGTTCATTACGCTCTTCGCCCTGCCCTGGGCAGCCCCCCACCCTCCACCTGCCCCCACGCCCCGCTCTGCCTTTCCCAAGTTGAAGGTGATTCTTTTTCCTGAGGTGAATATACTTTCTGGTGCTTCCCTGGGACTTCCCCCTCCCCGGCCAGGGGACACAGGGCAGATGAAGTTTTCCCTGGCAGCTAAGCTGGGGGGTGAGGGTTCGTGGAGGGAACCAGCGAGGAAAGTAATGATGGCATCACTAAAACACATCGAGGACAGCCAGATCCATTTTGTCCCAGAAGAACGAGAAAATCTCAGGGTGGCCTCTGTCCCCTGATAGAGGGCGACTATTCCTAATCTTGGCAGATGCTCAAAACATGCCTTCCCAGAGAGTATTTCTTGAATGTCTAGTTCAGAGACATGTTAGATATTATGCTAGGCACTGGGGGTGCAATGGTAAAAAAAAGAGGGTCACATTCCTTTGTCTGCAACTTATGTTGTAGGAGGGAAAGGCAGACAACAAGTAAGTGAATAAAGATTCAAATAGTGAAAAATACTAGAAAGATGCTAAAATAAAGGTAGGAACAGTGCCGTCCAAAAGAATTTCTGTGATGATGGGACTGTTCTGTATCTTCACTGTCCAATATTAGCGGCCAACATGCGGCTACCGAGCCCTGGAAATGTGGCTAATGCGGCCGAGGAACTGAATTTTACAAATCTCTCTCTCTTTTTTTTAATGTTTCTTTTTTAGAGGGAGAGAGAGCGGGGGAGGAGCAGAGAGAGGGAGACACAGAATCAGAAGCAGGCTCCAGGCTGTGAGCTGTCAGCACAGAGCCTGATGCGGGTCTGGAACTCATGAACCATGAGATCACGACCTGAGCCCAAGTCAGACGCTCAACCGACTGAGCCACCCAGGTGCCCCTGAGGAACTGACTTTTAAATATCATCTTATTTCATGAATTTGTGAATTAAGTAAAAGTTAAACAGCCCCCTGTGGTTATTGGCTATTGTACTGGAGAGCATGGGGGTTGAGGAGGACCTGGCAGGGGGAAGAGAGGTGAAGACTTCGGAAGGGGTGGTGGTCTTTCAGCTGAGGTCCTAGTGGGGAGAAGGGGCCAGCTTTGCAGCGTTCCAGGGAGAGAGTGCAAATCAGGGCTTCAGGCCCAACCAGCCAGGTGACCCCAGAGCCTTGGAACAGAAGGCCTGGGGACTGGAACTCTGGGGGGACAGCAGGGTGGGAGTTGAAGGTGGGGGGAGAGATGACTGCTGAGCCGGGCAGGCTGTGGGGAGGGCGCTGGATGCGTTCCTGAAGGCCCCGCTCAGTCTGCACCTGTCAGGCCCCTCTGCTCCCCTGCCTTGCCCGCCCCCTTCTCTCTCAGGGCGGGCGAGGCTGCCGTGAGATCAGGTGATGTTCACTCGCTTCAGAAACTTAAAACACTGCCCGTGAGAGAAGGATGGACCCCCGGCTCTGAGTGTGGTCCCAGGCTCAGCATCACCTGGGAAGCTGCAGGAATGCACATTCTCAGGTCCCACTCTAGATCTGCCTCCCAGCTCCGGGGGTGGGCCCAGCACTCTGTGTTTCCACGAGCCCCCCGGGGGGCAGTGATGCACACCCGAGTTTGCCGGCAGCTGTGGAAGAGGGACGGCCTTCACTTCCTCTTCCTCAGCCTCGTTCATGGCTCCTCCACCGGGTGCCCCACGGTGTCCCCCACCCCCAGCCCTGACAGAGCTCCAGGAGGGCAGGTGTCCGTGCTCACCAGTCCTCCTACAGGACTGGCTCAGTTTTCAGCCCCACATACACAGATTAAAAAAGCAAAACAAACACAAAACCAGCATGGGGCGCCTGGGTGGCCCAGTCGGTTAAGCATCTGACTCTTGATTTTAGCTCAGGTCACGATCTTGCAGTTCATGGGATCGAGCCCTGTGTCAGGCTCCTTGCTGACATCTCGGAGCCTGCTCGGAATTCTCTCTCTCTCCCTCCCTCTCTGCCCTTTCCCAGTTCATGCTGTCTCTCTCTCTCTCTCTCTCAAAACAAATAAACATTAAAAACAAAAAACAGGGCACCTGGGTGGCTCAGTCAATTGAGCCTCTGACTTTCGGTTTCAGCTCATGTCATGACCTCACAGTTCTTGAGTTCAGACCCCACATCGGGCTCCGTGCTGACAAGGCAGAGCCTGCTTGGGATTCTCTCTATGCCTCTCTCTCCCCCCCCCCCTCCTACTCTGTCTCTCAATAATAAATAAATAAACTTAAAAAACCCCAAATAACCGGTAAATAAATTCTTTGTATTAAAAACAATTTTTGATTATAAGAGGAATTCAGGCTCATTATTAAAATAAAACATGAATAGCGCAGAGTAGCCAGTGGAAAAAAAAATCGCCTGGCTCTCCAAATCCCATTCCCCAGAGGTAACCACAGAACAATGGTTTCTTGGGATTCTTTCCAGATGTTTCCTGTGCCCACAGAGGCAGCCAGGGTAGTGCTCTGAAGCCAGTCTGCTTGCTTTGGAATCCTAAGTTTGTTTCTTATTTGCTGAGTATGTTGGACCCCTCGTCTTAGTTTCCTCATTCATAAAATGGAGCTGATAATAGTTCCAACCTCATGGAATTGTTGTGAGTGTTCACTAAGTGAATTCTAGCAAACTTATCAGTGCTCAGCATCCAGGAAGCACTACCTAAGTGATTTCAGTATGTATTTTTATAAGCCTTTTTTTCTTTTCTTTTTTTAAGTTTATTTATTTTTGAGAGAGAGAGAGAGAGAGAGAGAGGGGATGAAGTGGTGGAGGGGCAGAGAGAGGGGGAGAGAGAGAGAATACCAAGCAGGCTCTGTGCTATCAGTGCAGAACCCGACTCAGGACTCAACCCCACAAACCACGAGATCATGACCTGAGCCGAAACCAAGAGTTGGATGCTTAACCAACTGAGCCACCCAGGTGCCCGTCTTTTTTTTTAAGTTTATTTTTATTTTTATTTTTTCCAAACCAAACTGTATGCAGCTTTATTAAAGATATTTTTGGGGCGCCTGGGTGGCTCAGTCGGTTAAGCGGCCGACTTTGGCTCAGGTCATGATCTCACAGTCCGTGAGTTTGAGCCCCGCGTCGGGCTCTGTGCTGACAGCTCGGAGCCTGGAGCCTGTTTCAGATGCTGTGCCTCCTTCTCTCTCTGACCCTCCCCTGTTCATGCTCTGTCTCTGTCTCAAAAATAAATAAACATAAAAAAAAATTAAAAAAAAAACAAAAAAAAGATATTTTTCATAGAAAATCATAGTATTTCAGGCAGGACACGGGCAGATGATTGTTAACAGGGTACGACAATTTCCAAACTCCCTTCTTCAATGAACCACCAATATCAGAAAGCCTATGAAGTCTTCATGGGATGCTCCGAACAGGGAAAGTATAGAGTGAGGTTGACAGTTCATATTTAGCATGTTGTGGAACAACTTTTCACAAGCCGACCCGGACTTCCAAGAAATGAAATGAAAATGGCAGCATTACCCATCTGAAGATCCACAAGCTAGAAAAGGAGCTCTTTGGAGGTATGCTATCTCCATGGTGACACTGTAAACTCCAGATCACCTGATGTACTGGGGACCATGTTTTGGAGTCAGGCTCCAGTAGGTCTCTGGGTTTAAGGGGGTCAAGTCTAAGTTGAAGGTGGAGGGAGAAGAGGACATAAAAAATGAATTTTAGTTTTTCCACACCACAAGACGTCTGTGCCAAGGTGGCTAATGTGTGTCAACATCAAGGAATCCCTCCTCCTGGGAAGCAAGAGGAAGTTTCTCAAAACTGGAAGGGAAAGGTGTTTTTCCCCTTGTCGCAATCTAGCTTTGGAGATATTCGAGTCATGACATATGCCCTTCCTCCAAAACAATGAAGTGTTCTGTGTGCTAACAACAGAGCTTAAAAAAAAAGTGAAACAATTCTGCATTTTTATAAAATTGGATAAAAAATCGTATTTCAAACTGTATATTCATCAGAAGTGCACACTTATCAAAAATGCACACACTTCAGTTGGTATCTCCTACAAACCTCTTTTTATTTATTTTATTTTATTTTTAGAGAGAGAGCGAGAGAGAGCATGTACATAGGGGAGGGGCCAAGGAGGGAGAGAGAGGGAGAATCTTAAGCAAGCTCCACACTCAGTGCGGGGCTTGATCCCATGACCTGGGATCATGATCTGAGTTGAAATCAAGAGCCGGACACTCAATTGACTGAGCCACCCAGGTGCCCCTTTATGACTTTTTTTTTAAGTTTATTTATTTATTTTGAGAAAGACAGAGACAGCGCAAGTGGGGGAGGGGCAGAGAAGGAGGGAGAGAATCCCAAGCAGACTCCTTGCTGCCTGTGCAGAGACTGGCTCGGGGCTCAAACCAATGAAATGTGAGATCATGACCTGGGCTGAAACCAAGAGTCTGACGCTTAACCGATTGAGCCACACAGGCACCCTTATAGCTTTATTTTTAAGAAAGGAGGTGCTGTGTTTCCTTTCCTAACCTCTCGTTGCACAAATGATTGGCCATGGCCAGACCTGTTTTCATTCCCCGACTGCCCTTGAGGCAGGTTCCATGGGCACATCCCTCTCTGCTCTACAACATTAAACAAATTAGTCAGCTGTCACAGTGTTTGCCCAGAGAAACTTCTCATGGTTGTAATCATTTGATGTTCTATTTGTTGCTACATGTAAAATTTATATTTCTGAGGACTGGGCAAGGATCTTGGTATGATTGCTTAACTGTTATACTCTATTAATTTTTAAAAATTAATCACTAAATTGAATTTAAGTAATTAGAAATTCTTTTTTTTTGTTTGTTTTTAGGTTTAATTTATTTTGAAAGAGGGAGAGAGAGAGCAGGGAAGTGGCAAAGAGAGAAGGAGAGAGAGAATCCCGAGCAGGTTCCATGCTCAGTGTGGAGCCCAACACATGGCTTGATCTCACACTGTGAGATCATGACCTGAGCTGAAATCAAGAGTCAGACGCTTAACCAACTGAGCCACCCAGGCGCTCCTCTATTAATTTATTTTTATTTTTTTTATTTTTTTTTTTTTAATTTTTTTTCAACGTTTTTTATTTATTTTTGGGACAGAGAGAGACAGAGCATGAACGGGGGGGGGGGGGCAGAGAGAGAGGGAGACACAGAATCCGAAACAGGCTCCAGGCTCCGAGCCATCAGCCCAGAGCCTGACGCGGGGCTCGAACTCACGGACCGCGAGATCGTGACCTGGCTGAAGTCGGACGCTTAACCGACTGCGCCACCCAGGCGCCCCATATTTTTTAAACCAATAGAGATAAAGATAGTTTTATTGTGAGTGTTGCAGGGTCTCCGACTTATTTATACAAGGCATTTTGATGAAGGTTCTCTTGAAAAAACAGCCAACAAATTTAAAATTAGTAGATGAGGTCACTAATGGCAAAATGCAAATAACAGACTTATCCCCCCAAATAACTTTGAAATAAGAATTTTATGACCCTTGGGAGGATGATAAAAGGAATAACATTCGCAAAAAGAGAGCAAGAGATTGTAAAATAAAAATAGGAGGATATGAATCAAGAACTGATTGATATGGAAAAAGAAAGAAAAAATTAGAAAAAAATACATACAGCTCAAGTTCTAGAATGAGAGGAAACAAAGTCAGAAGAAATATGCAAAGAAGCAATGGGAGAGCATTTTCCGGAATCGAAAGAGGTTGTGAGTGTTCACACTGAAAGCATAGATCAAGTATAGAGCAGAGTGAATACATTAACATGTAGACAACAAGATACTTGGCTTTGGTTACAAGTCCACAGCATTGACTGGAAGCAAATGGGCCAGAAACCGATGAAAGTTATGGGTTGTATCGGGAACAGTCCAACAATGGCCAAGGGCATTGCTTATTCTGGAAGGCAATCCTCAGGATCTATTGTACCTATAGGAGAGGTGGGGAAGACCCACAGAGATGAGGATCACCTTTGGCCTTGTTCTTTCCTATTGTGATGAAGGAAGGCTGGATATACCCAGAGGGGAGTATGTGATACTCGGACCCCCTCACAGCTATGAGATGAAAGGCCAGGGCTGCAAGGTTGTGTCTGGACAGGTGTGTGCTCCCATTTTGAAAAGATCCAGAAGAGGGTGGTCTCATGCGACCCTCTTATGACTGCAGCCTTTGGCACCCTGGGCCATGGTTAAGGGATCCTCTGCCTGTGTTTACCTCTTAGGGAAGCACCTGTCTGGCATTTCTATCTTCAACACTTTCTTCCATCACCTCAACAATTTTGCACAAGAAGCTGTGGTGTAAGACGTCAAATTAAGACTCAATATTATGTGTTGCCTCGACATCTGGTAAGACTGGGGGAGCTCTGGAATGTCCTAATCTCAGCCTCCCCTCACCCCCACTCTGCACCCACTAATAAAGTCTCCTAGCTAAACAACCCCCTTATCAAAGAACCAGGCACAGTTCCTGCTTATCCCTAAGTCGCCTGTTTCAGTTCCCTGTAGTGATGGAATTATTCAAACCAGCCAATTATATCCTCCCATGGGAACCAGAGGACATCCTACCTTCTTGATACTACAAACCCATCTTCCCACAACCCATTGAACCCAGTGTCCGCTCTGTTTTCAAGTGCTACCTCCATGTTCCACTGTGCGGTATGTGGGTCTTCCCTCAAGCTGTGAGTGTATGTCACAGTAAACTGCTCTTGATATCATCTGTCCAGCGTTGAGGGTCATGTGTGGCCATCCTCAACCCCTAGGGCAGGAATCCCTCCCTCACCAACAGGGTCTGCCCTAGAAGTGTCTCTACCCCAGTCCCTTCTGATCAGGGTTCTGGGACTTAAGGCTGCTTGGGGCTGGGGAACAGGGGGCCACATCTTACAGAGTCTTGGATTGGAACTTCAGCTCTGCCATCGACTGGCTGATTGACCTCAGGCAAGCCCTGTACCTCTCTTATTGTCAATATTGGTTAAGGGTTGGTTGCAAAACCAGGAACCACTGTGGCTAAGTTTAAGCGGAGAGCGATTTATTGTCAGAAACTGGCATTCTACCGAATTGCTCAGGGGGGCTGGAGGAGGCTGTAAGCTGAGTTTCTGGGAAAATTTCCTTCCCTGAGTCATGCTGCTTTGGCACAGTTCAGGAAGCTACCTACTGGAGAACCATGCTGCCTCTGCCGCGGTCTGTGCCCTGCACTCTGCGTCCTTGCAGACTGAGTTCTGTGTCAGCGTTTTAGAGAGGGCATCTGATTGGTGAAACTCAAATCGCAGCCAGAACCCTCGCTCTGACAGGTCAGGAAATGTAGCTTTAACTTTCTCCAGCCTCTGTGCTATAGAGAGTTACACCGGAAAGAAAGAGGTCGAAGTGGATGTTGAGTGAGTCAATCCACAGGTTCTGCCTTAGCTTCGGCTCTCCACCTCTGAAGTGGTTTGCTGGGGTCCCTGGGTGGGTTGGGAATGAATGTGGGGGTGCTGCCTCGAGTCAAGCCTAAACTTATTTCATAGAGTCCTTCTGGAGGGATCTAAATAAGTGTTTTTCAACCCTATGGACCCAATGTTCATCCCCCCCAACCCTTTTAACAACAAATCTTTTGTTACATCCCCTTTATTAATCTACACCTGTTATATCAGAAACAGGTCACTATCACATACTAACTGTAATGATAGAAATGAAGTAAAAGGAAAGTATAATTTATAGTAAAAGGATATGTGTTTATATACATATACATATACATACATATATACATATGTGTATATATATATACATATATATGTATATATATATATATATGTATTAGAGAGAGAGAGAGAGAAAGCACAAGCAGAGGAGGGGCAGAGAGAAAAGGAGAGAGAGAGAGAGAGAGAGGAGAGAGAGAATCCCAAGCAGGCTTTGCACTGAGCCTGATGCAGGGCTCGAACCCATGAACTGTGAGACCATGACCTGAGCCGAAGTTATGTGTTCCAATGTTTCAGTGCTCCACCAGGGCTACTTGAAGATGTGATCAAGTTGCCAAGAGCTCTCGAACTGTGGGGATGTGATAGACACAGTTGTAGTTACAACTCAAAGATTATGGAAGTGTTTCTCTTGGGGATATCATGTTGTAAAATGGCCAACAGCTCTTGATAAAGTTCTGAACAAAAGGTAATCTTCCCTGGGGCATCTGGGTGGCTCAGTCAGTTAAGCATCTGACTCTTGATTTGAGCTCAGGTCATGAGCTCACAGTTTATGAGCAGCGTGGAGCCTGCTTGAGATATTCTCTCTCTCTCTCTCTCTCTCTCTCTCTCTCTCTCTCTCTCCCCCTTGCCGGCTTGTGCTCTCTCTCTCTCTCTCAAACATAAATTAAAAAAAATTTTTAAAGGATAACCTTCCCTGCATTTACATGCTAGTTGCATTCCTGAAAAAAAATCAGTGGTTCTTAAAAGTAGACAAAATATTTTGTGCTTATACATAAAATGAGTTTGGTACTAGGCTCATATAAACAGATGCTTCACCTTCAAAGTGTCCAGCAAGATATTAAAAAAAAAAACCCTTTAAAAATGAAAGAAAAATTAATATAACACAAATTTCCTGTCGACCATCTTCAGGTGTATAATTCCATGACATTTATGCTTCACAATGTTGTGCAACTATCACCTCTCTTTAGCTCTAAGACATTTCCACCACTCCAGGTTTCTTTTGAAACCTGTCCCCATTAAGCAGTTTCTTCCCATTCTGCTCTCCCCCAGGCCCTTGGGAACCACTAGTCTGCTTTATGTCTCTGTATGTCTCTATATGTCTCTTTACGTCTCTATACTTACTTATTCTGGAAGCTTTATACGATGGATTCATAAAAGTAGGTGATCTTTTGTGTCTGGCTTTTCCCTCAGCATGGTGCTTTCAAGGTTCATCCACATGGTAGCATGGATCAGTATTTGAATCCTTTTTATGGCTTAATCATATTCCATTGTATGGGTGTACCAACACTGGAAAAACAATTCAGTCCTTCCTCAAATAGGTCAACACAGAATTACCACATGTAATTCCCATAAGACCCAGCAATTCTCCTCTTAGGAGTCAGTAGAAGCCAGAGTTGGAACTTGCCTCTCTCCAACCCAAGTTAATGCTCATTCTGTATGGAGCCTCCATCCACCCCACTGAACCCTAAGGGTGGGAAAAAAACACAGCAGGTTCCCAGTTCCTGGGTCTGATTGCATCCCCAAGACCTGATTCCCACCACCAACAGGAGAGAATGGAAGCTCCCTCATAGAATATAAGCTGCTCTCAGTAGAACATAATCTCCTCATTTTCTATAAGGTTCAAAAGGACAGAGTTAGAGTTTTCATTATTTCTGAATTCCCCATGCCTAGGGACATGCCTGGCACATGGCACATGGTAGGTTTTAACATGTATTTGTTGAATGAATGAATGCATGTGTGAATGAATGAAGACTGTGTGGTCCTGTGGTCCAAAGATTCTCTTTCTTCTCCCTGGATGGAAAACTGAAAGATTTGTCCCTAGCGTGAGCACATGCTTTAAGAATAACTTTGGGCTCCATTCATCGGTGTGCCCCCAGCTCTCAACTCAGGGCCAGACACGTAGTGGATAATGCACGCAGTGAATCAGTACATGCTTTCTACATGTCCCGTTTCTGTCTGGGACAGAAGTCTGGCCTGGGGCTTAAGGGATGATGGGAGGAGAGAGAGAGTGGGATTTGTGGCCTTCCTCTCTCAGCCTGAGGAGTGGAAAGAACAAAGGGCTTTGAACCAGACAGATCATAGCTTGAATCATAGTTGTGCGTTATTAGCACCCAAATGCTGAGCTGGTGACTTCACCTCTCCGAGCCTCCATTTCCAAGGGCGTAAAAGGGTCAATAATACTTGCTTTCTTCTATGGTGGTGAGGATAAAGGATGTTAAGTTTGTGAGGTGAGAATGCGGTGACTGTAGGTCAATCGTGGTACATGGTTATTTTCCTTTAGGATGAGCTCCAGGTTCTTTCCTACACGGATGCACGCTCCACCTCCGATTCAAAGTGTTGCTAATTGCTGTTGTGGGTTGGGTTTAGGACTTTCTATTGGGCTTTATGCAGAAATTAGCCCACACATGGCTGTGATCCTCCTTGATTTCATTTTTCAGGAATTGTAACAAGGGTCTGAATTGAACTGCTCTAGTGGAGACCAGGTATGACCAGCCTTTCTTCTCTCTTTGTCCCTTCTGGGTTCAGGAAGAAATTCAAAAGCTGAATAAAGATATGCTCATTAAAGAATTTTATGTGGCAATTAAATTTCTCCCCTAGTAAGAGGAAATAGGTTGAGATATTTCAATTTGGTGATTAAATTTCTCCCTTCAAATATGGAAATGAGGGGTGATAGATTAATATTTTACCCAACTTCTACAAAAGAGATACTTTCAATCCCAAATTATTTCAGAGACCAGAACAAGGAAAACACAGATAGAAACTTTTGTGGCTTTTATTTTTGATACCATGTATTTGATATTATAATTAGAGTTTGAGAAGAAAATTGTGGACTTTGTTTTTTCCTTATGAAGATATGGTGGGAAAATCCCAATTAAAATGTCAGGAAATCGTCGATGTTGAATTTCCGGAAGTTGATGACTGTACTGTGGTTATGTAAAAGAATGCCTTTATTCACAGAGAATACATCCTGAAGTATTCATGACTAAATCTCATGTAAGCAACTTACTTTCAATGGTCAGTATAGAACATTATATTCTCACTCATAGATGAAAGAAAGACAACAATAAAACAAATGTGGCAAAATGTTAACACTTAGTGGATCTGAGTGAAAGGAATATGATAGTTCTTTGTACCATTCTTCCAGTTTTTTCCATGCATTTGAAATTATTTCAAAGTGATGAGTATAATTAAGTGTTAGGATATTGAATGTGCTAAAAAAAAAATCCCTAAATAAATAGCATAGGTCTTAGGAATGCAAGGATAGTTCAAGAACAGAAAATCTATCAATGTGATGAAGCAAATTAAAAGTTTAAAGAAGAAAAGCCAAAGGAGTTTTTAAATTGATTTCTAAAAATCATTCTATATTGTTCAGTGTTCACTCATGATAAGAATACACGCTATACTAGGAACAAAAACGAACCTTTTTAACCTAGTAGAGGGTATTTAGCAAATACTTACAGCAAATATTACATTCAATGGTGAAACTAAAGAAGCAGCATCCTTAAAGATAGTATAAGGCCCAGATGCCCTCTATTACCACTCTCATTCCAAATCATATCAGTGATCTTAGGTCAATGCAATAAAACAAGACATAAAAATAAAGAGGCATATATAAATATAAATATATATATATGGTTCCCAGAGGGGAGGATGGTAGGGGGATGGGCAAGATGGGTGAAAGAGACTGGAAGGTACAGGTTTCCAGTTATGGAATGAATGAGTCACGGAGATAAAAGGCACAGCATAGGGAATACAGTCAAAGGTACTGTAGCAGTGTTGTTGTATGGGGACAGATGATAGTTACACATGTAAGCCCAGCATAACATAGAGAGAAGTTGGATCACTCTGTTGTACACCTGAAGCTAATGTAACATCGTGTGTCAACTATACTTCAATAAAATTTCTTTTAATAGGGAGGTATACGGATTGGAAAGAAAGAGAGAGAGTTGTTAATGCTTACAGATGGTATATCTTCAGATGAAAGCCAAGAGACTCATGAGAAGCTATTAAAACTCATGAGAAAATACATCGAGTTTGCGATGGCAAAAGTCAGTATGCAACAAAATTGATTGCATGCGTACACATCAGAAACTAGTAAAGATGTGAAAAGAGGGAAAGATCCTATATTCACTATAACCGTAAAATGGGTAACTACCTAAAAATAAACCAAGGCAAAGTTTGCAAAGTTTATGTGAAAATAATAACACTTTATTGCTGTTGTTTTTCAGATAATAAAACTTTATTGCACGACTTGAAGAGGCCTTGGATAGAGTGATGCTCATTGGTTTTATATTTGGGAAGACTCACTGTGGTAAATACTGTGGCTGCCCCCAGTAATTTATAGCTGTGATACCACTGTAATTAAAATCTCAACAGATTTTCTTAAGGACCTCGAAAAACTGACTCTAAAATGTATATGGTGGAGTAGAAGCGCAAGAAGACCCAAAACAATTCTGAATAAGTAAAACAAAATGTGCCGCAAAGGACCAGGATATATAAAGCATATGTGGTAATTAAATTTTTTTTTTAACGTTTATTTATTTTTAAGACAGAGAGAGACAGAGCATGAACGGGGCAGGGTCACAGAGAGAAGGAGACACAGAATCTGAAACAGGCTCCAGGCTCTGAGCTGTCAGCACAGAGCCCGATGCGGGGCTCGAACCCACGGATCGCGAGATCATGACCTGAGCTGAAGTCGGATGCTTAACCGACTGAGCCACCCAGGCACCCCCATATGTTGTAATTAAAAGAGCACCCAAGAATGCTGGTTTGAGACTGGACAGGCTGAGAACACCTAACGTCATCAAAAACACATCCATCTGTAAGTGAAACCTTGCTACAAAATAGATGTGGTTTTATAAATGAACAGGAGATCAATGAGATGGGGGAACAATTGGCATTTCATATTGGAAAAAGTTGAAACAAGATCCCTAATTTGCACCTTTTGTAAAAAAAAATAAATTCCAGATGGATTAATGACTGAAATGTGGGGAAAGAATCTTTTAAAAATGTTTGAAGAAAATATAGGAGATTGTTCTCAGGTGAGGGTAGTTTGCTTAATATTGCCATGAAAAGTGTAACCCATAGGGGCGCCTGGGTGTCTCAGTCGGTTAAGTGTCCGACTTCGGCTCAGGTCATGATCTCACAGTTTGTTGTGCATTTAAGCCCCGTGTCCGGCTCTGTGCTGACAGCTCGGAGCCTGGAGCCTGCTTCAGATTCTGTGTCTCCCTCTCTCTCTCTGCTCCTCTCCCGCTCTCTCTCTCTCTCTCTCTCTCTCAAAAATAAATAAACATTAAAAAAAAAAGTATAACCCATAAAGGAAGAGGGGAGTAAAATTGATCCCATCAAAGCAAAAAGAAATATTCTTTTTAAAAGATAACACCAAGGACAGTCGGTGCTAATATGCTAACTGATGCTTCTTTCTGGAGCTCATTCGTCGTTTGCACATGAGACCCATCAACTACACAAACTAGAGGTGACCCTCCCAGGGTTTCTCTTCACTGACCCCCAGCTTTGGACACATAGCATCAGTTCGTAGGCAGCTCTCTGTCGACTTCATCCAAAGTGTTCCCTCCTCCCATCACATTATATGGGAGGCCAACTCTGAGCCTTATTTTTGCTGTTTGTAAAATCAGATCACTGTAACACCTCTCAAAGCATTTTCATGAGGTTTGAAAGTGACAAAGCACTCACTACTGTGTCTGGCATGTAACAAGTACTCAGTAACTATGAGGTATAATTATCTAAGAAAGCATATTTATTAAGTGGGGGAGTCAGGATTTGAAAGCAGGTGGGTCTAGCTTCAAAGTGTGTGCTCTTTTAACAAAAGTCCCTGAAATCAAGCAGAAGGAGTTAGAAGTTGGTCATTTGGGGGCTATTTCCTAAGTGCCTCGGGTCTGTACCTCTTTGCTGTGGAGTTTCATGGCCTATTTTTGCTCTAGCATAGTTGACCATCACCTCGTCTCCAACGCTTGTTCCTCTCACCAACATTTCACATTGTAGGATAAAAATACATTCAGAAAAGTACATAAAATGAGAGGACGATTTAATGGATAATTACAAGGCAAATACATGGGCCACCACCACCGAGGCCACATCCGTTTTCAATCTGGTTTCTCATGCCCCCAAACCACTTCTTTATGGACAGGTCACAAAGCTTCTTTTCTGTTCGTAGAGTAAACAGACACCTTCCTTTTGGGAAATATCCAGGTCTTGGGGAAAAGTGTGAGAAACCCCTGGTCTGAAATCAGACACGATCACAAATGATTTCGAGCATGGCGAGGTCTCAGAAGCTCCAGCCATGGAAGCTCCCCAGCTTCTGCTTCAGATTCAGATATTTGCTGCCCCTGTCCCCCAGCACCCCCCCCCCATTCTCCTCACCCCTGGCGTCTCTAGCCCTCTTTTGTACTGATTTCTTTTCTGACGGGAACTACCTTTCTCAGACTCCCCAGGATCTCAGAGAAGAATCCAACCTGGACAAATGGCAAAACTTCAAGACAAGGAAGCGTGATCGGGAAAGCCATGGAGGACTGGAAATGAACAGATGGTTGCTGGTGGCCTCTTCCTGGGTTCATTCACTCAGTCATTCATTTATCCAGTGGTTCATTCATTCATTCATTCATTCATCAAATTGTTCTTATGTGTCAGGCTTTGGGTAAAGCAATGGGTATGCAGCAAAGAACCAAATAGACATAATTTATTTAATAGAACTCATGGAATTTACTATCTACATTTATTGAGGCCTGCTGACTATCAGTACTAATAAAAAGCAAAACTGACACAAGTTTTCTCCCTCCAGGAGATCACAGTCTAGTGTGGAGACATACAAATCAATAGGCAGAGATAGGGAAAATGAGGCACAGAAAGGGGCACCTAACACAGAAAAGGGGTCAGAGACCCCCTGCTCCCCCAACACCAATGGATGGCAGGGCAGATGGTATCTGTGAGTGAAAGAGGAAAAGTCCATCAGACAGAAACATGGGCTTGAGTCTTAGGGTGAAGAGGAACCAGACGTGAGGTACAACTGCCTCCCTTTTCTAAAAATTTTTCAAATGTTTTTATTTATTTTTGAGACAGAGAGAGAGAGAGCATGAGCAGGGGAGGGGCAGAGAGAGAGGGAGACACAGAATCTGAAGCAGGCTCCAAGTTCTGAGCTGTCAGCACAGAGCCCGACACGGGGCTTGAACTCATGGACTGTGAGATCATGACCTGATCCAAAGTCAGATGCTCAACTGACTGAGCCACCCAGGCACCCCCAACAGCCTTCCTTAAGAGGGAGCAACCACAGTCTTCTCCTGTACCCTTTTCCCACCCTAAACCTTAGGAGCCCAGTCTGTGGACAGAGCCAAGGCAGGCCCTTGAGAACAGGAGATGCCATCAGCAGTGGGGTGAGGCCTCCTCAGCCTCTGTTGAGGGTCTTGAGCAATGGCAACATCAGTTCCAGCTGAGACCTTCGTCTTCTTCTAGTTCAATATTCTCATGTACAGGTGGAGAAATTGAGGCTCCAAGAGCCACCATGTCCTGACTAAGGTTGCACAGTGGATCAATGACAAAAGCTCTAGAATCTGGAAGTAGATTAGTTTGACAGTTAACTGGACTGAGTAAGATCTTTCAATTTATAATAATCTCAGTTGGTGAAAGACCTGATATCTTTCTGTGAGCTCCAATGTGTGTGTGTGTGTGTGTGTGTGTGTGTGTGTGTGTGGTGTTAGTGCCAAGATTTGAATCCAGATTGGGTTAATTCTGATGTTCATGCATTTATCCACTAGATTGTACTGCATCTATGTGTCCTATTAACTTTTGTATCCCCAGGACCTGGCATAGTGCCTTGTTCATGGTAGGCTCAATAGTCTTACGGGATACAGGATATAGGAGGAGACCATAATGGTTGGATGGAAAAGATGGAGTAAGAATCTGGGATCCAGATCAGGTCAGGAAGGACAAGGCCAAATAGAGCAGACTCCTGGTATTAGTTGGGAGTGACCAAATTCAGAGAAACAATATATCACATATGGTAACTAATTTATATGTGATTATGGTTGGATCACCTCCCTTTCGGATTCTGTTTTCTTCTCTGTAAAATAGATTGGCCTAAATCTATTCTGAAGTACATTTCAGTGCAAACAGTCCATGATTTTAGGGTCAGAACCAATTATAAGCAGCTTATGGATGATAGGTATCTGGTCCCGTCCCGTCTTCTGTGTCCACTGATTACTTATTAAGCACAATGCTGTCTTATGAGTTCTTCTCAAAGTTCAGGAGCCATTACCAACTGCTCAGTGACAGATTCTTTTAGGATTGTGCGCACCAACAGAACTACTATTCAGAAGAAGATATTAGACAGATCCAAACTCCAAACCTCATGAACCCAAGGTGTGTGCATGAATTTATCAGAGTACAGGGAGAGGGAAATGGTGGCAGGTCAGCAGGAAGAGTTAGAGTGCCTCTAACCTTCTCCTGAATGGTTATGGTGAGAACCAGGAATTGAAGCCAAAGCCATGGCTACCCCAATGACCTATAAAAAATGGTAGAAACCATTTCAACAGAGATATCAATCTGTATTTCCTATATGAAAACTATGAGACACATAGTTACTAAACGATGCTAAATTCCTTCCTTTCCTTCCTCTACCAATAGGTAACTCATGTCTTTTTTTTTTTTTTTTGTAAGGAATGGCTCTGGGCTAGCTGTCTAATTGGAGAGGATCCTAAAATTAAATTTACACGGAAGCACCACTGATCAATAGTTTGATTCTCATTCATGGGAGGAAATACAACACCAAAGAAGACAGTTATCATTAGGTACTTGTTGCCTGAAACTAGTTCTCTTTTGACTTCATTTAAAAATCAAAAATGATGCTGAATGTTAAGGACATGAAGATACCTAATAAGTGCTCAAAATTTGTATTGCTTAATTTCCTAAAAGGGTAGCAGAAAAATACACATCATTTAGATTTCCCAGATAGAGATGTATATATACACATATATACACACACACATATACACACATACATATAAACTTTTATATGTATATATATATGTACATATATATACACAAATTATATATAAATAAACTCATATATATATTTCCAAATAGAAATTCTGGAAATAGAAAATGACTGGAGACTAAAAATTTGAAGGTTTAATAATTAGCCAATGGAAGTTCCAGAAAGAGAATGGAGAGAATGTCAGAGAAGCAACATTCAAATAGATAAACAGAAGAAAAAAATCTCAGAATTAAATTAAGACACGCATCTTTAGGTTAAGAGTACACATTGAGGACCGAGCAGAACAAATAAAAGACAAACATGACTTGATAAGATTTCTGACTATGACTACTAATGCGCTCTTATTTGAAGCAAATGGATTAGCAGTCAACTAAGTAAGAAACCCAAGCGTCAGCAGCAATGGTCAATGATCGCTCATGCCAAAATGGATATCCTATGAAGTGTGCCCTATGAAGTGAATTCCCAAAAAGGTGTACTTCCCTCACCCCCAAAGGGCATCCTCTGAAGTGCTTCCCTGAGATATAGCCATGGAAGGCATTGGCCAAGAGAGAGGCTCCCCAGAGAGCAGAGCTGGACCAGCAGGAACAAGAAAGTCACTCCACTTCCAGATTGGAAGCCCTCATATCCCTGTCTTCCGGGATATACAATATGAACTACGGACCAGTGACTGCCTGCGTGTTGCTTCGCATGTTTCTCTTTAGCAAATAGGAGTTTTCAATACAGTTATTCGGTTTCTCATCCTACCATTTTATGTTGGGCACGTTCAAAATGGTTCAACTTATTTTAGCTTATTATATTTACTTAATCTGTAAAGTCTACAGAGAGCCTTATCTGGACTTCACTAAGAGAACTGCTGTCATCCAGATTTTGGACGTGAAGGTAGTACTAGAAAAGACATCTTGTTGTCTTTCTTGGGAGAGAGATTGAGTGCACTTTATGTAAGTGTTGGTGGTTGAGGAAGGGTTTGAATGAGAATTTATGACTACGTTGATTTCTGCAGCCATGAGAGGTAGACTTTAGAGGACATTGTTGCCTTTACCACTGGGTATCCTGTCACCCTTCTGGTAGCTATATCCAAATTCTCCTGGAGAATCACTCCCCCTCCCACTTTCGGAAAATCACATTGTATTTAGGAGTTTCACCCAACGATAAGCACAGTGACCTTGGCTTAAATCAATCAGTACATCCATGTCTCTGGCCTCAATCATGGGTTCAAAGGTTTACTTCTAGTCAATTCTAAGCAGCTGGGTTACCCAGAAGTGTTTAGGCTTTCTTACAGGACCTGGCTTTGAGAAGATGCAAGGAGGTGTGACAGCCCCATATGACTAATTCCAGGAGAGAGCCTCACTATGAAGGGCAGTGGAGTGGAGAGAATCTTCTGGGAACTATAATCTGAGCCCCTGATCAAATTGCACCTGAAAAGAACACCTGTTCTTAGTTTATTCAGTTCCCTGAACCAGTAAATCCTGCTTTTTCCTATGCCTATGTGAATTAGATTTTTCTCTCAAGTGTAGCTGGCAACAGGTTCTGACATGGGCCTCTACCTCGCTCAGAACTTGGCCATGCAAGCTGGCAGTCTGCTCGTTCCAGTGAGATCCCCTGCTGCAATGGTTTCCATTTTACCCCCACCCTGTTCTTTGAGGCCTTCGGGACAGATAAGCCATTATCATTGAGCCAGAACTGTGGGGGTCTGACTGAGCTTCCTGACTACGTAACATCAGCTCAGAAAAGCCCAGCCAGTTCTGGAAAGGGAAGTAAGGAACATATAAGTCACAAGGCTGGGAAAGGACCATCACAACCATTGTGTCTGCCCCCACTATAAAAACCCAACAGCCCTCGAAATCCTGGCACCTGAGGCTGTGGAATTTGCCAATAATGGTTAAAAAGTCATGGAAGAGGCTCTGGCTAGAGGACAGGTGGCCACAGTGGACCACCTGCTTCTGTTGGTGGGGTTTCTGAGCATCCAGAAGTATGTTTCTTCTCCCATTCTGTGGCTCTTCTTATCTGCCTATGTCTAACTGACCTTAAATCCGTGTTTCTCTCTCTCTCTCTCTTCACTCTGTCCCTGGTTCCAGATCTGTCTCCTTCTCAGTCTGGATCAGTCACTGGTTTTCTCTTTCTTTCATGATCTTCGTTTGACTAGTTGTCCTTGCTGCTGTCTCTCAGTCTCTGTCATTCTGTTCTTAAACCATAACTCTGTTCTCTGCCTTTCTCCCATCTCTGTCACTCTGCTGGTTTCTGTTTCTCTGGCTCCGGGGGTCTTTGACCTTCCCTGGGATGAAACCCCTGACTAGGGGCCCTGTACTTGTCCTTGGGTACCATTTCTCCTTTAGCCAGGTAACCGGCTGCTCTTTACTCCTGCTTCCGCAGAGTCCCGAGCGTCCCAGCTGCTGGTCCTTCCTTTGGCTTTGAGGCCGCCATCTCCCTCTCGCTATGGGAAGTATGTCCTAATGTTCAGGGTCAAGAATGGTGTTTCAAGCCTCAACAATCCCCCTGAATCTTTGATCTGCCTTCTCAGAAGCTGGCTCCCTCTTCCCCGAATGCCACACCCGCAACTGCAGGAGTGACAAGAATCGCTGGAGAAACAGGAATATCAACATCAGATTTGTGGCCACAAATATCAGGATTAGGTGATTCTGGGCTTAGGTGATTAGATCCTGATTAGGCAAAGAGGGACCAGGAAGGTCAGAGTCTGAGATCACAGAATCTCAGAACACGTGGAAGGCGGATTGGGGGGTAGGGAAGGAACTGCACAGCCAGACCTCTTTCTCTCCTGGCTTTGTGAATTTCAGTCTGTCATTCCACGATCAGTCAGTCGGTCAGTCAGCAAACCAACAACCTAGCCACCCAGTCCCTCAGTGTCCCAGGCGGCCTGCTGGCCAGGTAAGCTTTAGCGCTGACTGTGGCCCACCCTGCTTCCAGGCCCACCCTGTTCTTCCTGTGAAGAGCTGGCCCTGGGACTAAGGTAGGTGGCAGGGACGATGTCCACCACCCCAGGCAGGGAGCTGGCTCCTGGAGTGCTTGGTGGGTGTTAGGGCTTCTGGTTTCCAGCCTGTGGCTTCGTTCTCTCCAGCTGAGGTGAAGCCTGGAGAGTTTTCAGTGGTGCCTTTCCAGGGAAGGAGTTCATCATCCCAGACTTCGAGGAAAGGGTGGTCAGGGCCAAGGATATTTCAGGCGCCACAAGGAACCGTGAGGGAAAGCAACATGCCCCTCCCGTATGTCAGGAGGAGGTCTGGTCTACATCATCCCACTCCTTTTAGTTGACGCCTCTGGTGGCCGCGGTGTCCTGGTACTCGGGGCCCGTGGGTGGGGGGCTGCCCAACCTCTCACCCCTCAGCAGGGCTTCTGCTCTTCTCTCTGCCTTTCTGCATCACTCTTGCTTGCTGTTTTAGAGCCTCAGGGGTCATCTGGGTGCCTCCAGCCTGGGTCTGGGAGTGAAGCCTTGGGAGGGACCAGAACGAGGCAGCGCGTCGCTGAATTCTGCAGACTCACTGTGCCGCTGACTGGCTATCATGTCATCTCGGGCAAGTGGGCCGACTTCTCTGAGGTTCCCTTTTCTTCTCTTTAGGATGGACTGTGAAAGTGCTTGCTTGCCTGTGAGATTCTGTATGCATCATGTCTATTTCTAGGATTATTCTCTGGGAAGATTGGGCTCTCTGGCTCCTGAGTATGGTGGGGAGTGCTCCTACGGTCAAATCCCCACTGAAGTCCAAGATCTGCCACCTCTAGGGATCATGGGTTCCAATGCTCGGATCTTAGCGATGCGGAGATTTGAGGCCCAGGGAAGCAAAGGCCTTGCAGTGAGTGAAGGATTCCGGCCCAGTCTCCTGAGGACCGCAGGGCCCTGGGGGCCAGAAATGATGCTGTCAGGTGTGGGTCCTCCATCATCTCCCAGCCCTGGGTGGGCCGCAGAGATGCTCTCCACTGGCCTCAGGCCTGGCCAGGTGGACCCCGACCATCGGTCATCCGTATGCCACGTCCACCCAGCATCTTGCCACCGCCTGTCACGCTGCAAGGAGAGCTTCCCGGAGACTCGTTTTCCTCATTTGTAAAATGGGACTGCATGTGCACCTGTCCAGTGCCATGTGAAAATGAAATGTGATAAAGCATGTGGGGCGCCTGGGTGGCTCAGCCGGTTGAGCATCGGACTCTTGATCTCAGTTCAGGTCTTGATCTCAGGGTTGTGGGTTCAAGCTCCACCTTGGGCTCTGTGCTGGGCGTGGAAGTACGTAAAATAAACAAACAAACAAACAAACAAATAAAAAAATAATAAATGTTGGGGCACCTGGGTGGCTCAGTCGGTTAAGCGGCCGACTTCGGCTCAGGTCATGATCTCGCAGTCCGTTGAGTTCGAGCCCCGCGTCGGGCTCTGTGCTGACAGCTCAGAGCCTGGAGCCTGTTTCAGATTCTGTGTCTCCCTCTCTCTGACCCTCCCCCGTTCATGCTTTTTCTCTCTCTGTCTCAAAAATAAATAAGCGTAAAATAAATAAATAAATAAATGTGATAGAGCACGCAAAGCACGTGACGCTGTGACTGCCACAATAAATGTCTCCCAGTGAGTGTTCGGGATGGTGACTGTAACTGTCCAAAGTAATACAGCTCTTACGTGGTGAAGGCAGGATCAGTCCCAGGCTGATTTCTGGGTCTAATGTTTGCGGGAGACCAGACTATACTCCACGTGGAAGGAGTTGGAGCCCGGTGACTTGGGGACATGAGGTCCCAGGCTGCTTCCAGCTCTGCTCCAGAGTTAAAAGTTCAGTTTTTCTTTCCCTGGTCGCCTTCCACAAGTAGTCGTGTTTGCAGGTTCTTCGTGTCCAATGCCTGTTTTCTTTTGGTCTTACCAGACCCCTAAGCATTTCCTCACGACAAACCACAGCCTCTGATTCATCAACCTCGCAGCAAACAGGTGTCCTCTCCCAGGGAGACACTCAGCCTTTAAAGGAATGAACTGCAGAGCGCTGGTCTATACAGCGACCTCCTCTCGGGTAGATAGGAGGACTCTGGAGATCTCCCTTTGTTGGTTGGTACCTCCAGCCGCATCTCGGATGGATGGCCGTTTTTCAGCTTTGCCTAGATTCTGCTTAACCTCGTAGCTCCCCACCCATTCACACTGACGTCTAACAGAACAGTTCATTCTCCCCAGTTTTGTCGGGAGTATGACAGGTGGCTCGGGAGGAAATTCAAATCTTGTAACATTCAAATTTTCTTGGGTGAAGAAACCCTAAGAAGGAAGTGGCTAAGGCCACCTTTTCCTGAGGTGCGCAGAGATCTGCCACATTTGTCCCCCACGGATCTCCAGAGGGGACTGAAATGACCCGCCCTGCCCTTATTCTAATTTCTTCTCTGTCTGCTCTTTCTGTCCCAGCTCGATGGTATGCTTCCCCGACCTTCTCACCGCCTCGCCCGGCTACTGCTCCAGCCCTCCTGGCTTCAGCGTCTCGGTTCCCCTCCGGTCATTATTGGATATGTTATATGTTTTGTTCGAGGGAGTATTTCAAGTCATAAAGGCGACTGCAAAAGTCACAACACGGGCTGAGGCTCCTGGGGTGTGTTCATGACCTGAATGAAGCAGGGTGACGTTGTTTCTTACGAAGTCACCCTAGCAACTTGGGACAGATGGAGGCGCTGAGGCACAGAGACTGGCAGCGGCTGCCTCATCCATACACAAATGAGCTATGGCAAACCGCTCTCCTGACTTCTGGATTCCGAAAGGGTGTGGGTTCTAGTGTTTGGTTTTGATACCGAGGCAGAAAATGAACTTTATCTGTCAAACAGCAAAGGTGCTGTTGGCTGTCGGTGTGGGGAGCTTGGAAAACGGCCTCCTTGGACACGGTCACCGGGGCTCCTGCCCTGGGCCTCACGCCTCACAGGCCCTGCGCTTTGGAGCACCTTCCTCAAAATGCTCTGTGTCCTGGGGCGCCTGGGTGGCTCAGTCAGTAAAGCGTCCGACTTTGGCTCAGGTCATGATCTCGCGGTTTGTGAGTTCGAGCCCCGTGTCAGGCCCGGTGCTGACAGCTCAGAGCCTGGAACCTGCTTTGGATTCTGTGTCTCCCTCTCTGTCAGCCCCTCCCCGGCTCGTGCTCTGTCTCTGTTTCTCTCTCTCTCTCAGAAATGAATAAACATTATAAAAAAAATTGTCTGTGTCCCCTCCACTGCCTGGAGCTGGCCAGGGCCAGCAATGCCATTGGGCTGAAGCACCTCCAGCCTGAGACCTGCCTAGATTCTGGTTCTCCCTTCTCCCCTTCGGGGCTCTTTCCCATTTTCTACACCTCCACTCACTGCTGGCATCCCGGGCAGTCACCCTACAGGACCCTAGAGGCTCTTCTGATGGATTTGATTTGGGTTTTGTTTTGTTTTGTTTTGTTTTTACCTCTGATTGACATGTGCTTTCCCATGTCACACTTGAGCCATGCCGGATGAGGACCAGACGTTGCCTGTGCAAATGGACTGCCTCTCTCACGTCACCCCTGAGCCCCTCCAGCATTGGTTACTTAAGTTGTAGGGCCCGGGGTAAAGTGAACATGTGGGCCCTTTGTTCAAAAGCAGGGAAAAATGCCATTAAAGGCACTTAAAATACCCCTGGCCAAGCAAAAAGCCCCACTTTTCCCCTTTTTCTGCGATTGGTCATGGTATTTTTTGTCATGTTCTATTATTCCCTCTCAGGGATACACACAGGGAGAGCGCAGACCTCACGGCAGGGGGGGGGGGCGGTCAGGGGCCGGGTCCCTACTGCACTACTCAGCACATCCGTGGGCAGGACCCACCAGCCGCAAGGACCCTTCCCCCCGAGCTGCACTGGTGGTAACGACAAAGAACAACCTTCGAAGCCGTAGTTGGAGGCCAGTACTGAGGGGAGGCAGAGTGGATGATGCAGTATTAGGGGCAATGGTGCAACCGGCATTGAAGAAATGATGTTGGGAATGGGGGGCGGGGGGAAGAGGCTTGTGTCGGCCAGGGCTCTGCGGAAAGACAAGCAATATGATATGTGTAATATCAACGCATACAATATTACATAGTATTCACATACTGTACATGGCACTATTATATGATAGATAGATAGATAGATAGATGATAGAGGAAGAGAGAGAGAAAGAACGTGACATTTCAAGGAATTGGCTTATGCAATCCTGAGGCCTGGCAAGTAGGAAACCCACAGGGCAGGCTCCAAATTCAAGTAAGAGCTAATGCTGCAGTCTTGTGCCTATATTCTGCAGAGCAGCAGGCCAGAAAGTCAGGCAGGATTTAGGTTTCAGTCTTATGGAACATTCCTGTCTCCAGGAAACCTGTTTTTGCCCTTAAGGCCTTCAACTGATTGGATGAGGCCCACTCACACTCCAGAGGGTAATCTGCTGGGCTCAAAGTCTACTGACTTGAATGTTTAGTCATGTCTAAAAAATACCTTCCCAGCAATACCTAGGCTGGTGTTTGACCAAACAACAGGGCACCATAGCCTCGCCAGGTGACACAAAAATTAATCATCACAAACATCTACATTGTTTTAATACAGACAACACAAAGCCTTGGCACTCTCTGAGTCAGAATGGGTTTGCGGTCTTTTCTTGTGCCGGGAGATCTGAAACTAGTCCCTCTGACCGTAAAGAACATGGAGGGCTGCCCGGAGGTGGCTCAGTCAGTTAGGCAGACGACTTCAGCTCAGGTCACGATCTCATAGTTTGTGAGTTCAAGTCCCGGATCAGGCTCTGTGCTGACAGCTCGGAGCCTGGAGCCCGCCTTGGATTCTGTGTCTCCCTGTCGGCCCCTCCCCTGCTTGCACTCTGTCTCTCTCTCAAAAATAAATAACATTAAGAAAAATTATTAAAAAAAAAAAAAAAAAGAACGTGGAGAGCTGGTTTCAGGACCTCTGGAGGAAGAAATGGTGTGAGGAGACTGAGAGGAAACTTCGCTTGTTCTCATTGGACAATAAACAAATACACTGCCACTTCCTCTCATTATTCCAAATCTTCATAAATAAATCACTATGCCTGTCACGGGCACAGTGAATTTTGTAAAGTATTTAAAAAAGCTTTTAATGTTTATTTATTTTTGAGAGAGAGAGAGAGAGAGAGTGAGCGGGAGAGGGGCAGAGAGGGAGACACGGAATCTGAAGCAGGTTCCAGGCTCTGAGCTGTCAGCACAGAGCCCGACGCAGGGCTTGAACTCAAGAGCCGTGAGATCATGGCCCGAACCGAAGCCAGACACTCAACCAACTGAGCCACCCAGGCACCCCTATAATATATTTTTTAATCATATTGTTTCTATAGAGAGAGGGCCCTCAAGAAATATTTGCCCGGGCCCCCACACATCCTAAAAGTAGCTCTGTCCTGAAAGGCTCAGTTGGGCCTTTAATGGGGAAGAGCAGGCGGGGCTCAGACCCAAGGCCTGGGGCTGAGTTCGAGCCTGACAGCTCCCTGTGTGCCCAGTGTACAGATACCAATGAATAAGAACACGTCTGCCAACTGAGTGGACCAGACACTGTGCTGAGTGCTTGCCAAATACTCCTCACGGCCACCATGTGGTATAGGAGAAACCAAGACCAAAGCTGAGGAAACTGAGGCTCAGAGAGGTTCAGTGAGTTTCTTCCAGCCCAGGGAACTCCCACTGTGTTTAGGTTTTCAATGACCATGTGGTATTGACCCCGTGTGTCTTCTTCATTGTCGCCTCAGGGCCTAGCACAGCTCCTGACACACAGTAAGAATTCATTAAACAACTTCTGTGTGAATGAACTTAATGAATGAAAGAATCTGTAGTATTTAGTAGAAGGCAACGGAGGGCGTGTGAAGCAGGCTGAGAGAATCAGTGTCAGGTTAAGATCCGGTTAGGAGGGCAAGTGTCCACCACCAAAAAGCTTCCGGGGTTCGGTAAACTGGTTTTGGCAAATCTCAGTCTGGTGCTGTGTAATTAACTCATTATGCAACTCTGGGCTTGTGCCTGCTCTTGAGGGCCTCAGTAGCTTGCTGCAAGTTGGAGGTTTGGTTTAGATCAGGAGTCCGTAAACATTTTCTGTGAAGGACCAGAGAGTGAACATTCTAGGCTTTGGAGTAAGTTTAGGTCTCTGCCGTTAACTACGCAACTCTGCCGTCTGTAGGGGGGAAGTACCCACAGAAATACAAAAACAAATGAATGTGTGGCTGTTTCCAACAAAACTTCATTTAGAAAAACAGGCCGCTGTCGGGAATTTGCTCTGGGGGCTGTAGTTGGCTGACCCCCTGGCCTAGATGACCTCTGAAATCCTCTTTTAATCTTAACGGTTTATGATTTAAAGACTTAGAGAACCGATGGTATGAAGGACGGAAATGATCACCCAACGTCATTATCCTCCTGCGGCGCCCGTGGCGGTCATTGCCAATTGATCACAACACTCCTTCCTGACAGGAAAGGGGTTGGCTTGTCTAATCAATCACAGATGAAGAATTCCAGCTGGACCATTCTCCCTTTCACTCTTTAAGAAGCAGATATTTAGAAGACGCCAGACACTCTCGGGACTGTGGCGTTGAGGAAGATAGGAAGAAAGAGAAAGTGGGGAGTGTGGCAGCTTTTCCCGCTCTCATCCCTGTGTGAGAGGAATCAGACTTTCCCCAGGTGGGGGAAGGGAGAGCCCAAATCCTGAACATGAGCCAGGTTATTTGAGCTGACAGTGCTATTACCCACGGAGGGGGTGGGGGGTCAGACCCTCTATCTCTCTCTTACTTGCCCTACTGGGTGCTCGAGCTACGAGTGGACACCTGGAGTTTCCTTCTTCCCCAGGGCATACGAATTTTCTTCCTTTTCTTTTCCCACCGGAATGTAAACGGGAGAGTGGCTTCTGCCCAGACAGATCTGCTGTCAGTGGACTGTTGGAGGGTACTTTACGAATTAGTTCATGTGGAGCCGTTATTGCATGACAACCCACAACCCTAAATGCCTATTTCGATTCCCACAAACCTTCACACTGAGGAATGGATGGGGAAATCCAAAACATCTACGAGCCACACGATATAAGAGCTTGGGCAGTCAGACAGGTTTGGGTTGAATTTTAGACATGATGATCACCTTCTTGATAATTAGAAGCAATCTCTGCAGACTGGGTAACACACGGAGTAAGTTCAATATATGGCAGCTATCTTTTTTTTTTTTATCACGCAAGATCTGTAGATTTTGGGGGGTAGGAAACATCCCTCTAGCATCTCAAATTGTACACTGTAACCACATGTTGGTTCTGGTGGAGCTGTTTGCACCTTGCTCTCAGATTCATTTCAATGTCCTTCACTTGTAAGGAATACAATTCATTTGTTCTTTTTCAAGTTCTTCCACACCCTTCATCTCACGACTCTCTGAGAGGGGCGGATTTGTTAGTATTACCCCATTGCATAGCTGGGAAAATGGAGTTCCAAAGAGATTTTCTGTGGGCAGAGCTCTTCTTTCTTTACCTTTTTCTTTGACAGCTGCCTATTTTATTTTTTAAAAAATGTTTCTTTATTCACTTAGAGAGAGAGAGAGAGAGCCCCAAGCAATCTCCACACCCAGCATGGAGCCTGATGTGGGTCTAAATCCCACAACTGCAAGATCACGGCTTGAGCCAGTACCAAGAGTCAGATGCTTAACCGACTGAGCCACCCAGGCACCCCCTATTTTTTTATTTTTTTTAAGTAATCTCTACCCCCGACGTGGGGCTCGAACTCATAACCCTGAGATCAAGAGTCGCACGCTCCCCCGTCTGAGCCAGCCAGGTGCCGCTCAGCTCCAGATCCAAATAGCTTCTTTGCAGCTGGCTTTTCTTGCCCTCTCCTCCCTCTCGCCAGGCCAGTGGGGTTGGGGCCCCCAGGACACCTGAGATGACCTCCTTATCAGCCTGGTGACATCTTCCAGGCTGGCCTCTTGCATTTCTTCCCTGGCAGTCACTCTGTTGGCCTCGCGGTCTTGCCTGGGACAGGAAAGAGCCCTGTGTCCATGGTACCAGCACTGCTGGTCTTCACCCGGCTTCTTGTATGTGCAATCGAAGCTGGGAGGGGCCGAGGAAATTCTGCTGGGGCCACACCCACTAGTAAAGATATAAATAATGAGGTTTGGCGTTGACACTCAGACACTCAGAGGTTTGGTGTTGACCCCTCACCTCACAATGCAGTCCGGTGGCCTCTTCCCCCTCGTGCTTCTTGCCCTGGGCACCCTGGTACCTTGGACTGTGGAAGGTGCTGGAAATTGTGAGTTGGAGCCCTTGGCTGCAGGGCAGAGGTGGCGGCTCCTGGTGGTGGGGGGATGACCCCTTCTAGAGGCTTTGATCTCTCAGCTTAGTTTCGGGAGACCTCCTTGAAGCGGGGAGGGGGCTCATGTCCATCTGGGCTCCAAGGACTCTGCACGCTTCTGAGCATTGGGCCGTGTTCTTTTTTTTTCCTTTTCTTTTTTTTTTTTTTTATTTTTTTTTAATGTTTATTTACTTGCTTTGGAGAGAGAGAGAGCACAAGTAGGGGAGGGACAGAGAGAGAGAAGGAGACACAGACTCTGAAGCAGGCTCCAGGCTCCTAGCTGTCAGCACAGAGCCCGACGCAGGTCTCAAACCCACAAACCGTGAGATCATGACCTGAGCCAAAGTTGGATGCTTAACCCACTGAGCCACCCGGGCGCCCCTGGGCTGTGTTCTTTTACACAGTATCTGGTCGGCCCAGACCCCACTCCCTCTCTTCCTACCTCTCTCTCTTCACCCTGCCTGTGAATCTGCAGTCTTCTGTTTCTAGCTCTCCCTGGTTCCTTGTCTCTGTTTCCGTCCTTTAGTGTCTGTGTCTCTGCCTCTGGCTCTCCCTCTCAACCTGGCCCTTGTTCTGTCTTTACCGCTCTCCATCTCCTTCGCCTTTGTGGAGACCTGTTTTCCCTGGGGCAGGAAACCTTGGCTGGGAGCCCTTTGCTCTTTTCCAGGATCTGTGACTTTCTCTGCCCATGTGTGTGGCTTCATCAAGCCTGTCACTCTTCACGGAGGTCAGACAGGCATTTCCCTCTGGACTTTGCGGACAGTCACCTGGGTGACCGTCTCTCCTGGGGAGTGGTGCTTTATCCCGGAGTCATGATGGCTACTCAGCACCCAACTCCTTCCTTAACTCTCAACATTCTCTCCAACAGCGTTGAAAGCTGGAGCCTGCCCTCCTGTAAAACCTGGTCGATGCCTTAACGTATTTGAGACCCCTGAGTGCCAGAGTGACTGGCAGTGTCCAGGGAGGAAGATCTGCTGCTCCGATGCTTGCGGAATCAGATGCCTGGACCCTGTCATCTCTGACCAAAGTGAGGAGGGAGGAGGACTCACGGGAAGGGGGTGAGCCCGAGAAGGCGGCACCTCGGGGGACAGGACCGAGTGCTGGTCCTGCCAGGTCTCCTCCTCCCCAGGAACTGTGGAGCCAAATTTGTCAGCCGGTCAGGGAGTCACAGTGTCCCAGACAGCAATTTACTCACCTGGCTGGGTGAAACAGCCAGCGTGTCGGGAGGTCAGTTTTTCAGTCTATAGTCACCTGGTCGTTCAGGTAAGCAGGCAGTTGGTAGCCACCCATCCAGTCAGCACTGGGCAACTGGTCGCCTTCGTGGAGAGGGGGCCCGATGTCAGGGGAGACCCAGATCCTGCCGTCAGGAGATACAGGGGCCCTGGGAAGGAAGAGGTGGTGCTGGGGATGGAGAAGAGAGGATTCTCCCTGCGCACTTGGGCTGGGGCTGATTCCAGGAAGCAGGGGGCGGCGGCGCCCGAGGCTTAAGGCTTCTGACCTGTGGCCCTACTTTCACCAGCGTGTATGAAGCCTGGCAAGTGTCCTGTGGTCAATGGCCGGTGTCTGATCCTCAATCCCCCCAACCACTGTGAGACAGACCAACAGTGCGTGGGTGACTTCAAGTGCTGTAGGGGCCTGTGCGGGAAAGCCTGCGTGGAACCTGAACAAGGTAAGGAGGGGACCCGGGGCCAACTTTCCCCCGCCCACCAGTCCTCTCTGTTCCAAGCCTCTGGTGGCCCTTGTGTATGAGCAGGGGGACTCCTGATCTCTCTCCCAGGACAGCTTCTGCTTAGCCCCCTTGTCCTTCAAGGGCACCGCTCCCCAGGCCCCAGGGCCAGGATTTCCACAGCATCACTCATGGCTTTGCTTCTATTCGAGCCCCTCTGAGAGTGAGGACCCCCCCCGGCAAGTCTGAGTCTCAGTTTCCTTATCTGTAAAACGGACATAATGAAAGCGCTTTGGAAAGCACTGTGTGCGCTAAGAATTTATTATTAAGGTGATCTCCAGCATATTGTCTAGGTCAAAGCCCAAAGGATCAGTGGATTTTGAGGCTTAAATCCAGCTTAATGCTCTGAGTTTAGAGTTCTATAGTAAAATTGAGACTTGAACTCAGTCTCCGGATGCCAAGCCTCTTTCGACTATATCACCACCTTGTTATTTTCTTTGTCTCAGGGAAGTTTCTTGGGGGAAGAATGGGGAGATAATTTGTCTGGTTCCTGTATTGAAGCCCTGATCTGATTTTCTCTCGTAGCCTGATTCCTGTCGTTTAGGAGAGGTTCTGGATTCCTAGTCTGTGGTCTGGGGCTCGGATCACTGGGGCACTCCATGGCGAAGACTTGGGTCTACCATTAAGATCTTCTTGGGGGGAAGGTGTGGCACACAGTAGGCTTTCAGGAAATTGGTGAATAAATAAATGAGCGTATTTCTTTGTGTCCATGTGCTTCTGTGGTTTGCTGGGGCTGCGGGGCTTGGGACGTGATGACGGAATGTGTGGGTGTGAGGCCTCCCTCCTGCACATACAGAGTGGAAGGGGGAGGCTTCGGGGCCAGATAGACGTGAATTTACATTATGAGTCTGAAAACACCGGTTCTGCGATTTTGGACACGTGACTTTACCTCGTCCATCTTAATTTCTTTAGCTGCAAAGTGGCAATAAAAATCTCTTCCTCGTGTGTTTGGAGCACTGGGGTATGCAATGTGTATGAAACGAAGAGCAACGTTGCTGAGCCACAGCAGCCTCAAAAAAAAAGTGGATACTTGCCTTCTGTGGTGATTTTGAGCTTCTTGTATTTCCCTTCTCTCCCAAGACACGATTTCTTCTTCCTTAAAATAAGTGTTGAGAAGAACAACACACTAATTATCGGTCCTGAGAGAGGACTCCAGACCCTTCTGCCCATTGCAGCCTGGTATCGGAGTCTCCAAGGAAAGCACAATGCGGTCAAGCACTGGGTAAAACAATGTCTTATTTACCTAGAAAAGAGACAGCAAGATCACCTTCCACCTTGGGCTCCACTCCCTCCCCATGGCCTGCAAGTTTCTCCTAGGAGCTGATGCCGGGCAATTTGCACCACCCCTCCCCCCACCTCCACCCCTCTCGTGCCACAGAAGGAGGCTCCACTCCCTCCCCAAGCACGACACACAGCAGTGGGGTTGGCCAGAGGCTCTGGCACACACATGTGCACAGAACAGAGGAGCCTACACTGAAGCTGGACACAGGGAAAGATACTCGAGCACCTTATCTCTTGGCAAGTAGGTATTCCAAGCCCGAGGCTGTTCTTATGCAGCTGAGTGGGGGACACATGCATGGGGCTGTCTTTCCCCACAATGAGAGTATTGTCACGGTGGGTCACGTTATGGCAGCTGCTGGCCAGTAGCACATGAGAGAGATGTTGTTCTTGGCCCCATGAAGCAAAGAGTTAACAGGAGCTGGACTCCCAGAACTCAGGGCAAGCAGGGAACCGTGCTCCCCATTCCTCTGTGCTCTTTGGAGCCCAAAGGAAGCAGAGAACTCGATTGGACTGTGACATAGAAAAATGGACGAGACACAATTGTAGTTCAGTCTTTTCCTGGAAAATGTCACTGATCCGGAAAAAGCATTCCACGTACTACATGCAACCAATGTTCTAAGAGAAGCAATTGGATGTATTGACTTGACTTTCAGGAAAGAGGGGAAAGAGGAAGTGCCATTTTATTTATGTAGAGAGTGGGGTGGCACCCCCTTCCCACCGGGTTGCCTCCCAGTGACCTTCACCTCTTAGGATTCACGCCCTCGTGTGGGCCCTCCCATGTTTTTGCATGGTGGGCTCATGTGACAAATAAATTATTGCAGAGTGAGAGACAGTTATGTCTTGATGAGATGAGATGGGTAAAAGATGGCACCTTCCATCTGGGGAGCACACGCCCTCTCTTTGATCACCTGCTCTGGCACAACTCAGCCGCCATGTCGCGAGGACACTCAGCCATCTGTGGCCTGGCCCATCACGTAAGGAAATAGTGGATCTGGTCAACAGCCTGAGAGGAACTGAGGCTCACCAACACACACGTGAGGGAGCATGCAGTTTTCAGCCCCAGTCTAGTCTTTTTTTTTTTTTTTGGTTTTATTTATTTATTTTGAGAGAAAGAAAAAGCATGATCAGGAAGGGGAGGGACGGAGAGAGAGGAGAGAGTGAGAATCCCACGCAGGCTCTGCACTGCCAGAGCCCAATGTGGGGCTTGAACCCACAAACCATGAGATCATGACCTGAGTCGAAGTGGAGCGCTTAAATGGCCGAGCCATCCAGATGCCCCCACCCCAGTCTAGTCTTGAAATGACTGTAGTCCCAGCACACAGCTTGATTATAACCTTGTGACAGACCCTGACTCAGAAGCAGCCAGTGAAGCTACTCCCGGCTTCCTGACCCTCCAACTGTGAGACAATGTTTATGATTTTAAGGTGCTAAGTTTGGGGGCAATTTGTTATGCAGCAATAGATACCTAATTCAAGGAGGTCAGCAAAAATCTGCTATTGTAACCAAATATGGACAGTAGAAGAAAAGATAATTGTAAGGCAATGTGATTTTCTCTGAACAAAGTTGGGAACATTCTAAATAAAATGTTAAAACTTAGAATTCATGAAAGTTTAAAGAGTTTTCAAAGAAGTCCAACACGAATTCTTTATTAAAATTAAGAATAGAAATGAGAGGTGCCTGGGTGGTTCAGTCAGTTAAGCATCCAACTCTTGGTTTTGGCTCAGGTCGTGATCTCACAGTTTGTGAGTTTGAGCCCCATGTCGGGCTCTGCGACGACAGTGAGGAGCCTGCTTGGGATTCTCTCTCTCCCTCTCTGTCTGCCCCTCCCCTGTGTGCATGCATGTGAGCGCGCTCTCTCTCTCTCTCTCTCTCTCAAAATACATAGATAAAAACTTAAAAAAAAAACTAAAAAAGAATAGAAATGAAAGGACAGAAATTAACTAAAAAAAACCAAACAAACAGGAAACCTACCTGAAACTGTAGCAAAACCCACATTCAGCTGAATTTTCAGAGTTACTGTCACTAAAGTCAGAAACAGAATAAGGATCACCGCAATTTTCCAACAGTGTATGAGATATAGCAACCTATGCAGTGAGATGAGATCAGGGGATAAGGTATGTAAGAGCAGAAAGGAAGATACTAAACTGTCAGTATTTGTGGATAGTATCATTTCCTACCTAACAGTTGAAGATACTCAATAAAGTTGATGAAATAAGTTTCATCAGAGTTGCTGGATATACAACTCTGATGTATAAAATTTTACAGCATTTCTCCCATTATGTATAATGAATCAGAAATAATAGAAAGTAGAGATAATTAATCAAATTAAAAAACCCTGCAATTCACCTGGGAATGAATCTAAAAATTATGCCAGACCTTGTGGATTAAAGAACAAATTTGTTGAAGGTCTAAAATAAGAGCTGAATAAACAGAGAAAAAATGTTTATGTGTGGGAAGACTCAATAAGGCCAAGATTATAACTCATTAAAGGATCATTTATAAATTCAATGTAACTGTAATAAAAATTCCAACATGATTTTTTAAGTTTATTTCTTTATTTTGAGAAAGGGAGAGAGAGAGCAGGAGAGCACAAGCAGGGGAGGGGCAAAGAGAGAGGGAGAGAGAGAATCCCAAGCAGCCTCTGCACTGTTACTGTGGAGCCCAACTTGGGGCTTGAACTCATGATCCATGAGATCACGACCTGAGCTGAAGTCAGGAGTTGGAGGCTTAATTCGCTGAACTACCCAGGTGCCCCTAACGATTTTTTAAACACAACTTGACAAAGTGATCCTACAGTTAATATATTAGTAGAAAGTTTGCAAAAGGACCAAGAACATTTTTTGAAAGTACAACAATAGGAGTAATCCAGACCAGGTATCAAAATCTTATTGATTATATTAATTATTATTATTATTATTTGTTATTTTTTTTTAGAGAGAGTGAGCAGGGGAGAGGGGCAGAAAGGGGGAGAAAGTCTTAAAACATCTTTTTAAAAATTTTTGTTAATGTTTATTTATTTTTTAGAGAGAGAATGAAAGAGAGAGAGAGAGAGCAGAAGAGGGGAAGAGAGAGAGGGAGAGAGAGAATCCCAAGTAGGCTCCCCACTGTTAGTACAGAGTTGGACACAGGGCTCGATCTTACTAACCAAATCATGAGATCATGACCTAAGCCGAGATCAAGAGATACTTAACCAACTGAGCCACCCAGGTGCCCTGAGAGAGAGAGAGAGAGAGAGAGACAGAGAGACAGAGACAGAGACAGAGAAAGAGAGAGAGAGAAAGAGAAACTTAAGCAGGCTTCAACTCAGTGTGGAGCCTGATGCAGGGCTTGATCCCATGACCCTTGGGATCATGACCTGACCTGAAGTCAAGAGTCAGGTGTTTAACCAACTGAGCCACCATTAATTAATGGAATATGATGTTGCTACAAGAATAAACAAATAGCCTAATGGAACAGAACAGAATATCTGAAAGGAAATCTGTGCATTTGTGGACATTTGTTATATAACAAGGAGGAATTTTTACAATTGCTTAGGGCAAAACTCTAATAATGAAATCAACTGTTTTTTTTTTTTTTTTAAGTTCACACTAACAACTTTTTACTGAATTTAACAGTAATCTTTAACACAATGTATTAGTCAGGGTTCTCCAGAGAAACAGAACCAGCAATTTTCTTTCTCCCTTCTTTCCTTCCTTCCTTCCTTCCTTCTTTCCTTCCTTCCTCCCTTCCTTCCTTCCTCTCTTTTTCTCTCTTTCTCTCTCTCTTTCTCTTTCCCTCCCTCCCTCTTTCTCTTTTCCTTCTTTCTTTCTTTCTTTCTTTCTTTCTTTCTTTCTTTCTTTCTTTCTTTCTTTCTTTCTTTCTTTCTTTCTCTTTCTCTCTTTCTTTCTCTGTCTCTCTCTCTCTCCTTTCCCTCCCTCCCTTCCTCTCTCTCTCTCTTTCTTTCTTTCATTCCTTTATGATGAGGAATTGGCTTGCGCAGTTATAGAGGATAAATCCCATAATCTACAGCCTGCAAGCTGGAGACAGGAAAGTCTGTGTCATAATACAGTTCCTGTCTGAAGGCTTAAGAACAAGGGGATATGATGGTGTAAATTCCAGTCCAAGAGCAGGAAAAAAATGAAGTGAGATGTTCCAACTTAAACAACGAGGCAGGAAAAAAAGGTGTGGATTCCTTCTTCCTTCACCTTTTGTTCTATTCAGGCTCTCAGTGTATTGAATGGGCCCCATCCACATTGGGGAGGGAATTCTACTTTACTGAGTTCACATATTCAAGTGTTAATCTTATCTGGAAACATCCTCACACACACACCCAGATAAAATGTTTAATCCAGGCATTTTGTGGCCGGTTAAGTTGACCCAAGAAATTACCCACAAGCCCATGTCAACTAGACACCCATATGCATCTCCTTAAATCCGATTTAATCTCCAAAGAAAGACAATAACAAGGTCATGGTTCTTCCAAACATGATATAGTTATTCTTTGTACAACCTAAAACACACTAATTCCTTCCCAAAAAAGGAGGTAAAAATCCTTGAGTGATATTTGATTTCCTCTTTGATATCTGGTAACTTAAATACTATAATGTAAAATTAACAAATGCTATGATATAAAGTCTATACAGCTTATGTTACATGATAAGGTAATAAGACAGAAGAAAGAAAACACACACAAATGTATTCGTAGCAAAATAAGGAGGAAATGTCATGACAATTATGTTATGGTCCTCATTTCTGTAACTGGTCACGTGCATGTGGCTGGTATTTATAACTACCCTCTTCTGCTACCCATTCTATATTCCTTTGTCTTCAGCAAGTGCCTCAGCTGGTTGTAGTTCTTGGTCACCTGATAGGGTGACCCAAACCTTCATTCTTGAAGGGTCTAGGCCATTAGGAGCCTTGCTTGGATTGGGTTGTTGCAGTTTTCTAATGACCTTACTCACAGAACATGACAATATTAAGAGGTGCCCTAAGAAATCTCCTATGTTCCAGACATACTCTTCCATTGTGGGAGAGTACTCCAATTTCCCCTTGGAAGTTGGGACCAATCATCCTGGCTAACACTGTAACTCTCTTCTTTGCCCATTGACTTAGAGGCATGAGGAGCCCCAAGTGAGCGGGTGACAGTCTTAACTTCCAGTTAATGTAATCAGCATTGTGTTTCCTGGTGGAAACATTTCTCCTTTTGGGACTAATACCTCTAGGCCAACAGCACACAGAATCATGGAGACGGGAAGCAAAAATTTTGCTAATGGGTGACTAGGGATGATAATGAGTAGTATCATCCCCATTTCCACCTCTTGATTTTGAACCTATGAATCCTGGTTATGGGAGAAGCAGCATAATATATTAGAAACTGACTGAGATTATGTACAGGCTTCTGGAGAACCTTGCCCCAGCCTTGCAAAGTATTGCCACCTAGCTGACACTATAACTGAGTCTTCAAAAGGCCATTCCACTGTTCTATGAAGCCAGCAACTTCAGGGGGGGGGGGGGAGACGGTAACACCAGAGAATTCCACAAACAGCTGCCCATTGCCACACTTCTTTGGCTATGAAGCGAGGTAGGTACTTGATCAGAAGCAATGTTGTGTGGGGGCACCTGGGTGTCTCAGTTGGTTGGGCATCTGACTCTTCATTTCAGCTCAGGTCATGATCTCATAGTTGTGGGATTGAGCCCTGTATCAGGCTTTGTGCTGGATGTGGAATCTCCTTAAGATTCTGTTTCTCCCTCTCCCTCCGCCCCTCCCCTGTTGCATACACATGCTCTCTCTCTTTCTCTCTAAAAAAAAAAAAAAGAAAGAAAGAAAAGAAGAAGGAATGTTGTGCAGAATACCATGATGGTAGAGAAGGCATTCTGCAAGTACGTGGGTGGTAGTTTGAGCAGAAGCATCACACGCAGGGAAGTCAAATCCATGTCCAGAGTAAGTGTCATTCCAGTAAGAACAAAATGCTGCCCCTTCCATGATGAAAGTGGTCCGATGTAACCAACCTGCCACCAAGTACTGGTCGATCACTCTGGGGAATAGCTCTATATCAGGGATCAGTGTCGGTCTCTGCTGCTGGCAGACTGGTGTCCAGAAGTGGCCACAGTCAGGTTAGCCTTGGTGTCTGGAGACCATGTTACTGAGCCCATGCATAACCTCCACCCATGCCCCATGGTCACTTTGAGCCAAGGGCATGAGTCCATAGGGCAATGCAGGGGTGACTGAGGAAAGAGGCTGAATAGTATCCACAAAACAGATCATGCTATTTACTTGATTATTAAAATTCTCCTGTTGAGGTCACCCTTTGGTGAGCATTCACATAAGACATAAATGTCTTCACTTTTTTTTTGCCTATTCAGAGAGGTCTGTCTATATAATTCTTCTCCAGATTTGTCACCGATTTTTTTTTTTTGAGTGGGAGAGAGAGGGTGCAAGTGAGCAAGGGGCAGAGAGAGAGAGAGAGAGAGAGAGAGAGAGAGAGAGAGAAAGGGGGGCTCACCCAAAGCAGGGCTCATGTTTCTACCTGAAGTGGGCTCAGGCTTACCTGATGTGAGACTTGAACTCACGAACCGTGAGATCATGACCTGAGCCAAAGTAAGCTGCTTAATGCCTGAGCCACCCAGGCACCCTCTCACCGATTTTTTAATCATGTCTCTTCCAAGTCCAAATTCCCCTTTTGTGGTAAGTTTCCTGAATTCCACGTCACCTACACTCACAGACTTTAGCAGCTGTCAGGTAGGTGGTCATCTGATACTGGTCATCAGTGTTTCTGCTCAAACGACCAGCTCTTTCAGGACATCTGTAGCCAGAAGGCTATAAAGTTCTCCCCTAGTGACCACTCTATGCCTCCATGGGGGAAGGCTTCCACCTGGGATAGTCCACATTGGGTGGCAGTGGGAGCTCCACGCTGGATCTGTGGAGTAGTAAGTGAGGCAAACGCCAAGATGCCCCATGGGACAAGCTCCAGGCAGGTGCTATTGGAGGCTTAAAAGCAGAGGGTGAAACAAACAAAGTCCACGGCAAATGGTCAGCAAGATGTGTGAATCTCCCCTCCTCTAACATCTGCTAGGACTGGGGGAGGCTGAATGCTCCATGGGTCTGACCTCAGAAGAGGTCCTTGTGCAGAGGCTTACAAATTAAAACACCAAAAAGATATCCCGTACATCTGTTATACCAGCAAACATTAGATAGTTACATCCTACCAAGGTTTGGTGATTTGGTGAGAATGTGGGGATACAGGAATTGCATGATCTGTGGGGAATGTAGCCCGAGCAGCCATTTTGGAAACAATCTGGCTGTCCGCCGTCACTGTTTTATATGGTTATATCAGATTTTTGAGAATTGAAATCATTTGGAGTATGTTCTCTGATGAAAACACAATTGTGAAAACAATAAATAAACAAAAAGACAACCAAAGAAGAAATGAAAATGAAATTTAGAAAATATTATGAACGAAATGATTATGACTATGCTATCTATCAAAACTAGTGGGTTGTACCTAAAGCAGAACTTAAATGGAAATGTATCACCTTACACACATATAGGAGTAAAGAAGAAAAAGTCAAATTCAGATAGCAGAGCAGCATCTCAAGCATATCCAAAAATAACAACTAAAGAAACCATAACGCATGTGTTAAGAAACGATCAAGAGTAGAAAACGATAAAATGAAAAACAAGGAAGATCAACTGAGAGATCATCTGAGCCAGAAGTTGGTTCTTTAAAAAGGTTTTCATAATACATTAACCTCCGGCAACACCAATTGAATAAATAACAGAAAAGGTAAAGTAATCATTTTCAGAAAGAAAAAGTGGACATCACTACCCATGCTAGAGATATCACATAAGGTAAATGAACACCATCGTGTCAATACATTTAAAAATTCAGATAAAATAGAAACATTCCTAGTACTTCATGCAATCAGCCCAAGATAAGTAAACAGCAAACTTGTAATCTCCTGCTGGCAGATTCATTGCATTGAAGGGATAGTGCACAGAGGGGACAACACAGCATCTCAACAAAGGAGAAGGTGCAACTATAATAAGATTTCAGAGAAAGGCAGGGATTGGGTGAAATTGAAACGAATAAGGGATTTCTTAACACATTTCACATTTATCTTAATTATGTAGTTTCCAAGGAAATAAGAAATTCCTTATCTGTAGCTCTGTACCTGGACTGGAAATCAAGGCTGCTTCTCTGTTTTTTTGTGATTTTTTTTTTAAGTTTATTTATTTATTTTGAGAGAGACAGAGACAGCGCTAGTCGGGTAGGGGCAGAGAGAGAGGGAGACAGAGAATCCCAAACCGACTCTGCACTGTCAGCACGGAGCCCGATGAGGGGCTTGAACTCTCAAAACTGAGATCATGACCTGAGCCAAAACCAAGAGCTGGACGCTCAACTAACTGAGCCACCCAGCCACCCTAAGGCTGCTTCTCTAATACCAAAGTGACTTAGATGCTTCAGGTAAGAATGGAATGCTCTATTCTTACTGATATAGTTTCAAGCATAGTTTCTGATAATCTGTGATTTTAGAAAACATGGTTTCCCAGTGACTAAGAAAATGATAGTAACTCAAAGAGTGGGTCCTTAACAGCACTTGACAGCTACAGCATGTCACAGGGAGAGATATCTTTTGTTAACTTTGCAGGGAGATTTATCTGTGTCACTTCTACCGGGCTGATGAATAGCAGGGCAGATTTTTACTTCTGAATTAAGCTTACTTTCTCACTAGAAAAATGCAACGTACCCAAGCAAACACAAAATAGAAACATGAATATTACAATAGATATTGAAGGCATTAAGTGTGTGGAAAAAATTCTGACTCTGCTTTCCTGGCAAGTCCACTTTGCTGGCAAGTTTTACCAAGTATTAAAGGAAGAAAGCATGTTAATTCTTATAAAAATTTCCAGGAGATTCAAATGAAAAATTATACTTCCCAACTCACTTAATGAGGCTAGCATAACCTTAGTTCCAATGTGCAGCAAGAACACCATGAAAAGGAAATTACAGGCCACTTGCACTGATGAACACGGAAAAAAACATCTTAAAATATTAGCAAACAGAATGAAACAATCTACAGAAAGGATAATGATCTAGCTGTGTTTATCCAAGTGATAGAAGGTGGTTTTTGCAGTAGAAAAGCAATCAATGTAACTTTTCACTGTAACATAATAAAGGAGGAAGTCATGAGATCATGCCAATAGTTGCAGAAAACGCACTTAATAACAATTCAGTGGCCATTCATCTTAAGACTCTTAGCAAACTAGGAACAGATGGGAACTTCCTTAAGCTGTTAAAGGGTATCTGTAACAAAACTCCATAACAATTGTACTTAAAGGCAAAATGTTGAGGACTTTTTTTTTTTTTTTTTTTTTTTTACTGTTTATTTATTTTTGAGACAGAGAGAGAGACAGGGTGTGAGTGGCAGAAGGGCAGAGAGAGAGGGAGACACAGAACCAGAAGCAGCTCCAGGCTCTAAGCTGTCAGCACAGAGCCCGACGCAGGGCTCAAACTCATGAACCGTGAGGTCATGACCCCGGGCCAAAGTCAGATGCTTAATGGACTGAGCCACCCAGGAGCCCCAGAGACTTTTTCTTAGGAAGGCTATTTTTTTAATGTTTGCTTGTTTGTTTGTTTGTTTGTTTGTTTTTGAGAGAGAGAGAGAGAGAGCAAGCAGGGGAGGGGCAGAGAGAGAGGGAGACACAGAATATGAAGCAAGCTCCAGGCTCTGGGCTCCAGGCTCACGGAGCCCGATGTGGAGCTCGAAGTCATGAACCATGAGATCATGACCTGAGCTCGAAGTCGGACGCTCAACCAACTGCGCCACCCAGGTGTTCCAAGACTTTTTTTTTTTTTAAACAAAAACAAAACAAAGATGCCTGCTATCACCATTTCTTTCAACACTGTATCAGATGTTCAGCCAGTGCATTAGGACAAGTAAACGAAATAAAAGTTACAAGAATTGGAAAGGAAAAAGATATCAAGATGTCACTATCCAAAAGGATAATGACAAAAATCCAAAAATATCTACAGGTAAATTATTAAAATTAACAGGAAAGGTTATCAAGTTCCCTGAGTACAAAATCAATATTTTTAAGAATCAAGCATTGAAAAAATTAATTGTATTTCTATATTCCAGGAAGAAAAAATTGGATGAAACTTCTTACAGTAGCAGAAAAAGAATCAACTCAATAGAGACAAAATTAAGATGTGCATGATCTCTATGCAGAAAATGGTAAAAGTTCATTGAGAGAAATTAAAGAAGATCTAAGTAGAGAGATATACCATATTCATAAATTGGAGATCCTAATACTGTAAAGACGTACCTTTCCCCCACATTTATTTACAGAGTCAATGCAATCCCAATTAATCCCAACAGGAATTTTTGCTGTTTTGTTTTTGCTGTTTTGTTTGCTTGCATGTGTATGTATCTTGAAGTAGCTATTTTAAAAATTCATTTGGAAAAGCAAAAGAACAAGAATAACAAAGACATATCCTTGAAGAAGAATAGAGGAATAAGGCAGAAATACTCCACAAACTATTAATAATTTAATAAAGTAAGAGTAAATAAAATACTGTGATATTGGCCAAGGCTAGACTCACAGACCAATGGTACATTAGCACCAAGTGAGAAGACAGAAAGAATATAGTAATGTGAATGGGGCACATTTAATATGAATATTATTAATGGTTACAGGGAATAAAAAGGAATGAAAGAGTAGGCTAAAGAAAGCCCCAGCGCTGAGGAAGAGTAGTCAAAGAAGGGACAAACTACCAGGAGAGTAAATCCTCTCCAAGGTTGGGATTCAGACTCACCGGAGAGGGTGTGGTGGCAACCTGCTGGTTGGCGGACAAGTGGCTGGGTTGTCCAAAACCCGAGCGTTGCACAGTCCCTGGGCAGAGGCTAGCTAGGGTGCTGGAGAAATGCTCTGAGAAGCTGCCTGCTGGGGGTGCTGTTGAACTAACTGGGAAGCCGTAAGCAAGCAGCAAGCTGGGGCACCTGTAGGACTCATGCTTAAGAAGTCTGCCAGGTTATTCATGGAAGCTTCTGGGAGCTGCCTGTGTGAGCTTTCACTGAACACACCTGCTGGGTGAGCTCCACCAGCGGTACTGTAATAGCACTCCAACTGCTCAGAGGGTTAACTTGCTTTAAGCTTATGCACCTGCTGCTTAACCTAAGTCCCTTGGTCTGTAGCAGAACTAATTTCCCTTGAGATTTGCAGACCACTGGCCTTGAGGAGTGAAGAGCCAAACTTTCCCAGAAGATAAGGCCTGACCACATTCAAAAACAGCAGCCCCTGATGTCAGCAAGTGTGTTCAGGGTCGTCTTCACATATGACTAATGGCTGGGCACCTGCTTCTCTTCCCCTTTTTATGCCTTCCCTTTTACAACCCTCCGGCTTCCCCTGGATAGGGAAGGTGGTCTTTGAGGTGTTAGTCCACCATCTTCTCAGCTTCCTGAATGAAAAAACTGTTCCTTTCTCATCATCACTTGTCTCTGGAGTATTGATTCCTGAGCAGCAAGCAACCGAAACTGAATTCGGAATAGGTTCTCTCTCTGGTAACAGTACCACACATCAGGGCAGCAGGGCAGAAGCAAGAAACAGGAAAGCATATCTGAACCAGGAAGGGAAGCCCTTTCCTCCTCCAATGCCTATCCTGCGCCCACTACTGACAAAGATGAACCGCATGCAAGCTGGTAAGGGAGAAATATTCCCATATGACAAGCCAGCAGTGAAGGATGGATTTGGAACTGAGAGGCAGTAAATTGAAAACCAGCACAAACAGAATAGGATAAAGAGCCCCCAAGTAGTCCCCTACATATATACAGGAAGTTGATTTATGTCACAGGTTGTCTTGCAGGGAAAAGAGAGTCTTTTCAATAAAGGTCGCTGGGACAAATATCCATATACATACCCGTATTTCTAAAAAAAGAAAAAGAAGAGAAACTTGATCACTGCCTCTCATCACATGCAAAATCAGTTCCAAACGGGTTGTAGACTTAGTATAAAAAGCAAAACCAAAAAGATTTTAGAATGTAACAGAGGGTAATATTTTCATGACTTCGGTCTAGAGAAAGATTATTTAAAGAGAACACAAAAACACTAACTATAAAGAGGATTCATAAGTTTAACTACAACAAATTTAAATTTTCTGTTTAACAAAAGATACTGTTAAGAAAATTAAAAGGCAAACCACAGGTGGTAGAAGATATTTGCAGTGCATGTCACCAACAAAGGACTCACATCCAGAATATATATAAGAAAGAACTCCTATAAATAAATGTCAAGAATAATCAGTCTAGTAAAAAGATCTATCAAATACATGAATAGCCTCCTCACAAACAAAAAATGAAATGCAAATGTCCAAAAAACATCTTAGAAGCATTCAGCCTCATTACTACTCAGGGAAATGCAAATTAGAACCAAAAATGAGACACTACTACAGATCCACCAAATTGCAAACATTGAATTGTTTAGCAACACTGAGTTGTTTTTTACAAGGATGAGGAGCAACCAGAACGCTCATCCACTGCTGGGGAAAGAGTAAGCTGGGGGCATTTCTTTGGAAAACAATTGGTTGTGATCTAATAAATTTGAGAAAACACATTGTTTCTGATGCAGCAAACCCCAATATAAGTGCATTTACATGTATAGAAGAGGCAGGTAACGGAAATATTTGTAATGGCATCATTCAAAATTACCAAAATCTGGAAACAACCCAGTTGTCCATTAGTATGTACTAGCATGATATACTAGTATGATATATTCATACAACTAGATATAAATGTAAATGTGCATGTAAAATGTGCATGTATATGTATATGTAAAAGCTACACTCAACAACTTGGATGACTTTAAAAGCATAATAGTGAGTGAAAGCATATAAATGGCTCAAAAAATTTATATAAAATTCAATGTATAACTAAAAAGCAAGGAGGTGATTACCCCAAAAATCAGCTTACTTGTTCCCTTTGCTTGAAGAAGGGGATTACAGCTGGGAAAAGGTGGATAGTGGCTTCGAAGTCATTAGAAATACTTTTTTCATCTTGATCTGAGTGGTGCTTACATGGGGTTTGCTTTATAACAATTCATTACATTGCATATTTATGTTTTAAGCACTTTTCTCCCTGTACTGTAGTCTACAACAGATTAATTAATATGAATTAATTAATATGAATATGTTGGCAAATTATATATCAAGTTTGTACATTGGAAATATTAGAAATCAGAAGTACATCAGAAAAAGCGGACCAGAAGAATATGGAAAAATCTCTGAAGTAGGCATCCATACCCCCTCAGAGAGAATGGAGACATTCTCTCAAGTGCCTGAATGTATTCTCTCCTGTGGGAAGTTGTCTCGATGTCCTAAACAGGAGGTGCGGCTGTAGCTGGCTTCTTCATCAGGCAAACTCGTCTTAGGGCAGGCAATTCGCTGGCTGGGGTTGCAAGGTCAACTGAGAGGAGGGGCACGGGTTCCAAAACCGCGGACTAACACTTTCTTCTTTAAGGGTCTCAGTTTCCTCATGAATACACTACAAAGACTGGATCACATGACCCCTGGAAGATCAACTGAATGAAACACAGGCATACAGACTGTCTGAGCTGGGGGTAGCAGAAAGGAGGTAAGAAATTGGTAAGAGATGGTGATGGGTTGCACCCTGGTGTGAAAATGGAGAGACTGGGGTTCTGAAAGGGCAGGGTGTCGCCCAGGTGTTCATGGGACATCCAGTGTGGGACAGAACCAGAGCCACAGTCCCAAATGCCCCTTTTCCTGACGCTGCCTGCCTTTCTGACCCTGGGGCAGTTGAGAGGCTGGGGCAGTGGAGGAGCTAATTGCTACTGGAGGCATGGATCCGAGGAAGGGAAGGCTGCCAGGTTCCAAAGAGGTGGGATCTGACATTTCGGGAGGAATCCAAGCCCTATTTTGTGGGAGCAGCACTTATTTCAGGGAAAAGTTGTCTCGATTGTCCTATCCTGTCCTTCTCTGTCCCACCTCCCCCACCACCAGCACTACCTGAACGCTGGCCACTGCTTTAATCTGTTCCCTCCTCCCTTGGCAAGGACCAGCAGGTGTTTCAATGCAGCCCCAACAAATTAAGAAATATAGCAGCTCAGGTCCCATCCAAGACCCGCTGCATCAGAATCTGCGTTTTTTTTCTTTTTTAATGTTTATTTATTTATTTTTGAGAGAGACAGAGTGTGAACAGGGGAGGGGCAGAGAGAGAGAGAGAGAGAGAGAGAGAGAGAGAGAGAGAATCCAAACCAGGCTCCAGGCTCTGAGCTGTGAGTATAGAGCCCAATGCAAGGCTCGAACTCATGAACTGTAAGATCATGACCTGAGTCGAAGTTGGACGCTTACCTGCCTGAGCCACCCAGGCACCCCAGAATCTGCGTTTTGTGGTTCTTTTCACATTAGTATTTGACCAGCCCGGCGTGCCTGTTTGTAGATTCCCAGGAGAGCATACACTTTATGTGGACGAGAGGGTCAGTACCAAGTGGGTGGGTGCATTTGTATTATAGATCTGTATGTTTACAGGCACCCTTGTGCATCTCTGTATGTAAGTGTGATGTGTCTCTTGTTTAAAGGTGGGCAGCTTTTCTTGAGGGCTGACTATACGTCAGACACCCTGGAAGTTCCTAACATGATCATTTATATCCTCTGTCTCATGTGATTTTCATAAAGGCCTTGCAGGGAACAAAGAGTGAGGATGATTTGTGTTGAAAGCCTTAAAAATATCCAAACCCTTTGACCCAGTACATTGCACTTCCAGACATCTGTCCTAGCACAAAAATCTGAAATAACGAAAAAAATGATTCACGTACAAAGATTTACATGTACATGTAATCTATAATAGAAACCAAGAACTGGGAATGACTGTTTGTCCAGTGGAGATACAGGAACGATGACACAGGCTTGAAGTGAACAATGTGGCCATTAGCTGAGTTCAGCTGAACCATGGTTTCCTGTCCATGCCAAGTACATGCTGTGCAAAAGGTTGATAGGGCAGATCGACCTGGCCCCTGCTCTCATGAAGATCATGAGAGCTATGAAGTTTGCATAACACTGGGAGATTGTGTTATCATGTAAACCAAAAAAGAGGATCTGAAACGGTGTATCAAATGTAATTGCAATCAAGGAAAAAATGCACTTGAATCAGAAAGAACAAACCATATCTCCCCTCCAGACTGGGAGCTGGGAGGGGGCAGGTGACCTGCTGGGCTGTACACACAGTCCTGTGAAAGCCTTGACTTGTTTTCTGTATAAACTGTTTCCAATTCCCCACAGGTTGCAAGAGTCGCAGTTTGAAAGGAACAAAGGGAATGTTTTGTGAAATAACACTCAATACTAGCTCCTTTGTGGAAAGGATAGCTTTGCAAATTATGGGGAAAATTTTTAGGAAAACGTTTCTCTTTCTCTGTGTAGATTTAGACTGTACATTATCTGTGACTTGTCCATGCTTCAGGGTGTGTGTGTTGTAAGCCCGTCTGTCATCCGGTCCAACCAATACTCACTGGACACTTGGAAAATAAAGATTGCGTGGAAGTCACAGCAGATGGAGAGCTGAAGACGACTAACCATGTTATGTCAATGCCCACTCTGGATCACTTGAGGAAACCTGGAATGCCAAAGACCTCCTCCCTAGGCCATCTTGCGTCACCCTTTCCAGAATGAGGACCCCAGGTGCAGAGAAACACAGTGCTGGGCTGTGCCCACACATCACTTCGTAGGAAAGGGAGGCTGAGCCCTGAAAAGAGAGGGATTTCTGGGTTACACACGGAATGTGCTGCACAACTTGCTCGGCTCTTTGTCTTTCTACTTGTCTTCTCCAATTGTTTGGATAATCATTACATAAAAAAAAAAAAGAAACTCTTGGGGCGCCTGGGTGGCTTAGTCGGTTGAGCATCCTACTCTTGATTTTGGCTCAGGTCACGATCTCACAGTTCACGAGATGGAACCCCACGTCTGCTGACAGTGCACAGCCTGCTTGGGATTCTCTCTCTCCCTCTCTCTCTGCCCCTCCCTCACGTATTCTCTCTCTCTCTCAAAACAAATAAATAAACATTTAAAAAATGAAACCCTCATCAACGAATTAAAAAATACTGCAAGAGTTCAGAAATTATATTTGATTCCCTAATTTTTTTTAAGACCGGTGTTTTTTAAAAAATTTTTTAAATATTTATTTATTTTTGAGAGAGACAGAGACAGAATGCGAGTGGGTTGGGGGCAGAGAGAGAGGGAGACACGGAATCCGAAGCAGGCTCCAGGCTCCGAGCTGTCAGCACAGAGCGCGACGCGGGGCTCAGACTCATGGGCCGTGAGATCCTGACCTGAGTCGAAGTCAGACCCTCAACCGACTGAGCCACCCAGGCGCCCCTTAAGACAGGTTTTTTAAAGAGCAGTTTCAGATTCACAGCAAAATTAAGAGACAGGGACAGAGATTTCCTGTAGCCTCCTCCCCCACATGTGCAGAGCTTCCCCCACGATCAACATCCCCCACTAGAGTGGTACATTTGTCACAATCCATGAACCTGGGTCGCCTGGAGTCCACAGTTTCCATTAGGGTTCACTCTTGGTATTAAACATTCCATAGGTTTGGATAACTGTATAATGACATATATCCATCATTATCGTATTTCACAGAGTAATTTCGATGCCCTAAAAATCCTCCACCTCTTGATTTCCCCATCCCCAATCCCCGGCAACCTCTGATCCTTTTATTGTCTCCTTAGTTTTGCCTTTTCCAGAAGGTCATAGAGCTGGAACCATACACCATGTAACCTTTTCAGATTGGCTTCTTCTACTTAGTAATATGTATTTACGTTTCTTCCCTGTCTTTCCATGTTTTCGTGGTTCATTTCTTCAGAATAATATCCCATTGTCTGGAGGTACCACAGTTTATTTATCCATTCACCTACGGAAGGGTATCTTGGTTGCTTGCAAGTTTAGGCAACTATGAATATAGGTGATATTAACATCCTTGTGTAGTTCTTTTGTGTGGACATAAGTTTTCTGGTCCATTGGGTAAATACCAAGGAGGATGACTGCTTAGTCATATGATAGAAGTATGTTTAGTTTTGTAAGAAACTGCCAAATTGTCTTCCAAAGTGGCTGAACCATTTTCCGTTCCTGCCAGCAACGTATGGGAGTTTCTTGTTGCCTCACATCCTCGCCAGCATTTAATGTCGTCAGTGTTCCAGATTTCAGCCATTCTGATAGGTATATAGAGTATCTCATTGTTATTTTTATTTGCATTTCCCTGATGACGTATGATGTGGAGCATCTTTTCATATGCCTATTTGCCTTTGGTATATATCTTCTTTGGTAAGTTGTTTGTTCAGGTCTTTGGCCCATTTTTTAATCCAATTGTTTTCTTGTTGCGTTTTGAAGAGTTCTTTGTATATTTTATGTAACGATCCTTTATCAGATGTGTCTTTTGCAAATATTTTCTCCCAGTCTGTGGCTGGTCTTCTCATTCTTTTGACATCGTCCTTCACAGTGGAGTTTTTTGGTTTTGTTTTTTTTTAACTTTAATGAATGTTTTTGCAGTGGTCCCTTTGAATATTCTTCCTTAGGTCAGATGCCCTGAGAAATGTGTCAGAGGCAGAGATTTACGTGCAAGAGGTTTACTGGGGTGTATTCTGAGGAATAACAGCTGTGAGAAGTAGAAGAAGCAGGGCTGGGTAGAAGGACAAGTGCACTTGTGATGCAGTTACAACAGGGGTTCAGCCGATCCCATGGGGAGCTCAGGAGTTACAAGGGCCCTTCAAAGGTGTCCCTAGTCGAACTAGGAAGCTAGGCCTTTGTGCCCCCAACATCCACCAGTCAGCAGACACAGGTTGCCCCTGGGAACGGGGCATTACCCTTGGATGAAGCAGATCACTTTGGCTGGAGAAATTCCCAGGGAGGGACTCAGCTGTGTGCGTCAGCAGCCAATCCTCCCTGCACTCAAAGGCATGGGCACCTCAGTCCCGTGGGAGGATCTGGACGGCACACCACAGCATCCACTATATCATCTGAAAAATATAAACTTGCAAATAAAGAAAAAGAATGTGAGGCTTTGAGTTCCACCACTGATTTGTTGCATGATCTCAGGCTCATCCTCTCTTTGGACCTCACTTTCCCCATCTATCCACTAAGACATTACTAGACAGACAGCCTCTGATTTTCTAGGTATTACTAGACAGACAGCCTCTGATTTTTCTAGTTGTGGCTAATTGGGACACTCATAAGTCACAATCACGAGGCAAGCAAGTGTCCTGGAAGCTGGCCATGGTAGCCAGAGAAGAGGAGGCTGAGGTGAGGCCAAGAGATTGGGGGAGTTCCTAGAACAAGATGAGGTGGCCTATCTTATCGGGGGTTTCCTTCAAAGGTACTTCTATGAATCATTAGTTTGTAAAACAGCAGAACAACGTGTGGCATTGAAAGTCAGCTGAACCAACCCTTCATTACACAAATGAGAGGTCATGTCCAATATCACACACTGAGTCAACAGCAGATCTGGGGACAACCATAATTCCTGAAGCCTGGCCAGGTGGTTTCTCAATGTCCCCGCCACCTATACCTCCGGAGACTGAGTCAAGGTTTGTTTTGGCTGAAAGAAAGGGATGCCCCCTCCAGCCAACTTCCACGAAAGGAGATCTATTTGAATAGAGTCAGGATGAGAGGAGATTTTCCCTATCCTCTTCTTAAGAAGGGGAAAAACCAGGGGATTGGAAAGAAGCAGCTTGAGCACAGAGCTGTCGGTCAGTGGAGGGCAAGTTCAAAACGTACCCAGAGTGCTGGAGACGCACACACTCTCTTAGCGTAATAAGGTCAGAATTAATAGACCCCATGTCATAAGGTCAGATTCCTTCATATAAACCTCAAGAGACTTTCTGGGAAAAATTCAGATTAATTTTGTGGTCTAGGTATTGGATTTTAGACAAGCTGCTCACTCTCAAGTGACCTTGAGCCAGGGTGAAAGATTGCAACCTTTTCCCCTTACTCACCTCCAAAAGATTGTTTTTTCTCCCTCCCCTCTTCTAGACGATCACTGCTCTGGCCACACAGAATCCACAGACACTGAAATTTGAGTCCCATGCCTCCCCACCATACACCAGAAGCATAGGTGAGAAAGTTACTCGCTATTTAGTGGACTGGAGGGGGTGGTTCACGTGTCGATGCATGGTATTCCTGTCGTGAGGGATGACATACTCCAGGAAAAGGAGATATAGTAGCACAGAGAAGGGAACTTCATAAAAAAGGAAAAGGCTTTGAAAAAGAGCTGGGAAGGAAGGAACACTTGGGGAGTCCTCCAGAGTTCTAGGGCCTATCCACAGGGATACCCTAGAAGGCCTGGCCCCAGAGCAGGAGCCGGGGAAGGCACTGTGCGGTCTAAGAGAGCAGAGGGTGAACACCTGCCTCTCCTCCAGCAGCTCAGCATGGCTACAGATGGAAATGCCTGGTGAGACTGTCTAACCCCGCTCATGATCTGTCGCACATAATGTTGCATCAGGGAAGGTTCTCACCTGCAGTTGACAACCTGACCAGAGAGAGCAAAACTGAGGTTTCAGGTTCTTCTCTCTTCTTTCCCACCCCCAACCCCACCCAGAGATGGACTAGAGGCCCTTTCATAGGGCATCCATGATGAAATGAAGCATTACAAAGAACTCAAAGGCAGGAAATGAAGCAAGGCCACCCAATGGGCTGAAAACAGACTCCAAACAGCAGTCAGGAACCATACGATTCACGTAACACGCAAATTCCAAATCTCAGTGCCTTAACCCAGTACAAATTTATTTCTTGCTCATGTAGTAGTCCCAAGCAAGTGGGGAGGACAGGCCATGATCCACACAGAAATTAGGAATCCCAGACTCCGTCCTCGAGGTCCTTGATGTCCTCTCCATGACGCCAGCAGACGGCGAGAGAGTTTTATGGGGCAGGTCCAGAACTGGAACACATCACTCCCACTCTCTTTTCACTGACCAGAGCTCAGTCACGAGCTACATTCAATTGAAAAGCGAGGTGAAAACCTCAGCCTAGCCGTGTGCCCGGGGAAAAGTGGGCACCGTGGGTACTGGCGATCGCTAAGGTTAGTTATCCTGAGTGCCGTCTCTCTGTGGCTGCAGGATCTTTGCTCTGGAGTAGTTCAGCTTTTCCAGAGAAGGATCCTCTCAGTCTCTGCCTGATGGCTTTAGGCCTGGCTGCAGAAGGTCTGCAGCTGGGGGGAGTGAGGCTGGGGTGCCGCTGAGGTGACGGGAACCTCACCATTAGCGAGCAGCTTTTCACCATTTCCTGTCATTAGGGGACAGACAATGGGTTACTCATTTCACGTGTTGTACCTCCCATCCTTATAATTTTATGGAATTCACACTGCTATTATCCTCCCCATGTTACAGATGACAAAACTGAGACTCAGTGGGACTAAGTCCCACAGATTTGCCTCGAATTGCAGAGCCCGTAATGTACAGATGCAGGATTTCTTTTTTATTTTTCTTTTTAAATTTTATTTGAGAAAGAGAGGGCGTGGGGAGAGGGGAAGAAGGAGACAGGGAGACGGAATCCCAAGCAGGCTGCATGCTCAATGCGGAGCCCAACAAGGGACTTGATCATGACCTGAGCCTAAATCAAGAGTCAGACGCCCAACTGACTGAGTCACCCAGGCGCTCCCAGATGCAGGATTTAAAGCCATATCTGCTTGGCTCTGAAATGCTCTCTTCTTTTCCATTTCCTAGCTTGGGGGATAAAACCACACACACGCAGATCTGTCTTTCTTCACCTCACCCCTCATCCCCTAGACCAGACGCAATGAGTCAAGGAAGACAGAGATGCAGAGAAAACGGTGTATTTATTTTTTCAAGAACCAGTAGACATTTCCCTCTTGTGTGCCAAGCCTCACGTTGGCTGCTGGGCACACGCAGATAAACCAAGCCTGACCTTAGGCCCCTGGAGGTGTTGGTCCCAAAGCCACACATTCATCAAGGCACTTTCCTCTTTCTCTGGTTTGGGGAGAAAAGGAATCCTCCAACCACACATACCAGGAAGTCCTAATCTTGTTGAAGTGGTGAGAATGTATCTGTGGAAAGAAAATAAAACAGAACCTCAGCACAGGAACAATCCCAGTGATCCTCGTGTTCCTCCCACCCAGAAGGTCTTCCTTTCAGAGGGCCCTGTGTTCCTTGGGATAAGAGAGAGAACACGGTGCTGGAATGGTCAAAACAGCAGTGGTCTTTGATCTAGGAATCAAGAACGAATCCAGGTTGCCCGTTGACTCTCAGCTTCCATCTTCATTCTAGTAAAATCAGGACATTGGGCCAGATAATTCAGGAATGGCCTCTACACCTGGGCATCACACTGGGCTTTCTTATGGTTCCAGGTGACCTAGCCCTAGCGAGGCCACAACCATGGCAACGCTCTCTCAATGCACATGGCACTTCAAGTTTTAAGAGACACTTTTACATGTAGTATCTCAGTGGACATACTTGTATCCACTTTACAGATGGGGACACTGGAGCTAAGAAGGATACAGGCATTGCTCGCCGTCACATAGTCAGCCAGAGGCAGAGGTGATAGGAAAAGATCAACTTCTTGCCTTTGGTATCATGGCTCCTTTCGCCTGGCTCATTCCAGGAATCCTTCCCTCCCAGGCCCCAGAACTGCCAGTCATAGGTGGCCCTGGGGACTGCTTGTTTAGAAAACCGGGGGTGAATGATGTCGAAGGGCAGTGGGTCTGCGTGGTGGGTGGGGAGGATACGTAGGGAGAGGCCAAGCATCCTCCTTCACATGGGAGAGCACCAGGGAGTTGAGACCTGTCGTCGGCTAGGGAATACGGGTCTGTGCCAGATCTTACCTTTCAGTGGGTCAACACATGAATTCCCACATGGCCCCTTGCAGCACTTCAGACCGGTCAGGCAGTCACCGTCATTCAGGCAGGTGTCTAGGGGGTTGGGCTCCTTACACTCGCCAATGACCAGTGGACACCTCCCAGGATTGACCTTAACTGGTGAGAACAAGGCATGCCAATCACTTCCTCTCTACCTCAGCACCCAGACTGAGGCCAGTGAGTGTCCCGAAGGAGCCCCCTTTCCGCCAAGGGGGCCCTAACCAGTGCTGCAAGTGTCTGACAGACAGAGTGACTCATTAGCTGAATGAGTGGCTGAGGGGCTGGCCGGCTGCCTCCCCCCCCCCCCCCCACCTTCCGCAACTTCTCCAAGATGTGTGTCCTCAAGTTAAAATCCCTCTGGTCCTCTCTTCCAGGACTCTGTTTCCTCACCTTGCTCCGATGGGTCTACAGGATCCATGCATTTGTTGCTGCAAATGCTGGGACAGCATTTCTGATCCTTTGGACACTGCCAGTCATTCAGGCATTCGTGGGGCTCGTACACAAGGCATAGGCCATGAGGTCTGAAGGGGCAGGCTCCACTCTTAACTTTTTCTACGGGCAAGAACAAAGGAAGAAGAAGGAGATGATTCTGAGTCATGACCACCATCCTGGACTGCCACCATGGCTGATTCCCAGCTACCAATGAATGCAACGTGGACTGGCTCAAAAAGTCTTGAAAGTGTAGCCTTCAGCTGTTGCGAGCCAGTATGAGCCACCTCCGACACGCAGCCGGATAGAGCTCATGGTCAGGTGCTCCCAGCCGGGGATTGACTGGGAGGGAGGCAGAGAGGGACTGCCATAGCAGGAGAGGCGACTCGTCAGAGCCCGAAGGGAAGATTGCAGATCGGTTGACAAGAAGATAGAGAAAGAGAGCGACCTTGAAAAAAGAAACAGTAAGAGAAAAAAAGAACATTTTGGAAGAGTGACCAGACAGAGACTGAAATGATGTGACAGAGAAAAAGACCAAATGGTAAAGAAGAAACTGTAGACAAAGAAAAGCAAGCAATACGGGGCTGGAGTCAACCGGTCCATCTGGCAGAAGGTGGGTTTCTGGATGCTCAGAAACTCTTAGCTGAAGTCTTCAGAGAGACACTTGAAATTAGGGACCAGGAGGGGCGCCTGGGTGGCTCAGTTGGTTAAGTGACCGACGTCGGCTCAGGTCACGATCTCATAGTTTGTGGGTTCGAGCCCCGCATTGGGCTCTGTGCTGACAGCTTGCTCGGAGCCTGGAGCCTGCTTTGGATTCTGTGCCTCCTTCTCTCTCTGTCCCTCCCCGGCTTGTGCTCTGTCTCACGCTGTCTCTCAAAAATAAATGTAAAAAAAAAATTCTTTTAAAGAAATTAGGGGCCATGGGCCGGACCACTGGAAAGGTGGCTACAGGGTCAGTCCCTGGATTAGCAGGAAGAGGCGACCGCCATGCGGAGCCATCACTGACCCTGGCACCTGGATACGGCCTGAGAGACTCCAACTCACCTGTGCTAGTACCTTCTGCAGTCCAGGGCGTGAGGATTTCAAGGGCAAGGAGCACCGTGAAGGTGATGAGGCTGCTGGGTTTCATAGTGACGGCAGATGGGGCAGTGGTGGCCAGAGTCAGCCTCTCCCTTTGTACCTCTGCCTGAGGGTGTGGTCTTTCCAGAACTGCCCTGGGCCCTCCCAGCTGCTCTTTGTAAGCAGGAAATTCAGGGGAAAACAGGAACTCCACTGTATCGATGGCTCTATCCCCCAGGAGGGACATGTGTAGAACGGGGGGGTGGGGGGGGTGGGGGGGGTGGGGGGGTTGTCACCAGGCTGGTCAGGAAACTTCTGGAACCACCTGCCTTTGGCCTTTGGAGTGGAGTGGGGGAGGGGCCACGAGGGGAGAGCACAGGGTGGAACAGAAGGACATTACAAAGGAGCCTCTCTACTTGCCTTGACTGTCCCACACCCCTGGATTACCGGGGTCACTCCCTTTCCCAGACATCAGGGGACAGATTCGCCTGCTCGCTCCAGACTTGTTTTCACGTAACACATACAGTTCCAGGCACTCGGCCAGTCCCACCGGGGTTTCTCAAAGAGCCCCTGTAGGATGGTGAAGAGAGGACAACAACCCAAACCACTTCAGGCCTCAGTCTTCCCATCTAAGAGATGGGGTAATAATACCCAACTGGGTCACTGAGCAGGACTGGAGATAAAGGGGGTGGAAGAGGCTGGAGGAGAGGGAACACTTTCCCCGAGCACTGGGTGGAGGCGAAGTGCATGGGAATACACCCATTTTGAGCTACTTGGCCCTGAGATGAGCCCATAGAACTCTTCCCAGCTGTCAACTGAACAGCCGGGTAAGCAAGGAGGGTCGTTTAACGTGCTCAGAAAGTTTCCCCACATCCCAAATTACCTCCACCGTGCTTTCATAATTACACGAAGGTTCTCATTTTACTGAGCATTGGCTGTGTGGCAAGGAGTTCGTGTGGAACATTTCTAAATATCAAAAGGAAGCCCATTACGGCGTAACCAAGAAAAAAAAAATGCATGGGATAGCCAGGCCAGACTGGAAAGGGTCAGAGGGCTCCAGGAAATTCACCTTCTGGAAGGTGAAATTAATAACACACCTGATGCATATGAGCTCATGCGGAGAAGATTTCGGCAACCAGCGAAGAGCGTGCAGTTGAAAAGCGGTATGTGCTGGAAAACCAACCAAACACACCCCCTGACAATTTTTCATGTCAAAGAAAATACAAAGTTGCGCCAGAAAGGAGAAGTAGGCGGTTTGCTCCTAGCCCAGCTGTGGCTGGTGTTCACACAGGCATAGTAATGTAAACAGTAGTGCTGATCTCATCAAATTGTCACAGGACCCTCCCGGGAGGGAGGGGAGGGAAGGGTGAGCCTGTGTGCTAGAGGCCGAAGGGGGCAAAGGACGGGACGAAATCTTTTTTCTTTTTTTCTTTTTTTTTTATGCTAATTTTTTAAAATTTATTTTTGAGAGAGGGAGAGAGACAGAGCATGAGTGGGGGAGGGGCAGAGAGAGAGGGAGACGCAGAATCCGAAACAGGCTCCAGGCTCTGAGCTGTCAGCCCAGAGCCCGATGCGGGGCTCGAACTCACGGACCGTGAGATCATGACCTGAGCTGAAGTCGGACTCTTAACCAACTGAGCCACCCAGGTGCCCCAAAACTCAACCAGTTTCGTGTGCGGTTCTGAATCTTGACAAAGGTGCGAAGCCACATAACCACCATCACAACCAAGAGAGAGAAGAGTTCCATCCCCCTTCAAAATTCTCAGGCACCCTTTGGAGTCGATCCTGTGCTCCGCCTTCAGCTCTTGGCAACAATTGGTGTGTTTTCTGTCCCTCTCATTTTGCCTTTTGGAGGGTGTCATATGAACAGAATCAAACAGGATGTAACCTGTTGAGTCTGCCTTCTTTCACTTAGCAGAATGTCTATGGTCCCAGGAGTTCGTTCCTTTGCAAGGCTTAGCAGTATTCCCATTGGATGGAAATGTCCCAGCTTAGGCATTCCCCAGTGCAAGGAATTTTGGATTACTCCTAGTTTTTGGTATGATGAAAACAAAACTGTTGTCAGTATTCACGGACAGGTTTTTGTGTTCATGTGACTTACATTTCTCTTGGGTAATTTCTAGAAGCAGATTGATAGGTAGCGAAGAAATGTGTGTTAACTTTATACGAAATGGCCATCTCCAGAGGGGCTGTACCATTTTGCATTTCCACCAGCAGTGGATTCCCACCAGACCTGTCATCGCTTCGCATCACTGACAGCACTTGGTATTGATGGTGTGTGTGTGGTTTTGTTTGTTTGCTTGCTTTTTGTTGTTGTTGTTGTTTTGGCTTTTGGTGTTTTTTTGTTGTTTTTTGGGGTTTTTGTTTTTGTTTGTCTGCTTGCTTTGGGCCATCCTAATAAATAGGTAGTAGATTTCATCGAGCTTTTACTTTACATTTCCCTAAAGACTAATCGCGAAGTGATGATTTTCGTGTGCTGATCTCCTATCTGTATGTATTCTTTGGTGAAGTGTCTGTTCAAATCTTTTACCCATTTTTATTGGGTTGTTTTCTTATTACTGAATTCTGAAGTCTTTGTATATATTCTATATACAAACACTTTATCAGATATGCATTTTGCCGGTAGTTCTCCCCAATTGGCGGCCCGTCTTTATTTTCTTAACAATGGTTTTCAAAGATCAGAAGTTTTAGGGGCGCCTGGGTGGCTCGGTTGGTTAAGCGTCCGACTTCAGCTCAGGTCATGATCTCACGGTCCGTGAGTTCGAGCCCCGCGTTGGGCTCTGTGCTGACAGCTCAGAGCCTGGAGCCTGTTTCGGATTCTGTGTCTCCCTCTCTCTCTGCCCCTCCCCTGTTCATGCTCTGTCTCTCTCTGTCTCAAAAATAAATAAACATTAAAAAAAATTTTTAAGAAAACAAAGATCAGAAGTTTTTAAAATTTTTGTTAAATTTTTAATGTTCTTATTTATTTTTGAGAGAGAGAGAGAGAGAGGGGCAGAGGGGCAGAGAGAGAGAAGGAGACACAGAATCCTAAGCAGGCTCCAGGCTCTGAACTGTCAGCACAGAGCCCGACGCAAGGCCTGAACTCACAAGCCGTAAGATCATGACTTGAGCCAAAGTTGGACACTTAACCGACTGAGCCACCCAGGCGCCCCCAGAAGTTTTTAATTTTGATGAGATACCACTTATCATTTTTTCTTCATTATGATTTTGCTGTTGCACCTGAGAAATCTTTGTATAGCCCAAAGCCACAAAGATTTTCTCCGTATGCTTTCTTTTCAAAGTTTTATAGTTGTAATTTTTGCGATTATGTCTGTGATC